>NC_090999.1:1400833-2090000 GCF_041146395.1 Eulemur rufifrons
GGTGACCTTCGAGTTGGTCCCGGGATGCAGCCGCCCCTCCTCGGCCTCCCTCTGAACTGGGCCTTGAACCAGGTCTCCACACTGGGACCCCCAGGGCACCCCCGCCCTCCCTCCCTCCCATCCCTACCCGGGGAGCAGCCGAGCTCGGCCGGGACGGACTTCCCCCCTGGCCTGTCCTTCCTCCGGGGGCTCAGCCCACCCCAGCCTCCTCCGAGGGTCTGTCCTGGACGCCTTCCCGGGGTGGGGGCTGTCCCGGCACGGCCTGGGGGCCTGTAGCTGTGCCTGGGCCCTGCTCTTGGGGCTTCCGAGGCCCGACCAGGTCCCACGCTGCCTCCTGCCCCCTGTGCAGACTCGGTTTCCCTGACTGTGGGTCTCAGACCGACGACTTTCCTGACCCTGACTGTTCTCACGGAGCTGCGCAGGCTGTCCCTGCTCTGGGAATCCTCATCTGGAACTTTAAGAACCTATGTATCCCTAAGCTTCAGGTAATTCTTTCCTGAGAAAGTAAGACAGTGCTTGAACCTGCTGGAAGGGTCTCTCCACAGAAATACACGGGGAGCCTGGCTGGAGGCTCTGGTGGGTTTGCTGTTTCCTCTCTACCTTCATGTGGCCAATAAGCATATTAAAACTTGGACTTTTTATTTGAATTATCCCGTGGTCCATTTTTTATCATACATATTCTTTTAAGTATTTTTTTTTTAATTTTAATGAAAATATTTACAAGTAGCTTTTTATCTTTAAAAATGCTACCAGTCTTAGAAGTGACGAGAAGGGACCTGCTGAAGAGAACCTGGCTCCTGCCCGGCCTCTGCGCTCTCGCTGTTAGAAGCTGTTTTTGCTCACAATCCCACGCTGGGCAAACGCAAGGCCCGGACCGGGCCTCTCAAAGTGAGGCCGCTGACACCTGCCTCCCATCTGCGCACCTGACCTGCGGTTACGAGTGCAGACGTAAGACCAGACGCAAAGGTGGCTCAGCGGAATGAAAACAAAGATATTGGAAGTGTTTTATGTTGCCAAATATAAAAGGTGTATATTTCTCGCTTTTAAATTTATTTAAAGTATAATTTACTACTTAAAGCAGAAATAATAAAAAATGTATCGTGAGGTTCATAACATATGTATGTATAAGTAAAATATACAATTATAGCCCAGGTGAGGGGTCAAGGAATGGAAGTGTATTGCTCTAGTTTTCTACATTACCTGTGGGGGGCTACAACACCCTCTGAAGGTGGGCTGTGGTATACTCAGTACGCACGCTGTAAACCCTAAAGCAATTGCCAAAAATAATTAAATGAAGAGGTTGCCATACCTTTTTGATGCATCAGCTTGGCGATGCCACGGTTCCCAGCTGCTCGGTCAAGTCTGTGCCAGGTGTTACCGTGAAGGTGTTTGTCGACGCGATTAAAGTCCGTAACTGCCTGGCTCTGAGGGTAGGAGGCTCTCCCAGGTTATCGGGGTAGGTCTGACTCAGTTAACTGAAAGTCCTTCCGAGCAGAGCCGGGGCTTCCTGGCGAAGACGGGAGCCCTCTGCGCACAGCAGCTCCGCCCGGACCGGGATTCCCGGCTGCCCCCGGCGGCCTGCGCGGCACCAGTTCCCTGCGTAAGCTCGGTGGTGTCTTTGTCCTGGGGCTCTGCATCCCGGTTGGACCCTGACTACAGAGAAGTACGGTTAATACGGTGACAGCGGAGATTACATGCTGTGGTGAAGAGTTACTCTCGCAGCTCGAGGGTGAGAACAGGACAGTCATGGTGGGAAACAGAAGACAAATGGCAAGGTGGGCAGCGTAGCCCAACCGCTTTGACAACAGATGGAAATGATCTAAACGCCCCACTTAAAAAGCGGAGATTATCAGGCTCGATAAAAAACAGAACAAAACAAGATTCAGCTCTTTGATATCTGCAATAAACACTTTAACAACACAGATACGTTAAAAATAATTGAATAAAAAGATACATGAAGTGCTAATTTTCAGGAAGGTCGTATGGCCATATTAATAAAGCACAAATCAAACTGCAAACAGGATTAGGACAAAGAGGAGGAACCATGTAATAACAGAATGTCAGTCCATCCGCAGCACAAACCAGTCCTAACTGTGCACATGCTTAGCAGAGCTCCAAAGGCACGAGCTCCGGAATGACAGAGTTAAAGGAGAGAGGAACAAGTCCACAGTTACATTTGGGGATTTTAACATTCCTCTCCCAATAATTAGTAGAACACGCAGACGGAGAGTCAACAATATAGGCTACCTGAGCACCAGTATTAACCAGCCTGATCTCGTCAGCCGTGTAGAACACTCCCAGCAAGAGCGGCAGACGTGTTAGCGTCGTGGGCACGGAGAACGTCCACCACGAGACCCCACGGGAGACCACGGACGTGAAGGGGCTAAATTGTGCAGAATATGTTCTCTGGCCACAACGGGCATCAGTTAGAAATTCCTACAACTCAATAACATGACCAAAAACAAAACAAGACAAAACAAAGCTTTAGTGCTTTGGGAAAAATATTTTCCAAAAATATTTTATGAAAGAGCACGTATGAATGGCCAGTATGCACACGTGAAAACGTCATGCATCTACTAACGTATCAGAAATGGAAGGGACTGAAGACACCAGGTGTTGGTGGAGACAGGGTGGTCACAGTCTGCTGCTCTCAAACCACTGGCAGTTCCTCCCACACGCGAGGGTACACTTACGAGACACGCCAGCAATCCCCACGCAGACATTTATCTAAAAGCGACGAAACACTCCGTGGGGTGACTTATGCACGAATCTCCCCAGAAGCTTTAATCGTAATAGTCAAAACTGAAAACAGTTCCAAGGTTCTTCAAGATATGAGTAGGCGAATTGTGGTGAGACACTCAACAAAACACCGCATGATTCCATCCACGCAGCAGCTTAGAGACGGAGCAGTCTAACAGGCACATCGGGTGGCTGTCAGGCTGGGGACGGGGTGGAGGGCTGCGTGCCTGGAGTGGGTGAGGCTGTGCAGGCAGGAGGAGGCCCAGCGGGGAGGACGGGTGCGGTGGCTTGACGGGCAGTGGATACCAAAACCTCGGGGCAAACCGGGCAGAGTGCAGCTGGGTCTCTGATCATTCCTTCAGCGCCAGGGGAATTTGCAATGACGTCAATTAAAGTCCGATTTAAATGGATATTGACCTAATGACGTTTGGAAACATCACTTTGAGCTCTCACTTCTTCCGTTTCCTGCACCCCTGGTGGCTAAACCGGCCCCAAAGCGCAGGAATCATCCCCCCCAACCCCGCCCCAGCCACAGAGAAACAGGAACGTCAGCTACAGGGGAAGGATGTTCAGTGACAGGACTTGAGCAGGTCACCAGAAAAGTTTATTCTGGACAAAGATTTTCTTTATTTAATTATTTCTTATCAAATTTTCCGTGTTTTAACTATCTCATTTAAGGAACTCTCAGAAAAGAGCTCCCAGGATCCTCTGTTTCAATCACTGACCATCTTTATTCCGCAGAAATTCTTCCTACGTGTTCTCGCCAGCCCTACTGAAGCCTCAGCCACGTGCATCTCTGCTGACGTCTTCCTGGAAGGCCCTTGGTGGGGAGTGTGAGAGGCTGTCGGAAAGCAGCCCAGTGGCCCCAACCCCTTTGGGGCTCCCGGAGCCGTGAGACGTGGGGTCCCCAGCGCTTGCACCCGGAGGAGGGGCCGGTCTCTCTTGCCAGGGTCAGCAGGGCCAGTGAAACAGCCGTCCCCAGTGGAGGCATCCACGCTGCTCTCTGCTGTTCAGGGACCGCCGCTCCCGAGAAGGAAGCTGCGCGGAGGCCGGGTGACCCCAGCTCAGCCTCACCGACCCCCCTCCAGTGCAGACCTTTGGGGCTCCTGCCGGCTCCTCTCACGCCGGCACCTGCCTGTGATTTATGGCCTCCAGTCTGGATGCCCCGAGGTCACCCTTGTTAGGAGATCACCTTCTGAGCTGCTGTGTCTTGCGGAGAGCATTTACTGCCAGATGGGAGCTGGCCCAGGGGTCACCAGAGACAACTGCCCCCAATTTATCTCTCAGGACCTGGACCTGTCATCCACTCGCCGTGGCATCAGGCATATCGTACAGCCTGTGGGTTTAAGAAAAGTTGAAATCGAGGGCCTCCGGCACCATCTCTGTGGTGGGACAGTCACCGTGTGTCCCTGGGCGCAGCGCCCGACCCTTGCTGGCTTCTAAACGCCTCATGCAGTCTCCGGCCCAGCTCTTAATCCTGCCCAACCTGCCACTGTGGTCATAATATCTCCAGAAGAAGCATTTATTGCCTAGCACTGGATGTTGTTATTTGGAGTGACGCTAGACCGCGTGCTTAGCTTGGGCTGGCACCTGGTGGTCCAGACAGAGTGGGCTGCGCTGCCCCCGGGGCTGCTGCTATCACCGAGGGCCCCCAGATGGGCCCGTCTCACCTGGGCCTCTGAGCCTGTGACTTCCACCCCCGCCCGGCTCTGTGAATGCCGCACTCGCTTCTCTGCTGGCCCAGCTGTCACGCGGGCGCACGGCCACCTGCTAGGCCACGCACTGGTCACTAGCCTAAGAGAGAACTGCTTTTCTCTGGAGCTTTCCGGAAAGCAGAGGCCATGAGAGCTGGGCCAAGAGAGGCCCAGAAGGGTGTTGGAGCTCAGCCTTCCTCCTGCGTGGGTCACTCCTGTCGCTCTGAGGACAACTGTCCTGCTGCCCCCAGACACAAGGGAGTCCCGAGGGCTGAGATTTCCCAAGTGCAGTGACTACGTACGTCCCTCTTCCAGGTACCCCGGGCCCCTCTCTGTGCTCAGGGAGCCCCGGTGGGACGCGTCCTCCATGCGTCTCCAAGCACCGGGGCGGGGGGATGTCACAGCCTTTCACCCCTGGGGCAGATGAGACAGTGAACCACTAGTAATTGGCCCAGATTCCCTTTTGCTGGGTTAGGAGGTGAAAACATTCCAGCTGATTCTCTTTCAAGTCTAAATTTCCCATTAGTTTGGAGGCTTCCTGTGACCCCAGTGCAGAAGCCCCTGCCGCCCGGGGAGACACGTGACCTCGGCCAGCCCAGGACTCAAAGCACTTCCCAGCCCTCCGGGAGGGAATTAATCACATCGCACCCACGCAAGGCCGGCTGGTCTGTCTTTAATAAAGCGGATGATCCACTCCGCAGCCGGCGTGGAAGTGCGTCGCGGCCGCCTCTGCCCCCGGCTGCTGGAGGGGCCCCTGCGCGTGGCTCTGCCATGACGGGGTCGAGGTCCAGGGGTTGACGTCTCCATTCTTTTGTCTGACAAATGTGTGCGCTGGCTTGTGAAAAAATCAATACTGTTTTCCTGGCTCCTTCTCCACAGGTGAGGTGATGGATCGTGAGGGCCTCCCGTGCCACATCCAATTCTGTTATCAGTTTGTTGCTCTTGCTTCGGGGCCCAGCGTGTGATAACATCTCCAGCGGATGACACCGAAAGAGCTTCTGTGACCTTATCCCCTGGCGATCATGTCCGTGGTGACTGAGTGCCGGCCGGGGCCGTAAAGCCAGAGTGCGTCCCCGGGGTCTCTGCACCAGTTCACGAGCTGCGGTGGCTGAAGACGCCCTGGAGCCAGGAGGACGGCACGTCTGGGCGGGGTGCACTGCGGTCACCGCATGTGACGAGACGTGCCTCTGTCAGCCGGCCCTCTCCCCAAACGCGCTCACTCTTCCCTGCCGGGACGGGGGCCGGCCGGGCTGGACAGCAGTGGGTGGCAGCTCATCCGTCAGCAGAGATGCTGCTTATCTGGTAGGGACATCATGTCCGCCAGAAAAATTAGGGTTTTGCAGCTCTGGGCAGCTGGGGGCTGCGTGCAGGGTCCATGCCTGTCTCCCCGGAGCTGGGGCTGACATGGCCTCGCGGGACTCCAGCCTGGGAGGGGCCCGAGCTGGGCCCAGGGCTACGCTGGCTGAGTGGGAGCTGCCGTCTCCTCCCTTCGTGAAGCACAAAACCGGAGTTCGTTTCCCGACGACCTAAGAGTGGCGGTGCCCAGAGGCAGGTGGCGTGGACGCATGGGCGCTGTGCCCCTTGGCGCAGGGCAGGTGCCCACGGGCTGCACAGGCCTGAGAGCCCAGCCTGTGGTCTCCCCCCTTTCCCCTCCCCTTGCCCCACCCCTTCCTCTCTCTTCCTTCCCCTTCCTCTCCCTCCCTGCCTCTCCAGCCCCACCCGGCAATTTGCTGTCTTTTCTCCTCTCTCTCTAACTACAAACTTGTCTCTCTTCATTTGAGGCTCAACCACTGACCAAATGCTGAATTTCATGGCTGTTTGCCGTGAAGCTGTGGCCATTTGCAGATGGATGTGGAAAGGTTTGGGATTCTCAGTAGACAATCTGAGCAGTTCAGCGGTAGGAAGTGCATTTGCGGAGAGAAACCTGGCAACTGTTTGCCCACGATGCTGCTCTGTGGTCGCCTGTGGACTCGGGGTCCGGGGAGGGGTGGCTGCTCGGCGAGCTCAGCCGGCCTCAGGCTCAGCCACGGCCCCAGACTCGGTCCCCGAGGACTCACTCCCCGGAGCCCTCCCTGGTGGATTTCCTCAGGCCTGGCCTTTTGTGGGACTTTTACAATGCTTCCCTTTTAAAAGCAGAATCTTCAAGATCGACCTCATAAAGTCATGAGCTTGTTTTTAAAAATCAGCTTCTACTCCAGCGTCCATTGCTAGCAACTCCGGACTGTCACTTTCCTACGACGCATCTCAGTGGACGTGCGCTGCCGTTCCTGCCCACCAGCGCCAGTGCGTCCTAAATTCACATTTAAAACTGTTTGCGCATCTAAGTTATCTTAATGTTCTCGCATGCTGCAAGACTCCTACGTCTGGCTCCAAATCACATGGACCAATCAGCGTGTCGGCTCCGTGGCAGGGCACACGCCCGGGTCCTTCTGGTCAGTGCGGCCTGGAGCGGGGAGTCCGCACGGCCGCCAGCTTAGGTCAGAGTTCAAGGCACCTTGTCTGAAGCAAACGCTGCCACGCATCCTTCGCCCCCTTGCCTGGCGGCGCCTGCTCCCCTCCTGATACCCCGCGGAGACGGGTCTCCCAGGCTGGGGGGTCTCCCTTCTCCAGCCTCACGCCCCGGGCTGGCCCCCAAGACCCAGTACAAGTCCCCGCACTGAGACCTCGTCTCACCCACCTGGGGGCTCCAGGTGCAGCCCTGGAACTGGGGGCTGTGTCCACGCTCCACCCTCCTGTGCAGAAGGTGAAACCGAGGCCAGAGAAGGAGCCTCGAAGGGCCTGGTCCAGAGCAGGGGGGGGCGAGGTCTCGGTGTCCTTGTCTGGCCAGCAAGTCTCATTGCCCGGGCAGGACAATCACATGCCCAGAGGACTCTGGGTTTTAGCCCAAATACGAAGGAAAAAAATGTTCCATCCTTCTGGGTCTCTCCCATTTTTAAAAATGTGTGTGTAAAAATAACATGTTTCGTAACGTTCTCCTGGAGGACAAAGCCCTGCAGGGCTGAGCTCCATGTCTCCTCCTGGGACCCGGAGACGTCCCTGCCGTGAGTCGCGAGGGGCCACTGGCGGGGCCGACTGGGGTAGACGGTTTGTCCCTAGTGGTCACTGCTGTAACGGGGCCACCGCCTCCGAGTTTTATTTATGCTTTTTCCCTTCACTTTCCCTTGCTTAGGGCCAAGCTTGAAGCAGAAGAAACTAGGGTAATTAATTAATTAATACATAATAATTTAAAAATCATCTATTTCTCATGCATTTAATTGTTGGGCAGGGCATTTACGATCTATATTTTGTTTTATTTTGCTGTGGTCTTAGGTGGCCGGTTGCCCTTCTCTAGAACTTTAGTTCGTTGCACAGTAACAAGTCGTAATTGGTGGTGGGACGGGGGCCCAACGCCCCCAGAACAAGTGATAAGTTACCATAGAAACCAATGCCTAGTAGCTGACGCGGAAACGTTTAGTGACTCCAGGAAAAGTTTTCTGTGCGATCGGAACTCAGAGTTACTTGTTGGGACTTGCCGTGAGACGACGTGTGGCTACGTCTCGGCGGGCAGCGGGGCTGGTGGGGGTGACGGGGGTGGGTCTGCACCGCTGAGTGCCGAGGTCCAGGGCCGGCCTGTGGGCCACGTGGGTCTGGCACGTCCCCTCCGAGGCTGCCTGAGGCTCACTGGAGGGGTGAGCTCGGTGGGAGGTGTGGCTGAGGACACGCACATGCCTCCATCATGCCGACCCTGCTCGTCTCAAGGCTGAGCTTCATCGCTTTCCCCTTCCCGCCCGCGCCGTGTTACACAGCCAGCCCAGGCCCGGGTCACCACTGGGCGTTGGTTCCCGGAAGAGGGAAAGATGACCTCCTAATGACAGACCACTGTCCAGGAAGGACCCTCCTGAGCCCTCTTGGGAGGAGCGAGTTACTGGGAAGTATTTTGCAAAGTGAATGCTGGCCGCGTGCGGTGGCCCAGTCTGTAATCCCAGCACTCTGGGAGGTCAAGGCCGGAGGCTCCCTTGAGGCCAGGAGTTTGAGACCAGCCTGGGCAATGTAATGAGACCCCATCCCTACAGAAAATAAAAAACATCAGCCGGGTGTGGTGGTGAGCGCCTGCAGTCCCAGATACTAGGGAAGCTGAGGCAGGAGGATCACCTGCGCTCAGGAGTTCAAGGTTGCTGTGAATGATGATGATGCCATGGCACTCCAGCCTGGGTGACAGAGTAAAACCCTGTCTGCAAAAACAAATGAACAAAAAGAAAAAAAGAATAGAAAGAAAAGCGAATCCTTATGATTGGTAAAATATCTAGACTACATTATTGAATGACGTTAGTGCTTGCTGTGAGCCAAGTTTACATATGAAAGTGGGCACGGACTGACGGGAGTTTATGTCCCCAGCCTTATGATCATGCTGGCAGATGGTGGACAGTATTATAGAGCCCGTTTTACAGGTGGGGAAACTGAGGCTCAAACTCCGAAATAACTCACCTAACCAGGATTTGAGCCCAGGTTTCCCTGACTCCAGAGTTGGCCTCCTGCTGAGGAAGGACTTTCCACTCTGCTGGAGGGACGTCCCTGGTGCCTTAGAGCAGGGCTCGCAGGCTCACGGCCAGGCACACGCTCTTCCCAGGCGGCCACAGCTCGCCCGCCCGGCGGAGGCTGTGGACGAGACTGGGTCGGAGCGTTTCAGGTGGGCTCCTGCCCGGGCCCCCCTGAGCCTCCCTAAAGCACTTGAGTTTGTGATGCTTTTTAAAAAAGTTAGTAATATATTTTATTTCATTTCATTTAAGTAATATTTTTATTTACATTTTATTATAAAATAATTTATTTTATTTATATTTTATTTAACACAATATATAGAAAATATCATTGGACATATAAATTTTATGGTTTTTTTTTTCGATCTGGTGTGTATTTTACGCCTCTCAGCTTGGACGAAGCACCGTCCAGGTGCTCGACAGCCGCACCTGCGGGTGGCTCCGCAGCGGGCAGCGCAGGTGCAGGGACCTGCCTCGGGCGGAGACCTGTGCACGCGGCAGGGAGTCGCCCCGCAGCCCGTCCACCCGGCATCGGCTGCTCTTCAGAACGTTTCCTGTGTTAAATATCCAGGCATCTCTATCTCCTTGTACCAAATATTACTGTTCTCAAAAGCCTTGAGAAGCTGGTCTCCTCACACACCAGTAATCACACCAAACCACTAAGACTGTTGGGTTGGAGCTTTGCTATCACTTATTTTCTATATGGCTGCCTGCCATTATTTTGTAGTTTTTAATAAGAGCTGTCTATATTGCGGGTGCACACACGCTAATTCGATATACATCTATGTAGTGACATGATCCCTGCAGTGGAGGTGACTGACACACCCACCTCTGCGGACGGTTTACCTTCCTCTGTGGTGACAACGGCTGAAATCTACTCTCGGCAAACTTCCCGGGCACAGTGCGGTGTCGCCAGCTCCAGGCACCTGCTCCGTGTCCTCTCTGGACTTACTCATCCTACAGCTGCAGCTCTGGAATTCTCACCTCGACAGGCACGACACACGGAAGCCACCGGGAAGATGTGTCCTAGGAAACTCGCAGCAGTTCTGGGGACGGAAGGAGAGCCAGTCCCGGAGGCCAGCCGGGCAGAGATGCACAGCGAGTCTTAGTGCTGGGGAGGGGACGTGGGCAAAGCCGCCAGCCAGGCTGCTCCTATGGCAGCTTGTGACCGGACAGTGGTGCAGGACACGCAAGGCCGTCACGTCAGACCCCACTCGGGGAGCGTGGGGGAGGCAGCCGTGCTTTCTCCAGCCCCCGCTGCCCACGCTGGGATCTTGCTACTGTGAGCGCAGGGTCCCCAGGTGTGCGCTCCCTGCAGGGAGACCCCAGGACCCCCTGGCCAGGGCCAACTTTCACCCCACTCCACAGCCCTTTGAAGGCTGCAGACTGGGGTGGGGAGAGCCCTTTTCTAATTTTATCAAAGACATCGCTGTCTTTTTTCCTGATTATTTTGTTTTCATAGCAGAGGGAGGAGTCTCTCTTTTTTGTAACAAACCCACCATCTTCTAGCACAGTGTCCTGCACGGCGGGTCTCGATGTTGCAGCTCTGACAGGGGAGGCAGGAGCAGCCAGGAGTGCCTGGCAGGGCTGGGGGTTCGTCCCGTGTGCAGGGTGCAGGGGAGGCAGGAGCAGCCAGGAGTGCCTGGCAGGGCTGGGGGTTCATCCCGTGTGCAGGGTGCGGGGGAGGCAGGAGCAGCCAGGAGTGCCTGGCAGGGCTGGGGGTTCGTCCCGTGTGCAGGGTGCGGGGGAGGCAGGAGCAGCCAGGAGTGCCTGGCAGGGCTGGGGGTTCATCCCGTGTGCAGGGTGCGGGGGAGGCTGCAAACGCCTGCAGCAAGTGGGCGACCCAGCAGAGGGGAAAGGGGACGCCTACCGGATGGACGCTTAGTCATCTAGCTGCATTCTCTGAAGTACGTTTGTTTCAGAATTTAATGTCGGTGAACATTCGTGATGGCGTCATCTCCTAGTTGGGTGTTGAGCATTCCAAGTAGGTTACCTTGCTTGTTTTTCTTAATAACCTTACAAGCCAATGTTGTTATAAAGTCCGTCTTACAGATAAGAAAACCTGGGGTGCAGATACGCCAGCCCCTGGACTCACCTGGCCCCAAAGCCGGGCTCTGCATCACCACAGGATGTGGTTGTTGTCCGCAGCACGTCTGTTCCCAGGTCCCCAAAACCGCCACGGGATCCTTGCGGCCGGACACCAGGTCTGGTGCATTGTGGTGCCCTGATTACCAGACCGTCCGTGGCGCGTGGTCAGCACACGGTTAAAACTTGTTGGGCAGATAAATCAATAAATGGATGCTTGGATGATGAATGGATGCGTGCATGCATTTCAAAACTCAGCTCAGACCAGACTAAGACTAAAAAATTACTGGGACACAGAAATCGGACCTTTAAAATTGCACCAAAGCGTTTCTGCACTTATGTAAATAACTTTGCCATATTAGAATCATCAATTTGGTGTCAAGATGCAATTTTTCCTGAAAGCTAGTTTAGTAATTTTGTTAGACGTGGTTTTATATTCCGGGCATCTCTGCAGTGTGAGCGGCAAAGGGCATGCATTCTTGACGCCAACAGTTTAACTGCAACATGTCAATTTCCAGCAGGAAATCTGATCTGAGTTTGCAAACCCCCAAGTCTATTCGAGAGTCGATAACTCACCGTTTTAGGGTAAGAGGCCCATTACCGCCGAACAGCTTGAGAACGCACTCTTCATTGATCAGATAAACAAGTCATGAGATATTTTATTACAGAATGACGGACCAATTTAGCCATCTTTTCACCAACAATGGACTTATATTAGATGTGAAATGGCAAGAAATTTGCTTCCTTGGGGAGCGATCACAGGAAACACAGAGGGAAAGCTGATCATCCGAACGGCTCGTCTAACGGGTTTTTATTGAATTCAGCCCAGATTTGACCCAGGTCTCGGATCACGTTTTGCATAATAGTTTTTTCTTTTGTTAATCTTATTCCAAATTATATGCGATATTTTTTCTTACATTTATGTCATAGTTTTAGCTTTTTCTGGTAGTTTCTTATTAAAATACATTAATTATAGGGGTAACGTATATTATTTGTCATAATTCTGAATTCTTAATTCATCTTAAGTAAAGGGCTGAGGCAATTTTAAAGACTTTTCCATGAAGATTTTAAATTACGTTTTAGTTTAAACAATGTAGCAGCTGTAGCCTGGCACCGGTGAACACCGAGGGACGGCAGGCCAGGTGCCGTGTGAGGTAGCGGCAGAAATGACTGATACTCAGCTAGAATCAGGGATGGGGAGGATATAAAAACTGTAGAATTTGCCTTTCCAGCATCATTTCTGACTAAATACTCAGAGAAATACACGTGCATTTGTTTTCTCCCAGCACTTTAAGGATTTTAATCCAAAACGCAGGATGAAGTTAAAGGTCCCCGAGAAGCAAGAAGGCTCGTGCGGCGCCCCTGGCAGCGTGCTTGTCTCCCGCACAGCCGCAGGAAGGAGCTCACGCCCCGCAGCGTGTCCCAGCTCCCTCTGTGTGCGACTGGGCACCCGCCAGCCCGCATGGCGACCCGCATCTTCAGGGAAGCCAGCCCTGAGCGCGTGAGCCGTGAGCGCGCCTGCCCTGAGCGCGTGTGCCGTGAGCGCGCCTGCCCTGAGCGCGCCTGCCCTGAGCGCGCCTGCCCTGAGCGCGCCTGCCCTGAGCGCGTGTGCCGCCGCCTGGGGCAGGGCGGGGGTGGAGGGTCCTCCTGGGTGGGGGGTGGGGGGGGCGCAGCAGGAGGCCTGGCTGGGTGGGGGGAGGTCACGTGAGAGACTGGCAGGGTCCTGGCTGCTGGGGAACGGCGTTCTCAATGGCAGATACAGAAAATACACTTTCTAGGCAAGACCGCCTGTCTTAATTTTGACTCCAACAGAGAGGATAAAAGCGAAAAAGTCCTATTCATGTTGCTACACTGAAGCAGAAGCACATCCGGGTCTTTGCTGGAGGAACACGCTTTAAACAAGGGCCGTGACTGCAGAGACCTTCCCGGTGAAATTCCACGAGACACGAGCTCAGAATGAGCGGGCGGGGAACACTGGGGCAGTGCGTTGCGCGTCACGGGAGAGCCACGCGCACTGCAGACACTGGGGTCATCGGGAACAGAACGCAAAATAAAAATATCTCATGTATTTAAAAAACAAAAGAGGAAAGGCATAGTGTGACGAATATAACAGAGGCTGCCAAAATCAACATGTTGAACTGAAGAACCAAGCAGAGTGTCTAGAAATGAAAAATATAAAAATCGAAATAAACTCAATGGGTGGGTCATATAGATGTCTAGATACTGAATTAAGCTGAAGTTGTTGCATGTGAAACCTGGAAGACAGAGTTTAAGGACACCCAGGATGCACAAGAGAGTTACACAGAGTGGAAACCACGCAAGGTGTTAAGAAGGAAGGCGCAGAGATGAGGCCATGGTGAGGGGGCTGCACTCAAAGGCTCAGAACCGCAGCAGACACTGAAGCTCAGATTCAGGAAGCCCAGTAAATCCAAGCAGAAGTAAAAATAAATTCTCACCCAGACCTAGTAACGGAACTGCAAAATACCAAGGATCAGCTCTCTCTTCTCAAGAAAGAAAAAGTAGAGACTGACTGCGGATGGGAAGAGCCAACAGATGCAGGCTGAATACTCCCCCGTCCCCGAGACTGGGGAGCCGTGTGAACTGTCGGTGACAGCGTGGAAAAGCCCACGGCACACGAGGCGTCAGACGGAGTCCTCGGACAGCATCACTCCAGCTCCGGGGCTAAGTTAGCTCTGGACTGCGAACCACTAAAACTCGCAAAATATCAAACTAATTCCAAAATGTTCAAACTCATTCCAAAAACCTTAGGTGCAAATAAGAAACCCCCCCACAATATTCATTAAAGGCATCTAATAAAATCTAGCATCTAACCATGTAAAATTAAGTCTTAAACATTCATTAAAAAAGTTCAGACATGCACAGAAACAGAAAGATATGACCCAGGACCAGGAGAAAAACCGTCAACAGCTGCCTGTCATTGTCAGCCCTGGAGGCCGACAGAGAGTGGATCAAAATCCTTCAGGTGCTGGAAGAAAGTGGATGCCAACCCGGGCACCACATCCAGTGAAATTACCTGTTAGGGACGGAGGTAATGTGAAGGTATCTCCACTGCAAGGAACCTAAGAGCTCATCCCCAGCAGGCGGGCACCACAGGACCTTCTGGAGCAAGTTCCCAGGATGGAGAAAAATGATACCAGGGGGAAGCTGGGAACGCTGGGGAGAAACAAAAAGAATATCAGAGACGGTAAATATCTGAATAAATCCAAATGCTATTTTTCTTTGTTGCCTTTTCCCACCTTGATTTCATGGAAACCATAAACTGTTGAAAACGAAACTGTGGTACAGTGTTATGGGTTTATAATGTCGTAGTTGTATTATATACAACAATTATAAGAGCAGGGAAGAAATATGGACCTACGTGGACCTAAAGTTGCAAGATTTCAATATTTTACATGAAAAGAAGATCTATTAAAAGCTAAGAACATATATTACAATCCTTAGAGCAACGATAGAAGGAAATGGAATTCTGTAAAATTAGTAGTGCCATGTTCGACAATAGCAGTCCCAGGACAGACGCAGGAGGGGAAGGCGGATGGATAAATAGATTATAGACAGATGACAGGTACATGGGAAGGTACAGGCATGGATGGGTAGATATACAGATGTAGATAAACTGAGTCGGGAAAGAGAAGATCGAAACATAAAAATATTAAATTAATCCAAAATAAGGCAGGAAATGAGGAAAACAGAAATCGGATAGAAAATATGGGCATCTTGCACGACGGTAGATTTAAGTCTGACGGCATCAATAATTGCATTGCATGGAAATAGTCTAAACAGGGTTTGCAGTTAGGGGTTCTTTAAAAAAGAAAGTTGGATTAAAAAGTTACAGTTCAAACTCCAATGTAATATAAATTATTCTTCTCCCAATTAATGTGTAGCATTGCAATACTCTTAAAAAGGTAACTTGGTTTCCTTGAACTCTGAGTGTGTTAAACATACGTAATAAATTCGAATGCACCTAGGTTTATGTGCTAATATTTATTAGAAACTGGACAATTCCTCGGGGGATGCAGAACGTACATTAATCCTGTAGCTTCTGATGTCTTGAAGTAGAAAGAATGGATGGTACAGTAGTAACTCATTGATATTTAACAAAATACCCTGCAGTTCTGTTTTCTATGGCTGAAAACAACTGGAATGTGAAAAACTGTGTTTTTTTTTAAAGAACAGACAAAAAAGACTGTACTTCTGACAGCAGCTCCCTGGAGCCAGCGCCTCTGACCTGGGGCACCTCCCTGCGTCCCCCGGTGGCTGCCCGGGTGGGACCCGGCTGCCGACGCTCGGGCCTTCCTTTCTCTGGAAGAGGCGTTTCAGCATCAGTCGTGGACGGGCCACTTTTCCCGTCTGGAGTCCTGCTCTAATCCTGCCCGGACTGTGGCTTCTACAGCTAACGAGGACCCAACCCCATCTCCCCTCCCGGTGGTGGCAGAAACCGACAGAGCTTGGGCGCCTCCCGTCACAGACCCCTAAATGGGACACAGTCTCTCCGATCCAGGTGACGCTGGCATCAGTGGTTTTGGTTTTATTTTTGTGTGTGTTTGGGTTTTAGGCATCTGCATCTGAAACGAAAACGATCCAAACGTTGCAGTTAATCTGGGTATTTTGCTCTTTTCTAAGATCGGCTGAGTTGGTTTCCTGCTTCAGTGCTTTGTGGGAGCCACTTGGACCGTGCAGGTGACTGAACTGCTACTCACGGCAATTGGTCCGAAGGAGCACAGCCTATGGCAGCGTCCCCCAAAACAGCCGACGGCAGCTCCAACGACAGCGTCACACGGTCCCTGAGACACAAAAGTTTAACGGCATCATTCTGATTCTGAGGAGAGACACTCCGTTTGTCGAGTTCACTTATTTTTCTACAATCAAAACTGAACAGAAGACCAACTGCTCTTTGCAGATTTCTAGCAGAAGCCAAGAAATTTCTTAAAATAATTTTTAAAAAATTCCAACTCATGAGTTAACTCATTCATGAACGATTTTCAAAGTTTTAAGTGTAAAGATTTCTTAATGATTACCAGTTGATCACAGCAGTGAAACTATCGTGAGTAGACTAAATGCATGATATAAATGTGATATAAACACTGGTTTCAGTTTTTTCCAAGAGAAAAATAAGAAACCAGTTTGTCCCGGCGCTGGCACAGTGGCCACTAGCGGAGGTTCCCAGGAAGCTCTGTGACTCGGGGAGGCTGGCAGGAGAGAGGCCTCACGTACTTTCAAGGCTGATAAGGGCAGAGGCCCCCGGAAGTGATTCCCTGGAGAAAACTCATACCTGGTCGCACAGGATTAGGAAGACTTGTTTAGAAACACAGGTGCATTTCACTCCCAGCAAACTGAACGTACAGAACAGAGGCACCTGTGCACGCCGTGCCCGAAGGGACCTGCCTCGGTGGCGAACTCCCTGAGCAGACGAGCTCGCGTGTTCTGTGCCGCTGTCTCCGTGAGAACAGGCCTGAGACCCGTGGCAGCCCCAGCCAAGCCCAGAGAACACGCAGACGTCCAGCAGGCCCAGCTCCTGAGGCCGCCAGGATCCTGTTCTGTGTGGACGTCTGGCCTGGCGATGCCCTGAAGTGCTGTGAGCACAGCCCATGGGGGAGTCCGCGGGAAGCATTTGTTGGACCAAGGGCTCATCGGGTGCATTTTTCTGTGCAGCCATTTGGCGTGGTTGCATTTTGCACCAAAGAGGCATGAGATGCCCTGTGGAGGCTGAGTGGACTAGGTCGGCCTTCCAGACCCCGAGGCTAACGAGCTCTCTCTGCAGAGCGCGGCTTCCCAATAAAGGGCGTGGGGGGGTGGCTGGGAGAGAGGAGAGGTGAGCAGAGGTGCGTGTGGGCGTGGACAGCTGGGGCAGCCGCTCAGCCCACTGAGATCACAGAGGAGGGACACAGGAGACCTTGACCGTGGGGAGAGAACTTGCCTACAAAGAGCCCAGAGCGAGGTACAGACAGGCACGGGCCGGCCTGTGAGCAGAAGGAGCAAAGCGGCCCTCGCGGCCCACTCTGAAGGATGGGGCGTCAGAGGCCGCGGCTGTGGCCCCCACCAGCGCAGGCTGGTCCCCGGGCAGGTGCCTTCCCACCCCCTCCCCTTCCCGTGTCACAAGTGAGTGCACGTCTGCGGGGTGCTGGGCCCTGGAGGGGGTGTGTGGACCACCCAGCCTTGCTATGCCAGAGAGAAACGGGTTAGTCAGTGGGGGGTGCTTGTGCCCACCAGGGCCCTTCCACAGCGGGAGGGGCGGGCAGCCTCTTGAGGAGAGGAATGTTCTGGAAACTTGTGTTGCTGGGCTGGCCCCACTTCCCTGCAAACACCTGCTCCTGCGTGGTGACGATGTCTCTGACCAAGCACGCCCCGCAGCGGGACACCTGAGCCTGCACTGGTGAGACCCTTCCCCACCTGGAAACCTTTATTCTGGCTGAGAACTTTCTTCTTCGGCCCCGCAGTCTGGCGAGGTTGCTGGGCTTGGCGGGGCATTGCAGGCACGAGCGTGGAGCTGAGGAACCAGGCGTCACTGGATCACCACGGGGTCGTGGGGGACCTGGGAAAGCCAGGCTTGGAGCACCGCAGGCTCCGCGGGGTCTGTGGCGCCCTCCCCTCCTCCTCCCGACACCCAGGGCACGGGGAGCCGCCCACAAAGAAATGCCCATTTCCTTACATATTTGTTTGTTTTTGCAAACGCCTTTCTGAAAGTCGGAGTGCGAGGAGCACGCCTCCCTCGGCGGCCGGCAGCATCGATCCGGCTCTCACAATGAACTCTAATCACAGCTCTATTACTGCCGCCCGCCCATTGGCCCAGGTGCCTCCAAATTAGCCGCAAAGAAGCCAGCCTGTCAGTGTTAATTCCGCTGCAGAGAGTACTTGTTGTGGGAGAACAAAGGTGTTCTGGCTCGAGCTGAACAACTGAACTCCTTGTCTCATAAAATTTAAGCTGCTATTGATCTCCTTCTATTGTGTGAGGGATTAAGCACGTGCGCGGGCACGCACACACACGCACACACACGCACACACACGCACACACATGCACTTGCGCGCGCACACGAGGGGCGGCCCGGCCGTGCCCTCCCTGCCTGGCCCAGGCGGGCGCGGCCCCCCCTCCCGCTCCCGGAATCATTCAGCAACATGAAGCAAATTAAATCAATGAATTCATCCTAGCAGATGGCCACTTTAACACTCAGTTAGCCTTTAGATAATTGAGCGTTGACTCCGGAATCATAAAATGGATGGCTCGTTTGTACATTTTACTGAAATAGATCACCGAGGTTAAATAAATGAAATCCCGTTTGTCAGGCGGTAATAAATGGCCTCCCCTTCTGCAAACAGCTCTGTTTGGCCTAATAAATACAGGGGCGTTCCGGCCGCCTCCCTTGATGGGGTTACAGCTTAATGAAATGCCTTCCCCGCGCTTGTTTTTGCCTCCTCCTGCACTGTGTGATAAGTAGCAAACCAACGAAGCTTGTAATTACAATCTTACAGAAACCCGGCCAATCTGTATATAAATCTCACCCTCCAATTACAAGATGTAATAATTTTGCAGTCAAGCTGGTAATGAGGTCTAATACTCATGCCTGTGATAATCCCCCTTGGATGCTGACTCTATCAGATGTTAGCTTTGTAATTATACTGGCAGAAAATCATTATTTCATGTTCAGCAGAAAAATGAGGTTGGTGGGAAGTTAATTTTCTCTATGCTCTGTGAAGCATAGACAAAATTTTAATGATTTAATCATTATGGTTATCCTTTCTGCAATTGACCCACGTTACTTGTGTAGAAACATTGGCACATTTAAAAGTCCCTGTTACCCGATAAAGCTTGCCAGGTATGCGGCTTTTAATGTAAGAATAACTGTACACAATTAAACAATTACCCTGCCGATAGGGAAAATGCATTTTATTTTAAGTTTTCATTATTTATGTGCGGGAATCATGGAAATGAGTGTGTCTTACCCACATTATAATAGATGGCTAATTAAAAAAATTGAATTATGCTTTCCTGATTCTGTCAACCCTACAAGATGGTTTGAGAATGACCCGACCAGATGATTTTGTGTGGCCACCGTGGCTCCCATGAGACACGATGAGAAAAAATGGAAGAGCCACCAGTATCCCATTTAGGGGATGTAATTTCTCAAATAGGAGACTTCAATATTTCTAAATTTGGCTGGTGGGCTGTTTACAAACAATGCACTTTTAAACATAATTAATAGTTGAACACCATTTTCGTTCAGTATTTTTGGTGACTCCAGTGACACAGTGGGAAACACACCCCACACACGACACACTCAACCATTTCGAGCCAGTTAGAGGCTAGAGAAAGGTAAGTATGTCGGCACCGCACTCCCCAGGCGGTGGAATTTAATGACAGACTTTTGAAAATACAGTCCCAGTGCTGTGTTTTGTGGTAAAACTAGCTTTGTTCAGAAACTCCAAAAGGTGAGAGGAATTTTTCTGCCTGCATGGCCGATCACCGCCCGCCTGCCCGTGTCTGCACCCCTCGCTCCGGGTGTTGCGTGTGCTGACGGCGAGCACGGCCCATGCACGGCTGTACCGCCCCGGCCAGAGCACGGCAGGTCTCCAGTGCGGTCCCGTCCCTGGGTCTGCACATACCATTTTGCCTGTCCGTCCTCTCTTGCAAAAATTAAATCTGAATCACCCTTTGCCCACCTGCCTGCCTGGGCCCTGAGCTGGTCGGGTGGGCTCTGAGGGCGGGGAGTGGGGGGCCCCGTGTCCATGCTGGGCAGGGTGGGGGGTGTTTGGTTCTACAAAGAAAGAGCCTTACAGGAAGTGAACCAAGGTTATTTATTTTTTTTTTTTTTTGAGGAAAATCCCATATTGGTAAATTAGCTTTTTGCTAAACCTCATTCGGACAGAAATATCAGTCTCTGTTGCAAATAGCAGATAAAATTTTATATACATAATCATTTCTAAAGATGCCAAGACGAAATATGAAAATTTAAAATTAAGCATATAATTAAATTGTGGAATCTGGTGTCTCCCTTCACCAAAATGCAGTCTTAACGCTCAAAACAAGGAAGTAATTGATAATTAAGGATTTTGCCTTTTCAGGCTGGAAACCGAGGCGATTGTTCTGGGTCTCAGGGCTGACCCAGAGGACCGGAGCTGTCCACCCTCCAGAGGCACAATTCACGCGGTGGCCGATGTGCACATACGTTGGTCCCCTTGCCCCCAGCCAAAAGGGAGGAGAGATTCGCACACTTCCGTGGAAAGGACACCACGTGGACTTGGAGGGACAGGGTGGTCCTCCTCCCTGCAGCTGTGGCCTGGACCCTCCGGCCATGGCCTGGACCCTGCTGACCGCTGAGCAGGCCCCCTCCGCCCTGCCCTGGCAGGCCCGGGTTGCGGGCGTGTCGACACCCGGGGCCTGTCGTTCCCACCAGACCAGGGAAAAGCTTTTCTGTTTCCTGAACAGTCCCCTCAAAATCCTCAGGGGCCTTAGATTTTTTTTTTTTTTTTAATTAAAGGAACAACTTTCTTCCTGCCCATGCCAAGTAGTCTGGAGAATGGTGTGTTTCTATCTCTGCTTCCCTCCCAAGTTCAAGGAGCTGTCGTCCTTTTTCACCAACGTCGAGAAGGGGCTGGTTAGAGGTTGGAGGGAGGGGCCGTGGGGCCGGAACAGAGTCAGCCCCACCCGCCCACGGCAGGTGCCCTGGGTTGTCACGGCCCAAACTCAGTGGCATTTCTGCGGACAAGCGGGCAGGGGCCGAGCTGCAGGATGATTTTTCTACAAAATGAAGAGCTTTAAAACAATGACAGAGTTTTGTGGCTAACATACAAGAAGAGCTTTGAGAAGCACACAGAGCAGGGTGTCCACGGGCAGACGGGAGGAAGCCCCTGCCCGTCCACCGGCCCCGTGAGCCCCTGGTCCTGGGCAGGCGTCGCCAGCCCTGCAGACCCTCCCGGGTTGGAACCAAGGCGAGTCCACGAATTTTGACGACAACGTCTTACTCACATTTCTGCTTTGTTTTCTCTTCGTGTCTGTAACCTCTGCAAGTCTTTGTGGAGGCACCTAAGGCATGTGTCTGTACGTAAGTAAAAGCAAGACAGTAATTACAGCAAACCGAGAGGTCTGGGTGTCTGTGTGACGTCTCGGGGTCCCTGTGGCCCAGGCCCCCCACACACCCCGTGGTGCCCCGGCCAGGCGCCCTCTTGCCTTCGCCCCAGGAAGCCCAGCCCCGAGGCCGACCGTGAGTGGGAGCAGAGAAGTCAGGGATCTGGGCTTGTGTTCTGCTGGGATTTCACTCTGAGGTCGTAGCCCAGGCTCCCTCCCTCTCCTGGGCTGGATAATGAACAGTGGTCCCTGTGTCTGGAGGTTCTGTGGGGGCTGGATGCACAGGTGACGCTTAGCGCAGAGCCTGGCGACACCAGCTTCTCGGAGAACGTCGGGCCTGATCACACTTGGCTCTGGAGTCCAGCCTGCTGGGATCGTGTAGCAGTGGGAAGGGCATTCGGGAGACGCTGGCTGTCGGGCATGTCCCCGCCGCGGTGAAGGAGGGACAGCAGCCCTGGGATGGCTAAAGGTGACAGATCTTGTCTCTGCCAAGCACGGAAGGGAAGGTTGTCCTCCTTTCTCCTCAGCCAGGTGCAGATCTGTGTCGGGCACACTCCGTAGATACTGCTGTGTCCGAACTCAGGGGCTGCGGTCCTCTTTCTGCGCAGTGAGGGGTGGAACACAGAAAGCCAAAGCCCTTGCTGAAGGTCTCGTGTCTGGGAAACTCCTTCCCTTGCAGAGTCTGCTTCCTCTGTCACAGAAGCACCGACTGTTGCCCGGTGATCATTTACTGCACCCTGGACTTCGTGCTGGCTATGGGGATCTCGCGGGGTCCGTGCACCGTCCTGGCCAGGGCTTCTGAGTCCCCAGTGCTTTCCTTGTTTGCTGCTGTCTCGGTCGGCTCGGCTGCCGTAAGGGAAGCTGTTGACTGGGCGGCTTAAAGCGCACACGCTCACTCCTCACCGTTCCGGAGACTGGAGGTCCAAGATCAAGGTGCCAGAAGATCCGGTGTCTGGAGAGGGCCTCTCTCCCGGGTTTGCCGACGAGGCCGTCTCGAAGTGTCCTCACAGGGGGAGCAGAGAGAAGCAGCTCTCGGCCTGGTCTTGCACAGGGCACGACCCCTCACGAGGCTCTGCCCTCATGACCTGTCACCTCCCAAGGGCCCTCCCAGCACCGCCACCCTGGGGACAAGGCTCCAGTGGGTGCATTTCAGGGGGAAGCGACATTCCATCCTCCACAGCTGTAGAGCCTCCCACCACGCCACTGATGGGACTCAGTGATGGGAGCGGACTGTTTTCCTGTGTTGGCCCGTGACACTCCGGCATCGGCAATTCCCACACGTCAATCCCGCACACGCCTGAGACTCCCCTCCGGGTGTCCTGGTGGGGCCCCGAGAGCAGCAGGCGCACCTTCGACTCCCGCAAGGAAAGCACGGCTGACTCGAGCACATGTTTTCTGTCCATTTACAACCAAATGTCCGTGTATTCTGCTTCTGCGTGTGGAGGCGTGATGACAGCCAGGCCGAGGTCCCATGGCCTCAGCAAAGGTTCCCTTCCTACTTACTATGAGAAATCCAAGCTTTTCCGAAATTTTGGAAAATAAAAGGGACGTTCGCAGCCTTTGCTTTCCCTGACATCTCGCCAATCTTCAGTCTCGTTCCTTTCAAGGCCTGTGGCTGGGGTCCACCGAGGCAGGAGTGACAGGCTGGCAGTCTGGCCGTGGTGCCAGGACCGGCTGCTGCCTGCACGGCGCTGGTGGGCCGGCGGGAAGCAGCGAGAACCGCAGTTCCAGTGAGGGACGGACCAAGACTTAGAAGAGAACTGTTGCCGGGATTTTAGCCCCAAATTGGATTTTGCAGGGAGAAATCCTCGGCCCTATAGTTTAGTGAGGGTGGTTTTTAACACCACAGAGTTGGGAGTGGGAAAGACGAGGACCTTTCTCCTCCGATTGCTGATCTTCGACGGAAAGGCCACACCGCAGGGCTTGGCACAGGGAGCACCCACGTGGAGCGTCGCACCTGGACAAACACCCGGGCTCCCGTCCCTTCCCCAGTCCGTCTCCCAGGCTGCTGTGACAGATTCACACGCCCTCCAGCCCCAGAGAGCCCCTAAAGGCAACGGGGGTCTTTAGTAGAGAGAGAACCCTGAGCGGTTCCTCAGTCGCACTGTCTTCCGCCCGCAGGCCCGGCTCCCTGCTCTCCGGGCGCTTCCGCGCGGCCGCGTGCAGACACAACACCGCCTTCCCCGCCAAGCCGGGTCACAGACAGCAGGGCAGAGGGACGGACCCTCCCTTTCTTCCCCTGGCCTCCCACCTGCAGCTCTGTCTGCCAACCTAGGAAGGAAGAGTCCGCCGGTCTCTCCTTAGGAGGTGCGGGCAGAGGGGACTCTAAACACTCGTCATATTTTCATGTGACACTGTTACTATAATGACAAATGCTGTTAATAATAACTGGTGCCAATGTCTAAAATCCATTTCCAGTATTTTATGGGAGAAATGTCTGCGGTTCATAAACACCTACTCACAAATCTCCATTTACACGTTTTTATTTATTTACTTGTTTTGTTTTCCACTGAAGGGCTTGAGCCCGCGAGAGGAGACCCAGCTCCAAGGGCTGGGGGCTGCCGACTCCAGAGCCCCTGTGAGCTGCACAGAGCGCTGCCCACCCTCCTGTGCTCACCAGAAAGTCCCACCTCATGCAGTGGCAAACGTTTGAAAACAATGACCAGAAATCTCATCACATAAAGGGTTCACCCCATTTAAAGTTATGATTTTTAAGTTTGTTTGTAAAATCTTTGCTATTGAGCCATAAGGAAATTATAAGATTCTCGTGGACATGATACTAATTTTCCTAGTTCTTTAAAAAAAATCGTGATCATAAGTAGTTATAAAATTAAAGCTTTCAGAATTGCGCTTTTGGTTCTTGGTAAGTGGCAAAATGCATTTCATCAACTATTTATAGCAGAATCGTGCGTGCAGCGCATCACCGCAAGAACATGAGCTGTCAATTTGTACTGCCCGGGACTCCGTTTGGCCAGTTAAGGGATTAGGAGTGGGATTTAAGGAAAAGCCAAAGGCTACATTTGTTTATGATAAATATTTTAAGTATCTGTCATAGAACGTGGCCAACCCTGTCTTGTATGTTGAGTGACTGATTTCCCTGTTTTATCTCTGCTGCGGGTTGTTTGCATTCGTTTTCCCAGAGAGCCGCGGAGGTTCTTCTTGCCCTAGAGTCTGTGTGGCGTTGAAATTCGCAGCAGGTGGTGAGGAAGGACAGGGATGGCTCCCCAGTCCAGGGCTCCTTGGACAGCCCGGCCATTCCACCACACTCGCCAAGCTGGGCTGGGACCCAGCTAAAGGCCGTGTGATACTCTTCTTCTCGTTATTGTGATAAGAAATAGTTGTGTTGTTTTTTTGTTTTGTTTTTAGCTCCTCTGCCTTGGAGATATACAATCTTAAGCTGATTTTACGCCTCAGGTTTACCCAGCTTTTTAAAGACTTTCTTCAAGATAAAACATTTTCTTTTACACTTGGAATAAGTACATATTGATATTCACTTACGGGGGAAGGAAGGAGGAGGAGGGAAAGAAGGGGAGGAGGAGGGGGAGGGGAGGGAGAGGGAGGCAGGAAGGAAGGGGTGCGGGTGCCCCCTGTGGACCTGGGCGTGGACCCGGGTCCTCCCTCCGGTGTTTCTGTCTCTCCTGTGAGGCGGGAGAGTCCGTCAGCACCTTCACCGAGAGTTACAGGACAGTCAGAGGGCTCGCAATGGGGGGGCTATTTCAGAATAACTTTTGCTAAAGATGAGAGGTGCCCAGAGAGACTTGGTGAGCTTGGGGGGCTGTGGGGAGCTGGGGAGGTGGGGGGCTGCTTTCCTCCTTCAGGAGGAGGAGGAGGCTCTGGGGTGACTGAGGAGGGGACACACAGCCCACGGCATGGTCCGAGTTTCCTGCCCCCCAGGAGGGAAGAGCAGGACAGGCAGTGCAGGTCCCGGGAGCCCGACTGCGGCTCCTCTGCCTGGTGGGAGGGACCCGTGGACGTGGGGAACAGCGGCGCCGGGGCAGAGCACAGCGAGGGTGATTTGGGGAAAGCACACCCTGAATTTTAGGGAAAAGGATTAAAGTTAAGATAAATTGTGCGTATAAATTAGTCAATTTTATTTTATTTTTTGAAGCTTTAGATTATAGGAAAATCAAGCAGAAAGTAGTAGAGATAGCTCCCACATACTCCCCTGCAGCCTTCGGCCCAGGGTCCTTATTTCTCTGTTGTTCACAGCTGGCAATCATGTGGTAGCATTGTTACAATTAGTGCAACAATATAGATACATTAGCATTGCTGACTAGGAGCTCATCGCTTCCATTGCGGGTCACTGTCGGTGGTGCACATTGTGCCGGGTTTAGCTAACGTGTGGTGTCCTATGTCCACCGCTGCAGCTTCACGCAGAACGGAACGGGGTCATGCCCTAAGAATCCCCTGTGCTCCGCCTCCCACCGCCTCCCCAAACCTCTGGCAACCAGGGATGTTTTTACCGTCTCCACAGCTTTGCCTCTTGAGAGTGTCACGGAGCTGAGACCCTACAGTCCGCAGCCTTTTCAGATTGGCTTCTGCATTTGAGGTTCCTCCACATCATTTTGTGTCTGTAAAGCCCATTTCTTTTTAGTGGTGAATAATATTCCATTGTCTGATGGGCCACAGCGTCTTTATCCATTCAGCTACCAAAGGGCATGCACTCCGCCTGGTCAGCTCTTCTGGGGGAAAAGCATTAAGGTCAAGATCTATGGTGCATGTCCAAGGGAAAGGTATTTTGGGGTCCCTGGACTTTGACTTCTGTGAGCCTACGTTTTCTAAGGTGTCGACCAGCCTTGTAGAAAAATCAGAATCTGAAAGGAATAAACCATCATGAGCTGCTTGTAGCTCTGCTGATAGCAAGAACCTCTTACCAAGTCAAATGAGCATTAAACGTTTTCCATTTCTAACAGATACAGAGCTAAACCGCTTTATAGCAATAATAAAGGTGAATTTAGTATTCCTTTAATTTTGAACACTTGACCACATAAAACAAACACAAATTCATGATAACATTGACGGGAGATTTGCCTGAAGTACTCCGTTAGCTGTTCTAGGTGACTTTGGTCGGATTGTGCTGGATTCTCTGATGGGAGAGCTGAGCCGCCTTCTCTGCCATGGCCCAGGAAAGCGGGGAGGGAACCGGGGTCCGCGCCCCAGAAATGTGGAAAATATGAGAAAATGTACATTATGCAAGGCTCTGCTTTATGCTTTTTTTTTCTATAGTTCTCACTTTTTTAAATACAAAATTTATCCCATCTTACAACAAAGTTTGAACATTATATTGAAATATATATGGCTAAAAACCATTTCTCCTGTTAGTACAAATAATGATAACTCTACTCCTTCCTCGGTGCTGCATTAATTACACAGGTATAACAGATCTGTATCATCTCAGCTGTGTTCTTAGAGGCAGGATTTTTGGGAGGAACATGGTTATTAAGAAAAAAAGTGAATAATTTGGACATAAACTGATCTAATTATTTCATTCATCTTCATCATGACTATAGATGTTATGTCACTTTTATGCCTAAACAAAGCAAATGCAAATTCATTCTATAAATAAAACTGCGGCGATTCTGCAGATGGAGACCTGGGGATGGCATTCAGAGGGGAGTGTGCGAAGCCGCTCGCCATTAACCAGCACTTAGGTGTTGTCCATCAAAACTGTTTGTGTCTGGTGCTGACGCCGGGAAAAATTCATTATTAAAACTTTCGGTCACACTTGGCAAGTTTGGCAGATGGCGTCTCTTCTCATTTCATTCTTTTATCCAATTTCTTTTCCGTGTCACCCCAGCTCCAGGCCCTGGACCCCCCAGTTCGAACCCTTTTTTGTTAATAGATCTAATCAGCGGCATGTTAAACAAGAGGGGATCTTTTGTGTCTGCGGTGTTGGGACAAGCTGAGTGGAGCTGTGGATCACAGGAATAAACAACGCGGACCGATTCAATTACAGCGCGGGGCCGGGCTTTTATCTGGCTGTGACATCATTTCAATCAAAATGTAAAATAATACAATCCCATAGTTGCAAGAGGCAGAGATAGGACACAGGCGGCTGCACTTAGTCATTTAATAAGAGAGGAGGGAAGTGGCCGCCCTGCTCCTGACAGCGAGAGGGCTTCTGTCCCCAGCCCCATTACCTGCTCTAATGGCGTTCAGCGGGACGGAGTGCGGCTTGTCTGTTACTGTTGTTGGTGGAAGCTGTTATGGGGGACACAGACTGCCGCCCGGCTTTTCCCTTTGTTCCTTTAATTAACAGAAGCATGAAATCTCCCCGTTGGCAGCTCCCCTGTCTCCCCTCCGAGCAGGGACTCTATTCATTTCCTTTGTCTCCTTTGAAATTTTTTTTTAAACTGATGTTTTTCAAGACCTGCAAATCATCATGAGAGGAAAAACATAATTCAAGGGCAAATATATAGTCTCTGAAGTGCTTAGCCTGCGAAAACACTTTGTGTGAAAGTTTCCCTTTCAATCCCAGGACTTGCAGGGTCCCCGGGGACAGTGAGGTGAGTCTTCCGCTTTGTGTCTGGGTCATAAAAACAATAATAGCCAGCGCGTCTGCGTGCTCGAGAGCGACACAGAGAGAGGAGGAAAGAGAAAGGAGGGTGGAGTGCAGAAAGAGGGCTGAGGGTGTCAGGGAGCAGGTCCCCGACGCCGGCCCTGCAGGCATCGCCCCAGCCCGAGCCGCCCGTCCCAGGTCCCCAGCGAGCTCATTGTTCCCCCTCGAACTGCGCTTAGTTTACAGCAATCGATCATTTTTAACAGGAAATAATCCATTATCCTTCAATATTTTTGATCGTTCCATACAACCAAGCAGATCCATAAAAAAACAAAAAGAATAACTGGCTGGAATGGGCCCTAAAGTGAGGAAGCACATGGAAGCTTCATTTTCCAGGTCACTTAAGGATACATGTATGTACGGAGCATGTACATACATGTTATGTGTATTTCCCCTGAGGATTTGGAGGACTAGGATGGGATCTAGTCTTCCCTAGTGGAGACAGAGAGACAATACATCCCCCCCCCCCCCCCCCCCGGTGTCATAAAGAACACAGACAGTGGGGAGGCGATATCCTCATGTGAGAGTTAAGTAACAGCCAGTTCCATATGACCTGGGGTAAAGCAGGTACGGCGTTGGCAAGACCGTCAGGAATCAGGCAGCTGGTGTGGCGGGAGGGCGAAAGGGAATCACGCCTGTGGTCCGGATGGCAGCTGGGGCCCCACGAGGAGGACAGGAGTCTGCATCCTACGGAGGGGCTGAGGCCGGCCCGGGCACAGCCTCCCTGTCTGTTTCTGCCACCCCGCTCCATGGAAGGCCAGAAGCCTGGAGGGTGTTGGAGGGAGGGGCTTCATGGCTCTCTACCCTCTGTCTTCACCAGTGGGCAGAGTGCCCCTGACTCTGTGTGGTGAGGACCCTGAGTGCCCCTGACTCTGTGTGGTGAGGACCCTGAGTGCCCCTGACTCTGTGTGGTGAGGACCCTGAGTGCCCCGAGTCATGGTGAGGACCCTGAGTGCCCCTGACTCTGTGTGGTGAGGACCCTGAGTGCCCCTGACTCTGTGTGGTGAGGACCCTGAGTGCCCCTGACTCTGTGTGGTGAGGACCCTGAGTGCCCCTGACTCTGTGTGGTGAGGACCCTGAGTGCCCCTGACTCTGTGTGGTGAGGACCCTGAGTGCCCCAAGTCCGCGTGGTGAAGGCCTCCGAGGAGGGCACCTCAGAGGTCGGGGCTCCCAGGAGAGGGAAGTTGTGCTGGGAGCCAGGTCTAGCTGCCATGCAGGGTTGGACTGAAGCTCGGGGCAGACGTCCCCGAGGGCTGGGGAAGGGGACCTCAGGAAGGGTGGAGGGAACTGCTGATCACACAAACGCTCCCAAGTTCAGCTACTTCAATAAATCACTTACATCCATGTCAGCGGGCGTGGGCAAGAAGGCTCTGGACGTGAGCTTGCGCCCACCTGTGGGGGCTTCACCTGGCAGACAGCAGAAAGCACCTCAACGCCTTGAGAGGATAAAACTGCATTTTGGGACTGTGAGTCCCGTCACAGCTGCAGGGGAGGGGCAAGCCTCCTCACAGGGCACACCCCAGCCTTGAGGTGGCAGCTCCCAGAGGGAGTCCTGGGAGGCAGGAGAAGAAGGAGGAAAATGGGAGAATTTTAGAAAACAATTGCTAGCACTAATAGCAGTAGAACCCTTGTTTTTCTTTTTTTCTATTTTAGTCTTAAAAAAAATGTTGCCTAGCAAGTACCAACATGCTTGCTTTACATTTTTAAACAAATTATCAAAGCTGTCAGTGTTCCTGGGTCAAAATGTGTCCCACGATGTTGCCCCCTGCTGACTTATAATCCATGCCGCAGAACAAATTGGACTGGTCAAGTCTTGACGTCATTTTCAGGCAGAAAATGCCATTTTAGGGGACAATAATGACGAACAAGAACAACAAGAATGGCTAGAATTGAGTGTTTCCCTGCAGGGAGGAGAGTCGGGGACGCACAGGGAGTCGTGTGCCATCTCTCGCGGGCGGGCGCCCTGAAGACGAGGGACTGAGGTGGATTGTCAGGAACTGGCCAGACGCACCCACCGGCCCTGCCGCGCGGTTCCTGGGGACACGGTTTGGGTCTCTCCTTCTCAGTTTCGCAGTGACGAGCAGTGAAGGGACAGACCACCACGGACACTGGGACCACGGACACAGCACAGGGCTGCAGATCGGCGAGATCTGTGATTCTCTTACGTATCTGCCAAATACTTGCTAGCTGTTCGCTCTCCTTTCTGCTTCAAAAACTGGTCTTAAAGGACCAGACTGAGTAAAAGGAACAGATCATGCCGGTTCAGAATACCCGGGGGCCTTCTCAGTGTGTTTAACGCTTCTCTCTGTAGTGCCCGCCCCCCTTCCCTCTCTCCCTCCCTCTCTCCCCAGACCCCAACCTTCCCCATAATGAAGCAAACAAGCTAGTGGACCGAGGCAACCGCAGACCCCTTTGGGTCTCACCTGGGGTGTCCCTGTGCTGCAGGTCGGGCGAGGCACCTCTGTGAGCCGGGCGAGAGCACAGCCCCGCTCAGGGCACCCGCCCACCCCGGGTCTCTGAGCTCCGCGGTGTCTGCTGGGTCCGGGTCCTGCCCTGCCCTCCTCTCTTGTCCTCCACCTGAACCCACGTGGGAAATTCCACCTCTTTCCAGAACCACACACTAATAGCACCGCACAGAGCACTTTCAGGCGAAGGAGGCTTTGCAGAAGGGCTGGTGGCTGTGCGTAGTGGTCCTGTGGCATGTGGTGGTCCCGTGGCTTGTGGTGGTCCCATGGCATGTGGTGGTCCCGTGACATGGTGGTCCCATGATATGTTGTGGTCCCATGATTTCGTTGTCCCATGACGTGGTGATCCCATGATGTCATGGTCCCTTGATGTGTGGTGGGCACATGTTACATAGTGGTCACAGGCCATGCCTCACTGTGGCCGCACCTCAGACCCCCCTGTTCTTATAAGAGCCTCTCTCGTCCCTGTCCCTTCACCAGTGACATCTTGCTGGACCTGTCCCTTACAAGGAGCCCAGTTTTTACCACTGTTTTTCTGTCTGTTTCACAGAAGAAACACCACGGCTCCCTCCCTGTGGCATGGGCCACGCCTCCCCCACGGCTGCACGTGGTTCTCTGTGGCCCGCGTCCTTGCCCAGTCCTGCTGAGCCTGCCTGGTCAGCTGTGGCTCCCCCTGCACAGAAAATCACTCTTCCCAAGGCCCCCAACGGGGCGTGGCGGCTCCATCGCCTACCCGAGCCTGGTTCTCCCCACCACAGCCGTGTTCTCTGACCGCTGGTCACGCCTCCTGTCTGATCCCGTCTTTCGCCAGCCTCGGGGGGCCATTTCCTGGGTGTCCCTGGCTGGGCCAAGCCCCGCAGAGGGGCTGCAGGTGTGCTGGGACCAGAGATCCCCACCCTCGTGCTCATCCCCAGGCGGGAAGGCAGACAAGGGAGGTAGTAACTTGTACAGTGTGCTGGGGGGACACTGAGGCAGGGAAGAGCCTGGTGTCCCTGGGCAGGGGCCAGCCCTGTCCCCACACCTCTCCTCAGCTCTGCCTCTGGCTTCCTGATGTTGGAGGCCACAGATGGCTCAGCCCCTCTCAGGAATCCACATGCCATCAACACGCAGGCGGGTCCAGGTCCGGGTCTCCAGCCTTGAACATCCCTCCCCAGGCTGCGGACTCCCGTCCCTGCACTGGACAGCCCAGGACTCCTCATGGGCCTGGCCGCAGCCTGTCCAGATGTCCTTCTCTGTCCCACGGCTGTGTTCTCCCCTTGCTCAAGCTCCAGACTCAGCATTGGACTTTGCCTCTCTTGGTCCACCAGGCCCTGGTCCCACGGCAGACACGGCAGGCTGCAGGGGTTTCTCCCCGTCCCTGCACCTGGTGGCCTGGGCGATCCCTCACAGCGGGAGTCAGACCTGCTGTCCCCTGCTCAGAACCCGGAGTGGCCCGCGGCCCCCCAGTGAGAGCCAGCGTCACACACGGACGCACCGCAGGCTGCAGCCCCCGCCTCCCTCAGCTTCCTCTCGGCCCCAGCCACCCTGGGCGCTCCCCGACCCTGGGTGCCGGCCCGGAAATTCCGGCCTCACTTCCGCTCTCCACTGTCTCTCCTGTCGCCTGGCCCGTGCGTGGCGCCTGCAGACAGCAGCTGCCCTTTGGCCTGCTCAGAGGTGGCCACGCGGTGCACGTGCTCTGTCCTGCTCAGAGGTGGCCACGCGGTGCACGTGCTCTGTCCTGCTCAGAGGTGGCCACGCGGTGCACGTGCTCTGTCCTGCTCAGAGGTGGCCACGCGGTGCACGTGCTCTGTCCTGCTCAGAGGTGGCCACGCGGTGCACGTGCTCTGTCCTGCTCAGAGGTGCACGTGCTCTGTCCTGCTCAGAGGTGGCCACTCCGAGCACGTGTGTGTCCCACTCCATCGTGGTCATAGTGTAACTTTTTCTGAGTTTGTTGCTGGACAGACCACGGAGACATAGTGGCGTGGGCCAGGGCAGCTCCGGCTGTCAGGGGTGTCTTTCTCTTCCAGGACAGGACCCATTGTGTGTCCCTGGCTTTGGAGTGTCCTCACGGGTGGGGACCCTCCTCTTCCTGGAGACCCCACTGAAGCACTCCCTGCACTTTGTGCCGCTCACAGCCCCCAGACCCGCAGACAGGAGCTTGTCCCGATGCCGCTGTGCGCCCGAGACTCTGACGGAAGCCCCGTTGGTACGGCCTTTCCCTAGGGAGATCGGGAAGATGCCGATCTTTCCCCTTGACCATCGAGTATTCCTTGGAACTGTTTTCCTGGAAGACAATTCATTTCAGCTCATGCTTGGAAAAGACAGGAGGACGAGGAGTCAGTGAGGCAGCAGCTGTGATCTAGAAACTTCCCGACTGCGGGGTGGGGCCCCCGGGATGTCGGGGCCTTTTTAGTTCAGAGTGGCACAGTGGTGCCATCGTCACTCAGACAGGATCGACACCCAGTTACTGTGTCTCCCCAGCTATTTTACTGATCTTGCATTATTTTCCTTAAGAGATTTTTACCTCTTCTTCAAAATGGAAAATTACTCTCACCCACGACTTGCGCTCATTTTGACTTTTACTTCAGTGAATGCTGATGGGTACTTCTTGCCCTGCCAGGTGTGGCCCAGTGACAACTAAAGGAGAAAAACAAACTGTGCCCCCTTCTTGGCCTCAGACGCACATTTTAAACCACACATCACTTCTGAGATGCCTGTTTACTCATGCGTTAGTCAATTAATCAATTATTGCCGTGACACCCTGACGTCTCCAGGGGCAGCCTGCTGCTCTGGGCACCCCCGCCGAGCCCACGCGGGCAGAGCCCTGCACTGCCCGACCTCCCCCGCCTGTCCGTCAAATGGGCAGGTGGCCACGTGCCGTGCATGTGTGTTGGACCCCGCACAGGATCGGCTAGGCCACCCCTGTCACCTTGGTCAAGGCCCTACCGGGCCTTTGCTCACTGCCATTTCTGTGCAGGGACCACCCCACGCAGGCACCATCCCGAATCCTGCTGCCCCTGCACATCTCCCCGCCTTCCGATCCCCACCGGGGCCTCGCGGGCCAGGCTGTGTGTGCGGCACCTTCTGCTGGGCACGGCTGTGCGTCCACAAGCTGTGTGCAGATGGCATTTCCAAGGGCTTTTCCTCCAACAGAAAAGACAGAAATGTAAACAAGTACTCGTTACATCACGCGATTCCCTCCGCACTGGATATACACACATGGTATATGCGAATCATGGGGAGAAATCCGTGGATGCTCTCAGAGATGGGAGGCACGAGACCCACCCAGACCCAGGGGGATGAGCTGAGTCCTCGAAGACGGACCTCGCTCAGGGTGGGCTGCCTGGGGGCAGGTGCTCCAGGCCAGGGCATGGCCCCCAGGACCCAGGTACTGGTCAGGAGCCCTTTGGGGCTCATTTCTGCCACAGCGTGGGGTGTGGGTGGCAGGAGCCCCGCAGAAAGCAGGGCCCCCAGGTGAGGCCCCCCCACCCGAGTCCCACCCCCTGGGAGGCTCCCGAGAGCTTCCCGATTTATGCTGTTCGGAGATTTACGTAATTCCAATTCTCAATGTCCCTTAGGCATCAAACCAGAGTCATTTGGTCCTTCACATCAATTCCTTTACATCAAATTCAGGTGGAAGAAAAATCGCACCCATTGTTCGCAATTGTGATATCTAAGCACAGAATTTGCTCCACGCAGTCTTCAACTCCATTCAGCGGACATTTACAGGGCGCTAAGTTGCTGGAAATGTCCCTGCCATGGGGACAGAGCATGGGAAATGGAACGAGACACACCGCATGTCGGCCAGCACACCCCGCTCTCCCGAAGCCTCGTTCTACTTCCCGGGAGACACTACACCGAATCTTACTGGATCCGGCGTTGAAGCCTCGAATTCACATTTTCAACTCGTTGTTTTACCGATGCTGAGATGCACGTAATTTGGAAGCAGAAGCACGTGCATCTGCAGACGCTGGAAGGAGCGTGAGGTCCCGCGTTTCCGGCCAGGGCCGCGTCAGCCCCACCCCGCCCGGGCCGTGGTCCCTGCCTGGCGCCGGGGGCCTCCCTGACACCTGCGAGTGCGGTGGGCAGAGGCGGTGTGGCCTCGCCCTCCTCTCTCCCTCCGCCTCCTCCCCTCTATTTCCTAAACAAGCTAAGAGTTTTTATAATTCATCACCTGGATGACAGATGAGTTCTGCTGGAGAATATTAGAAAATGTCTCAAATCTCATATATATGCTAATGGTATGCCGAGGCTGGTCGTGGCGCGGTGGAGTTTTTAATCTGTCTCGGCCAGTGTGGAAAGTGGCGGAGACAAGTCACAGCTCCCGACAATTTATGATCAAACAACGGAATTGTAAGGGAAGAAGGACACGCAGAAAGGGAGAGTAATTTTCTGATTTAACAGCGTTGTTACTACAAATAAAGAAATCTTGATTTTGACTGCACTCGGCAGTAAATGAGTTTCCTGTGCCCGGTGCGGGATTTTTCATTTTCAGGTTTGTACGGAGCACCCTGCTTAGATACAGGTGACAGATACAGAGCCGGCTGCGTATGGAAATCAAATGTGTATAATGAAGCCATCTTCTGTTTATTAAATAAACACATGTAGATTACCTCTGGGGAGGGCGCGCCGATAATTCCTCATTGTGTTCCCCTTTTTTCTTAAGTCACAAAGAATCTTATTTAACAGCCCAGACTGCCGGGCCGGGCTCTGCTCACCACCTTCCCGCCGTCCCGGGCCGGCGTCCGGAGTCTGGAGCAGCCGCGACGTCCGCTGTGTCCTTCCGTGGCATCGTCGCGGGCACGTGGTGATGACGGGGCTGCACAGCGGGTTACGTTTTGCAGCTGCTGTCACTGACGTGGCCTGGAATCGCCTGCGCCGTGGCGTCAGGCTGTGTTCTGGAGTCAACAGCCCCGGGGCACGACCAGGGCGGACACGTCGTTTTGGCCATGGGAGAGGAGCAGGGAAGGTATCTGGCTGCAGGTCATTGGAGGTGTGAGCACGGAGCCTGCGGGGAGGAGCCGCGGCCACCCCGCGAGCCCTTCTCTCCCACGGGACGTCCCGCCAGCGAAAACGCCCGAGTTTGGACACTCCGGGACTGTCCGGGTGGCATTTTCTAGAAGTTCAAGGTTCCTGGAAGCTATTTAGGGTGCAGCTCGCAGGGCCAAGATAGTCCAGGAAGGAAGCAAAGTCCTTCAGTTTTCTTCCAGTTTCAATACAAACCCAGATTTCAAAGCACAGAAAAGGAACAATAAAAAATATTTATTTCTTTTTAGTCCATTACAGCTTTACCTTTCTTTTTTACTGTTTATTTTGCTCAGCTCACTGATCTATTCATTGATTCTTCTTTTGTATCTTGAACCTACACTATCTAGTTTTCACTCAAAACCATCTGACGAGAACATTAGGTTGTTTGTGAACACGAAGACTTTTCTGTCACAGCAAGAGCCAGTCCCAGGTCACATTAGTCCCATGTGGTAGATCCCGGTGGAGGGGATTTTGTCCTCTGCACCCCCAGACATTTGGCAATGATTGTCACAGCCGGGAGAGGCGGGGAGGGGGCTCCTGGTGTCTGGGTCCCTCGGCATCCTACAACGCACAGGATGGTCACCCCGGCAAGGACGTGTCCAGCTCACGATGGCAGCGGCCCTGTGGTGGACAGAGGCCACCGGACGTGGTCAGGTGAAGAGCTAGAGTCACCACCAGCCTGGGCTCCCCGGCCGCACGGGTGTGGGGTGCTGTCCCCTCCTTCCCGGCCCCTCGTGTGCGTGAGCAGAAACCCCACATCGGTCCTGCTTTACAGCAGACGTGTCCTGGGAGTCCTGCTCGAATTGGAACCAGAGAGGGCGGTCAGGCCGGGTCCCCTGCAGGTGCAGATGGCTGTGTGGGGGTGGACGCCGTGTGCCGCCGGAGGGACAGGCCGGGCAGGGAGGCCAGGGGGCTTGTGCAGCACTGGGCCCCGTTTCTCCAGGCCAGTTTGGGACACTGGCCGGAAGGCTCAACACCCCAAATCAGCCATGCAACTGGAACACTGTAAGAAGATGTTGTACGTTTTATTTACATGACATTACGGCTCTGTTTGGATCCTAATTTCACATTTCTGTTGTAAGCTATTTATTCTCAGCAGCACCACTCTTACTGTACGGCTCTAATGAGGGGCTGGAGGCGGTTAACAGCGTCCGCTTTTAGTTTTGAAGAAAGAAGACGTTGCTGCTTTCATCTGTTAATACCACAGAGTGAAACCACACACACATGTTAAAGCAGATGCCTAGTGGAAGTTTGCTTTGCGTGTTCGGGTTGCGTGTGCGTGCATGCTTAAAGAACATGCCTTTGTTTCTGAACCAGAGCAGCACAGCTCTTGTTTGGTTGTTTGCTGTCTGGGGCGTGAGGGTTTGGCTTTTCCTCTGCACATTCCATCTCGCCGGCGTCAAGGGGCCTTGAAACGCAGGCTGAGCGAGAGAATTTCCACGCGGGGGCTGGCCACAGGGCAAGTGACGCTTCCCACTAACTCTCCAGCCTCTGTTTTAAAAGCCCCTCTGGCATCTGCGAAGCTTTAGAATGCGGCTTGGTTCCGATGTCCGGACACCCCAGCGGTCTCCCCCTTCCTCGCATTTTCCGTGATTCCACTAGCTCCGTCCTGGACACAGGCGGGACGCCCCGGGGGGGGGGGATCCTCATTCCCTGGAGACAGCGCCATTCCGAGATAATAACTTGCAGGAGGAGACGCTAACATGCTTTTTCCTACCTAAGTGTTCAGAAATAATTTGATAAACTTGGAATTCAGCTTCTTGTGCGCAACTCATTCTTCCTGCCACTCCGTGGGGCGTAATTCAAAACAAGCACAGGACACAGACAGGAGCAGTTGCCCCCACGGCCGGGACCCCCAGGGCTGGCCGGCCACACCCCGGCTCTTGGCACACGCGGCTCAAGAATTGCTCATTTCTTCCCATCCCCGAGGCACTTCCATAGTGCAGGATCCGCACACTTTCCTCCTAGAATGTTCCGGGTTCACATGCGGAGGCTTTCCCCGGCTAGTCTCACCGAGTGGCTGGCACACGCAATGTGACTTGTCCACGATCAGCACCAGAGACACGCGGCCCAGGGGAGCCCAGGGGTGTCGTGGACATGCGCTGAGACCAGGAGCAGAACCGTGTTTATACTCACCGGCCACGAGAACGTGGCCTAGACACGTGGAGCCCGGCCAGAGAGAAGCCACGGCCACACGCCTGCCGTGTCCTTCCCGTTCTTGCCTATGAGCACGCCAGGTTTGTTTTGTAAACAGCATTTCTTGAATATTTAGGTATCAAAGAAAAGCATAAACCTAAAAAGAACATATTAATATTTTCATTGGGGTAAATACTGATATATTTTCTTCTAATTTTTCTCCATAAAAGTATAAACATACACACATTTTAAGTTCGAACATACTCAAGTTAAATTTTTCTGTCACTTATTTTTTCAATATTATAACAGTGCCATTTTCTTGTTTTACAACTGAGTTCTAAAGCACAGTTTGAAATCATTACATAACACATCATTGTCTGAATATTCCATGGTTTATTTAACTGTTTCTACATTTTTAGATGTAAATCCTTATCTGTTTCCCCTCCGGTGAGCACTCCCGTGCATCCTCACTCTCGGGCACCAGGCCTGGCTCCTCAGACACGAAATGCTGGATGCAGAGAGGAGGGTCCAGGGTGCGGGAGCTGGTGACAGGGTGATGCTGGCCACTGGTGACAGGGTGATGCTGGCTGCTGGTGACAATGTGAAATGGGACATGGAAATAACAGCTGAAAAAATCTGAGTGCTGTGCTGTGCCAGGCATTTCTCTAAGAGCTTTTAATTTTCATGGTAATCCAGTGAGTAGGTGCGGGATGAACATTCCAGAGGGCTCCGTAGACCACGCCACTCCGGGTCTGGTCATTCAAACATCCAACCCTGATCTTTTCCCCGGGATTTGGCCTTTTCCACCTCTCCTCGTCGGTGTCCCTCCCTTGGAGAGAGCCCCTGTGGGGTGGGCCGCCCCCGGCTATGACCTCTTCCTCTCCCTCCAGCACACGCCTGGACGCCCTGCAGCCCGGCCTCTGCCCACCAGCAAACACCAGTGAACGTCTCGCTGCCGGGAGCTCTGGCGCCTGCACCGTGCTGCCTCTGATTTGCTCAGACAATCACGCTTCGCTTTCAGTCACGTGACTTACTTCTTCTGAGGATCCAGAATGTGCCATATTTTCTGTGATGTGGGTGTCCTGAAGCGCTGTCAGCAACAGCTCTGCGGGGGCCGAGGCCTCCCCCCACAGCTGGAAGGAACTGGACAAGAAACACGGGCGAGTCCTGAGCAGGGGAGTGCGGTCACACACCAGCAACCGCGGAATGCAGAGCCGGCCTCCATCCTTCCACCGCCAGGTAACCCCCGGGTGGGCCCTGAAAGAATGTGGCCCCCACGTCACTACAGGCCAAAGGTGGTGTCGTGCGGGACGCACCTGCTGAGGCCCCATTGGCCTGTGTCATTGCGTAGAGATGTGACGTGTGTGCGGTGGCTGGTCCAGGACTGAGCTGAGCAGCCGTTTCCGTGGCACCCTGCCAGTGCACACGATCCTCTGAGGCCGAGGCGTGGAGCCCACCAAGGCCACCCACCGCTGCCTCCTGCACACCCCGTCAAGAATCCGTTTGCCCCACATCACGCTGAGCAGTGGGCCCTTGGCTGCTGTGGGCGGAGCAGGGTTTTCAGCCCCACGCCCCACCCGTCAGCCCATCGGACACGCCATTGCTCCACACCTGCCTCTCTTCTGCCCCCCCGCACTTCTCCCTGTTCCGCACCTGGGAACCTGCCTCGTGACAGCCCTGTGTCCCCCATGTCCCCAAATCCCTTCTCCTTTTTCTGCAGAGAAGTGTGTGGAATCCTAGCCTGCCCGTGCGTGCCCGGGGGTCAGAAAGCGCAAGAGCACAAGCACAACGAAGCCCGACACACCCAAGTCCCTCTGGCAGGACACTGCGCAGTGGAAGGTCCGTCCTGCCATGCCCATGGTGTGAGCACACTAGGAAGGTTCCGGAATGACATCACAGGATGTCCAGCCACAGCAGCTGCAGGGCCTCAGGCATGGGGATGTCCGAGCCTCGACTTCACACCCAGGTGGACGTTCATGGATCCCTAGACTCCGAGTCCGCGGCTGCTGTCACGGAGCACGACAGCATGTGACGCTTGTGACAGTGGCACGTACCCCCACAGTGCTGCAGGACGGGAGCCGCAGGGCCAGAGCACCTGCAGACAGGTGTGTGCTGGGGGACGTCCCTCCGCCCATCTGGGGCCGCCCACCGCTCTCCGCCCCGTGTGGGGGCCGCCCTCGGCCTCGCACTGCCCGTGAGATCCGGGGTCTCGGGACTCGTGCTGCGAGCTGGACAGCGGCATGGCCGGGCCTTCACGAAATTCCACTTTTCTAACGTCATGACCCACCCTGACCCGAAACATTCGCTGTCACCTGCAGAATCCCCTCACTGGGCCTCAATGTTTCCTGTTTTGCTTCTTTCTCACTCTTTGCATCTTCCAGATTAGGCGTTTGTTGGTTCTGACTGATGCTCAGAGACGCAGGGCACATGTTCCCTCTCTGTCCCCACGTACAGTGGGGGTTCCTTTACGGGAGGATTGGGGTGCATCTGCTAGGGGCCAGCCTTGCATACGGCCCGGGGTACCACGGCAGAGCCCAGTGTAACGTGACCATTCACGGCTTTGTGGCCACATGCAGCCCACCTCATGGAGGCGGTCAGGAGAGCAAGTGAACTTTTGTGGGGGACATTCCCTGCACCCCTCAAGGGCCATATGTGCTCGCCGTCCTGCTGTCCCTGATGCCTGGGATGGGGGTGGGTGGGGGTGGAGCCCTGCGGTGCTGCCCCTGGGGTCTGCTCCCTACTGAGCTGTGGCACCAGGCGCACGTGCAACCTAACAGAAGCCAGAGGAAGCTTCCAGAGTGTGCGCTGAATGTCCCTGCCCCAGTCTCTGCCCCAGTCCCATCTGTAGTGGTTGAATGAGAGGCCACAACCATTTCACAAGATGCCTTTAGCTGAGTGTTTAGGAATCGGTTGTCTTATAATTGAAAAAGCAGCAATCTCTCTACAGGGGGCCTTGCTGGGTGTGGTGGTGGTGGTGGGGGGGGGCGCTGCTCTGTGGGAAGCCCAGGGTTTAGCCAGCCGTCCTGCCGGTGCTCAGCGGGGTGTCTCAGCCTTGCACGCAGGCTTGCACGCAGGAGCCAAGCAGGGCCGCCCAGGGCCTCCCTCCTAGACACCTGCTGGGCTTGGGGGCCAGCCTGACCCCCAGTCAGCACCTGAGAGAGGGGTCCTGGCTTCTCAGGCCCCCAGATCTCTGTTCTGGTAACTGCCTTCCGGAACTTTGGTCCACAAGTACCTACATCGGATGCCCGTTTTATTGCTTTTTAAAACCCAAGTTAAAAAGTCAGCGACGTAGGAAGCTCCTGTTTCCTGGTTTCCTTGCCTCCAGGTACCTGGCCTGGCCGGAGAGGGAAACCGAGGGAGCTCAGCCCTCAGCTGCATTCCTGGTCCCTGCCCCCACCGGTCTGAGGGACAGACAGAACCGGCGAGTCCTGCGGCTGAGGGGACTGGGCGGCATCTAGTGGCCGCGTCGCTGAACTACAGACACGGTTTCCGGGGCCCCAGCACGGAGAGTCGCTCGCTGATCATGGGACAGAAGCGGGTCAGGGCGCTGCGCCCGCAGAGGTGCCAGTCGCCACCGTCTCCTACAGGCTGGAGCTGAGTCCAGCGTCAAGGCACCCGCCGCTCTGCCCCCTGGGAGGTGCCCGGGAAGGAAGGACCTTCCCGCCTTCTTCCAGCCCCTGGAGACCCCGGGGCTCCTGGGCTTGGGGCTCACAAAGGCCTTTTGGAAGAGCCCATCTTTCCTCACTGATTTATAAGTTTCTCTGTTATTTATCATGGTTCTTGATGTTTCTATTTCTATTCCCCCCCCCATTCCAGTAACATATTTCCTTCTATGCACCAATATGACAGTGGTTTAATTGCTGTGAATTTAAAATAACTTCCCATAGCTGATCAGGAAAAGCTTTCACTCTTTTCTTTCTCTCTTTCTCTCTCTCTCTCTCCTCTCTCTCTTTCCTTCTTTCCTTCCTTCTCTCTCTCTCTGTCTCTTTCTTTCCTTCCTTCCTTCTCTCTTTCTCTCTTTCTTTCTTTCTCTTATATCTTTCCTTTTATATTTGAATTTCAGAATCAGTTTGTTGAATTTCTGCTTAAAGTCCCACAGGCTGCGCTTTGTCCCGAATGGGTCTACACTGCTGATCCCCCATCTCACCTCACCACTGACTGTCGGGTTGCGAACTCTCACAGTGCTGTCTACTATTCCGTCTGCACGTTTTGTTTGATTTTTCCCTGTGGACAACTGTCATGTACATTTGCGTGTCGTCCTGTGAACTTGGACCCTGTCCAATGGCCACACTGCCTGTGTTCTCAGCCAGCAGAGCCTGGTCACCCCACAGCTCCTGCAGCTGACCCAGGCCTCCCGGGGACATTCTCACGGGCACCTGGAACTGGGTGCCTCCTCGAGGGCAGTGAAGAGCTCACACACAGTGTGTGTGTCCCAGCATCCCATCTCCTGAGCCTCTGGACACTTTCTCCGCAGTACACCAAGGAGGGTCTTAAATCTCAGCTCAGTGCACTGTGGACCTTTGGGTCCGTGTTCCCGCCAAGAACTGAGAAAACTGCTGGAGCCACTCCAGACACTTAACACAGTGACCTTAGGACTTCTGCCAGGTGTGCCCAGACCAACCCTTCTGCCAGCTCCCATGTTATATTCTCTCCACCCAGATGCTAAAACCCGCTGCCAATCATTTCTGTAAGTTTCTGCCCATGTAAATTGGCAAAGTCTTGTGATCCTTGGCGTGTAGGATGTGTCCTAATGAACTGCACTTTGTGTTCCTTCCCTTGTGGATACAGCTCCCGTGGGCACAGCTCCCCCTGGGCACAGCTCCCTGTGCACTCAGCTCCCTGTGCACACAGCTCCCCGTGCACTCAGCTCCCTGTGTACACAGCTCCCCGTGCTCACAGCTCCCTGTGGACACAGCTCCCCGTGCTCACAGCTCCCTGTGGACACAGCTCCCCGTGCTCATAGCTCCCTGTGTACACAGCTCCCCTGCTCACAGCTCCCTGTGCACTCAGCTCCCTGTGCACATAGCTCCCTGTGCACTCAGCTCCCTGTACACACAGTTCCCCATGGGTACAGCTCCCAGTGCACTCAGCTCCCTGTGCACACAGCTCCCTGTGCACTCAGCTCCCTGTGCACTCAGCTCCCTGTGCACACATTTCCCTGTGCACACAGCTCCCTGTGTACACAGCTCCCCGTGCTCACAGCTCCCTGTGGACACAGCTCCCCGTGCTCACAGCTCCCTGTGGACACAGCTCCCCGTGCTCACAGCTCCTTGTGTACACAGCTCCCCTGCTCACAGCTCCCTGTGCACTCAGCTCCCTGTGCACACAGCTCCCTGTGCACTCAGCTCCCTGTACACACAGCTCCCTGTGCACACAGCTCCCTGTGCACTCAGCTCCCAGTGCACTCAGCTCCCTGTGCACACAGCTCCCTGTGCACTCACCTCCCTGTGCACTCAGCTCCCTGTGCACACATTTCCCTGTGCACACAGCTCCCTGTGCACTCAGCTCCCTGTACACACAGCTCCCTATGCACTCAGCTCCCTGTGCACTCAACTCCCTGTGCACACAGCTCCCTGTGCACTCAGCTCCCTGTGCACACAGCTCCCTGTGCACTCAGCTCCCTGTGCACACAGCTCCCTGTGCACTCAGCTCCCTATGCACTCAGCTCCCTGTGCACACAGCTCCCTATGCACTCAGCTCCCTGTGCACACAGCTCCCTGTACACACAGCTTCCTGTGCACTCAGCTCCCTGTGCACACAGCTCCCTATGCACACAGCTCCCTGTGCACTCAGCTCCCTGTACACACAGCACCCAGTGCACACAGCTCCCTGTGCACTCAGCTCCCTATGCACTTAGCTCCCTGTGCACTCAGCACCCTGTGCACACAGCTCCCTGTGCACTCAGCTCCCTGTGCACACAGTTCCCCATGGGTACAGCTCCCTGTGCACTCAGCTCCCTGTGCACACAGTTCCCCATGGGTACAGCTCCCTGTGCACTCAGCTCCCTGTGCACACAGTTCCCCATGGGTACAGCTCCCTGTGCACTCAGCTCCCTGTGCACACAGCTCCCCATGGGTACAGCTTCCTGTGCACACAGCTCCCTGTGCACTCAGCTCCCTGTGCACACAGTTCCCTGTGCACACAGTTCCCCATGGATACAGCTACCTGTGTACTCAGCTCTCTGTGCACTCAGCTGGCTCTTGGGACTTTGGACTCTGGAACTGGCACCAGCAGCCTTTGTGGCCTCAGGCTGGGAGTCACACCATCGGCTTCCCTGATACTTAGGCCTCCTGACTTGGATTGAGTCGCACTACCCAGAGTTGGACTGAGTCACAGTACCTAGTCTCAGACTGAGTCATAGTACCCAGACACAGACTGAGTCATAGTACCCAGGCTCAGACTGAACCGCACTATCCAGTCTCAGACTGAGTCACAGTACCCAGACATGGACTGAGTCACAGTACTCAGACATGGACTGTGTCACAGTACCCAGGCTTAGACTGAGCCGCACTACCCAGGTGATTTCTGTTTCCTCAGCTTGCAGACAGCACATCACGGGACTTTTTTGCCTTCACGAAATTCCTACAATAAATATGCTCGTACATAGCTAGGTGCATGTTGTTGGTTCTGTTTCTCTGGAGACCTCTCACTGGTGCCAGCCAAGGAGAGGTCAGCCCCAGACAGGGCAAGAGGGGCTACGTCTCCTGTCCGAGGGGCTTCTGCAGAGTTTGGGGGGTGAGAGTCACAGCCCCCTCGGCGTCTGCTCACGTGTCCCTGTTCTAGGGTTCAGGGTTCAGGCCTCCATCGGTGGATCAGACTGTCAGTCAAACCTTCTTCATTCCTAACCTGGACCTCGACCTGGACGTGCAAAGCCATGGTCTCATGTTTTCCTCCCAGTTCTCTAGCTCTCATGGCAGCATCCAAGCCAGGCTGCAGCTCGCACACCCTCGTGTCCCCCTCTGCTCTCTGACGTGGCTCCGTGGGTGCACAGCGGAGTGGCGGAGGTGGCCCGGGCTCTGCCGTCAGCTGTCAGCACACGCTGGGTGCGCCGCAGACGAGGGCCGGGACATGGGCATCGCCTGACATACCACGTTTAACGTCGGCTGCCGGCTTTGTGCTGGTGGCAAAACACGAGTGGAACGTGGACTGTGGGGGGAGTTTGCCAGCGGGTTCCCGCAACCAGTTCACTTCCGTGTCATCACTTTCTCTTGTGTTTCCCTGCATTTTACCTCAAGCCTCTCGTGGCAACTCAGACAAACAAATGTGCTGATGTTGACAAAAGGAAGGGAAGAGTGACACCTCCAACAGACCAGCACACTGTGCAGGCAATCTAACGGGACTTTTTCAGGTAAAAATCTCACTGCACACTCCAGTGTCTTACCACACGCTTTCCTGACTGATCTCCGCTCCGGTTCCAGGTGAAAAGCTCTCCAAGCCCTTTTGTCGTGGGCCTCTGTCGTCTCTTTGCCGCTGAGCGACAGTGCTTAGGTGGCCAACGCTGTCACCCTCGGTGACTGCTCCATGGTGCCCAGGACGGAGCAGGCTGCTGCCTTCTGGGCGCAGGGGACGTGGGTGACTCCTGGGCTACGTGGGCACCTGGGCAGGTGATTCTCAGATCTCCAGGTGTGCTTTCTGGGGAGTGAGACCCCCACCCAAAGCCTCCGTGGGGGACGTGCGGGGGTGTGCCGTCTGGACATGGTGGCCCGTCTCCGGCAGTGCTGCTGCGTTCTCCGTGGTGGGTTTCCTCTCTCCGCGGACTGCAAGCCCACACACCTTCTGCTTGAGCTCAGTCAATAAAGTTATCATGTAATTATCATCAACTGGTCTTTAATTATTAATTGTCACCTCTGGGGCTGTCTGTGGACCAAGCGTTGTATTTCATCTGAAAGTGGGACCCAGATTTGACAGATAGGGAAGCGTGGAGGAGATAATCAGTGCCACCATGAATAATTGAGCTTTAATAATTTTTGCTGCGTTTAGAAATCATTTCCCACACTTGTTACATGACCGAGCGCCTGGAGCTGAGAAGTTGATCAGATTCATCCCACACTCGGGGAAACTCTGCAGCCCGACTGAGAGCGGGGACAGCTTCGCTGGAAGGAAGCTCGCAGTGGGGGATGTCTGGGGACCGGCGTCCCTTGGTGGCACTGTCGGACACACAGCACCACGCAGGCAGGGAGCGCTTCGTGCGCCAAGGTGGAGAACAAGCTGAGGACAGACCTGCTTCCTACAAACGACTTTGTTGTAGTTTATATCAGTTATAAAGGCGGTTTTTATTTATTTTAAACAAATCCAAAAACATTTGTAACAGGAGTCCAGAAAGAGGCAACAAGAAGAGTAATTACCCCCTCCTGTGTTGGGGCCACCCTGGAGGGACAGAATGAACCATCGTCCAGCATTTGGATCAAGGTCAGATTGGTTCCGCTGCACGACAAGAGGGTACGCACAGGCTGACCTCACGTCTCGGGGCCTCTGGGGAGAACAGCAGAATCCCATGCTGCTCGGAAAATGGCTTGAGAGCCGTGAAAGACAACAGGCGTTTCCTTTATTGTGCTTGGGGGGCTGAGGTGGAGGCTCCCACCTGTGGGCAGGGAATGTGTGCTAGAATCTCCCACTGGTGTCCCTAACCAGCCTGACGGATGTGGGACAGAGGAAGAGAGGGTGCAGCTTAGCTGTCAGCAAACATCAAATGTGGAGTCAGACTTGATCCCATCTCTCTAGCCCTCTCACTCCAGTGGGACCATTGTTAGCGGTTTCCAGAGCATAGATATTTTCTGTGTATGTAGGAAAGTATACTTACATGTGATGTGTGCCCCTGTTCATCCATCAACACACCATCCATCCACTTGTCCTTCTGTCTGTCCATTCATCAGTCCATCCACCCACCCACCCGCCCATTCATCCATCCATCTATCCATCCACTCACCTACGCATTCACCCACCCACCCACCCACCTATCCATCCACCCATCCATCCACCCACCCACCCATCCATCCTTCCCCTCACCATCCATCCATTCGTCCTTCTGTCTGTCCATTCATCAGTCCATCCACCCACCCATCCACCCATCCACCCACCCACCCATTCATCCATCCATCTATCCATCCACTCACCTACCCATTCACCCACCCACCCACCCATGCATCCATCCACCCATCCATCCACCCACCCACCCATCCATCCTTCCACTCACCATCCATCCATTCGTCCTTCTGTCTGTCCATTCATCAGTCCATCCACTCACCTACCCACCCAACCATCCATCCATCCATTCATCCATCTACTCATTTTTCCATCCACCCACTCACCCATCCATCCACCCACCCACCTATCCATCCACCTGACCATCTATCCTCTTTTAATGTAGAAACATCACCACATTACATGTACTGTTCTGAATTTGTTTTTCCAGCGATTAATGAATCTTGCAGCGACACATGTCTGAAGCTCCACCTGCTTCCCCAGTTGGCTGCCTGGTGTCCACTGCTCACTAATGGTGGCCACTGGTGATTCCATTTCCCCCATCACAGATAACCTTGTACTCCTGCACCTGTGCAGGTACACTGCTGGGTTACACTCGTGGAAATGTGATTGCTGGGTCACAGGACATGTGCACTGTAAGTTTGGATGGATATGATCAAATGGTCTTCCAAAACTCTGCTCTAGAACACTCCACGGCCACAGGTTATCAGAATCTCTGTTTTTCGCTACCTGAGTCCGTGGGGGTGGGGAGGGGCATTACAGAACAACCCGCCAATTCGAAATACAGGAAAACCTGGTGGCTTTAGTTTGCATCTTTCCAGATATTTATCAGCCGTTTTACTTCTTATTACTCGGAATCCCCAGTTTTTCTCAAGTCGATCGCTCTTTTCTCATCAATTTGTTGAAGACTCTTCCACAGTGTACGCTGCAAGTACGTTTGCCAGTTTGCACTTGACTTTGTCTATGAAGGTTTTGCTTTAAAGAATTCCTAGTTATCACAAGGTCGAAATGAACAGTTCTGTGTTATGGCTGCTGGTTGTGCCACGTTTGGAAAGCCCACCGCTAGTGAAAGATTGGTTGGTTGTCGTCTACACCTTTGTTTCTACAGGTTTTAATTCTCATACGTAAACCGATGCTCCGACAGGGATGCTTTGCTGTAGGCGGAGCTGGACGTCCCCAGCTTGTCTGATTAGCAGGTTGTCTCGGTGCCATTTATTCACTTGGTGGCTTGAAATGCTGTGTCTATCACACTCGTCATTCTGGACTCGGTTCCATTCTGGACTCCGTGCTCTACGCTGTTCCACGTGCGGATTTCTCTCCTGTCTTATGCAGTTTTATCGATTGTTCTTTACGACATATTCAGACATCCAGGGGGGCGGCTCCTCTGTGCTCTCTGTCTACTGCTTTCCTGACTATTTAAAGTGGTTTATGTTTCTGGAAGATCTTTGGCGGCCTTATGCGGAGTTACACAAGCTCTCTTCCTACCAGCAAACAGCAAAGATTCTGCTGTTATTTAAATTGGAAATGCATAAAAAAATATAGATACGTTTGAGTAGAATTCACATCTTTTTAAGCTGAGTCTTTTCAGCTAAAACAAGAGTCACTGTAATTTATTCAAACATTCTTTTATGTCTTTATATAATGTTTTAATGCTTTTTTTTAAATAGGTCCAGTATTTTTCTTAGGTTTATGTACAGATATTTTAGAGTTTTTGTGAACTGAACTGTTTCTTCCTTTGTATTTCTAATTGGTTATTATTTTAAAATAGGAAAATTATTGATTTTGTATTTTAAAGGGGAAATTAGCCATTCATTGAACTTTCCATTTGTTTTACATTTTTACTGTTTGTTTTCTGGGTGTGATACACAACCCATAGGAGCAGGAGTTTCCTCCTGTTCTGACACCGTTGTGTTCTCACTGTGTAACCAGGGAGACCCTGCCGTTCGCAGACTCTGCAGAAGGGAACACCGGGAGGGTTCTGCGAGGTCAGGCCAAGACAGCCCAGAGACAGCGGCCAGCGGAGGCCGGGCCCGGAGAGGCCCGCACCCTGCAGCTGCCCAGCGCCCACCTGCCTGCCATACACACTGGGTCTGGGGGGTGGGGGCCGTGTACCTGGCAGCAGCTCAGGAGCGGGGACATCACGAGAGGCAGTGACGGAGAAATCTGCTGTCTTCGGGCCTCTGAGTGCACATCTGAGAAGCGGGGCACGGCTGGCGTGGGGTCCCCTGTTTCTTCCAGGGCACATGGGTACGCTCCTGTGTGTGGTCACTGTCGTATTTTATAAAATAGAGGTGAAGAAACAGCCGGCTCGATATTCAGCCACATGAGTTTGTGTCACACCCAGGGAGATGCTCTGAGAACATCAGACCCGGCATCTCTGACTCCCAGGCACAGAGCGGTCCCGGAGACGAGCACGTTCAAACACACCTTTCTCTTTGCAGACGTTTTGTGGCTTTTCCTTTCACAGTCAGGCCACGCGAGGGTGTGTCACAACACGGCAGTTCACTCAGAAGGGATGGTGTCCTGAGCGTCCCCTGAGCACCGCTGAGCAATCTCCTACCCAGGCACTTATGTGAGACGGACGAGGACGAGGACAAGGACCGGAACCGGTATCTGGGGCCACTCCCCATGCTGGCTCTCATCGCCCCACCTGTCCTCACAAGGACGCTTTTGTTACTCTGAATCCCCAGCCCCTGCGGACCTGCCGCCTCCCCTCCTCCTCTCGCCCACGGCCCAGGAAGCAACCGCGCTCCCCACGGACACGCCCAGGGGAGATTATTTCACGTCATCGTGGGGCTTCAAACACGACTTCTCAGCCTTGCCAGTCACTCTGCCGCCTGCACCCCCTCCCCCCACGCTTTCTTCTGCACAAGGGGCCGCGTGTGCTCCCTTTGCAGGGAACAGCAAAACGCAAAACAGAGCTCTGTTTGGTGACACACGGGGGAGGAGGTGGCTCCCTGCTGTGGTCTTCCCACGGGCTTGTCTTGTCGCAGACGACTGTTCTGCAAACCCCAGGCCTGAGCCCTCTGCAGCCTCAGACATGCGGGGGAACTTTCCTTTGCGGCTGGAGGAGCCTCCCGGTCCTCACAGCTGCCGGGGTGGCGGCCGGTGGGGTGCCAGGCCCCCGATCGCGCCGGCCTCGGCCGCTGCTCCGTCTTCTCACCCCCCAGTGAGCAGCATCCATTTCCCGATGCCGCCACTTGCGCCTGTGCGACTCTATCATATAACCATTCGTCTTGGGGTCTTGTCTGAAATAATTTGAACTGCCAAATCCCGAAATGAATAGGTTTTGTTAACACAAAAGGCTAAGGAACTGGTTGGAAATTTTAAAGAGCTCCCGGCCCCGAGTCTTAACGGATCACATTGTTGGCTCCAGGCGTCCTCTGTCAGCGTCACTCTGCCTCGGTGGGTGCGGGATGATGGATGGGTGGCCGCCGGGGCGGGAGGAGGAGCGCCGGCCGGGGCTGGGAATTGGCTAAGTACTTCTGGGCGCTCCGACCTCATCACTGCGCGCAGCGCGTTGGCCGCCTCGATTTATAAACTGGGCTGGTGATTAATGATCTTTTAAGTGGACAAGGCAGGCCAAAGCCTCACAAATCGGGCCACTCAGACATGACTACCACTTGTAGCAGAAGAATAACAGCCTTTGCATGGCGGTAATTGCGGCAGCTTCCGAGCGGCCACATCCATCAAGCCCGAGTCCACCGTTCTCGACGCCGGTCCCCTGGCCCGGGCTCCTGGTCAGCGTCTGCCGCAGGCACAGAGGAAGTGGGGAGCTGGCTTCTCTCTGGCAGGACCGGGGGCAGGTGGGAGGCATGTGGCAGCTGAGGGCAGGGCCACAGGGGCAGCCGGCCTTTGCAGGGGCCTCTCCTGACACCCTGGGGTCTCCCGCGTGGCCACACCAGTCTGGGCAACTTGCCTGGGCTTTGTTCCTGGTTTGGGACCCTCTTGGTGGCTCTGAGGACGCTGGCCTGGGTGTAAGGGGCATCCAGCTGCTCCCCGTGCCCCCGTCCCTGGCTCACTCCTTGCTGGCCCTCCTTGGCCTCCCTCCTGTGCTGGAGGTGTCTCGGGGAACCTGGCCACTGAGGCCATAGCAACCCTGGCAGGGAGGGCTGGATGCCCCTCTGTGCCCAGTGCTGGCTTCCCCCCTGCCCCCCACGACACCTCCAGGAGGAGGAGAGGCCGGGGCTGCACCGAGAGGGGCGCAGGGGCAGTGGTGCCTGGGGACGCTCGGCCTGGAGCCGGGCACCTGTCCAGATGACCATTGTAATTGGAGCCCGGCTGCTGCAGACTCAGAAATAAACAACTGGGGCACGCGGCTGTCGGGGAGCAGGAACAGACGATCCATACGGAAAACCAACCTCTGCTGAGAAAGCGCTTCCACGTCTCCCCAGGGAGCCTCCAGAATCACCCAATCTGTTCTGAGCTCTGGGGGAAGCTTCCGTGTGTCTGAAGGAGGAAGGAGCAGGAGAGAACCCGCAGACAGACTTTCTGAACGTCGGCGATGAACCAAGCCCTTAGCCCGAGACTGGGGGCGTGGTCCTCAGAGGCCCTGTGCGGGGAAAGCAGGTGCAGCTACCGAATCTCCCCGCAGCCTGGGACAGCTACGGAAAACTGGCGTCACCTCCTCCCAAGCATTGCAAATGCAAACGTGAGACTCTGCAGCCATGTTTTTGAAGGGAGAGGTTCGGCGCGTGGGTTAAAAACGTCATCACAGAACCCTCCGCTGGGGAAAGCCACCGGTGGGGACCGCAGGGGAAACATTACTCATGCAAATGTGTTTGGCTACTGAAGATAAGGTAGAGCTCGGTGAAGGAGGGTGTCTTCCCGCCATACGATGACGCTCCTTTTTCCTAGCAGAGGTGAGCGTTCCTTTTCTGCTGCTGTTTTTTAAAGTCAACAGATTAGACTATCGGTCCAGAACTGCATGTAATTTGTGGCTCAAAAGGCCCACAGTCATCTCACCACACTTCAGGGACAAGGGCTGTGACACCACCTGCCCAGGGTCACGCCCGGGGCAGGGACACGGGTCGGTGGTATCTGTCCTAACACTGGGCGTGTTTCTTCTTTCTCTTCAACTACCACTTGGAACAGGCTCCCTCAACAATCTCTTTGCCCCTCAATTTTCAATTTAAGGATCGTGTTCATGTTGCAAAGGGAAACTTGATCTAACTAGGCAGCGAACGTCGTGTTGCTCCTGCAGACGGAAGGGCGGGACTGCAAGGTGGAACAGCGCCCGCTGCTGCTCGGGAGCTCAGAGTCTCCCTGCTCCACAGGCCACTTCCGGGCCAGCTGGGGCCGGAGCTTCCATTCGTCTTCCTCCCACTTCTGGAAACAAAGGCAACAGCACGAAGTTCAGAGTCTAAACGACACAGTCGAGTTTCCTTCTGCCTCATCCTTCGACGTGAATGCAAGCAAGTCTTTCTGGGATAGCAATAGAAATAATAACATTTCTCCGTCTCCCGGAGCACGCGAGCACTGTGCTCAGCCCTGCTGCACACAGGGCTGCTTCATTAATCCTCGTGACAAGGCCATGAGAGAGGGGCTATGGAAGAGGACCCGAGGCACAGAGAGGGCAAGCAGCTTGCCCAGGGCTGCACAGTCACCCACAGGCAAAGCCAGCTTCAGAGCCAGGCAGCCTGCTGCACCCGTGAGCTGAGGACCCGCTGCAGGGCTGTCACGAGCACTGACGAAGAGAGGACGTGAGCTGGCCAGAAGCAGGGGCACAGGCCCAGCATGCTGTGGCTCCGTTCCTCGCACCCGGTGCTCACGGCACATGGAGTCGCACGACTAACCTACGGTCAGGTGGACACAGGTGACCCGAAGGGCTGCCGCGTGAGGACCGTTTGCCAGGACAGCACTGCTCTCGTAGGGACGCAGTGACCCGCCGTCTTGGATCCACTTATCCTGGTCCGCAGTCCGCTGCTCCGTGAATGTATTGAGTCCCCACAACCGAGCAGCCGCGGCTGCACCCTGTGAAGTCACAGCCGTCATAGGGAGCCGTGGGCTAAACTATAATCGTCAGCAGCTTACGCTGCCGGTTCAACTTGGCTTTCTGCAAAAATAAATTAAAACAAAAACAAAGACCTAAACCAACCACAGACAGACAAATCCCCGCAATCCACCCTGGCTTTACAGATGGCCCTGAGGACAAAACTGAGTTTTCTCCATCAGTTGTAAATCACTCACATATGAAACTTTCTTTCGGTCTATTTCCAACTATCAAATTGTAGACTCATTTGCTATACTAATGGGAAAAAGAAAAGCAACTCGTCAACATTCGAAGCACAAAGACTGTATTTATAATGCAAGTGTCTGACAACATAAAGCGGTTCAGGGCAATTGACTTTCGGGGTGGGATTATTTTGGAGAGAAAGCGACGTTTATTTAGATTCCACATCTGCAGCGGACACCGTGTTTCTGCAGAAACTGCTGAGGCATCGCTGAAGGTTTATTTTGCTATGGGTGGTTTCGTCTTCAACCGGTTGTAGTATTGATTTCTCTCGGCGGATTAATTATCGGAGGCCGTTTCAGACTTCCCTGAGATGGACGGAAGGAAAAATGATGTTTTCATTTCGGCGGAGCCTGCTGGCCACCGCGCCTGGCCTCTCCGGAGCCGCAGAGCTCACAAATCAGGCCGGGCCGGGCCGGATGGGGCCTGGGATTATCCATCTCAGCTGCACCCTGGAGCCCGGCACGGTCGGGGGCTCTGCGGACGGCCTTGCAGGGTCCTCTGCTGTGTTTGTGGAGGAGCATTCAGCCCCAGGGGCAGAGAAAGAGAAATTATGGGATTGCACGGACGTGGACGTCTGGGTTATTTATCTCTCGTGCAGCCGGTGCTCTGACGCAGGGAAGATTTAGGGTGCCCGCCAAGACACCGGACCCTCCCAGACACACCGGTTGCCTCCCAGGGGCCCGTCCAGAAGTCGCCTGCGGAGGCCAGGACGGGGAGGTCTTTCCAGAATCGCTTCTGTAGACTCTAAGAATCCAGATACTAAAGATGAACAAAATACTTGAAAATAAATTGTCTTGGCTCTCACTCCTGTGCGTTTTAAGAGTTGCATAGTAATAATAATGTTTATACTTGGATATCAGCATTAGCACGTCAAGGTGTTTCTCGTCTCTCTCTATCCACAGACCATCTCCGCGGGTGGACGGAGCAGGGTCATTGATTTCTGTGATGTTTCTACCACGAGAACTCTGCCGGGGTTGGGGAGATGGTTGTGTTTTCAGGCCAGTCCTACCTTTTCTCTGCTGCTTCCTGGTATCTCGGAGATGCTCCCTGTGACACCATCACTCCGTGGAGAAGTTAAACAGCACCTTGAGAAGTTGTTTGTCTAATATTATCTTTTTTCAGTATAAGTGTAATGTGGTAACTATAAAAATGTCATCTTGTTGTCAAATAGAAATCAGATAAAAAGTGCAAATAAAAAACATAATCTGTGTGTATGTATCTTACCACCGAGATGCAATCATAAGCTAATACTTATATGTTCTCTATTTTTCCAGATGTGTGATAGCAAAAAGTAGCACGTTTTACAATGCTTTGAAAACTTTTCCCATCAGAAAGACTATTTTGAACTTGACTCCTACAATTCCCTACAGCGTCACTTTTTGAGGTCGCCACGTGGGCTCGGGCCCCATCTGCCTTCGTCTGCGTCCTAAGGTGGCACTTAGTGCCTCCTTTTTGTTACTTCAGGGGTCCCGCCATGAATATCCGGAGTTGGCTTTGACTTGCTCGTGGAGGTCTCAGGGCCGCGCCCAGGCGTGGGTGGTGGGCGGAGGTGACTGTCACTCTGCCTCCGCGGGAGGTGGGGGCTCGCCGTTCTCTGCTCCCGGCTGGCTCCGGCTCCCGGAGCCACGTGCGGTGTCCATGGGCATGCTGCTGATCTGAACGCCCGTTTGTATGTTTCCAGCATTCTTTGTGAGCTGATTTTTGTGCCCTGGCTGTGCATCCTTGCCCGTGTTTGGGAGACGCAGCAGCGGCGTCAGCGCCTGCCCTGCGTTGGTCGTGACAGTGCCCTTCACTTTACCTATGGTGTTTGCCCCTGGGCTGCAGCTTTCCGTGTTTAGTCAAATCCACCACACTGGTTTTTGGAGAGTTTCTGCATCGGGCGACATGCTTAAAAATATCTCCCCCATTCTAAGTTCATATAAATCTTCACATGCATTTTTCTAGAATTTCATACTCTTATTTGCTTTCACCTAAACTGTTAAATTGTCTGGAAAGAGCTGTGATACACGATGTGCCCTACACGGTCGGGGACCTTACGCCCGGGGCCTCGTGGAGCTGCGCTCTGTGTCTGGCCTGCGCCCCCGACGTCCGCAGAGCAGGGACCCAGGTGCTCCCACCGTGCGGGTGTGGCGGAGGCCACCACCTCGGGGAGGGGCTCCAGGCGGGGCTCGGGTGGGGAGCGGTGCAGTTTTGTGCCATCCTGCCCTGTGCCGGCAGCGCCACGGTGGAGTCATCGTGACTTTAAAACAGGCCCGTGTCCCCTGGAAGCCACCGACATTGCTCTCCCAGAGCGTCCTGGTGTTACCACACGTCCAGCCTTCAGAACCAAATTATCAGACTCAAAATAAAGGCAACTTTCATGGTGTTGCAGTTCTCCATTATTTTACATTTTTATGATTACTGTATTACTAATGTTCATGTTATTTTATATGCTTATTAATTTATTAACTATAAATGGGTTACATGTCTAAATTAATTGAGAAAGAAAGAATGTTTGAATAGATTGTGTTTGCTCCTGGGCCTGCCCTTGTCCCCAGGGTGGTCAGCACCTGACCGTTGGTGGCCTTTCTCTGACCAGTTTCGGATCCCAGCGAAGTGGGGCCACGGCATCAAACTTCTGGAATTCAGCCCATAAATCTGAATTTCGGACACAAACACGTCCCCCCAGGTGACTCACACAGGTGTTGAGGGGCAGCGCTTTGGGAGAGCGCCTGTGTGCCTGTTCCTCCTTCAGCCGTAGCTCCCTGCTTCTGCTTTGTGGGCACAGCATGGAGCCCCTGCTCCCCTGGCTCCTGCCGGGCCCGAGGCTTTCTGCCAGTGTGGACGGCCCCTGGAGACCACGCGGGTGGGGGACCTGGGAGAACTGTCCAGCTTCCCCTGCGTCCCACCGGACCCCCGGGGCTGGGGGTCGGGTGGGCTCTCACAGTGCCCGCAGAGCACTGAGGTCTGCCGGCACTCCCCCTCCCCGTGCCCCCCAGAAGTTTAGACTCATCAGGTCCTGGGGAGGGGGCTGAGGATGGGCCTTTCCGGCAGGTTTCTGGGTGCTGCGGCCGGGGTGAGACCGTGCCTGCGGAGAACCTCTCGTTTAGGAAACTGTCTCTCTGTCTCTCTCTTTAACCACAGTTAGAAAACATTCAGTTCACTTCTCTTCAAGTTTTCTTATCCTATTTAAAGTGCAGTAGATACTAGAGATATCCTTTTAAATTCCTTCAGGAAGAACATTTTTGCCTGCTAAACAATTTTCTTAATCACTTCAACTTACAATTACGGTTTACTTTCTTCTCGACCGTTTTCCTTGTCAGCTAAGCAACCCCGGGGTCACCTGTGACCTGAGGCTTTTGAACAGACCTGGGAAACAGACGGCGGAAAACGGCACGCGGTGCAGCTGCGGAGGCTGAGCGGTGTGGGTCTCCCACGCTTCCGAACAAGGAGCGAACTGGGCAGGGGATTAAAGAGACGGGGAATTCAGCGCCGAGACTTGCTTCCCGGAGAGCCGGCGCTGTCTCGGCAGGTCGAAGTGGCCTGTCGAGAAACGGGGACCTCGGCACACGCGCTGAGCATTGCAGATGGAATTCTGGATAAACGTGAGTCCAACTTCAGCGGCCAATTTATCATTGGATCGCTTGCTGGGAAAATGCCTGGTTTATTTGTAAGGCAGCGCCTGACATTTTCCCTAGTCGTAATTACTGTGATTTTGTAGCACATGCATCATGTTATTTATTTAAAAGTAAATTTATTTTGAGTAACTGAATTTGAATGTGAATGAAGTGCAGTCTTTAAGTGAAGGATGTAAATAATCTGCCATCTAGACAGCCTGCGTGGACATGTAGCTACATCTCGCAAGGATGGGATTGGAAAACGTAGACAAGCTTTCGAGTAGCTGCAAGCGTGTTGAAGAGAAGAATCTGATTTTCTCCTGTGGCCCCTGCAGTGTGAACTCAGCATCTGTGGGCCCTGTGAAGAGGAGCCCCACTCTGGGTTCCAAATTCTTGTTTCTCAACCCTTCTGCCCGGCAGAGGCAGCTCCCTGTGGAAATGAACATCTCGGTGGTGCCAAGGGTCTACCCACCCCAGCTCCGCGTGGCCCATGGGACAGTGCTCTGTCCACAGATGAAGTGGCAGATGCTTCACATCTCTGTCCACTGTTCACAGATGACCCCATGGGAGGACACACAGCATCTGAGTCCATTGTCCATGGATGACCATACGGGAGGACGCTTTGCATCCTCTGGGAGAGGGTGAATTCCTAGAAGGCATCCACACTTGCTGGGGTCCTATCCTATCCACAGACTCCAGGCCACAGGACACAGGGACAGATCCCAGCCATTCCAGATGTTTCCACGGACCAGCTGCACCAACCCAGATGATGCTCTTGTACTAGAGCTGGATCTTAGGCGTGCACCAGGTGTTCATCAGACCCAGGCTCCTCTCGTAGAGTTCCACCTGAGACATTGACAAGGTGTTCCTCAGCCCAAGGCTCCTGTCCTAGAGCTCCACCTGAGAAGAGGACCAGGTGTTCATCAGCCCCATGCTCCTGTCCTGGAGCTCCACCTGAGACGTGCACCAGGTGTTCCTCAGCCCAGGCTCCTGTCCTCCAGCTCCACCAGAGCCATGGACGAGGCGTTCCTGAGTTCCAGGCTCCTGTCCCTGAGCTCCACCAGAGACATGGATCAGGTGCGCCTCAAGCCCAGGTCCCCGAACTACAGCTCCAACTGAGACACACACCAGGTGTTCCTCAGCCTCAGTCTCCTCTCCTACAGCTCCACTTAAGACATTGGCCATGTGTTCCTCAGCCCCAGGTTCCTGTCCTAGAGCCGCACCTGATACATACAGCAGGTGTTCCTCACCCCCAGGCTCCTATCTGACACCTCCACCTCCGAAATGGACATGGTGTTCTTCAGCCCCAGGCTCTTGTCCTAGAACTCCACCTGAGACATGGCACCACGTGTTCCTCAGCCCAAGGATCCTGTCCTAGGACTCCACCAGAGAAGACGACCAGGTGTTCCTCAAGCCCAGGCTGCCACCCTAGGGCTCCACCTGAGACGTGGACAAGGTGTTAATCAACCATGTGCTCCTTCCTGGTGATCTACCTGAGATGTGCACCACGTGTTCTTCATTTCCAGACTCCAGCCACAGAGTTCCAAATGAGACAGGCACCAGGTGTTCATCATCTTCTGGTTCTTCTCCTAGAGCTCCACCTTAGACATGGACCAGGTGTTCATCGGCCCCATGCTTCTGTCCCGGTGCCCCACAGGAGACGTGCACCAGGTGTTCTTCATGTCCAGGCTCCAGTCATAGAGCTCCACCTGAGACATGGACCAGGTATTCCTAAGGCCAGGGCTTCTGTCCCAGAGCTCCACCTGAGACCAGGACCAGGTATTCACCAGCCCCAGGATCCTGCCCTCGAACTCTACCTGAGAAATGGATGAGGTGTTCCTGAGTTCCAGGCTCCCGAACTACAGCTCCAACTGAGACATTAACCAGGTGTTCCTCGCCCCAGGTGCCTGTCCTAGAGCTGCATCTTTGTAGCGCACCAGGATTCATCAGACCCAGGCTCCTCTCTTGGCGCTCCACCTGAGACGTGCACCAGGTATTCATCAGCCCCAGACTCCGGTCCTAGAGCTCCACCTGATACACAGAGCAGGTGTTCCTCAGCCCCAGGCTACTCTCCTACAGCTCCCCCTTGAGCTGTGGGCCAGGTGTCCCTCAGCCCCATGCTCCTGTTTCGGAGAGCCACCCGAGATGTGCACCAGGTGTTCTTCATGTCCAGGCTCCAGCCATAGAGCTCCACCTGACACCTGCACCACGTGTTCATCAGCCTCATGCTCCTGGAGCTCCACTAGAGACATGAACCAGGTGTTCATCGTCTTCAGGCTCCTGTCCTAGAGCTCCATCTGCCACATGGACCAGGTGTTCCTAAGGCCCAGGCTCCTGTCGCAGTGTTCCACCTGAGACCTGGACCAAGTGTTCATCAGTCCCAGGCTCCTCTCCTGGAGGTCCACCTGAGGTGTGCACCAGGTGTTCATTAGCCCCACACTCCTGTCTAGACTCCATCAGAGAAGAGGCCAGGTGTTTTTCAAGCGCAGGCTCCCACCCTAGGTCTTCCTCTGTTTCAATGTCTGGGTGTTCCTCAACACCAGGCTCTTTTCCTAGAGCTCCACCTGAGATGTGGATCACGTGTTCCTTAGCCCTAGACTCCTGTCGTAGAGCTCCACCTGAGATGTGGAACAGGTGCTCCCAGGTCCAAGGCTCCTGTCCTAGTGCTCCACCTGAAACATGGACCAGGTGTTCCTCATTTCCAGGCTCCTCACCTAGAGCTCCACTTTAGACGTGGACCAGGTGTTAATAATCGCCATTCTCCTTTCCTGCAGATTCACCTGAGATGTGCACCGAGTGTTCTTCATTTCCGGGCTCCAGCCCTAGAGCTCCAGGCTCTAGGATCCTGGGGCTGCTGAACACATGGTGCAGGTCTCGGTGGAGCTCCAGGACTGAAGCCTGCAGATGAAGAACAGCTGGTACACATGTCAGGGCTGCTCCTCCCTCCGAGTGACCGGGCAGTCGTCGCAGAGCCCCTGGCCCCTTTGAGACCCGGTGCTCCTGGCTGCAGACAGCCTCCTACCCCAGGAGGCTGGGACACCCCGAAACACCCCAGCCCTTCTCCTCTTGCCCGTCAGGTGAATCTGAGTGGAGCGTGCGGGCCCAAGGACTTGCACACTTTATCTGAACTTCAGATTCTTCTGTTAACCTTTATGGAAGTGCACTTGGCATCCAGTGAACTGCGTATGTTTCTACTCAAATGACGGTTTCCTGAGTCCTGACACGTGTGAACCCATCACCACAGTCAACAGTGGACTTACCCGTGTCCCCCAGAGCTTCCTTCTGTGACCCCCGCTTCCTCACCCCCCCCCCCCCCCCCCCCCCCCCCGGCTCCCAGGCCATCACCGATCTGCTTCCTGTCACAATAGGTTGGTTTGCAATTCCTAGAAGTCTATAAAGAATGGAAATGTATAGTACAAACTTTCTTGTTCTGGCTTTTCTAACTGAGCATAATTCATAACTTTTTATTGCTGAATAATATTTCGTGGTGTGGAAATGCCATAATTCACTTCTCTACTAACTTGTTGGTGGGCGTTTGGGTTATTTCTATTATTTGGCTATTACAAACAAAGATGTTATGAATTTTCATGTTTAGGTTTTTATATATTTATGTTTCTATTTCCTTGGGGTCAGTACCTAGTAGAACGCTGAATTATAGAGCAGGTGTGGGGACAACTTTTTAAAAAGCTTCCACACTGCCCTCCGAAGTGGCCGTGCACTTGTGTTCCCACTGGACGTGCGGCAGCTCCCGTCCCTCTGTCCCCAGGACTCTCAGCGCGGCCAGTCCTTCCAGACGCAAGCATTCTAGTGGCAACGTAATGGCATCTCATTGCCTAGTGACTACTGATGTCGAATAACTTTTCATGTTCTTATTTGATAGCCATATGCTTACTTTAAAGAAATATCTGTTTAGATATCTTGCTTACTTTTTAATTGTGTTATCTCCTAACTCTTGGGCTATGGGCATGGTTTAGATGTAAATCCTTTGTCAAATACATGTTTTTCAAATATTTTTCTCCCACTTGTGGGCTGAATTTTGATTTTTGTTAAAAAACCAGTAAACATAAACTTTTTTTGGTATCACCTAAAAATAGCTTACATTTTAAGGCTCTTTTTTCCTTTGTGCACTGGCTGCGTTGCAGGCCCGGGTACCTGCTGGCCACGCATCGTGCATCCGAGCACTTGTCTCACAGACCCTCTGTGGGCTGTGTAGTCAACTCCAGTCTAGATGAGGTGACAGGGACTCCAGGTTGAGTGACCTGCCCCAGTACATAACTGCAAGGTGGCCCTGCTGACCGTGGGCACATGCCAGTCTGGGTCCCCATGCCCAGCCCACTCTTGAGGACAACCTGGACTATATGAGTCCCAGGGAAGAGTCCTCATTCCTAGGAGTTACATCTGGGGACACCCTGGTGCTCGCACGAGGCATGCCTGTTAGGACGGGGGAGAAAATTGCGCGACCTGCTAGTAGCGTCCTCCACTGTGAGTCTTCTCCACTGTCTGGATCTAAGTCGTCAGGTCCGCAAAGATAGGTGGATCATTGCAGGCCTATGCTGAGTACGATGACTTACATTTCTTAGGTCACATGAGGACTTCATCTTGCTCAGTGGCAAGGAGGAAACTTCCAAACAATTCCAAACTGAGGTTTGTTATGTAAGAGTTTTACTGTAAGAATCATTGCATACATGAAACAAATGAAATGACAAATAATTTTAATTGTAAAGTTTTATCCCCAAATCACTGCAGCATTTTAGAGTACAGATATAGGTACTAATTATGTTGAAGGCCTCGGTGGTGACGGTGGCAAAACAGTACCATATCTGCTGTGTGAGGTGTTTACCAAGCACCATGTCTCTGGCTTCGTCTTCCTACAGCTCCAAGAGGTAGGTGCTATTTTGTCCCCATCTGGCGGGCGAGGAGGAGGAGGGGCAGAGATGGGGGTGGGTGTCAGGTAATGACGCAGAGTCCAGATTCAAATCCTTTTTTCCTGAATGAAACTGTCCGTGACACTGGGGACAGGGTGTTGCTCTGCAGCCGACAGGCTAAGCCGTCACTACGGGGGCGTGAAAATAAATGATGCTTTACCCAAGGTGGCAAGGGGCAGTTTCCTTCTCACAGGCAGGGGGGCTCTGTGACACAGTTTGAGGCAGGGGTGGGGGTGACGTCCTCCTCCACAGCAGATGCAGGGCTGTGCGCGGAGCCCCCGGGCTCCCTGTAGGGCCCAGCCACTGGCCGCGCCGGGCGTCTGGGCGTGGGCAGGTCCCAGAGCAGAGCAGGGGACAGCCCCCGCCGCTGCCCTGGGTGTTGTTGGCGCCGGGCTGCTTCGTGTCTCAGCCCTGGCTTCCAGCACTGGCACTTTCTACCACACCACTGTGACCAACCTGGAGTCATTTCTCGTGTCTGAAGATCTGTGGCTCCAGCTGTTCCACGCGTGAAGCCCCGAGGCCGTCGGCAGGTTCCCCGGAGAACCTGCCCTTTGTGTTCCAAGCTGGCGCTGCTGGGATGGCCAACGGGGCAGGTCCCAGTCCTGGCTGCTCCCTGGCACCGGTCCCGCTGCCCATGTGAGCCCAGAACCCACCCTGTTCTCACCTCCACCTGCCTGGCTGTTCGTGCCGTTGAAAAGTCGTGTGCTTTCTAAGAGCTGCAAATATTTCTGATCATATTTCAGGTTATAAAGCTCAGAGTTTAAGCCTTTTTTTGCATGAATTGCTGCTGATCTAGGTCACTACTGTCCTGGGATCCTGAGCTTGGCTTTTTAAACCTCTGCCACACTCTGCCTTCATCCCTGCTGAATTTCACTAGTTTCCACGCATTTCTGAGCACGTCCTCTGTGTCCGGGCCCGTGAGTGGGGACATTAGGGCAGGATGCAGCAGGGTGTCCCATTGGGGACTGCTCAGACAGACGTGCTGCCTGTGGCAAGGACATTGCCCTCAGCCTCTGAGTCAGGTGTGGCCCCACCTGGCTGCGTGCTGCCGTACCTGCAAGCAGCCAGTCTCTGACGAGTGTGGGGGACAACCTGACCACGGCATTCCCCAACCTGCAAACTCGCAAGCGTGTCGGAACAGTAAACGAGATGCTGCGATGGTGGTCCCGGGCCATGAAGGCACCCACGGCTGTCGTCACCACTTTCCTCCAAGTTCAGGTCCTGACTCAGGGCACGGACAGACGGAACGAGCCTTTTGAACCATCACAGGTCCTATGTGGCCGTTGCAGGCAGATCCAGCTACTAACAAACATGCGCATTTCTAAACATGTAGGTCTTCACAGAAAAGAGAGAAATTATTCCAGAGGACGATGCCCTGTAGCAGCTCACCTGTGCCTGGTGTTTGTGACTCACACGGCAACTTCACAAACATCAACACCCTATTTCCATAGCACATTCAGGGACATTGGTGCGAGTGCCACATTTCAGAATACAGCACCGCAGCCTCCGAGGCTCTGCGGGCTTTGGCAGGTGCCCCGGCAGTCCTGGCCAAGCGCACTGAGGAGGGAGCCTCCAGCCACGAGCCAGCGAGGTGTCCACGTCCTGCCTCCTTGACCTGGGTTGGCACCGTCGGCCCAGCACACGCCAACCTGCCGTGGTCTACGGCGACGTGAGGCACAGCGTCGACTCTCGGTCCTCGGAAGCTGTGTGGGACGTCCCCAGAGAGCTGGGGCTGCTTTCGCCACCATCAAGCTGCCCAGGGAAGAGGGCAGCATTGCTGGTTGAAGCCCGTTACTTTGTCACCTCGGCTTTTGTGCTGCACCGTAGTGCTGGTACCACGTTCCTCACAGCTGTTTTGATGTCCCTTGTCGCTGTGGGAGACGGGCCGGGCTTTCCCACGGTCACAGGCGGGCCTGTCAATTAAGGCTCACTTTCAATTTCCCTGTTTATAATCCTGTGCTACTGAGCGTCCATAATTCCTGCCCTCTCCCTTGTCACCGGAAGATTGATGGCGCACGTCATCTCTCATATGAAGACATTTAAATGAAAATCACACTTCTGTCTGCATCCCATTTTCCCGCTGAGCGGAGGAAGCCACCCTATTAAATCAAATTATATGTGACTTTTAAAACTTCCCTTTACAGCATTCAATTGAAAATCTGAATCCTATCATAATACATTGCCTTTTTTATGAGTAAATTGACTTTACTTGGTCCCTTGGGGGTTTCCAACCTCCCTTTCCATATTAGGGAACAGAAAAACCCGCTGCCAGTCCACAAGGTGCAGCGTGCGTGTGACGGGCCTGCAGGAGGGGACCCGCGTGCTTCGGGCCCTGAGCGCCTGGTCCCAGCTCAGCGAGATCGTGGCTTCCCCAGGTTGGGTGAGCACGTGAGCCAAGGGCGTCTTGTCCAGTGCAGACGCTGACTCATTGGGGTGAACCTGTACTGCTGGCAGGTTTCCGGTGACAGGGACACGCTATTTGCCCTGGGAGCTGTCATGGGGCATGAGTCCCCTGGGAGCAGGTGGGCGGGTTTCAGAGGAGCCTCCCCTCCCCGGAAGCCTGTGACCGAGAGGAGGACCAGCTGCAGCATGTGTGACATTCGCGCTCCCAGAAACCCGGAGCCCAGGGGCTGGGAGGTGGCTCGGCCCACCCACTGGGTGCTGCAGACTCTGCTCGTCCTGGTGTTGTTGGTAACTGTCCACAGCCCTGAGGTGCAGCGTAACAAATCAAGGGCTGGAAGAGGCTCTGGGGCCTCTCCCTCCTGCGCCTGCCTGCGCGTGCGGAGGGAGGGCCGTCTGGTGGTGCGGGCCTCCTCTGCACCTGCGGCTGCTCTCACGGGTTCCCACCGCAGCACTGGGCTGGGGCACGTCCTCACTTCACACTCGAGGAGTCAGGGTCTGAGGGTCTGAGGCACACATGCACCAGAGCTGACCAACTCTGGTGCCTGCTGTTTGCTCTCCGGGCCACGTGGGGCCTGGTCCTAGGGGGAAGGAGGGACGTGGTAGGGCTACCTATGGCCATGTGGGCAGATGCACACAGCTGTCTGTCCATCTATCTGTTGTTCTGTAGAGCTCTGCACCCCTGAGGGGTGTCTTGGGAGGAGCAAAGGAAGGAACTGTGGTCCCTTCTTTGGTGGGTTGTGATGATGGTCCCAAGGAGGTCTGATCCCAGGGAACTAAAGTATTCCTTGACCAGAAATATAGCAAGTCTCTCAGAGACACCTGAAGAAGTATATACATACAGGTACGTGTGTTCACTGTGTTCAGAATGTGTGTGAGAGTGCTGTCTAGACGCAGGTGTAGGAATACAGGTGCAGATTACAGATGTAGGTGTAGGTGTAGGTGTCAGTGTAGGTGGAGATGCAGGTGTAGGTGTAGGTATAGATGCAGGTGTATGTATTCATGTAGGTGTAGATGCAGATGTTGACATAGATATATGTATAGATGTAACTGTAGGTATGGTGTAGGTACAGGTGTAGATAGCTGTTGTCAAAACCATACCATGCTCATGGATCAGCAGAATCAACATTGTTAAAATGTCTATACCACCCAAAAATGATCTATGGATTCAATGCAATCCCTATTAAAATACCAACATCAATTTTTGCAGATCTAGAAAAAATAATTCCATGCTTCATATGGAACCAAAGAAGACCCCAGATAGCCAAAGCAACCTTAAGCAAAAAGAACAAATTGGGAGGCATCAATTTACCAGACTTCAAGCTATACTACAAGGGTGTAGTAACCAAAACAGCACTGACACAAGAACAGAGACATAGACTTATGGTATGGATGAAAATAGAGAAACCAGATAGAAAACCAGCCTCACATAGCCACCCGATTTTTTACAAAGCAGACAAAAACATACACTGGGGAAAAGAATCCTTATTCAATAAATGGTGCTGGGAAAACTGGATAGCCACATGTAGAAGACTGAAACAACATCTGCACCTTTCACCTCTCACAAAAATCAACTCACGGTGACTAACAGACTTAAACCTAAGACATGGATCTATAAGAATTCTAGAAGAAAATGTTGGAAAAACTCTTACAGACATTGGCCCAGGCAAAGAATTTATGAAGAAGACCTCAAAGGCAATCACAGCAACAATTAAAATAAACAAATGAGACCTGATCAAATTAAAAAGCTCCTGCACAGCGAAGGAAACTATCATGAGAGCAAACAGACAACCTGCAGAGTGGGAGAAAATATTCTCATGCTACACATCCAGTGAAGGGCTGATAACTAGAACCTATATACAACTTAGGAAAATCAGCAAGAAAGAAATCAAACAACCCCATTAAAAAGTGGACAAAGGACATGAACAAAAACTTTTCAAGAGAAGATAGACTAATGGCCAAGAAACGTGAAAAAATGCTCAACATCTCTAATCATCAGGGAAATGCAAATCAAAACCACAATGAGATATCATTTATCTCCAGTGAGAATGGTCTTTATCAAAAAGTCCCAAAACAACAATGTTGTCATGGATGCAGAGAGATAAGAACACTCCTACACTGCCAGTGGAACTGCAAACTAGTGCAATCTCTGTGGAAAGAAATACAGAGATACCTCAAAGAGCAAAATGTAGACCTACCATTTGATCCAGCAATTCTACTACTGGGTATTTACCTGAAGGAAAGAAGACATTCTATTAAATAAACATCTGCACTCGAATGTTTATAGCAGCACAATTTACAATTGCAAAGATGTAGAAACAACCCAAGTGTCCATCAATACATGAGTGGATCAATAAAATGTGGTATATGTATACCATGGAGTTCTACTCAGCCACAAAAAACAATGGTGATTTATCAGCTCTTGTATTATCCTGGATGGAGCTGGAGCCCATTCTACTAAGTGAAGTATCCCAAGAATGGAAAAACAGGCACCACATGTACTCACCACCAAATTGGAACTAATTGGTCACCACTCGTGCACACAGGGAAATAACATTCTTTGGAAATCAAGCAGGTGTTGGGGGAGGAGAGGTTGGGTAAATTCACACCTAACGGGTACAGTCCACATTATCTGGGGGATGGACACTTTGACTCAAACAGTACAAAAGCAATTTATGTAACCAAAATGTTTGTGCCCCCGTAATATTCTGAAATAAATTTAGAAAAATCATAAAAAAGTGTACGTCAACTTAGAGAGGTGGAGAGCACAGGTGCCCTGCACGTAAGCAGACCCTCTGAGATAGACCAGACTCAGAATCTTGGCAGTGGAGGGCGTTTCTGGCAATTCTCAGGAGGGAAATAGGGAAACCGTGCCAAGGATGATACTTCTTATCCCAGCCAAGGGCGCCAGTGAGCGCAGAGCAATAGTGAGCCCAGAGCAGGGGGGGTGTGGGGGTCAGGCCACACAGCCGAGGCGGGCAGAGCTGGGCTCACACAGCGAGCAGGCGGCAGAGTTGGCCCCGGCCCCCCGCCCCCCCTGCCCCCACCACCTGTGGGCCCCGCGCAGCCTGGCAGACCCTCACGCCAGGACGCCAGGGCTGTGACTCTCCGGGGTCGGCCTAGCCCTACCATGCCCTGAGGGCTCTGGACAGAACCAGAACCTCCCTTGGGGGACAGAAATGCAGAACCAGCTCAGACGCCCCCGAGGAAACGAACATCAGGCAGAAAACGGTGAACTGAATTCCGAAAGCTTAGACCATGGCAGCCATGACCAGAGATGCTGAAAGAAAAAAGATCAGGAGACAACCTCACATCTAAAATGTATAATTCTGCCGAAATTACAAGTGATCTTTTTTAAGGAGATTAAAGGCAAAAAAAAAAAAAAAGATTGCTTCTATTAGCGAGGCTCAACATCAACCTAAAGTAGGATTTTTAAAACGGACGTCACCGTCAAGGGGTCACAAGCAAGATGAAAGACGTCTCCCAAGTGAAGGGCACCGACATGTGGAACCTGAAACAGGTGCTTCCGTCCACCTCGCGTGAGTGACCAGGGAGACCTGCCCTGAGGCGGGAGCTGCTCCAGGTGCCAGAGCACCGTGGGGACAGCACAGAGGGGTCCCGCCCCAGGGGGTTTATTACAGTGGGGCAGGAGAGCTGTCAGCCGTGCGCCAGCACACGCCGCACACGCCCACCCATGGGCACACACACGTGCACGCGGGCAGACACAGGCACGAGGGCACACATGGGCACACATGGGCACACATGGGCACACACTCACTATCGGGGTGACTGGTCTGAGGGGTGGAGCAGGGGGCCCCTAGAGGGGTTCAGGCAGAGCTGGTCTGAGCAGCACCTGGCGGGGAGGGGGCCGGGCGGCAGGAGAAGGCCCTGTGCTGGCAGAGCGGGGGTGACCACGTGGACACAGCAACTGTACTTCATCATCACCGAGACCAGCGTAATCGCATGCAGAAGCTGGAGCCATGCAGTTCTCCCTAGCAGAATCGGTCACGTGAGCACCTGACCCGCAGCTCGCAGTCAGCATGCAGGGATGACTACGCACACGTGTTTCCTGGCCTGATGCAGGGGTCGGCTGAGTTTTCTATTAATAACACATGTGGGCTTGTGCCCCTGCTATAATTTCATTTATCTACTTTTAATACACAAGTCACGCGCCTTTCTGCACTTTTTGCATTTCCACTGTGCACAGTTGTACTTGCCTGCCTGGACTGGCCCGTCTGAACCCCACTTTGGGCCGTCACCTCCTGAGTGAGGACCAAGTGCACAGGGTCGGGGCTGGGTTTGGGCCCGTCTGTAGCGCACATGGGTGGAGCGCAGGCAAGGGCTCAGGTGCCCATCACTGGAGCTGTTTGCTGGGGAAAAACCAAACCGCAAAGGCCACCTGAAAGCCACTGAGTGTCAGCACAGGCTGTCAGGGTGTGCGCGTGCCACGGTGACTCGTGAAGACCGAGGACAAGCGTGGGGACCCAGAGGGCACTGACGCACTTGTGGACCCCCTGGGAATGAGTCTTCCTCTCTGATGACCTGGTGGCACCGAGGTCCACAGCACACGGCACCCGCTCAGACAGGCTTCGCGTGTCCTCGCCGCGGGCTGGGCCCAGGTGCGCAGTAGGGTCCCCTGACGGGACACGGTTTCCCCCATGGCCATGTGTGAAATCTGAGGTTCTGCTTTCTGCCTTCAGGTGTCTTCTTTTGGGGTTCAACTGACAGAAAGGAGCTTGTTTTAGTGCAATAAGATTATGAGTATGTCTGGCGATAGCTTAGCAAATGGAGAATGCAACGGTCCACACTTGCACCACAAACAAAAGCAAAGGCCAAACACCGTGGTCACCGCAACATTTGTGCAAACCACGTGTGACTCTGGGCAGAGGCGTGATTCCTACACAGTGCCTGTCCACGCTTAAAACCTCCCCAGCATCATCGAATACACAGGGCATCTAGAACCATCTATTGAGAAACATGTCTTGTTCCATTCACTCACTCAAACTGTTATTCTAATTAACTGTTAATTCGAATTACTTGGAGGCTCAAGGGTTTGGTTTAAGTTCAGTTACAGGATCTGGTGGATCCCGGCCTGGCTGCGCCCGGGCAACCTTGCTGCAAACCCGTCGCTCTCTGCTGCCACGGCCGAGTCCGTGGGGATCGGGCTGCGCTCATCTCTCCTTCCAGCTCCCACTCAGTGGCCGTTTTCCTCTCCCTCTGTTTATAGAGGTCAAACGTTTTAGTTCAAAGAATGTGACTTTGGGCACAAAGCCGTCCTGAGCAATTTGGACGCAGGATTCCTGACCCTGCCGTTTCACGGGAGCGGAGCCCCTTTGAGCGGGGCCTCCCCGACATGCTCCGCCACCCCTAATAGCTCCCTATTACCAGCCACAGTTTGGTGTCTGAGCCAGGAGCCGGGTGAGAACGGCAGAAAAGGGTGTAAATTACACGGAGTCATGGGAACAAAGGTTTTATTTCTCCTGAGCACAGCCCTTTGATAGGAAAACGGGGGAGACAAATGTGTCGCTAATTTAATTAAGTAGTAGGAGATTTCAGGGTCTACAGATGCCATTTAGAACGGGATTAATCAAGAGCAGGTGACGAAAATGAATAGTCACACACAGTGTTCGCGTTTTCACCAATCCGACACAGTCGAATGGCACCAAGAGCTTGAAATAGGACTCAGTTTTGCTTGATGATCCGAATCTACCTCCTCTTCCCCTCACAATGCTCGGCTTGTTCTCCTGAGGCAGAAACCGTTTCCGTTCTCCTGCCATAGTCAAGACACCCACAGTAAAAGGGCAAAGAAAGTGGTTTACGCGGTGCTTTGCCCATTCTCTCCCCGCGTGTCCTCCCCGAGAAGGAAGAGGAGCCGCGGGGAATCCTGCACTGCCCCAGCGGCCCGCGGCCCCTAGCTCCATGCGGAGGACGCAGTGGCTGTCTCAGCCCCGTCACACAGCCGAGCGCGGGCTTCCCCAGACACCTCCTGAGCGAGGGTCCAGCCTGCACTCTGGTGGCCTGAAGGGTCAGGAAGGGGCCGAGCTCCCTGGCACACGCACACATGTGTGCAGAGGATGCTGGGGATGAGCCTAACGGGGCGTGTGCGTGGTGGGAAACAGCGCCCCCTTCACCGACCTCGCTGAACAACGTGGTGGGGTTTGGTGCTTGTGTCCTGGGGGGACTGAGCCTCGCCCCGTCTGCCACATCCCGGGCTACCCATCATCTACAAACACAGCCACACTTGAAAAAGACTCGGCTCCAGGTGCAGACCGCTTTGCAGAGATGCTTTTCAGGGAGTAACTCTCTTAACTTCCCAATCAGCGCACTGGCTTGAATAAGTTCCTGGCATATGGATCCTTCAAAAATAATCGAATCTCTCTCACGTGCTTGAGCTACTCCTAAGCCTCACACTCCCACGAAAGTGGGCGGCTGTCTGAAAGCTCCAGCCACGTCACTGATTCCTTTTCTCCACATGCTTTAGAGGTGGTGGAGAAGGGATGTTTGAGTGTAGGCTGCTTTCGCATTTTCAGAAATTCAGAACGAGTAGAAACTAAGCTGGTGAACTTTGCCAGTCAGACGACTCTCAGGGTGTATTGAGAATAACGCAGAGGAATTTTTTAAATTTCTGCAGACCTGGCCGCTGGTCATCTCAGCGCGAGCATCTCCTTTGCCTACAGCTCCTGCCCTGCGGCTAAAAGCCGACCCAACAAGACAAACAAACAAAATCCTTTCTAAAGTTTTGAGCTCGCTAATGGTCTATGTAATGGTTTTCCTGGGGAAACGTTTGAAACTACTGAATATTTATTTGTTTGGTAACTATCTAGGGATTTTCAGACAAACGTTTCATGCCTCTCCCTCGCCCCGCAAGCAATTGCAAGGTGGTTGTGCCGCCTCCTAAGTGCCAGAGAAACAATGGCATCTGAAAGATTGTCATTAGAACAAACTCACTCTGTCAGCTAACTTTTCAAGGAAGGAGAAGAGGATGTTTTAGAGAAAACATCTTTCTGGCAACACCCAAAGACGTCACATAAAGCTTGTCTCAGAGTAGATTTACGTAGCTAACCTAGGACCGAAAGGTTTCCCAGGCACTGTGGAAGCCTGGAATCCCACACGCCCGCCGGCTGCTGGGACGGACAGCGGTCCCACAGGCCGAGATTCTCTTTTTCCTTCCTCTTCGCCCATGACAATGACAGATGTCTGGTTCTCCCTCAGTTAATCCACGTCAGGCTCAGCATGGGTGTCAGCTTGCTGCAAGGATGCACAAGCCTCACTGCACCCCGGTGCCGTGGGGCGGCCACGCCAGCCAGGGGTTCCAGGCGGGATGGCAGAGCACACAGGGTGATGAAGACCAGGCCGAGAAATCTCTATCTGTGCAGCCAAACAACTCCTCCCCCCACACAGGCTTCCATGAAGCAGCCTTGCCCCCTGCACGGACGCAGTTCTGTCTGGAAGCCAGTGCACCCCAGACCAGGCAAGGGGAGGCCAGCTCTGACCTCGCTTTCTTTGAAAGATATTGGAGCGATTCTGCAGTCATGGCAGAGCCAGGCAGCCTCCCAGGTGCTCAGAGACACCCTGGCTGGGAGCATCCAGGATCCACGACGGCACCCGGGACTCGCCCCGCCATGTGCTCTCGGGCCACGCCTGCTCGCCCTCCCCAGCCGGGAACCGCCAGGAGTGCTGGCCTCGCTGCCAGGGAAGGGCCTGGGAGGGAAGCTCACGAATAGTGTCTGGACTCGGAAGAGGCCGGGACTGTCGCGGACTTTGCTCCATAACTTAAGACTCACCCCTTGGCAATATTTTGTTCTTGCTGTTTTTAAGAGACTTAGAATGACTTTTTTCCCCTGATCACATGCTTGAGATTACAATTATAAAACAATTCTGGAAATTTGGTATTCATGTAAACCAATGTTTTCTAGCCTATTTGTTTTGAAATAATCAGTTGTTTGATTTAAACTAAAAAAAAAAAAGCTGGTGCAGACAGCGTAAGGATGAGCCAGGTGCGTGGGGCGCAGGTTCGGAAGAGTCCTCAGCAGTTTTCCCGCCGCCAGGTCCTCAGCCTGAGCCAGGTCCCCGTCCTCCCCCGCGCTGGCCCAGCAGGCAGGGTCTCTGGGCACCCGGGCGGCCTCTGGGCTTTTGGGGTGGAGCAACCCCAGACAGCAGCCTCCGTCTTCCTGGAGGAAGGCTCCTCGCTGTGGTGACATGTCCTCGGGGGCGGCCGGGGCACTTTGAAAGGTGGCTTTTCCTTCTACATGGAGCTCACCTGGATGGCCTGACCACACCAGGGTGGGGTGACTATTTTAATAAACATTTCATGATTTTATTTCCAAATGTCTCAAACTTGAAAAGTCCGTGAGATCTCAGTTCAGCAGACAGAGAGAAAAGTGACAAGAATGGACTCTCGAGCCAATGTAAAGTATGATGCCTTTAAAACATGCCACAAGACCACGTGACATATTTATCATAGCTAGAAAAAATGTAAACTTCTATACAACCCCTTTCAAAATTGTTGTACATTGACGTCTTAATTAATGTGGTTTTACATTAAAATTCATTGCAAGACCAAATTTTAAATTTTGAGCTCATCTCTGGTTTGGCATTATTGAAAATTCCCTTCTTTTCGTGGTCTTGAGAAACCGGGAGTTGGCGGAACTGCCCCCCCCCCGCCCCCCGAGAATGGGGAGGGGACGTCGCACAGAACCACGGCGGGGGCAGGGGCGGGAGCCTCAGCACCGAGAGCAGTAATTAATTACAGACGCATCCGGAGAGAATCTATTATAGGTAGCCCTATAAAATATAAAGGGAGAAATATAGGTCCTTAAAAAAATACAGTGTGTTCATGCTGGAGGGTAAAAATGAATAGGAACTTTTTTTATTAAACTAATATACCGTTTGATTAAAAAGTGAACTATGTAAGCTCTAATAAGATAAGAATGATGAAGTCAGTAAAAATAGTCTTGAATTAGCTGAGTTAGAATTTTTTTTCCAAAACTGTTCAACAGGAAAAAGACTGAAGGGAAACGGGCAATTATGAAGCTTCTCCGGCGCGGTCGATGTGGCTGTGTGGGGCAGCGGGGAGCAGGTGCCTCCCGGGGCCACGCCAGGGCTGGGGCCACGCCGGGGCTGGGGCCACGCTGGGGCTGGGGCCGCCCGGGCTCCCCAGTCTCCCGGGAGCTTCTCAGGGACCAAATGTTCACCATTACGAAGCTCAGCCATGAGAGCATCTTGCGCCTGCACACGGCAAGAGAGCTTCGTTAGACAGGGAAACCACACGGAAAAAGCAGGAAGAGGGAGGGAAGAAAGGGACTCCAGCTGAGGGCAGGTGCGCAGGCTCTCGGAGCCGAGTGGACGCCGATGCCAGTGTAGAAGACAGTGAAGAAATACAAGCCAGCAAGGACGTCAGATACTTTTTAGTACTTTTTAAAAATAGCAATTTTTTAAACTTTGCAACTTGTTTTGTTCTTAAGCCAAACTTGTTTGTAACTTTTTTGTTGCACAAATACAAGTTATTGAGAAATGTATCTATTTACAGCTTGCCTGGATCAAGCCAGGATTGGAGGCCACTGAGGGCCGTTCGCATCACCCAATAAGATAAAAGCGGCCTGTGCGGAGGGCAGCCTGCAGGTGGGGTGGGCGCAGCCATGGAATCCAAGACGAGGGGGCCCTAAGAAAGCACCCAGGAGCAAGGTCCCCAGGAAGTGGCTCTCTCGCTGGGTGGTGGCCCTTCCAGGACGGGTGGCATTGGCAGCGTCCCCATAAACTTCCTGTGGTCCCTCCAGGAGGGACTCCCAACGGCTTCACTCAGGACCCGCCCGAGCCCCTTGCGAGAGCTGGACGCCATCCAGGGGGCTGCGAATGGGGCAGAGAGGTCGGGCCCAGCCGCAGGGAGCTCCCTGTCCCACTCACGTGGGAAGGGAGGACACAGGTGAGCACACAGGTGAGCGGACGCTCCCGGTGACCACGACGAGCACACAGAGGATGTGGAGCAGGGAGTGGCCGGAGCCCTCTGTCTCTGAGACAGGCCTGGGGAGGAGGAAGCTGCACAGTGGTTCTCAGCACACTCCAGGGATGGAAAACAAAGAGGCCCCAGTGGCAGCACGGAGGGAGGCTGTGGATGATGACGCCAGAGAAGGGGGAGGCCCAGGGCCTGGGGGACCCGGCTCTGACCTGAGCCCCCAAGCAGGTGAGCGGGGCTGGCAGGGCAGGGGGGGCAGGGCAGCTGCAGGACCCTGGCACCTGGCGCAGGTGAGAGGGCTGCGTTGCACAGGGCGTTGGCAGTGGGGGTGGTGGTCTCTGGACACTTTGAATGGAGGGTCCTGAGTGTTAAGTTCTGAGCCCTGGAGCATCGGGCAGCAGGGAGGGAGGCCGCTGCGATCCATGGTCGTCACGCACCGTGTGACTAGCAGCTGGTCAGAAGAGGCTTCCCTAGTTTGGGACGTACAGTACCTTGGACAGAAAGGAAACAGCAAGAAGAAAATAGTAGCATAAACCAAGTCAAAAGCCACCTGCCTCCATGCTCTGCCCCTTTTGCAAACGGAGCAGTGAGGCCAGAAGAAGGCCCTCGTCTGCCCCGAGCCTTCGTGGAGCCGAGCGCCAGAGTCGGCCAGTCTGGGGGCCGTGGCTGCTCTCCCACGAGCAAAGACCCCTCAGGTGTCCTCAGGAAAGGACAGAGACAGGGAGGAGTCTGCAAAATGGTCTTGGGGAACTTCCCCTGCGGTCCCCAAGGTGGGAAGCTCGGTCGTCGTGCCAAGGTCTGTCCGGTGTGCACCGTGGTCTCGTTGGTCCATGTGGCAGCCCCAGGTCAGCCACGGCCGCCGCAAGGGAGAGGCAGCCTGGCCGCTGCGACATTCATGCCGCTGAAATGGGAATTTAACAATGTCTCGGGGTGAATGCCTGTTGTCCTTTTTTTTCAAGTGTGTCACATGATCTCGCTGTGTGACATCGCAAATCTCCATCGCGGCTTTGTTGGCCTCTATGCATGAATAATTTTCCCAGTGCTTGTTTTTAGCGGAGCCAGAGAAAGAGCGCATTACCGCGCAATCTCTTGTCGTTGGCTGTCAGCATTCTGTTGGCCGGAGCTGGCTTACAACAGTGTAAAGACCCCGGTGGCATGTGTTATAATATATGGGCATTGTCCCCCTGAAGAACACACGAAAGAAAGAACATTGTTCTACGAGGGAGCAATTCATCGGGTTTTTCCCAGAGACTCTTGGGTCAAGTTTTTATAGGCCTATTTGATTTTCAAATTCTTTTTTACCCTCTTTCCTCTCAGCGAGCATAGTGTCCAAACTTGTCTACATTCACTTCCCATGTTTTGTGCATGGTAGATGTCCTTTAAAGAGAGTATCTCAAATAAGTCTTTATTCTTGTTTTGTTGGCTCTTATTCTGTGTTTTCATGAACTCTGGCCCCAGCCATGGCAACTGCAAGAAAAATGTTAACAATGATTGACAGGATTAGAAAGCCTTGGTCCCTATCCGCATTTCAAACACTTCGGGAACAATGGTGTTTGGTGTGATTGAATTAATGAGATACCGTGGGCTGTCAAAGGAGCACACATACTTTACATAAACCTGATTATCTTTGCATGGCAGAAATGGAAAAAAAAATACCGGAGAGCCGGAGTTTGGCGCTCACTCCTACCTCCAAAGGCGCCTTGGCCGGGCAGCCTGCTCCGGGCTAGGCTGGCCCGGCCTCCCTGCCCGCGGCACCCAGCAGCCGTGGTGTTTAACAAGTCTATCCGGGAGACGGGCCCAAGCAGCCCGGCTCTCACAGCTAGCACCTCCGTGGGCTTCTTTCTTTTTTGAGTTTTCCCTGGGAGCCGCTGCTCACCACGGACCAAGAGCACATTTCCAGTGGGACCTGGGCTGCGGCTCCGGCCGTCCCCACCCGGGAAGAGACTGGGCTGCGGCCACAGAGCACGTAAGGGCCGGTCGCGCTGGTGCAGACTCCAGCCCGGAGGACACCAGCGGGGCCCGTGTGTGGACAAGGCGTCCTCGCCAACGGCCAGGACTCTCACTGGCTCCTGAGGGCTTTGGGTGAGGCGCCCAAGTCCACTGGGCAGGAGGGGGCATCCGAAATGCTCTCACCCCTCACTGAGCGGGGAGCTCCTGTCCCCCTCTGGGAGCTGCCGAGTGAGAGTGCGTGAGTGTGCAGAGGGCCAGGGCTGGACGGCTCCGCGTGGAACCCTCTGGCTGAAAGAGCCGGTGAGTAGCCTGTCTCCTGGCGGCGCGGCCGGCACCATCAGCAGCTCAGTGGACCCATCGGGCTCGGATCCGACGGCTGCCCCGGGTTCTGGGAGCAGATCTCTGCCTGTCGTCACACGTGCTGGGACTTCTTTAGGGAAAAAGCCCAGTCAAAGCAACAAATACAGGAAATAAAGTGAACAAACAGACCACAGAGGTGTCCCCTGCCCGGCCTGAGTCTCCAAGCACTTCTGCTCCTGCGGCTGCTGGTGGGACTCAGAGCCAGGGAACGGCATCGGCGAGAAACCACGGCGGTTGGGAAGGCCACTCTGCGTCACTCCAGAGGAGCAGGAATGACGCAAAGCAGAATGAGGAGACCCCAGCCGCTTCTGGACAACAGGGGCGAGTTTCAGCCCCAAGTGCTTGGTGCTCACGTTTCCCCCGCGAGAGTCAAGAACTTCGGCCAGTTTTTACATCCACAAAACAACTTCGAGTACACTGGGAGGCCAGTGCCCATACTTTACCTCAAATCCTTAGATTAAACATACGCACACGTGAGCACACACATTCACACACACACGGACATAAAACAAGAGTAGGTGTAATCTGGGCCTCTGGGAATGGCCCTGTCTCCCCCGCGTGGCCTCTGTCTACTGCCTTGGTCCCCGGGGACGGGCTGCAGGGAGCCACCGGCCAGGCGGGCTCCGCTCCCTGGCACAGCTTTGCAGAAATGCACGTTCTGGATCTCACATCAGCCCAGGTGTGTGCTCTCCTCTCCCCCACCCGTTCGGAGCCTGGGACGGAGCAGAGATGCTTAATCCCTCCTGGCTGTGGGCACCTGCCCTGGGCTGCCCGGCCCCGCCAGCAGGTGTCTCTGTTTCACACCGTCCTGGGCACCATCCTCCCCCAGGTCCCCTGACCTGCCGGGTGGGACTGAGGATGACCTTCCCGCTCTTTCCTGCCCAGGAGAGGGGTGCACAGGACTGAGAGTATTTCTGGAGGAACCAAACTGCCCCACTTAAAAACGCTGTGTAGAAACTCCTCCAACTTCGGGGGGCGGGGGGGTTGGAACCAAGACCTGATCCCAAATTAATGTACAAGTGCCTCCCCCGCCCAGGAGCCAGAGAACGTGGGATTTTCTCATTCAGTTCCTAATCAGGAAAGCGACAAGATGACCATAGTAATGCCAGAGGTGGAAAGAGAATAGGTATTTGTTGAATTTTATATTCAGATTTTCATCTGCTTGGTGAAGTTTCATTCAGCAGAGATCTGAGGGGAGCTACGTATGTCCTTGGTCAATAGCTGGCTCTATTACGCACTCCTCTAATTTAATTTTTTTAAGAAAGAGGATTCTTTCTCATTGTAAATAATGAAGTTTGTTCCTGGAAATTAAAAAAAATTCTCATAGTATTTAACTTCTATTTTAAAAATTCATACATTTACAAGATTAAATACGCTTTAGATTTTACTTTCTCACCTTTATTTTGTTTTGATGAAAGTTCTTAGAAAAATTATTCTATTTTTTAAGGCCATGAGATACTGCTGTTAATGACCATATAGATTTGTAAATTGGGGCTTGGCAAACAGGTTTCATTAGTCCGAATTGTGACCTTTTTGCGTTAATGTTATTTTAGACACTTGTGGGCATTTGAAACACCTCCAGCTCAGAGTGCAGCCCCCCCCCAAACTCACCACTAATGCTGTTACTGACAGAGAGAGGTGTCTGAATTTGGAAAAAAATGTTCTGAAAATAAAAAGCTTCAGTTTTATCAAATGAACTTGTAGGGCTTTTGCAGTTTGAGCTGTGTCTGCAGTGTTTTAACGGGAGCACATTGCAGTGAAATATCTGCTACTAACAAGCTCCTTGCTGTAAGAAAGGGTTTGAGACAGCTCATTTCTCTGGGATTTTATGACTTCACTTTAGATGATGTGGAAACTGAGACACAAATATTTCCCAGGGTGCACCAGAAGGTTTTAGGGGGAAGAAACCCACATCCGGACTTAGATCTCCGGAGACCCCATTTTCATTTCTTGTTCCCCACATTGGAGTCACAATGCTGTTTACATATGGCTGGTTCTTCTTGCTTCACACCAGATTTGCTTGAGTTTGTTATGCTTTATTTTTTTAAAAAAATGCCTTTGGTGATTATAAAACCCTTTAAACAGATATTTCAGAGACTTTTATAAACATGTTTGATCTCCCTTGTTAGTTACAGTAAGGAACTAAGTGCTCAATGCTTCGTGTCTCCGGCCTGGCAAGGAAAGCCTTCCCCGGGCTGGCTGTCGACGGCGCCCGTCCCCAGCTTCCCCTGCCCCCTCTGTGCTGCCCGCGCCCACCGTTACCGAGAGGCGGCTTGAGCGGGGCCTCCTTGTCCCCTGGCTTCCAGATGTGGCTTTGCGGGGTCCATGGGGGTGGCAGGCTCCGTGCGAACTCCCCACTGCCCACGGGAACACCGTCTGTGCTCCTCAGGGCACCCTCTGACGTGTCCTCCCTGGTCTGCCAGCTGGGCAGTGGGGTGCCAACAGTGACGGGGGCGCTGTCAGGGGAGTAACGGGCGGTGGCTCCAGGATGGCGACGCCCCGTCTCACCAGGTGAGCACTCCTGCCTGCCAGGAGCAGGGCTTCCTCCCCCATGTGGGTGCAGCTCCTCACTCGCGTGGGCCTGAACTTACAAGAAAGCACACAGAGCACAGTCCCTGCAGTCTGCCCTGTCCCCTCCCCCGGCTCAGCCTGCACTCTGCTGTGGAGGGGACCGGGGAGGGGCGCTGTCCGGGCACGGCACACACGCTGGCCTCAGAGGCGGCCTGGGAAAGCTCCTGTGCGCTGGTTCAGGTGCTCCCGACGCAGGCGAGGCTGAGGGAGTGGACGCAGAGCCAGGTGGGGGCCGAGGGGCTCTTCATGGGGCCCCCCGTGGGCCGGGGCACCACGGGCAGTGCTCTCTGACGGCCACGGTGACTTTGTCACGGTCACAGGAGTGGGTCAACATAGACCGAAAACAGTTCACGTGAAAACTCACTGCGTCCGGGAGGGAACAGCAGGGAAGGTTGTGTCCCCGAGTTGATGCGCCAGTCGTGAGATGCCAGCACCCCCACCCCGCAGAGAAAGTGCCAGCTGGGCCTTTACCAGAACAGCTGCATTCATCGGAACGTGGCTCTTCACCCGGAAGGTTTGCTGCCTTGGGTGCGGCACGCTTGACCCGTGGACACCGAGCGGCTTCCAGATGCCCAGGACTGCAGGAGGGCAGGGACCCCACAGAGCCACTGAATGTCGCAGTGTCGCAAGGACCTGGTGCACGGCAAGGTCACGGCTGTCTAGGATCATCCCTGCGGGAGACAGTGTCAGGCGGCGTGGGTCACAGACTCTAGGAAAGGTGGCTGCCCACTTGCTGAAGGTGGGTTCTTGGTTAATAAACATACACCTGGAGAATAAGCAAGATACCAAGTGAGACGGTGACGGTGACAGTGCCAGGTGGGACAGGGCCAGCCTGGCCGGCCGACTCTTCCCCGTCGTTCCCGGGGAGAGAACCCACCAGTGCTGTGCGTGGCCACCCGACAGCTGGGAATTCACGGGCTCTTCTGACGGGAGACACCAGCCACCGCCGCAAGGTGCCTCACGTCCACGAGTCCACGTGTCCACGTGGTGGGTCTGCTGAGCGGCTGGCCAGGGTGTCGTGACGGGGATTTGGAACAGGCGTGGACAGACGTCACAGAGTCTCTCTCCTGAGGTGAGTGAAACACATCGGCCCCACAGTCCCGTGGGCTTGTGTCTGGCTGTGGCAAAGGGCAGCTGCCCACACAGAATAACGGGTCATTTCAGGCGAACTCAGCTCGCCGTGGGCTCAGCTTACGTGGTCCTTGGCTGACGAGATTTGTCTTGCGATCTGCTCCAGCGCACAGAGGAAAGTCCACCGACGCTGTCAAAGGCACGGACAGATTGTTCCTTTGTTTCAGACGTTCACCAGGAAGGGTGTCCGTTTCCTAACCCAAAGGCTGCCCGCGACCGCGGGGCTGAAGTGGCTCCGGTACGCAGGGCGCTGCGGCTCCGAGGGCCTCGGAGTGACGGCTGGACGGACGCGGCCACCTCTCCCCAGCAGCGGCCTTCCTTCTCTCAAGATCTCATTCTTCCGAAATTTCACAGCTTTCATTTTAGGTCTGATTTTCCCCTTCGGGAACGGGCACTGGAGATGAATTTCTTTTCAGCCTGGTTTTGGGAAGAACCACAGACTCAGTGTTCTTGAGTCACCAGAAATCCTTAATGAATATAATCATCACTGGAGCACCAGGGCAGGCGGGTCTGGGCCAGTGCGAGGCCGGGACACGGCTCTCCGGGACGGCGGGTGAAGGGACTGCCGTGTGCGGAGGTCCCCGCGGCAGCAGCCTCCCCGGGCTCTGGCCCTGCGGGAGCACAGGTGTCCCTAAGGCCCTCCCTGGTGCCTACGAGCCGCACCCTCTTGGAAGGAATGAAGCCGCCCACGTGGCGCGGCCGTTGGCCTTGGGACACCCCTCCCGCTGTGAGTCCACGGAGGCCGGGGTGGCGGTCTCGTCCCAGCAGGAGCGCGAGCAAGATCGGGGCTCACACCCGTGACCGTGGAGGACACTGGGGCTTTGTGCCTGAGGGACAAATGCGTCAACCTGCAGCCTCATGGTCTCCGGCATTTTTAAATAAAGCCGTGTTCAATTTCAAGTAGTCTCTCCTGTAATATCTGGACGCCTCCCTTCCTCGTCTCCTCGTCTCCGTCTGGCTAATAAAGCCACCGTGACTCCCGCGGCGGGCATGGAGCGGGAAGCAGCAGGGAAGGGGTTAAGCCGACGCATCCCGCAGCTTCTCAATCAGCTCCGAAGCCTCAGGCCAACTTTGCTCATAAGACTCTGCACAAATATTTCTTTTTCTATCAGAGGAATTCTAATTCTGCACACAGACCAGGGCTACTCAGATTATTACACATTATTAAAAATTAATTTTAAAAAACGGTCTGGTTCTTGGAATGTACTGTGGAGGTGTGTGTCCAGGTTTGAATCACAGCAGCAGAGAGACCGGACAGAATCTGTGTGTCTTGTGGGCAAGGTAACCCCGGAAATTTCTCCTTTCCTTCGACAGTTGGTGGCCACCAGTTTTGCGTCTTTGACCATAGTGACTTTGAATAGTTACACTGACCTTAAATTTCAGCAACGGCAAAAACTTTCATGCATTGCCTTCCTCTCTGCGGTTTTCTGGGTGTGTTCCCTGGGTGGGACGTCAGGGACAGATAGGACGAGGCCCTTGAGGCTGGCGGGAGGACAGGCTTTGGGCACATCAGCGTGGACACATCCATGTGGACACACCAGGGCGTGTTGATTCCAGCAGCCCCACCAGGCGCTGACCTTATGTTTTCTTGGGAGGACAGCAGGGTCCATGGGCAGGTGCAGGGACCCCGAGCCCTGAGCCCCAGCGCTGAGGAGAGTGGAGAGTAGAGATCGTGTGTGCTTTTCTCCTAGCACAGGAGTTACGTGTGACGAGTTCTACTGGGTGTCGCGGCACGTTTGGATGTGTGTGCGCACGTGTGCCGGTACCTGCCTCGGATACTCTCCTTACTGCCTATTTGAGGGAATAAATGATTTGGTCCCAGTTCAACTCAACACAAAGTAGATGCTACACTTTATACCTACACCCTCCGTGGATCCAAGACACAGTGTTTGAGGTACCAAAAGCCACCATCCTGGGAGGGCCCCCGGTCCCGGTGCGTCCCCTGTTGGGGTTCGTGGACTCCTTTGGCTCCCGTCGGGTTGGGGAGGGGAACGCACGGCCCAGCGCCAAGTGCCGGCGCCTGCTCAGCGTCCCAGCGGCGAAGCCCGGCTCCGGCGCGGCCGGCCTCCCTGGGCCCAGGCTGCAGGCGGTTCTCCGGTGTGTCTGCGGGCAGGCGGGTGAGACGGGCTCGACGGAGCCTGTGAACCATGACCCCAAGCTGTTCACAGGGTTACACGACACAAATCGTCACTCCCCAAGGTCAGTTGCACAAAACTGAGGCACAGAAATTGGTAGTCGTCTTCGTCACTGTGGATTATTTTGCTGACATTCAGCAGTGCCAGCCTGTGGGGGTCCACGGGAACCGCTGTGAGTCCTCGGCCTGGTGGCCCGTGCACTGGACACTGCGGATGTCCTGACTTCCCCGGTGCCCCCAGACCTATGTTTCGACTCTGTGGTGTTCAGTTTCTTTCCAGCCCAGAGCTCTGGACTAAAGGGACACACTCTTTGCCTCGTGTCCCCACCCCTCACCCCCCGCTGCCCCACTGATTTTAACGTTCCAGCCGTGGTGTGGGAAGAGCCGGATTTCTTTTTGCTTATTTTGCTTGGGATTCACTGGGCTTCCTGAGTCCATGGATTAAACTGATTTTCTCAATTCTAGAAAATTATCACTTTGGACATTGTTTAGCCTGACTTGCTCTCCTCCGTCTGGGACTCCACTAAATACATCCGGGCTTTTTCTGTCTCTACCTCGGAAACTCCATGTTTCATTCTGGTGAACTTTCCCTAGTTTAGATATCCTCTCGCCGATTTCCGTTAGCTCTCTGCAGTTTGCTGTGAAAGTCTTTTCTCAATATGTAATGTAGGTTAATTTGCTATTTCTAGAGATAATTTGTTATTTAGATATTTCCCAGATGTGCTTGGCCATTGTTTACACTCCCTTCTTTTTACTCATATTTCAAATTCATTTTCTGTTTTAATTACTTCCACCATGCTAAACATATTATTGTAAACTTCCGTGCCAAGTAAGCTTATTATGTAGAGTCTTTCACATGGATATCTGGTATATGTTTCTCATATTAGCTTTTGTTTGCTTTTATCACGGATACTTGTTTCCTTGTGTGATCAGTTGCTTTTGACTGTGTGCTCATTAGAGAACTTAAATAACAATTTGAGACCATTCTACAGTCATTCGGCATTTGGAGCAAATTGGAAAGGTGAAAAAGCTCGATAAGTGGGTGCCTCATGAGCTGATCGAAAATCAAGAAAATCGTGATTTTGAAGTGTCATCTTCTCTTCTTGTACACAACAACGAACCATTTCTCGATCAGACTGTGACCTGTGACGAAAAGTGGATTTTATCCAACAACCGGCAACGACCAGCTCAGTGGTTGGACCGACAAGAAGTTCCAAAGCACGTCCCAAAGCCAAACTTGCATGAACTAAAGGTCAGGGTCATTGGTGGTCTGCTGTAGGTCTGATCCACGACAGCTGTCTGAATCCCAGGGAAACCGTCACATCTGAGAAGTCTGCTCAGCAAATCCATGGGATGCACCAAAAACCGCAACACCCCAGCCGGCACTGGTCAACAGAAAGGGCCCAGTTCTCCACGACAACGCCCGACCACACATCACGCAACCTATGTTTCAAAAGTTGAACGAATTGGGCCACGAAGTTTTGCCGCATCCGCCGTATTCACCCGACCTCTCGCCCACCGCCCACCACTTCTCCAAGCATCTCGACAGCTCTGCAGGGAAAACGCTTCCACAGCCAGCAGGAGGCAGAAAATGCTTTCCAAGGGTTCGTCGAATCCCAAAGCGCAGATTTTTACACTACAGGAATAAACAAACTTATTTCTCGTTGGCAAAAATGGGTTGATTGTAATGGTTCCTATTTTGATTAATAAAGATGTGTTTGAGCCTCGTTACAATGATTTAAAATTCATGGTCTGAAACCCCATTACTTTTGCACCAGCTAAGACCATCGGAGCCAGCAATCCCTCTGCTGGGTATTTGCCCAAAGGAAAGGAAATCGGTATCAAAGGGACGTCTGCACTACGTGTGCATCACACACCGTTCACGGTAGCAAAGGCAGGACTCAGCCAAGTGCCCATCAAGGGATGAGCAGATAACGAGAGTGTGGTGTGTACACCTACGATGGAATTTTAGTGCTGTGAGGTTATATAGGGAACAAACTCACGCCACGTGTAACAACGTGGGTGGGATCGGAGGTCACTACGTTCAGTGAAACAACTGAGACACACAAAGACAAACACGGGCTGTTCTCACACGTGGGAGCTAAAAAGCTTTTTCTCATGAGGAAGGCGAGACGCCAGAGGCTGGGCAAGGAGTGAAGGTGGGGGGCGGATGGGCACGGACTAAAAGCTGGGGAGAAGTAAGCTCCCACGGTCCACAGTGTAGACTGGTCACCACAGTGAGCAAGAATCCAGCGTACGTTTTGCAGTGGCTGGAAGAGAGAACTGGAAATGATGAGTGTCCAAGGTAGTGGATCCCCAGATACCCTGGCTTGATCATTCACATTCTATGCATGTAAAAATACTCACATGTACCTCATCAATATGGAGAATATTAGATGGCAATAAAAAAATAAAAGAATTGAGGTCCCTGAACCTCACAGGCAGATGAAATGAGGCTGCCAATCGACACGAAGCTGATTTCTGTTTAGTTTACCTTGACGCCTTCCAGCATCTGAAGGTCCCGCTTGCTGTGTACCCACGTACCCCTGAACATGAGTGGTGCCTGATTTCTCTTCTTCCTCTGGGTCTTGCTGCTCTGTCACCTGGGCTGGAGTGAGTGCCGTGGCGTCAGCCTAGCTCACAGCAACCTCAAACTCCTGGGCTCAAGCAATCCTTCTGCCTCAGCCTCCCAGAGTGCTGGGACTACAGGTGTGCGCCACAATGCCCAGGTGATATTTTTATTTTTTGTAGAGATGGGGTCTTGCTGTGTTGCCCAGGCTGGTCTTGAACTCCTGGCCTCCAGTGATCTTCCCACCTCAGCCTCCCGGAGTGCTGGGATTACAGGTGTGAGCCACCGCGCCCAGCTCACTTGACTTTTGATTTCTGTCCCTTCAGGTCTGGAACAGGGTTGGGGATCAGAAAGTGCTCTGAGGAACGGTGGATTCCACGCCCCTTCCATCTCTGGTTTCCTGATTTCTTTCTACCATTTTAGCTTTGTCACCAAAGTGACTAATGTGTGACTAACTTGTCACTACTTTGATGATTTCAAGCTTTAAAGAAGTTTATATTGTATTGCCTCTCTGTGTTGTCTGCGGCAGGAAGGCTGTTTTCTATTACGGGACCAGAAAACTGAATCAGGCCCTGAGAAGCTGCAAATGGAAACCACCGGCGCACAGATTTAAACGCCCTCGGCGCCCACGTGGAAGGGATTTGCTCCCACGAGCGCCGCAGTGATTTCTCAAAATGCCAACGAACCGCGGCCACCACGACTCCTGCCCACGTGGAAGGGACGGCTTTCTTCCTTTCACGCTCCAGTTGCACTTTGAGAGAGGGACGTCTTTGGGTCACAGCGGCTGTTAGAACTATTAGTGAGAACCGCCGCCACCGTGTCCATCGCTGACGCCCCTCCCGACGCCGGCCCGCGTGAGCCCTCGTGCTGCGGTGACGGCTGCCCACGCCGCCAGGACTTGGGGCGAAACCCTAAGGTAAGTTTGGAGAATCTCTGACTGGCATTTCCACCTGCTCGAGGCATCTAGCTCTCTCCCTGGCTTCTGGCTGGAAACGCAGCAGGTCCTAGGCCTCTTTTTGTGTTCAACCTCAATCTATGAAAATCCTACGGTCTCTTTGGCCCATAGTAGACTTGCAGTTCAGTATTAAAAGGGAAGCTCCAGTCTTCCATCCGCGTAATAATGAAAGCTTCGGGCTATAAGCAAGGGCAGCCCCCCCCCCCCCCCCGCCCCGAGGGCAGCCCCCGGCCACACCTGTTCGTTAAGTATCCTGAAGGAGGCCAGCCTCCTGAGGCTGAGCCCCAGGGCCAGGGTGTATCGGGGTCCAGGCTGCTCACCTGGGCCCCAAGGGGCAGGGCTTCTGTGGGGCGGGGAAGGGCCCGTGGGTCAGGGATCCCAGACACGCCGTCTGTCTCCTCCCACCAGCTCCAAACCCAGGGTTTTCACCTCCCTGTGAAAGGGCGAGCACTTTGCAACTGTTCTGTTGTTTTTGTTGTTGCTGGTTTTAAAGTCTTTTAACTTCCTACGAGATCTGTCCCCCCAAATCATGTGACGTTGACTCCCATATCTCGGTGCTGTTGATGCTAACGGAATTTCCTCTCACGTCGGGGACCTGCTCACCCTGCGCTGTGTCTGCTGGGGCAGCTCTTGCGTCCACCGCCGCACCCTCGCCGAGCGCTCCACGGGCCTGGCCGCCGGCAGGGGACAGGGGTGCTGTCGGTGGTGCTGGTGGGTAACGAGGCCCACTTATTTGGAACCTGGAACTGATGTTTTTTAAGAGCCAGGTTTCTACTCAACAGAAACGTTTTCTCTCGTGACCGTAGCTGCGGTGGGTGGCCGTGGTGGACGGGGCAGAAGTGCGGGGAGCGAAAATACCCTGAGCGTTTTCCGTGCCATCAGCCGCTAACGCACACTGTAAATAAGCAATAAACTCAGTATTGCAGTAGAACAATTAAAAAGTAATGGACTAGTTACATTAATATATCTTTTGGAAAAGGGAAAACACATCTACATTATTATCTGCCATCATGAAATTAACATTAGAGTCTGTTTTCTAGACTCAACTTCTAGACTTCCGATGGCATCAGAGTTTGTCTTTCCAGCATATCAACCTTTAATTAGTGCAGCCAGCCGCGGCACTCCATGCTCGCTTCCAGTGGGCTGAAAACACTTTGTAGTGATTTTGATTTTGAAAATTTTCTTTCCTATGAAGTGACAAGATATAGAATAGTTAAGAAAAGTCTTCCGCAGGAGTATAAGTTTGGCAGAAATTCACTAAAAAAATTGAATGCATTCTGAAATTGTAATATTGTCTGTGACTTTGGGGGGAATTGATTTTATCAGTTTGCAAATATCTCTACAGTAGAATCATTTCCATTAAAGCAACTTCATCTGAAAATTCATCATAAATTTCTCTAAAATGGGTAGAATTATAGGAATTTTTTCCCACGGAAGGCAGATTGTGAAAGATTGGAGAGAGCAAACGATGGCAGTCTTTGGTCTGTTGACTACAGGAAGGGGCAGAGCTCAGGGGCTGCAAGTTCCCTGTCTGTCCTCCCCGTCCCTGTGTGGCCTTTGTTTATTCTGAGCCCACGGTCTAGACACCGGGCACGCAGGAGTCCCCTACCCTGCTAGGATCTGGAGACGGAGCTGCCCAAGTTGAGCTGAGAGGTTGAAACCCCATGAATTGTCCCGGTGCAGTGGCTCACACCTGTAATCCCAGAGCTTTGGGAGGCCGAGGCAGGAAGATCTGCAGGAGTTCGAGACCAGCCTGGACAACACAGCAAGACTCCATCTCTACAAAAAATTGTAAAATTAGGCAGGCACGGTGATGCACACTTGTGGTCCCAGCTACTCAGGAGCCTGAGGCAGGGGGATCATTTGAGCCCAGAAGTTCAAGGTTGCAGTGAACTATGATGGTGCCACTGCACTCCGGCATGGAAGACAGAGTGAGACCCTGTCACAAAAACAACCAACCAACCATGCATTGACTCTGAAAACGAACACCTGATAAGAAGTCCTCCAGCAGCCAACTCTGTGGCTGTCATTTCTCAAAATTAGCCTCCGAGTAGCACACAGTGTTTATTAAAGCGTGAGTAAGTCATGTGCTAATTGGAAACTTTTGTATACAGTGCTAGAACTCAACGGTAGGCAAAGTAGTTTTTTAGAACTTAGACCAGCTTTTCTCTGGAAAGATGATTTCTGGCCTGTCTGGGTCTGTGCGAGGTGATGATGGAAGGCCAATGGCGCTGGTGTTTTGCTGCTGACTCAGGTCCCCTGCGGACAGGTCTCCTGTTTCTTGCAGCCCTGGTGGAGCCACCACACTGCTGCTCCAGCCTCGGTGCAGCTTTTAAAGTCCAGGTAAACTAGCAGGTGTCTGTGCTTACCGTGTGCGGGCGTTTTGCTCTGGAGGTTACGTGCTACCCTCGTATAATCCTACCACATTCTGTGCCGCAGACATCTCCAGTGACAGAGAGCGGGGCCCAGGGAGGGCCGTCACCCGCCGTCACCCGCCCTCCCGCGGGAGCAGAGGCCAACCAGCTCCCACTGTCCTCGGGGAAGGGCCCGGCCAAGGGCGCCCATGTGCACATGCACCCCCTTAATTCTGGTGCCCAAAGCGGAAACACGGCAGAGCCCCTTGCGGAAGCACCTCCCAGAGCTGGTCACAGGATTAAGGTGGGGGGAGCACCTTGATAACTCCACGTTTCCATCAGGCAGAGACGCTCAGGGGACGTCAGAAACCTCAGGGACACTGGTCACCACAGCTTCACAGGGTGCCTGTTCTTGTTAGAAGGCAAAGATGCAGTCGTGGTTCCTCATGAGGTTTCCTCTCTGCGTTCATGATTCAAAAAGCCCCGCTGATGCCCGTGTGGAAGTGCGCAGAGGCTCCCAGAAGCCAGGCGCAAACTCAAAGCGAGGCAAACCATGGACTTGGGAGGAATTCAAGGGAACAATTAGCTGATGCGAGTAATTTAAATTTTTTATTGCTCGGTATTTACGTGTCGTCACCATTCTCTTAATCATTGCTCAGTCGAACGGAGCGCAGCTGGCCTTTAATGAACATGGGGTGTGCGCGCAATAGTGTGTCCAGAAAGCTGTGGGACAGCACGGGGCTGGGGCTGCTGCCCCGAGATAGGGACGCGCATCCCGAGGGACCTTACCACCCTGAAGCAGAACAGAATTGCCTGAGCATCTGTCCAACGCCGCCGAGCACGAGAGAAGTCTCGTGCAGTGGTGTCTGAAGCAGGTGGACAGGTGTCCTCGGTGGGTTGTTCAGACTAACAGTGACTAAGATGATCCGACGGTGTCGCCTTCTTGGCACAGACCCTGCCCCCGTGGCCTTTGTCTGCCTTCCTTGCGCTCTGTGGCATCCCAGGTAGATGTGTCCTTGGCCCCTCCCTCGTGACCAGTCCTGCTCGGAGCTGGTGACCTTCAACCCTCAACGTCAGCCTTCAGCGATGCCCACGGGATTAGCTAGCTCACCCCCAGCTGTGCCCGGGCACTGTTCACACCAGCAAGACCCCCGGCCGCAAAGCTCTGACTGGTGGAAGGGCAGCTCCCAAATACTGCAACCCAGTCAGCGTTTGAGAAGCAGAGAAGAATTTACTGGGTAGTGCAAGCGAGCACTCAGGGCCATCAGACCGGTGGAGAAGGAAGTTCCGGTACAGACAAGATCAAGCCAAAATGCTGGTCAGGTTTAGGGCACATTTGCTGGTTCAGCCACCAAGACCTCGGGCACTTGGCGCTTGACTCAGATGTGACCAGAGTGTTCGATGCCTGAGGGTCCTGGTGCCCAAGCCTCACGTCCTTGAGACAGCACTGGGGCCACCCCAGCTCACCCACCTGTCAGATGCCCGTGGCAGAGGCATTTGTACCCAAGCACCCCACAAGCTCTGGACCCTGTAACGTGGGGAGTGTGGTTTCCCCGTGTGCAGGGCGCTGGACAAGAAGGGGTCAGGCCACAGCCTGAGCAGTCACCGAGTCTTCCTTATAAAGCCCACTGAGGCGGATTTAGTGACTTTAAAGGCAGCGAGATTCTGATCTGGCTTCTGGTCAGACTCTTAGGGGCCTTTGGAGTCCTCACTCCTGCCCAGGACAGGGAAAGAGCTGAACACTCTGAAAATCAACCACCCCTCTCAGATCCGGCCAGGCGTGAGGCAAACCCCTGCCCCCAAGTTGGAGGGACAGACAGGTGGGTGCAGGGAGTCACAACGTACCTGCCGAGGTGGAAACCTGTGCAAGAACCTGGGGGACCCACTGCGGGTCAGCGTGGACGCGTCGTGGGTGGGGGGAGACACTCCAGGGCCCAGTCTCGGGCCCCCGCACTCTGGTACATTTTACCTGCAGGGGCTCGGCCAGGTGCTCACAAGGATCAGAGAAAAATCCCCTCATCCTCGGTCGGGGGCAGGGAAAGGAACGTTCTGAGATGACCGAGTGCTGGCTCTTCCTCAGAGGGCTGCCCATCGGGGGACTGCTCCCCCGGAGCCCACCTGCGGGGTCTGGTCACAGCCTAATGCACCTGGGGGAAGGCAGGTGCCCAAGGACAGCCCTCGGAGCCACCCTGCCCCAGGGCACAGCAGCTGCCGTGTGCCCCGCCCCCCAGCCCCTGCCCGCAGGAGGGGCTGCTGAGCTGGGACCCCACTCGCACAGCAGCTCTGCTCCCCCTCCTGACGGCAAGTCCAGGGACCTGATCTCAAGGGCGGTTGGTCCGTTTCTCAGCGAATAGTGTGGTTTAGCAGTTCAGTGGGCGACGCTCAGGACCAGTTAAATGCTCCTGATTCCATGTGCCTTTTCCCACATCGTTCCCTGGGTTAGAGGATATAGCCAAATATAAATTACTTCGGCTTTCCTGGGGACAGTTGTGAGCGGGTCCTATCAAAAGTCTTGTTCACACATCACCCACACCCCAGCAAAGGCTGTGTCCATGTTCCGTAAGTGACTAAAACAGGCTATTTTAGGGTTATTTACCTCTTTGCCAGGAGGGAAAACATAATGGAATGCATTTGATTATCGGCAGAAGGTTACTTCAGCGTTGCTTAAATTGCAGGTACACATGCACAATTTAAGCGACTTAATGAATTGCCGTTTGAGAATCAATTTATGGAATGGAGAAGGCGCTGAACTGCAGCAGCTCCCACCCTGCCCTGGCATCCCGGGGGACCTGCCGGCGGCGCCTCACTCACGGCATCAGCCGCCTCTGCTTCCTGAGAGGCATTTATGGCTGAAAAGTAGCAAATAGAGGTTGATTTTCTGCGCTCGCCAGCCTAGACTGCACCTTACAAAGCTTGCAGTGGGATTAATCGGGGGGACCGTGAGGTCTGGGCTCCCACAGCTCCTTACTGAAGTAGAGACAGACACCGACCGGGGCAGGTGTGTGGGGCCACGGTCTGGCTGGGCTGCGTGGCCTGCTTCCCACGCACGGGTGGCAGAGGGGCTCTGGGGCACTGACGGGGCCTCGGGTCTGTGGCTGGGTGACTGAGGACCCGGCTTTCACCCTGACGCACATGGCACCCTCCACGATTTACTGCACCCTCGAACCTTCCAGTCTGAAGTTTGCAGCTTGCGAATTTGGGTGCTTGTCATTCTTGCAGATTTGGGGATTCTACCCCCAGACCTAGGGGACTGCATAGATTTTCTAGGGTTAGGGCCAAATGTTTTCAGTAATTCCTATGCTTGTTAAAGTTAAAAAAAAAAAATAAAAAACTTGCTCTAGGAAGAGACTGTGTCCCCCAGGCTCCCTGACGTGCTTCCTTGAGCCCGTGGTGCAGTGCGGGTTTAGTGCCAGTGAACCCTCTCACTTCCCTTCCTCCTTGAAAGACGTTTCCTCGGAACGTAGTACTCTGGGAGGACGGTGTGCGCTTTGTCTCTGTTTTAGATCAGCACTTTAGCGACATCACTCCTCTGTTAGTGGGGCCTTTCAGATCCGGTTTCTGCTTTCAAGGTTTTCTCCGTAACTGGGGTTTCCAGAAGTACGACTGTCACAGACCAACCTTTGGGTTTCTTTGCATGAATCTGTCTTCATATTCAATGATTATCTTGAATCCGAAAGTCGGTCTTTTCAATTTTTTTCTCACTGTTCTCCAGACTGATAATTTGCATTGGCTCATGTTCAAGTTCACCGACTTCTATGCCATATATAATCTGCTATTACGACCCTCAAGTGATTGTTTTAAGTGGCAGGTCCTTATCAGCTTGAGAACTTGCATTTCCTTTTCCCTGCTGAGATTCCCCTATGTTTGCATTCACGGGAGTGTATTTTCATTCACACGCATGAACACGGTCACGGTGTGTCTGTGCGCACACCTGAGTCACGCGGCGTCTGCCTCCATTGCTGTCCATGCCGTTTCTCCACGTGCCGACTGACACCTGTGCATGTCCCCAGAGAGCATGGCTTATTCCTGCTTTGTTCAGCAGGCCGTTCACTTGGCTGAACTCAACTTAGGTTTCTCTTGGTTGTGAAGACACGCTCCCGAATTTCTTTGGCTTTGTTTCTGTGGCCTTAGGAGTTTTGAGAATTGCTGGTCGTATGTATGTAGAATGCCCCTCAACTGGTGTGTGTCTGATGTGTTTCTCACCATGAGATGGAGATAATGAGGGTTTTGGGAGGAAAGTACAATCACATCAACTGTTAAAAATGGTATGGATTAAAGTCTGCTCTTTTTCCTGTAAAGTTCTAGGGGCTTCGGCAAACGCTTAACGCTCTGTGTTCCCGTCACAGTGCGGTGGGGGCAGCTCCACCGCCCAAGACACTGCTGGGTCCCGTGGTGAGGCCCGTGCAGTTTGGAGGAAACTGTCATGCTGTCCCCTGAGTGGCTGGGCCATCTCGCGTTGCCGTTGGCAGTGGGTGGGCTGGAAACATCGGACGTCCATAGGGAAAAAGGGACCTTGGCACAGACCCTAAACCTTTCAGGAAGGTCACCTCGGACTGGATCATGGTTCTAAATACAAAATGCAAAACTATAAAATTTCCTGAAGAAAACACAGGCTCCTGGGTTTGGTGATGTGTTTTAAATACAACACTAATAGTCTAATCCATAAACAAACATATATATATATATATATATATATATGTATATGGCACTTTATTTACACCAAAAACTTGTGCTACGTGAAAGACACTATTAAGAGAATGAAAAGACAGGCCACAGCCTTGGAGAAAATATTTGCAAAACATGTATCAGACAAAGGATCTGTAGCCAAAGCATATAAAATACCTTAATAATCTTCGATAAGAAAACTATCAACACAATTAAAAATGGGCAGAACAGAGACCTCGCCAAAGACACGTAGCTGAGCACAAGCACATGGAAGGAGCTCAGCTTCATTTGCCATCAGAGAATCACAGCTGAGGCGGCACCGCCTCACACCCCTCGGAAGGGCTGAAAGGCACCAGGAAAGGAAACGCCGAAAGCCGAGTACGAGGAGCACAGGAAACCCCACCCACTATCAACGGCATGATGTTACCTGTAGGCTTTTTGTAGATTTAAAAAAAGATAAAATTGTAGAAGTTCCCATCTATTCATAGTCTGATGAGAGCTTTTACTATGAATTAGTATTAGATTTTGTCACATGATTTTTATGAACCAATTGATATGATCATGTGGTCTTTCTTCTTTAGCCTATTGATGGGGAGTACTACCTTGATTGGTTTTCCGATATTGAGCCAGACTTGAGAACCCGGAATAGCTCCTGCTTGGTTTGGTGTACGCTTCCCTTCTCCCATGGCTGGATTTGATCGGTGTGGGGACCAAGGCCCTCGGTCCCCCACAGGTTTGCTGAAAATCACCGACATGAGGCAGGTTGATTAATGGGAGAAAAGGGCACACAAGTGTATTTGACGTGTACACACAGGAGCATTCAGAGTGAAGACTGAACCTCCCGGTGAGGTGCAGAGTTTATAAAGAATGGGGGCCTAAGTTCGGGCGCAGTGGCTCACGCCTGTAATCCTAGCACTCTTGGGAGGCCGACGCGGGTGGATTGCTCGAGGTCAGGAGTTCGAGACCAGCCTGAGCAAGAGAGAGACCCTGTGTCTACTAAAAATAGAAAGAAATTATCTGGCCAACTAAAAATATATATAGAAAACATTAGCCGGGCATGGTGGTGCATCCCTGTAGTCCCAGCTACTCAGGAGGCTGAGACAGGAGGATCGCTTGAGCCCAGGAGTTTGAGGTTGCTGTGAGCTAGGCTGACGCCACGGCACTCACTCTAGCCTGGGCAACAGAGTGAGACTCTACCTCAAAAAAAAAAAAAAAAAAAAAAAAAAAAGAATGGGGGCCTTGCATTGTGGCCAAAGAAGTGTTCGTGGCAAGACAGGTTATGGGGGAGAAGGGAAGACGCTCGGCCAGCACAGGGGTCTTGTTCTGTCGATGAAACGGCTCAGGTGGCAGCCCTCAAGAGAACAGGTGGCAAATACGTCTTTTCAGGCCTTCAGAGGTGTCAGACTGAGTTAGTCTTTTCGAGATAGAATATAGAAAGACCCGGGGGGGGGGGGGCACCCTTGGGCAATTCCAGCGTGTCCCCGAGCAGGCCATTGTCAGAACCTGAGCACCGGGAATCTCACCCCGAATCTCACCCCACGTCCCCGTCAGTTCCGGAGCCTCTTTTTCACCCAGAGGTTCGTGTTGTTGGGAAATGCCTGGTGTCCGCTGCCAACCTGCGCTGGTGGGTCCCAGCTAGACACTCTCGCTGGACGTCGCCGGACACCCCCTGGGCTTGTTTTCTTCAAAGACACATCTGAGAGGGAGTCACAGGACATCAGCATACGCCTGCACATTTCAATAAAATATGATAGTTTCCTTTAAATATTTAGCAAACACTTCATGCTATACTTGGAAGTAATTGAAGAATCCCAAGTACACAAACAACCCAGTTTCCAAGATTTTATGTTATCTGAATTAATACTCTGAAAATAAAATTTCCTGATTTAAAATATTGACACTAAACAAACAGCAACAAAGCAAAACAAAACAAAAAAATAATGCCCTTAGCTTTTCTGGTGAATCGTGTCTGAAATTGCTATTCAGGAAAACCTGTCTGCAGACGCAGCACCCACTGCTGGTGAACCTTACCTGGGGAACAGGCGGGGGTGTGACGGTGATGTCTGAACTCGGGGTCCCTGCGAAGGCAGTCACTCAGGGACCTGCCCTGGGGCGCAGCTAAACTCCAGCGCAGACGCCCCCTGTAGCCGAACAAGTGTCTACCCTGAGGTCGCTCGGCCGTTGGTGGCCTGGCCTCTCTGTCGGTCCTTTTCTCTCCCAACCCGCCCCCCCCACCTCCCAGACAGCCTCATGTCTGCTGAGCCTCATTTGCTCTCTCCCCAAGGATGACCTTTTGTGCATTTCCTTGCTCGGACCACCCGTGCAGGCAGTTGCTGTCATCTTTGATGGGCGAGGTGTGTCCCTGCACCCTGGCAGTGAACGGCCCTTCCTTGGGGTGTCTGGGGCTGGCGGGGACGGCCCCAGAGCTGTGATGGGCGAGGGCGCAAACCCACAGCAAAACCCCAGCACACCCCTCGGGCTGGAGAGAACGCAGTGTGGGGGCCGCGCCTTGCCTCCTTCTCTACTTGAAGTTACCCTTGATGAGCTCGCGGTAGATAAACCTCAGCAACGTGTGCAATAATTAGTAAAAAATAAATGTGTACTTAAGTATTAATGAAATAAATATTTAGCAGGTTATTTGAGATCTTTGTTGTATCCTGAAATGTTTAAAAAATAATGAGAGGTTTATTAAAACTTTAAACTATGACTCAGTAAGAGTTTTCACAATGTAGCTTTTCTTCCTAAATTCAGAAAACAGATGTTTCCTACGACTAGGTAGCCGGCTCCGAGCACAGCTGCAGACAGACACCCTGGACGGAACGGCTGGGTCTGTGGGACCCTTGACAAAGCAGGGACTCGGTGGCTGGGCGTGGAAAGCAAGAGCGATTTGGAGCAGAGAACTGGGGCCTCCTGGCCCCACTGGGCCGCTGGAGCACCCGGATCTGAGCTCGGGCTGCAGAACCGGGCCCAGAACGGCAGGGCGGGCCTCTCCCAGGGCTGCCGTCTGCCACGGACTCCACGGAGGAGGCAGCCTAGGCTGCTTCTCAAAACTGCCACGGGCTGGGGGCACCGCACAGTTACCTCCCACAGCCCTGAGGGCCGGGGAGTCCGCGGTCAGGGTGCCGGCAGGTGCGGCCCTTCCTGGGGCGCTGGGGGGTCTTCCTTTGATCCCGCATGCGGCCCCACCTCCCACCTATCACCCCCCAAGGCCCCACCTCCAAATGCCATTGCCTTATTTGGACGTATGGACTTGGGGGGACACAGGCATTCGGTCCACGGCTGCAGGGGAGTCTGGAAGAGCCCTCAGCAACCCCGTGGAAGGGGTTGGTGCCACCTCAGTGACACTAGGAAGACAGAAACCGGCTTCCAGCGCTGGGGGGCTCCCACGGCCGGGTCAGCCCCAGGAGCGAACAGGCGCCGCCGCCCGGCCACACACACCTGGGTCAGCCCCGCTCAGGCCCTGCTCAGCCGCAGCTCCTGGGCCCACAGCCCTCGGCTACACGGGGAGCTGGAAAGGGTCAGTGGGGGCTCCAGACTTTACGGCCTGGGGTCCCAGAGGCACCTGGCCCAGGCGGTGCTGCAGCCCCGTGCGTGGCCCATACTGTCCCCACGGCAGGCGGCCTCCCCGGCGCCATGAACCGGGAGTGGCCTTTGCCCATTCCTTGCTGCTGTTAGTTTATGCCCCGTGACCTAGAGCCACAGGCGGCGCCTTCGTCCCGGGAGGGGAGCCCTGCCACTGTGGGCGTCAGACACTGAGTGGCCATGCAGTGACAGTCTATTGCAAGGTGGCCGCGATGACACCTGCCCAGCACACTATGATCGGGAAGAGTGGATGGGAGGTGTGAGAGCGGCAGGGTCCCTCGGACCCCGGGAGGGAGCAGGGCCCGCGTGAGGCTCTCCTGTCCAGGGAGGGTCCTGCAGCGCCCCCCCCCCATTCAGACCCCCGGGAAGCCCAGGAGGACGAAGCCCCTGTGACACTCGGTTTCTCGCATGTCTGAAAACTGCTTCTCTGCTTCACTGCGAACAACCCCTGGCCCCAGGCAGCACCTGCGGGTTGGCATGGCCCTGGACAGAAACACGCGTGTGCACGCATGCACTCACGCACACACACAGCCCTGTTCGCGTGTACAAAAGCAAACTGCTCTGCGGATGTGTGCACATTTTTCTTTCCTCTTTATTTTTCCTTTTCTCCTTTTTTACTTTTTTTGCCGTGAAGGGTTCCCATTGATTTAAAAGCCAGTAAAGTGGGGAAGACTCTCTGGCGAGGGCACACCGTGCTTCCCCGCGTGCAATGGCTGCCTTTGAGGAAAGTGTTCTGTGGTGGAGTTTAGATGGTGTTGGTCTCCAATGTCGGGTGCTAAGGGCTGTAAAATTATTATTTTTTTCTTTGGGGGAAATTGTAGAGGCAACGTGGGTGAGCGTGGAAACAGGACCTCCGATAAGATCTCTAGACACGCAAGGAAGGTGTGTCCTCCTGTTTCCGTCTGAACGCGGGAGAGAAGCCTGCATCCGGACGAGCCGTGGCCCTCACGTGCCCGACCCCCGGCGCGGCTCACCTGAGAGCCCCTTCCCAGAATGCACTAAGTGGATGATTAAAGAGGAATGGGGGCCTAACCGGGGCTAAGCGCGGGGTCCCCAGAGCCCCGCGGGGCACTGAACCGTGCTCCTACAGCTGTCTCCACACAGCCCGACATTCTTTATTTATTTGTTATGAAATATTTATGGGTGTTATGAAAGGTTTAAAATAATGTGTCTGTCGCTCGCTCTCCCCTGTCTTCCCCGTCGGCCGCGCCGTTTTCTAATGCATAAATAATCCTGGGCCGGACGGCGGCCGCACATTAGGTGGGGTGTATCTGCTGTATCACATTTTTTCTGCCTGAGAGAAAATATCATTCCTAGTAATTTTCTACACTTATACAATCGGCGTTGACAGTAAATAATTGATGTATGAATTTAGGACTAAACTCCAACACAATATGACTTTATGTCAAGGGTTACTCCCAGCAGATTTTGAGCTAAATCATCTTGCAAAATGGGTTCTTTCAATGGGAGAGAAAAAGCTTTTTGAAATTATTTTAATGGAAAACTCCTTTGGATGAGGTCTTGCTTTGCATGGCTGGAAATAAAACCAAGCAATCCAGCCATTATGAGATTGGAAGTGTTTCATTTGTGATCACAAATGGGTTTTTTTTTTAAGACTGACACAAGCTGTTTTTATTCTGTTCATCCTTTTTTCTTTCCTGCCCTCTGTGTGTGTGTGTGTGTGTGTGTGTGTGTCTGCACGCACATGCACGCGTGCAGTTGTGTTTATATGTGGTAGGCTGCCCTCTGCTTTCCATTCTAGTATCTTCCATAGCAAGCACAATTATGATTTAAATAAAGGGCCAGAGAGCTGCAACTTCAGGATAGGTGACAGACAGAAGGCTTCGGTGACAGGGCTCTGCACTCCTGCCCGTGGCTGCAGTCAAAATCCTTTTCGTCGTGAAAAGAAGACGGTTTCTCCAGACCAGGAGGGGAAGAGTGGAGACAGGAGAGAGAAACCTTTCTTGAAATGGGCAGGAGAGACACGCTTTCCTCCTCACGGCGTTGACAGAGAGCCGGCCAAGGAGATCAGAGGAGCAAACCGGCGAAAGACGGAGAGTCAAACTATTTATTGGTCCTGCTGCGCTCTGGGGTGAAGAGACTTGGGACCAACAAAAGTCTCGTTTTTGCTGAACCTGAGATACAAAGACCGTGACTTAGAGCAAGGCCCGCTCATCTTTGAATAAATCTTACCTTTGTAATTATTTTTTGCTATAGTATGAAATTTTATTTTGTACCTATCTTTTGTTTAAAATATTCAGACCTTTCATATACTAAATTTAATTGAATGTATACTATAAACTAAGAGATATAATAAAATTCAAAACCTCCTGAAAAAAACTCCTATGATATAGGCAAAAATTGCCTTAAAAGGCAGAAGCTGAAATACCTGCTTCCTTTTAAAATTTCTTCTCCAACTCTTCATCCTCTTCCTCTCTCTCCCCTTTTCTCTCCGCGATTCTCACTTTGAGGAAACACACGGATCTAGTTTCATTCCATAGGTGGCACTCAAGTCTCTGTGCACGACATGCTAAAGACATTTCAGGCCAAAAACTTGTCTGCAGACAGCCCTTGCTCTCAGAGAAGCGTGTCGATTTCTGAAAACATGGCCTCTCTGTCTGTAACAGTAAATCTCAGCTGAGATGTCTTCACCAGGGTTACTCCGTTTACACTTGTGTTGTATGTGGTGGTAAGCCGTTTCAGGAGCACAAAGGGATTTTATCTGACAGACACTCTGGGCCAAATGCTCAAACGTGTGTGTGTGTGTGCACAGTGTGCACACGTGTGCGTGCTGGCTGAGCACACACGTGTGTATGTTTGGGTTTTCGGTGCTCCCACCAGAGGGGTGGGGAACTCAGGAAGGAGCTCTCCCCTAAACAGCCTGGCAGGAGCCCCGGGGGTGAGCGGCTCCAGCCTGCAGGCCCAGGGCAGGGCACCTGCCTCCTCCCACACGCGTGCCTGTGTCTGCACACGTGCACCGTGGCTTGCGCGTGTGCACGCGTGTGGGTGAGTGTTTGCTCAGAGTTGCTGGTGAAGCGGAAGCTCATCAACAGGAAGCTGCCGACGGTCGTGAATCCTGGCGTCAAGCTGGAAAACTGAATCTGAACCTGGGAACTCAGCACCCCTTAGAGACCGTCTTGCCAAAGGCTGCATCATCACACGCATGAGGAAGCAGAAGTCCACAGAATTCAGGGCAGCGGCTGCACACTCAGAGGCCATGTGTTGTGTGTGTGCATGTGTATACATGTGCAGGAGTGTGTGCATGTGTTTCTCTGTGTTTGTGCATGTGAATATGTGTGTGGATCTGTATTGTGTGCATGTGTCTCTGTATGTGTGGACGTGTCTGTGGATTTGTGCAGATGTCAGTCAGGCATCTCCCAGTTTTAAAGAGGAACAAGTGCAGATAAAATAGAAAAAGCTTCAATAGACTCTCTGTTGGATTTTTTTCTAGTACTTATTTCTAAATGAACACAGTCTACTCCAGAACTCTTTAATGTAATAAAAATATAGCTCAGGGTCAGGTATGAAATTAATGATACAAATTCAAAGTATTAACGCTCGGTGGGATGAAACAACTTCAATGAAGAAATAATCAAACTCTGTAACAAGACCCAAATGGAAAAAGATAGAAGCATATGAACAATTCCAACAGCAATCTGTTATGAAGGGAATTATGAAAACATGTATAAAATATTTATTTTTAATAAGATGAATGTCCTATTTCTTAAAACTAAAATAAGATTACACTCTCAACTTATCAAAGCGAAGGGATGTTGCACAACGCCACCTTTTTATGTGGATGGAAACGCTAATTTTATTATCTTAATTTGTATAGCTGTGTTTCTTGTCTTTTTTGTTCTTTTTAAAGTTAAATAAGTAGCAGTGAGAAAGCTTTGGGGTTTCATTTATATGAAGCAGAATCCGTGATACCAATATCCAACTAGGAAATTGGACAGATGCAGTAATTACGGGGCCAGAACGATTTCCAACATCACAGGACGCTTGAAAGGACGCCCCTGAGAGGCACGAGCCCACGGAATGGGCACGGACACCTTTCGCTCCATGACGCACGAATCTACTCGCCGCTTCAGGCAACGCGGTCCTGAGGAAAGAGACTGCCATGGCCGTGCCAGGAGGCCTGGTCCTCAGGCGCAGCGCCGGGCACTGGGCACACAGAGGGCAGAGGGAGGTGCCAGGCAGGGGTGCACAGACCTTTGTCAGGTCCCTGTCTCACGTGGCTCTGCTGGGCCCCTGGCTGTCCTGTCTTCTGGCCTCGGAGCAGAAGTGGGCTGCGCAGAGTGAGGGCCCTGGTCCCCACAGAGCTCTCCGGGAAATGCAACCCCACAGTGGGAATCGGGGGGTCACTAGGTAACGCCCAGGCAGTGACCTGTGACGCACCTGTTCAGAGTCATCCTCTGCAGGACAGCCTGCAATACTGAAATGTCCACAGAATCCCAAACAGACAGCATTAGGGGAGGAGTCATAAAATGTGTTCAAAATAAGATAGTGTGAAGCATTATGGGAATATCTTCGAAGGTATTTAGGTTATTAAGTATGAAATGTCCAATTTCCTTAAGTGCTAAATTTTACAGTTGATATCTCTGACATTTCACTTTGACACTTCTCGATTTATGTTTATTGTGAAGGTACATCCCCAGTCTTGCAAATGCACATTTTGGCTTGTGATGATCTTTCAAATGTTTTTGTGGAGCAATTTTTGTAAAATCATGGGAGTTATTTTCATTTGTGAGTTCCCTCGTGGAAACAATGCAGCAGACAGCTGGAAATATCAAGGAAGTGTTTGGGAAGGACATGGCTAATGGACACAGCACGTTGATGGTTTGAGAGGAGCCATTCTGGTGATTTAATCTTGATAATGTGTCATGTGGGTGACCTGAGAGCAAGGTGGATAATGATGAGCTGAAAGCTGTAGTGGAAGCAAATCCATCTCAACCTATGTGTGAATTAGCAATAAGGTTTGATGTTACTATTCCAACAATATTGGACCATTTGAAACAAACTGGCAAGGTAAAGAAGCTGGGTAGATGGGTTCTGCATGAATTAAACCAGGGTAAAAAGAGAAATCGTCTCAAAGCTCGCCTTTCTTTGCTGTCATGACATAAAGGCGAAACATTTCTACACTGTACTGTTACGTGTGATGAGAAGTGGATTCTTTTTGACAGTTTGTAAGCATTTGGCACAATGGTTGGATAAGGATGAAGTGCTGAAATACAATCCAAATATTCATCCAAAAAAGCTAATGGTGTCTGTCTGGTGGTCCAGCGCTGGTATTATCCACTACAGCTTCATGAAACCTGGTCAATCGATTATAGCAGATGTCTACTGCAACCAACTACATGAAATGATGAGGATGCTTGCGATGAAGCAGCAGAGATTGGTCAACAGAGACAGGCCAATCCTCTTGCAAGACAAGGTTCAACCACATGTCACACAAACAACGCTGCTCAAACTACAGAGGCTGGACTTGGAAACTCTGTCATCCACTGTATTCACCAGACCTTGCACCAACTGACTACCACTTCTTCCAGGCTGTAGACCACTTCTTGCAAGAAAAAGTACTCAATTTTCAACAAGCTGTGGAAAACGCCTTTTGCGATTTCATCTCCACTTGTTCTCCAGGCTTCTTTGCTGCTGGCATAAGTAAGTTACTGTTAAGATGGCAAAACTATGTCGATAGTTCAGGCACACACTTTGGTTAATTATACTGCTTCTTGTTTGAGATGTAATGAACTACACTTTTGATTGGAAATTGGGCATTTATATTTAATGACCTTAATATTTAAGTAAATGGCCAAAGTGGTAATACCTGTTAAGTAAAAAAGACAAGATCAAATCTATTCAATATGATTTTGATTTGCTGTAGAAATATATTTATTCATGTACACATAAAATATATGATTATGCAAATATATCTGTATATACACACAAATATAATTGTAAATACACACAAAACACAGGGTAGAAAAAATAAATATAAATGGTTGACTTGTGATTTATCTTTATGTTCTTCTTTTCTCTTTTGTCCCAACAAAAATTTCTACAATGAATTTGGATTAAATTCCATAATTAAAAATACTTACCTTAGTGCATATTAATGTTATGAGAATGTTAACATGAATATGCATCTATGATAGTAACATGGAAGTAGTCATCTTAGCACACTCTGGGTTCACTGGTATTTTTATTATTTTAAAAAATTACAAAACCGATGGGAGAGAAACGTTCTTTGATGGTTGTCTACTTTCCTCTGCCTCGTTACGTAAGAACCTGGGCTCGCTCTCACCCTGCTCTGAGCTCTGTCTTCACTTTTTACTCCTTTTCTGTTAGGTCTTAGTATTTTTCTCCCTCGATGTGTAAGGGATTTCTATCATTTCTGTTGCCATGTTTTTTCAGCGTGTCTTCCACTTAGTGTAATTTTTAAGTGTGCAAAGGTTTCATTTTTATGTGGGCCAGTGTATCAGTGTGCATGTGCAGTCTTCAGGCACTTTCGTGTCTGGGAGTCCTTTTGCATCTAGAGGTTGGCAACCTCATTTTTTTCTTGTATTTCTCGTGTTTTCACTTCTTTTTATATTTAGCTTTTTAAACTATCTTGCTATCATAATTACTGATGACCACTTATCTGCAATGCTTATTTACCAAGTATCGAAGGCCGATGTTCATGTCTTAGTGGGCACATGTTTTCTTCTTGTGTGTAGTTTGGCATCAAAGCCAAACTTAAGTAACAGCTGTAACCTTACAACATATTTTATAATCTTCTGGATTAAATAATCTTTTTTATAAAGACAAAAAGAGAGGCAAGTAAAATTGGGGGGAGAAAAGAAAGCTATTAGCAGTTATTTTGTTATTTCAGAGAATTCTTTAAAAGCATTTTGTCACATTTACCTCCAAAATGGTCCCGATGCTAATTCATTAAATTAAAAACAATTCGCATATTTTCAATATCACTGTTAAACTATTGTGTATTTCTCAAATTATAAAAATACTTTTCTTCACATGGGTCCTACTCATTTCTTGATTTTTTTTTTTGGTAATTGAATTACTGCTTTCCCATGACAGAGTCTATAATAAATGGTCTTTGCAGGTTGACATAAAAGCCCGTGATCTGGCAACAATATTTATACGTCTCCACCCAGTGTTCTGCTGTTTCACCCCCTGGATTATTTCTGCTGGCCAAACCAGCAGAAATCACTTATCAGTGAATAATTATAATTTTATTTCAGTTACGCTGACAATTTTTGGTCTGTGGATTGCGTTGTCCATAATGTATTTAGCACTCATAGCATCTATTAATAAGAGGCCAGGAGTACGTCACTAACATTATCTGAGTTAACCTCCGGTGACTCTTACAACAAGCAACAGCAAAAGCACGCCCCAGTCGTAGGCTGGCAGGTGGCAGAGGAGGAGGCCAAGCTCCAGCCTGTGGAATAAAAGCCCGAAGCTGAATAACTGTGACCCAGGGGGAGGAGGGACAGCGAATGGGTCCTTGGACAGCAGTGGGGACATCTCGGGGGGGAGAGGTGGGGGTCTCAGGGAGGACCACCTACACAGACCCGGGCAAGGAGTAGCTGCCCAGGACCAGCCCGGGAGTCCAGGCCACCCCCTCCCGGTTGGCAGAGGGCTGTCCTCTTGCCGAGTCCCCACATGGTGGCAGGAGAGCAGGAGAGGGAGCCCCCGGCCTCCCCTTTCAAGGGCGCTAACCTCAGCCTGACGCTCCCCTCAGGACCTGGTCCCTGCCCCGAGGCCACCTCCTCACACTGTCACCTTGGGGCTGGGTTTCCAGGAGGCATTTCGAGGGGACGCAGCAGGGACTTAGGGACTCAGGGCAGCAGGTGACAGCCCCCTAACGAGAGGCCTGGGGTGCCCAGGGGGGGCAGGGGAGGCACTTCTCACGTGCCGACCCGACGCGCTTCATGATCGCTCATTTGTGTGAAGGGTGTCGGCGTCTTCAGTGAGTTCATTCAAAACCCGACTCCACGCAAAACACTTGAATTCCATGACGTTTGTCTTTAGATTCTCAGTTGTACTGAACTAAGCAGCTGCTAACAAAGTTTGAGCCGTTACCCTGCCCGGAGGTCCCGTCTGCCAAGGGCTTTAGCTTGCGCAGCTCCCTGTCCCCGCGGCCTCCTTCCAGCTCCACCGCGGCACCTGCCCCCGGTGTCCGCGCCTGGGTCTGCGTGGCTGCAGCTCCGCACGGCGCTCCTTTCACCTGCGCGGCTCCGGAGGGCGGCCTCCTTTGCCGAATGCCTGTCCCTCCCGGCCCCCTGCTCGGTGGGAAACAGCATCCGTCCTCTTCACCACGGGCGGCGCTAACCCCTGGGCCAGGGCTGCTCACCTGTCCTGCCACCTGCACGCCGGCTCCAGGGAACAGCCTGGGACGTGTCCACATGCAGGCTCAGCACACACCTGTGCTCAGAAAATACGTGTGATATTGAAAATAATGAAAACGCAACATCTAGTTAGTCAAACTAAAAGAAAAATAAATAGATGACTTAAAAACGTTTGCAAACTTGTTGGGCAATAGAAATTAAATTATTCATGCTCTTCACCAACCCTCTCTAAATCCACTAGTCATAGTTCTATCACATTCCTGAAAGGCATGAGTGGATTCTTAATATATTTTTTAATATGGTGTCATTTATAATCTGGCAATTAAGTTATTACTGAGAGCAGGGGTAAAATTGTGGTTAAATTATGTATGTTAAAGGTGTGACAATGAGAAAGTCACATCAAGCTGTAGTAGCTTAGTTTCTCCATCTGTAAGACAGAATATTTTATCTTAGGTAAGGAAACTTCACCTTGGAAGCCGCTGTTCGTGAGAACCCAGAGAGAAGCCCCAACCCGAGCCTGGGAGGCTGCAGCCGCAGGGACTCTCCCCGGAGCCTTCTCTGACGGTTCCAGCCCTCGTACTTCCCCAGCGAGACGCCGGCCATGCAGCCTTGTCGTGGTCCGTGGTCGGCGTGGTGTCGGCCACCAGCAGGACGGGAGGGGTCGTGGGGCCAGTGGCGTCAGGGGCTGTGCTGTCTCATCAGGCACCCGCGTGGACAGACCTGTGTCTGGGCGGGTGTTCATGTGGGGGAAGAAGCTGGAGACCAGAGCCACGGTCCCGGGGCACAGTGGGGTAGGATCTGAAGCCATTATTTGAGTAATTCAAGGTCAGTAGATTTTATTCTAAGAAGATGAAGTTTATTCTGCATGAATTATTCACATAGTCATTTTCAATAAACAGGTATAGTTATTTATTACATCCACATATCTATATTTGTTAGCAACGTTCCCTGGTAAGTTTTACTGAGAAAATTAAAATGGTGAGCGGCATTATGATATGGGAGTTTTCCACCTTTGCCAGGAAGACCCTGGGACTCCGTGGAGTTGCCCAGGACTGTTCCAGGGCCAGGAGCTGGGAGGCGGCACCGTGTCACCCAAGGGCCGCGTCCTTCCGTCTCTCCAGACTGGACCCCTCACTGTCACAGGCTAATACTCGCCTTTCGAAATGACAGCTGTCATTGAGTGGGGGACCCTGTGGCCAGCATCCCCCTGGCTCCTGCCCAGGCCGGGACCTGCCTGGACCCCAGGCCAGGAGGTGGCTGGGGCTGGTGGCAGGCGTGGTGCAGGGATGGACCTGTGCAGCCCAGCGTCTGGCAGTGTGTCCTTGGCCCCAGCGGGGGCATCGAATGCCAAGCTGCACAGCCCCCACAGCCCGTCAGCCTGCTGGAGGCTCTGGGCAGGCCTGTGGGATGGCAGCCCATTCACCCAGCTTCCCAAGCCCATTCACCCACGTGACCCCTTTTTCCTTAGAATACCTGTGAACAAATCACAAGATTTAACGGTTTCGTGCTCCTCTCTGCTTGTGTCCGCGATGACAACTCTGTGCGCCGTCTCCATCCGCTGCCCTCACTGTTCAAACCCAGGTGGGAGCCCCGCTCGTTTGGGTGGGCTTGGCCAGAAAATCCTCGTTCTTGTGGAATCAGTGTCATGCCAGTGGAATCAGAGCCACCGAGGCTGGCAGGAGCGTCTCGGTCCTCTGCAAAGGGACCACTGGCCACGTCTGTCTTCAGCCAGGTGTGTCCACTCCACTCCCCAGGCCTCGCCGACCGGCCGTTGGTGACCCAGCCTGGCACACAGGTACCAGCCAGAAAGGAGGGAAGTGGCTGCCTGCAGGGAGGGTCGTCAGGGGTGGGCGGAGGAGGGGAGCGGGTGGGATTTCCCGACCCGAGAAGGCAGCATTGAGGGATCTGCAGCCGCTGGAGTCCCACCTGCCGCTGAGGGCGCGGGCGTCACGGGGCCACGGTGACATTCCTGCCCACGGCCCCTCAGCGGCATCTTCGCCCCAGCTCTCTTCTTCCTCCCTTTCCTTCTCTCTCTCTCTCTCTCTCTCTCTCACAGCCGTGTTTGAGCACCTTGTCCTGTGCAGACGGGGGCAGGAGGCAGCTGCTCCCGCGACCTCCGGGGAGGCCTGTGCGGGCGCCGCCCCGCGCAGGTGAGGGCCAGACGCGGGCCGCCCGGGCCGGGCTGCCAATCTATAATGTTCCCGGCCATGATTAATCTGATAAATAATAAATATATCAATCTAGTCTTTTAGACAAGGACAAATTCTTACCAGCAGGGAGGCAGGAGGCCTCCTTTACGCTGCCTGTAGTGCGGGATTAATTATTTAATGCTTAATTCTTCAGGAAATGAGAAAGTTTTGATTAATGCCGTCCAGTGTCGTTGCCGGCTTGTTTGATGTGTGTCAGATAATTTTTCCTCGCAGTCACTCTGAGGGAGCCAGGGGCTACTGTCACGGGACCAGACACCGCGCTCCCGGAGATTAATTGGAGGAGGACGTGGAGAGCAGGCGTAGGCGCCGCCCGAGATGACCCTCCCGGCCGGGCCGGCTGCAGCCAGGGGTGTCGGCCTGGCATCCTCACGTCAAACACTCACTCTCGCTGCTGTGAGGAACCACATTCGGCTTCCAGCGGGTTTTTAACATTTTAGCTCCCTCCCAGGGTAACAGGATTAAAACAGTCACGCTTTGCTGGCAGATGACTCATTAGTGACCCCGTCTCTGGCAAAGTGGCCATGGCCGTGTCAAGGGCAGAGGTCGTGAGTGACTCGGAAGCCGGGGCTGGCGCTGGGCTGGGCGTGATGGCGCGTCCACGCCCAGGCTCCGGCGTGTGTGGCTGGACTCGGGCCACTGCCGCCCGCAACGTTCTGGCCTCCCCTGGTCCCACGCTCACCGCTCCCAGCGCTGCAGGTCAGAGGCGCAGTAGGACAGTGTCCCTCGCTCGCTTCGTGGCGCCCCGGCTGATGGCAGCTCCGAGGACACCGTGTCCACGCAGCGCGAAGTCCCCTCTCTGCCATTTATGCTCTGTCTTCACTTACAGACGTGACGGTAAGAGGTCCCTGCTCAGGTGGGCGGGGGCAGCGTCCGGCGAGATGTAAGGAAACCCGCGCGGGGTTCAGGACGCCGGCACTGGCCCGGAGCTCTCCGCAGGCACCGACACTGGGCCGTGGCTGAGTCACTGCCGGGGAGGTGACGAGACGGCTGCGTCTACCAGGACAAACTGTATTTCCACTTCTGATCGAATTCACCAGTCAACCATGAGCACGTTCTGCAAAGCAGTAGCTCGTGCAATGTAAACAGCCCATGCCAAACCCAGATCTGGAGTCTGAGCTCAAACTTGAGACAGGAAACCGAGTGGGGGGCTGGGGGCAGCAACAAGCCACGTTTGGACCAAGAGGCTGGAAGTGAGAAACCCTCACCCTGAGGCTGGAGAGAAGCCATGTGCGGGTGACTCAAAGCCACAAGGACAAGCATTTCAGGCATTTTGTGTCTTTCTAACAACCAGCATAACTCAGGAACTTGCTTATGCGTGGAAGCTCATGTTTAGGATGAGAAAGATTTAATAACTTGTACTGGATCTTTAACTGTATTGCCAACCCTGTGTGTGTGCACGCGGTGTGCCGTCACAGTGTCCAGGTGGCCCTGGGCCCTCGCAGTCCCCCCTCCATGGGGCAGGCACCTCTGTCTGACCTCACGGGCACTCCCGGGTGACAAGGATTTCTGTTTACGTTACTTTCTCTGCTCAATGCTCGGTCAAATCTACCCATTTCATAGATGAAGAACGTTGACTCCAGGGGATTCGATGAATTTCTCAAAATCGGCAGTTAGGATATGAACCTGGGTCTCTGGCTCCCATTCTGTGTCTTTCCACGCCTCAGAAAACCAAGGATAAGCTGGCACCCCCAGGATGGCTCTCCCGGACCTGCGGAGCCGGCTGCAGGAGCCCCAGGTGGACGGCCGGTTTGAAATGAGAGGGGAGAGGAGGGCAGGTCTGTTTCAGTCTGCAGGGGAAGGGCCCTGCTCACAGTACACGGAGCGATGGCTCTTCTCTCTCTCTCTCCTTTCCTTTCTTCCTTCCTCCTTTCCTTCCTTCCTTCCTTCCCTCTCTTCACAAGCAGTTGGAGATCTGATCAAAATGTAGACCTTCTCCCCAGAAGAGACGCACACACCTGCAATTTGCATTTACAGCTTTGTGCTCTCAGTGCGCAGAAGGTGGGTCCCTGGTGCCGGCACAAAGGGGAACAGACCAACAGGCTCGAGTGGATGGTGCCTGTGTCCCCAGGAGTCCCCTGGCCCTTCTGGGCCCTGGGATAGAGGCAGGGGTCCTGAGCAGAGGACTTGAGGTGAACAGTTTCCCGGCACTGGATGAAGCCCCCATTCTCCACCCACCCCCCCTGCAGGTTTCCCAGGTGGCTGAGGACACTCAGGGCGAAGGTGCAGGATGGACCCTTGCTGGGCCCAAGGGCTGTGGGTACCACAGGCTCCTTCACATCTGCCGGGGTGTCCGAGGGTCTGGGGAGCTCCTACCTTAAGCAGGCCAGGGATGGTGAGGCCCAGGGTAGGGGGCTCCATGGTGGGCACTGCCTACTCTGCCCTCCCACCTGCGTTGGTGTCTCTGGCCTGGCTCCACGTGGCCGGGGCACAGGCCTCTCAGGCCGCGTTGCCGACAGCGGCACAGGCAGGCGGGTCGGCCTCGCCCCTCCCGTGCCTCTGGAGCCCCCGCATGTCAGGCGTGTGTGGACTGAGCTGGCCGCGCAGTGCTGTGCCGAGCAAGGTCGGGCGCACGGTGAGGTCTGTGGAGCACGGGCAGCGTGGGTGCCGCGAGCTTTGCGTCATTCCCACACTCCAAACACACTCGTCTCCCCTGCACTGCATGCGTTTATGACATGGCCCTGTCCTCTGTCTTGACGTCAGATCTGCCTTCATCCCCTCCAAACTGAGCACCTTTTGAAAGGACCCAGCACCCAAACTCGGGAACACCTGGGTCTCAGGACGCAGCCCCCGTGGAGGGACGAGCCCGGGTCTGCAGACGCTGTGCCCGGCCGTGAAGCCCCTGCACGAGGGGAATTTGTTTAGGGAATTTGTATTTTCTGCCACTTTCCTCTTGAGCCTATTTGCATTTTAAATAATTAAAACATTAAAACTGAAAAATTTATAAATGAGAGCTGCTGAGGCAATCCTGCCTGGAAGACAATAGAATTGTGCCCTTCGAGGACCGCGTAGGTGTCCAATCTGTCACTCTTCCCCAGGTGTGTCGCCGCACGCAGCTCCTCTGTGCGCGCACCGCACCAAGGTGGACGCGCACACCACGCAGCAGACAGATGCACACACGGCCAGGACGCGCACAGCAGCACATGTGCACAGCCTTCCTCCTTCAAACCCTCGCTGCCACCCCTCCACTGGCTGCCACGGAGTGGGAGCTCCACCGGGGCCTGAGCGCCTCCTGTCGCCACCCCGGGCAGACCCTCCTGTCCTCAAACCCGGCCCGGGCTCCCCTTCGCGGTCCTGTGACGCTTCTAGGAAGGGATGGGCAGCCAGGGTGGCGGGAGCCCCGGGGCCGTGGGGAGTGACAGGCGCTTGGTCCGGCGTGGCTCTGCCTGGTTGTAACAAGCGTAGGGACACGAGGAGCCACAAAAGCCGTGCTGGCCACATCATCAATCACTGCGCTGACAGCGCCTTCAGTTTGTTTGTTCCACTCTGCATAATAAGTGATTGGATCAGGTTTAATTAGATATTGGGTAATCAATCATTGCCAACGAGGCAGCTCAGCTTGGGCTCTAGGTGCTGCAAGGGGAAGAGGAAAAAATAAGAGCAGCAGATCTCATCTCTGCGCATAAATACCCTGCCCATGGGCACACACCATGGCGTGCGCCGGCGAGAGGCATAGAGACGTCTGCCAGACGGGAGGGGAGAGCAACTCACATCTGTGCCGCCGCCTCCCAGACAGCGCCTGGGTGACATTTTACTTTCGCTGCATAATTACTTTTCAATATAATATAATATGCAGACCTGAGGGAGGAAGAGAAAGCGATGAAATTACTACTGGTCCTTCCCCCGCCGCCACCCCCAGAAGTGACCCTAAGCTGTCATTTCAGTGTCTGGCCACCTCGGCTGACGGCTGAGACCAAGCAGGGCGTCGGAGCAGGGCCTCGGGCTTCCCGGGGCCCACAATTTGGTGCCGGGGCCTCGGAGGACCCGGCGTGAGGTTCTGCCCTCGGCTCCGAGACCCTCAGATTAGGGCTCCTGCTTTAACATTGGCAGCGGGACTGACGCCACAGCTCAGTAGAGCCGCAGAGTGGTTGTCCCCAACTGTGGGTTGTGCATTTATTTATTTATTTAAAAACTCCATTTGACCTCATGGGCAGAAATAATGAGGATCATCATCGCATTCATTATTTGGGTGTCAAAGGTTATGTCAATTCTTGTATGCATCTAATTAGACACAGAGAAGTTCGGGTCTGGCACAAACCTGGGGCTCGGAGGGTTTCCCACAGGTCAGCAGGCGGCCCATGGCTCACACTGCCCAGTTGCACCGCCAGTAACTTCTTTGTGCTACAGATGGAAACATCCTTCCCGATTCCAATTGCTGTGCACAAGAGACAAGGACACTCCCACTCCTGAAGGAACACACTCCTCGGCTCCCCTTGAGGGGTAAGGCGGGAGGGCGGCTCCCTACTTCCTCCTGTCCTTTTCGCATTGTAGGCAGAATGTTTCACCACACACTCACCTGGAGGGAGGACAGGCATGGGCATGCCATAGGTAATGCAAAAATTCTGTGATTTGGTGGAAATTCCTGAGTGGGTAGGTGGATGAGTAGGTGGTGGATGGATGGATGGGTGGATGGGTGGATGGATGGGCGGGTGGATGGGTGGGCGGGTGAGCAGGTGAGTAGGTGGGTGGATGAGTGGATAGACAATTGAGTAGATGGAGGGGTATATCGATGGATGGATAGATGGGTAGGTGGATGGATGGATGGGTGGATGGGTGGATGGATGGGTGGGTGGATGGGTGGGTGGATGGGTGGATGTATGAGTATATGGAGGGGTGGATGGGTGGCTGGGTGAATGGGTAAATGGGTGAATGGATGGGTGGGAGGATGGATGGGTGGGTGGATGGGTGGGTGGGTGAGCGGGTGAGTAGGTGAGGGGATGAGTGGATAGACAATTGAGTAGATGGATACGTATATCGATGGATGGATAGATGGGTAGGTGGATGGATGGATGGGTGGATGGGTGGATGGGTGGATGGATGGGTGGGTGGATGGGTGGGTGGATGGGTGGATGTATGAGTATATGGAGGGGTGGATGGGTGGCTGGGTGAATGGGTAAATGGGTGAATGGATGGGTGGGAGGATGGATGGGTGGGTGGATGGGTGGGTGGGTGAGCGGGTGAGTAGGTGAGGGGATGAGTGGATAGACAATTGAGTAGATGGATACGTATATCGATGGATGGATAGATGGGTAGGTGGATGGATGGATGGGTGGATGGGTGGATGGGTGGATGGATGGGTGGGTGGATGGGTGGGTGGATGGGTGGATGTATGAGTGTATGGAGGGGTGGATGGGTGGCTGGGTGGATGGGTAAATGGGTGGATGGATGGGTGGGTGGGTGAGTGGGTGAGTAGGTGGGGGGATGAGTGGATAGACAATTGAGTAGATGGAGGGGTATATCGATGGATGGATAGATGGGTAGGTGGATGGATGGATGGGTGGGTGGGTGGATGGATGGGCGGGTGGATGGGTGGGCGGGTGAGCAGGTGAGTAGATGGGTGGAAGAGTGCATAGACAATTGAGTAGATGGAGGGGTATATCGATGGATGGATTGATGGGTAGGTGGATGGATGGGTGGGTGGATGGGTGGATGTATGAGTATATGGAGGGGTGGATGGGTGGCTGGGTAGATGGGTAAATGGGTGGATGGATGGGTGGGAGGATGGATGGGTGGGTGGATGGGTGGGTGGGTGAGCGGGTGAGTAGGTGAGGGGATGAGTGGATAGACAATTGAGTAGATGGATACGTATATCCATGGATGGATAGATGGGTAGGTGGGTGGATGGGTGGATGTATGAGTGTATGGAGGGGTGGCTGGGTGGCTGGGTGGATGGGTAAATGGGTGGATGGATGGGTGGGTGGGTGAGCGGGTGAGTAGGTGGGGGGATGAGTGGATAGACAATTGAGTAGATGGATGCGTATATCGATGGATGGATAGATGGGTAGGTGGATGGATGAGTGGGTGGCTGAATGAATGACTGAGTGGCTGGATGGGTGCTGCTGGTCTCGTGGGGGCTTGACTTGGCATACCTGCACAAAGCGTCATTAGCCGTGGAGCTGTGCTCCAGCTGAAACAGGGGCCAGTGACAAATGGGAGGTGGTTGGGGTATTGCCCACCCAGATACATGAATGTCCTCCTCACAAAAAGACAGGAAGTAACAGTCTCCCTTGGATTAAGTAACCGACTGAAATATAATTTTATAACGATATCTGGTTTCAACCACTCAGATTGTAACCACTGTATGGAAGAAGAGCACTTATGGAAGCTTCCTTTTTATTTCAGAACGCCACGCGGGTACAGATGTTTGGTTACATGGATTGTTTTTACTGCTTGGGTCAAAGTTCTAAGTGTGCCGTCACCCACATGGGTACACTGTGCCCTTGGGGATGGTTTCTTGTACTCTGAACGTGCTACGGCCTTCCTGGTGCTTCTGCCGGAAGAGCCAGACTCCAGGCCGGAGCCCAGGCTGGAGCCCAGGCTGGAGCCCGCTGGCTGAACGTGAGAAGGGGCAGATGACACCTGAGGCTCAGGAATGCCACTCTGCCCAGCACCTCCCTCGCCACATGGCCCAGGGCTCGTGCCTGCGGCCGGCCCCCCCTTGCCCGTAGGAGCTCCCACTGCCATCCACAGGGAAGAGTGTGCTGGACTCACAGCCAGGCAGCAGTCTGGGGCCACAGGGGTCCCCTCTCCGGATGAGGGGCCTCTGGTGGGGCTGGGCCTGGGCCTGCCAGTGCTCAGCAGAGAAGACCCCCCACTTCCACCCCGTGGGGAAGCGGAGAGGGCAGAGGGCTGATTCTTGCTCATTTCGTTCCTAAAATGTACCAGTCAACAGCGGGGGTGGGGGATGCAAGTTTACTTCAGGCCCCCGAGACACCCCAGACTGTCCCACAGACTGCTTGGTGCAGAGGAGCAGGGAGACCAAGCAGATGGCAGGAGTGTTGGAGTGAGCCCTGGGCGTGGGTGCTGGGCGGGGGCCGTGCCCGTCCTGGGCGTGGGCGCCGGGCGGGGGCCGTGCCCGTCCTGGGCGTGGGTGCCGGGCGGGGGCCGTGCCCGTCCTGGGCGTGGGTGCCGGGCGGGGGGCCGTGCCTGTCCTGGCGTGGGTGCTGGGGGGGGGGCTGTTTCTCTCCTGTCTCACCTGGGTCTCGGGTCTCACTCCATGTGCCCTGACGTTCTTCGCTGTGTGGGAAGCGCAGCTCTCACACCCGGTGGACGGCCGGCCGTTGACCGCTCAGCATGACGTCCCATGTGGGCTCAGCCTGTCTTTGACACCGGGCTTGCCTGTGCACAGGGAACTGCGCCAGCAAAACGCCGGAACCCCTCCCTGTGGGCAGATGCACTTGGCTCTTGAGTTTGCTGTGAAGAATAAATGGAATTTAACCTTCTCTTCCACAGGTGCAATCCCCCCAGGCACTGGGCCCTGAAGCCCCTCGGGGACAGTGGGTCAGAGTCCCGCCGGTCACAGGGTAGGAGCTGCACACTCACATGGTCCATGCACACTCTGAGACACAGGAAGAGGAGGGCCGCATCTCTGCATGGCGCCCCAGCCGCAGGCAGGGAAGACAGACATTGAGGCTGAGGGGACGGTGGCCGCGAGCTCCCGCCCAGGGCCGAGCGCCGTGGCTTGGGAACGTGTTTCCTGGGTGCAGCATCATCTCCGCAGCGACTTCCATCTCCCGGCACCTTCAAATGCCACAGCCGGGAGGACTCAGGCAGCGCCAGGGGTGTCCACGGAGGTGACAGCTCACCCAGGACAGCGCCTGGGGGCTTTGGGATCCCAGAGTGGCTCTGTGCCGTGGTGCTGTCCTCCCACCCACAGCCTTGGAGGGTCAAATACTGACGTCAGGTTTTCTTTACAGAAAACTGAGGCCTTGTGTGCCCATCGGTGGCTGTTCTGGAATTGCTCATTCACTGCATCCGTCCTAAACAACCTTCCAGGAATCGGCCGGGGACGGGGTGGGGTGGGGCAGGAAGCAGGTTGAAGAGCTTTAGATTGGGGCTTCCAGTCTAGCGGGGGTGGGGAGGACTGTCCCAACCCCAGCTGGTCTGGTCACTGTCGCACCTTGAACTGAGTCTGAGAACTCAACGCCAGTGACCCTGAAGATGTGTCTCCAGAATGTCCCCATCCGGAGTAACTTAAATGCATTCAGTTGTTGATTTGCAAATTGTGGTGATCTCTGGTGGGAACATCCCATTACTGGAGGAAGCTGATCTCTGTGGGTTCCTGGTGCAAATGCTGCCTCCCCTGGTTTTGTTTTTGCTCACTGAGGCCACTCTGAGCCCGGCTCGCTTGTTCCCTACCAGGCAAGGCCACCCCCAGACTTCCAGGGCACGAGAGTCCTGCCAGGACAGAGGCTCGAAGGGACGCTCACCAAGGTCTGCATCGTTATTCTTCACGTCCGTATGGGGGGAGTGGCAGGAGCCACTGCTGCGTCATTCCCCTACCCAGGGACAGGTACCGGTTTACTTTGTGTGTCAGTTGCTGCACTTTAAATGTCAACAAATACATCCTGTGATGCTCTCAGGACTTCCTTACATTAAAATCAAATTAGCACGTGCGTTTCGTATTCAGGTAGGACGCCGCCTCAAACCTGCCCGCCACGATGTGTGTTACCGTGCTGTGCCCTCTGCATGCCGTGCCTGGGTACACCACGCGTCCTTCCAAATAAGATGCTGCACATATTCAGGTGAGGGTTCAACAAATAAAACAACTTACAAACCATTCCTTAGGAAAAAAGCATTTTTCAAGCACTTCACCCCCCCCATGCCTGTTTCATTTATATGGTAATATTGGAGGCTCGCCTCCTCCGTGTCGAGTCACCTTTCCAGCCACGCTAACCAAATCCATTTTCAATCAGCGGGTTCACCTTGTAGGTGCTGCAACTCAAGGTTGCCCCGGCGCCTGTCCCTGGCCGGCTGGCGCCCCAGGAGTGCCATTCTGCAGGCCACTACGTGCGCTCTGCGAAACAGCAGAGCCTGACTCTGGCAAACTAAACCGAGAGAGTGCTCAGAAGCTGAGCCGGTGCCACGACCCCAACAGACACATACAAAGCAAGCAGCCCCCACCACCCAGCAGAGAGTGAGGGGGCTGGAGCCACGTCTGGAGGGGTGCCGGGTCCCCTCCTGCCATCAGTGCCCGGGTACCCAGCCGTGCAGACATCCCCAACCAGGTGGCGTGTGTGATTGGCACATGCAGCCTGAACCTGTGCACACACGTCCGCAAGCTGGCAGAGACACGGCAACAAGTGTGCTTTCGCATTCATTAGCAAGTATTCCCAAGTAAGCCCCAACAACAGATTCTCTCTCTCTCGGGCTTTCTCTCTACTCTCCTAACCTTCTCCCAGCAGTGGGCGGGCTTCTGGGATTTGATTCTGGGAGTTTCCCTGCATGTGGGGAAACTCCCTCTGCTCCTGAGCAGGGAGCATCTTGTGTCGCCTCAGTTTCCCAGTGGTGTCCCCGGCCCCTGTCCTGCCGTCCCTCCCTCCTTCCCTGGACTAGACAGAGAAGGGGACTGAAGGGCTCATTGCCAGATGCACCTGTGTACTGACCAACGTCCCGTGCAGAGCTGGTGACGTTTCCATTCCTTACGGAAAAACAGGTAAACCGAGAGTAAAACTTCAACCGCGTTGTTGTAAATTGAGTGTGGACTCTGCGGACCTTCCTCCTGTCCCTAAGTGGCCAGCAGAGGACAATGACTCCCAGACAGCCTTACTGCGGGGTCCCCAATGTCCGACTCGGGGATGCCAGAGACAACTCGTACACGTGTGTGCTGCACCTCGAAGCCCTCCGATGCCTGCAGCACATGCCGTAGAGCAGCGCACGTTGGCGGGTTCCACTCATCCTTTCCAGAAGACTCCACAGCAGATTCGAGTCACAACAGGGTAAATCTGAGCTGGAGTCGGCAGCCCCCATGCCCCCAAATCCGGCCCCGGCCACCTGCCAAGCAGGGAGCCTCCCCAGGCCACTCCGGGCGTCGTGGCCCTTGGCTGCCCGTTTTTAATTTGAGAAGCCCAGGTGAAGTCCCAGGTCCCCATATTCAAATTTCTTTCTAAAAACGGGCTGCCGTAATTATATGTTAAATACGATTCAAATCTGCAGGGAACTGTAACTCAATAAGCATGGAAAAATTAATGAAAAGCTTAATTATTATAATAATACCATTAAAATCTAATAAAGAAAAAGGTTGATTTCATTTGATTTTAGCTTGGGCATCTAATATCTTTTCCCCCCCCTTTAGCAGAACTATAATTAATTTAGGCTTGGATTTTCAGGAAAGCTAAATTATATGCCATCGCACTTAAAAAATATTGAGAGGAAGGAAGCAGGATGCGGAGTAAGCACGGGACGGAGGGGCCGCGGCGCTTCCTGCAGAAGCCACTCCGAGGGCTGCCGCCCCGGTGGGCCCCGTCTGTCCCCGTGTGTAATCAGTTATTGAAGTCCGGCTGCTCCGGTGCCTGCTTTAGCCCCTAGGGCCACAGGAACCTGGGTATTTTAAGGCTCAGGGTATCAGCTCCATTAATAGTAACGTGAAACACACAGATGCTACATTCAACGGAAAGTCTCCTCGGTCCGCTGGGGCACACGGACACACGGGAAAGCCCCGAGCAAGCTCCAAGGCCAGTGTCGCCAGCCTGCTTTCCAACTGGGAGGCGTGTAGTTTTCATCCATCAAACGTGACTGATGAAAGCTGAGAGGGACCCTTTCCACACAGCTGGACGCCTGGCCGGCTCGCAGCGGAGGGTGCAGACGGGGAGGTGGCAGGGCCGGTCTGTGGCTGCTCGATTAACCTGGCTGGGGACTGGATACCCTTTTATAATGAGTTCTCTCTGCCACTAATTAATTGTGAGGCGTGTCTGCTCACCTTCCGGTCTCCTGTGTCCGCCCCCGCCGTGGGTGGGGAGCCGGCGTGGGCCCGGCGTGGCTGACCCAGGCTGGCAGCCGGTGTGGTGCGTCCGCCACGTCACCCCACAGAGGAATTCCGCCGGGTCACCCTTGCCACGAAAGCCCACGCGTCTGCTGTGCCCTTTCCAGTCTGTCGTGCTTTTCGAGCCACAGCCCTGGCTTCTCGAATTTCCATGCTTTTGGCCCAAAATCAGAGCAAAGTATCAGTTGCTGAAGCCGTTCTTGGTTCTCTGTGAGCGCTGCCTTTGACACCACAGATAATCTGATAACGTCTGTGGGATCCAAAGCAAACAGGGCCAGGCTCTGTGGGTTCATTACAGCTTCCCAGCCGGCTCTGGGTCCTGGTGCTCCTTAGCATCCCCGTCTGGAATGAACTGCGGGCGTCAGAAACCGCGGCCCTCCACCGTGAGGGCTGCCAGCCTGGCCCCGCTGTCCTCACCGAAGGCCACGTGGCTTCTAAGGGGCTTCTTTAACACAAAGAAAAAGAAAAGAGTTGAATCAGTATGCTTTCCCCCTAGAAAGTTCCGCTTTGTACCATTTTGCTACCGATCCCACATTCTCTGTGCTCATTTTGGGGCCTCAGCACTGACCCTTTGTCTTAAATTTTTTTTTTAACTTTGAGAAAATCAAAGATTCCTGTGCATCTGTGAGCAATACCAAGGAGAGATGCCATGTGCCCCGTGTCCCCGACGGCAGCGTGTTGCGGAACTACAGCCCCGCGGCACAGGTGGGGAGCGGTGCCCACACGCTCCAGGTGCAGGCATGGCCCCCGGCAGAGGGTCCCTGGCCTAGTTTCTTTTTATTTCCACACAAATTTTTTAATTATATTGTCTATGTGTATTAAAAAAAAAAAACCTTGCTAGGATTTTAATAGGTATTGTTTTAAATCATCCTTTTATTCTCAACCTGCCTTTGTTATTATGTTTAAAGTGAGGTTCTTATAGACAGTATTTAGTTGAGTTAGTTCTGTTTTCTTTTTCGAAATTCACTGTACCAATCTCTGTCTTTTCATTGCTATCTTTAGACCATTTACATTTAATATATTTATTGGTGTTTTTGGAATTGAAACTTTTACTTTATTTTTTGTTTTCCATTTGTTCTCTCTGTTTTTCATTTCTGTTTCTTTTTCCTATTTTCTTGTGAGTTAGGTACTTTTTTTCAAATTCATTTTTGCTATATCTCTAATTTTTTTAGATTATTTCTTTGTGTAGCATTTTTAGGGAGTTCCCTTGGAATTACATACATAATTTATCACAGTCAATTTTTGACATTTCACCAGTTTGAGAGAAGTTTAGAAATGTTATCTCTCTTTATGTCATTTTTACCACCTCATTTATAAATAATTGTCCCTAAGTATTCCCTGGAAATATTTAGAATAAAATCAAGGAATGTTACAATTTTTCTTTTAATTATCAAGCATAATTTGTAAAACTCAAGAGGAAAAGAAAAAATCTATTTCATTTGCTCATAATTTTTACTCTTTCTGTGCTTTGTTTTTTATTCCTGAAATTCCAAGATTCCATCTTCTAACTTTTTTGTGTGTTGTTTAAAGAAATTCCTTTACCCATTCCTTTAGGGTATGTGAGCTGCTGGCAATTTTTCTTAGTTGTCCTCCATCTGAGAGTTCCAGATATGCACGCCATTCTTTGAGGACACTCTCACTTGGTTAGGCTCTGGTCCACAGTTACTTCCTTTCAGTAACTGCAAAGTGCTGTGCCACTGTCTCCTGGCTTCCATACTTTCCTGCAAGAAATCTGCTGTAATTTGAATTACTTTTTCCCATAGTTAAATTGTTGTTTCTTTTTCACCTTTTTAAACTTTTAATTGCCTTTAGTTTTCAGAAGTTTGACAACAATGTGTCTTGGTATAAATTTGGGGGATTTTATTCATTTGGAAATTTTATTCTGAGAAAGTTTTCCTCAGCCCCTTGAATCTATAGGTTTCTGTCTTCTGCCATATTTGGAAAGTTTTCAGATATTATTTCTTAGAGCACTTCCTCCGTCTTCTCTTTTGTGACCCCAATAGCATGAATCTTAGGTGTTGTGCCTTTTCCCCACAGGTCCCTGAGGCTCTGATGAGGCTTTTCCTACCTATTTTCTCCCAGGTATTGAAACTGGGTAGTTTCTATTGTTATGTCTTCAGGTTCACCAATTCTGTTCTCTCCATGCTTGTGCCAAGTAAACCCATTGTTGTTGGCTTTTTTTTTTTTTTTCATTGAAGTTCTTATATTTTTAGTTCTAAAATGTCCATTTGGTTCTTCTTCATATCTTCTGTTTCTTTGCTGGGACTGTCCACTTTCTGCTTTTGTTTCCAGTGGGCATGTTGCTCACTGAAGTGCTTTTATCATGGCTGTTTGAATTTTTGTCAGATTCTCACCAATCTCCCTTGACACCTAAAGGATGGGGGTTTCTGTCACTACGGGGTGGGATGGGCAGCCTGGCCCCTCACGTGGGTGGGCTTCTCACTGCTGGGCAGGGTGAGAGTCCTGATCCTTCACTGGCCTCCCCTGACACCACCCTGAGGAGAAGGGGAGTGCACGCCTCATTACTGCTGTTCGGGCTGCAGTCCAGGCTGCCCATGGGGTCTCCCCTGACCTTGGATCGGGGGTCCTGGTTATTGGCTGATGGTGATGAGGATCCAGTCTCCTTGCTTGACCTTCTCTGACTCTACCTGGTTGGCGTGTTTTGCTAGGGCCTCATGAGGATGGAAGTCCAGGCTCCCCACCTGCCCTGGCTGGCGTGAGTTGGTGGGGCAGTGTTCTACATGGCATTTGGCTGGAGTAGGGTGGTTATTGCCTAAAAGTTTCTGTCTCCCCAGGCTGCTCCTTTCTCGGTCCTTTGTGTAGACAGACCACTTTTATTGGACTTTTTCCCTGCACCTGTTGGAATTTCCAGTTTGCCGACTTCTTCAGCATCAATTCTGAGATTTCCGAGGCAAAAATGAAACCCCACTAACTCACCACCACGCCATTCCCTGGGTCCCAAGGTCCCCAGCCAGTCTGCCTTCTTTCCGCCATGCAGAGTCCTTTTGTGTTGGTTCCTATATAATGTCCAGAACTTTTCTTTGTATTAATATTTAGCAAAGGAAACAGAGAAATTTCACTCCATATTTCCAGAAGCAGAAGTTCTGTAAGTATTCATTTTTCTCTGAAAGAATTTCTTCCATAAATCTTGAGGGTATCAATGTCTTAAGACATCAGTTTTATGCTTCCTATTGGAAGGGTATTGACCAGCTACGCCACTCTCGTGACACAACATCCACGTCCAGTACAAAAAAGTTCCTTAGTTTTAATATCCAAACTCTCTGAAAAGCAGATGGAGTTAGATGGTGATTTTTCATTATTTGTCAAAAATTCTTTTATTACCAGATAATGCCACCTTAATATAAAAAAGAAATGCATACTATTTCTCTTCCTTTTGAGTTTGTATTTTAAAAACCACTCTTTTAGTACTCCTCCCCCTCCTCCTCCTTCTCCTCCTCCTCCTCTTCCTTTCTCTTTTTCTCTCTCTGTCTCATCCAACCAGTGTCCAGGCTTCCGTCTTGCTGTTTGACACGGAGTTATAGACTCTTCCTGAATCGAGTTCCTGTATCCGGTCCAGGCTCTGATCCCGGACTTGGTGCTTCCTGGAAGAGGGGTGGGAGGAGAGGACCTGTGGGCACCACCCCACCCTCCACTTCTCCTGCGGAAAACGCTGCACCTGCACCAGGAGCCCTGGGCACACGCCTAGACCATGACCTTCCGCCTTCCCTCAGACTCGGAAAAGCAGGGTGGGTGGCCAAGCTGTCCTGGAGTGACAGGGAACGTGGTCATCAGGGCATGGCCAATGTGCACGCAGGTGGCAGAGGACGGGCAGCTGCCTGCAGACACGTTGTTGGTTCCCTGTATCCGTCTGTTTAAGTTCCGTGAAAGCGAGAGGCTCCTTTGTCACACTTGCGTCTCTATTTACAGAACCTGGCACTAGGGAAGCGCCCTGTGAACATTGTTGAAAACATGAACACATAAATGTTTTCAGGCTCAAGGCCAAGGCATTCTGGAACAATGTGTTTTTCCAGAAAATTTCCCTTTAGAAAGGTATGCTTGCACTTGAACAGCTCTATGGACTTGAGAATCCGTTTACCTTGTTGAGAGCATCTCATCTTACGTGACACTCTCAGTCCCTCCTGACCAGACAGGGTCTGGCAGATAGGCAGGTCTGAGACAGAAAGTGAAAACGTGTCAGTCGACCCAACTTAAAGCACCGCGTTCAAATATCTTCTAACAACAAGTTTCAATCACACCCCAAAAGGAACTGTCAAAGGGAGAGAAAATGTAGAATCTGAGATCCATATGCATCTTAGAATTATTTACAACCTGTAATTTTGATAACGTGGGCTGTGCCGGGACTGCGCCTTGCCACAGCCGCAGCCAAGACCCAGGGGCCCAGGAAGGCGACGTCTGTCCCCGGGAAGAGCAAAGGCCACTGCAGGAAGGGCCGTGAGTGAGCCAGACTGCAAGGCTGTGGCTGGACTACAAGGCCAGGCCCAGTAGCTCACACCTGTCATCCCAGCACTTTGGGAGGCCACGGCGGGAGGATCACTTGAGGCCAGGAGTTTGAGACCAGCCTGGGCAACACAGTGAGACCCCATCTCAACAACAACAACAAATACAAAGACAAAAAAGATTCTAGATAGTGAATAGACTCAAATATTTTAAAAATCGTTGAATACAAAAGGACATTTTCTCCGACCAAGAGTTATTGAATAGTGGGAAGAAAGTTATCACCACAGAATGTGAAATTTCTAAAATTTTAAAAGCGAATAAGTAAATAGCCCCAGTGCCAGGAACTATTTTGTGGATGAGTCCTCAGCTGGGTGGTTTCCTGCTCCCAAGTCACACAGGACTCCAGGAGTCCTGGCGCCGCTGGTCCTGGTGCTCTTGCGAGGACCAGAGAGCTGCGGGGCTGCCCTCCCCCTGCGCTGCCTGTGGGCGGGTGGGGCAGTAGGTGAGCACAGCGTCCCTGAGCTGCTGACGAGCACACAAATGTGGAGAACCTTGGGAGGCATCCGGCATGTTCAATAATGCACGATCCCCACCACTTAATTATTGGAAAACATCTGTTGAAGAAAAAGATGCTCCAGAGGGGAACGAAACAGTCAAGTGGATCAGCCACTGTGCCGGCCATGCTTCGCTCTCTGAAGGGGAGACGGGAAGCTGACGGGTCCATCAACCATGCGCACCGAGGAAGGCCATCGGCAGGACAGTCAGAGATCGGGTGAGTGTCACGAGCCAGATCAAGGGGCCCTCGCTAGAAATGGCACCAAGGACATGCTAAAAGCACCGTGCGCTATGTCTGCGCCCACGGGCAGGGAGGATGCCGGGAAGAAAGGCCGGGCTCCCTGGGGATGGGCCCAGGACTTGTGTGTGCAGGTGCAAACGGAGGAGCCCCGGGAGCTCGACGCTTCGCTCTCCGTGGCCGGCAGAGCTTCCAGCACCTTCTGTGAGGCTGGGGAAGCCTGAGTGCTCCTGAGGAGCAGCGAACGTCCGGGAAACGGAGAAACTGGGCTCCTCTGCTCCCCTGAAAACCCAAGGCCATTCCGAACTGGGCGGCCTCGTACGTAAAGACTACTATGCTTTGTTCTTACTCGTGACACAAAAAATCACATGTGTGAAAGAGTTGTTATTTAGCTAGAGAATAGAGATCTTTCATTAGAAAATAGTTGTTTCATAAAATTAAATTCTAAAAAAAAAATTTTTAAGTGGAAAAAAGTTATGTCAATTGTAAAGTACTTCCCAACGTTCAGACGGTTCTAGGTGCATTATCTCATGTGCTACTCAGAGCCACTGTGGGAGGCAGAAATATTGAGTATCAAGGAATATTCTGATGATTAGAATGAAAGGCTACACCGTGTCGATGTTTCTGTATCAGCGATTCAGGTGAGACTGCCAGGAATATTCAGTCTCCATAAATGAAGGCAGGTCGTTTGGGCACATACGCACACTGTTCTCTTTCGTAATCTACTTATCAGTTATCCAGATAGTTTTCCTAATTTTCCTTGCTCAGTTTTGGAATTCGTCATTAGCCATGAACAATCGAAAGGAAAACTTTCAGCTTCTTCCTTTGGAACGCGCCAGCCACGTTGTAGGTTGGCTACTCTCCTCGTCCAGGCCGGGCGCCGGGGGCTGGTGCGTGGGCAGGAGCGGGGCGTGGTGGGGCCTGCTCCTCCCCGATGTCCCCTCCCGGGAGTTCCTGCCACCGTCGCCTGGCTAGTCAGTGTCCTGGTGTCCGGGCCCCCACTGCTCGGCATTCACTCGGGAAGGTTCTCCTGCCTGTCTTCCGGCACCTCCTCTCTGGGGTGACGCGTAAGTCACACACAGACAAACAAACGAGAGAGGGGTGCCGGGCGGAGACGGGGAGTCCAGCACCACGTTGTGCAGGAAGAGCCTTGGGAGACACTGACGGTGGGTTTCACTGTGGGGCCGCAGGTGGAAAGTGCCTCGACACCGATGGCCCGTCCCCGTCCCCCTGGCCCGGTGCCCTGGAGGGGGCCTGCCAGGTCACAGCCCGGCTTTCTCCTGGGATTTATTCCTAAGTTATATCAAACAGTTGCAAATTGGTGTCATTTTCTGCCCTTAAAGCTTCAGAAATTTCACATTCTCTCTTGGTAACTTATTCAAATATCAAATAGCTCCTGGTGCTGGGAGCTTTCTTTTTGATAATTAATACAAATGTCTTACGCTGTGGCTTATGTGGGATTTCTTAAGATTTGATGAAAGAGATCTAAGTTTTAAAATTATTTGAGGGCAAACATATTTTAAAAAGCCTCTCCTTAAATTTAATAGTCCTCTATATAAGAAGTACTATCTAATTTTAATCATCACCGTAGCTGCTACATTAACACGTTTGCCACGTTAGGAAGTCTGCACCCCGGGAAATCGTTGTTCCCACGTTACAGTCCTCTTCCCATCAACGGCTGCTTAAAAATGAAGGCAGTCAACAGGCTACAATTAAGTTATAAAACAACAAAAATTCTTGAAACATAGATTTACAAAGAATGTAATTTTCTGTATTGTGTGTCCTTAAAATCTCAGGCTGGGAAAAGAACCAGGACTCAAACCAGGTCTTGGGCCTGTGAAATTATTGCAGAGATATTGCAGGTGGACAGAGTTATCTGGGGGGGAAAAGAGGGAGGGAGGTATCAGCCACCCCCAGTAAAAACTTGAGAATTCAATGTAACAAGTCACTCTCACACATCAGAGTTGATTTCCTCCCATTCTAACCAAAAGGAAAAAAAAGTGTGTGTGTATTGTATATGGATATATTATATAAATAAAAGAGAATTACATGAAAATACTTATAAGATGCATTGAGATTCCATGGGTACCAAGTGTCACTTGAAATTTAATATTTAATATAATGAGCACAAAAATGATATTCAACATATGTATAATAATTTCCAGAAAACATACAATTAAGAATTGAGCTATTTTTCATATATTTGAAAATTAACTTTCCATTTTCATAAATCCAATCCAATCAGAATGTTAAGTAACTCTCTAGTTTTTAATAACATCAGAAGAATAACACATTTTATTTTAAAGTCCACACGTGCCGTGGGCGAGGCGTGTCTAAGGGGTGAAGTAGGCCACAGGGCTTCCGTGCGCCTGGCCTGCAGCCGGGAGCCCCTCACTCGGGAGGTTTGTCAGAACCTGCCCCGACCAGGATGCTGCGCACGGAGCAGTGACTGTCTACTGGGGGAGCCAGAGACTACGGAAGGAGCCTGCAGCCCTGCACCTGCAGCCCTGCCAGCTCGGGAGGAGCGGGGTGCTGGCCCCCACAGGAGGGAGGGCTCCCTGGCAAAATGGCCTGAACCTGAGGTCCCCTAGGACTCAGAGGCAGGTCAGATGCTTCGGAAAGGACACAGAAACAGACGAAACACCTGGGGAAAACCAGAGAGAGAAAGTGAAAATGTTCACGTAGGAAATGGAGATACAAAGGCCTTTACTGGAGTGGCCCCAAACACCGACCTCGGTGGATTCGGAGGGAGCCGTGGGCACCGTCGCAGCCTTGCTCCCCCGAAATAGCTCGCGGCAAGTGCTGGGTCCTGGGAGTTCCCTGGACATGTGCGTGTTGTGTGTTGTGTGTTTGTGTGTTTGCTGCTGTTTGGCAGCTGCATCGAAGCCCCATAGGAGGTCGGGGGGACAATCAACGCAGACGTGGGGAAAGCCATAGGGCGCAGGGCAGTGCTCCCGGGGGGTCCGGCTTCCTCCTGTGCCGTCTGCAGCCTCTAAGCGTAGGTGGGACTCATCTCTCAGAACACAGTGGAGAAAGGACCCAGTATATTATGAAACCAAGATTTCTTTATTTTTCTTAGCATGCGATGTGTTTCCAGTTTATCCCATTTCTCTGAACAGACACACTTACGTCCCCTTTTCTCAAGTGCTCCTAAGATTAAGGAATGGAAACAAGCATGGACGTACGAGACACAGAGGGGACCAGACCTCGGCGGGTGGCCTGGAAGCTGCAGTTGGATGGACGAGTGGGGCCCACGCTAGGGACACAGGGAGCTGACCCCGAGCCCCGGAGGGGGGCGGAGCGACAGGCACCACCACACCCAGAAAGCGTCAGAGCCACCGAGAGGGTCTGGAACACACGGGCCAGCAGGAGTGGGGTCTCCAGCAGGGCCCACCCAAGAGCCACGGTGGTCTGGTGGCACCTGTGCGGGTGACACATTCCAGCCGCTTCCTCTCAGTTCCAAGAGTCCTGGCGGAGGCTGGAGCGTTCGCCCCTGAGAAAACCAACCGGCCAGGCAACGCGTCCTGGATCCCTGATGGTCTTCACGTTGGGTTCTGTCAGTTGGAGCAATAATGTGTACACACACACATGCACACACACGTGTACACATGTGCACATACATGCACACACGTACACACATGTACATGCAGGCACACATGCACACAGACACACAGGCACACACATGCACACACCTATACACATGCACACATGTACACACACATGCACACACGTACACACATGCACACACAGGCACGTTCCATTACTTCTAAAGCATTCTCTAAGGTTTCAAATGTAAAAGTAAAATTCAAAAGTGTTTTCAAACAAAGTCTCAACCCAAGATCTCTTGTGCACGTCCCGCCTCCCAAGGCTCCTCGGTGCTGTGCCCCACACTCCCTTTATTAGAGAAATCGTTGTGCGTGTCTTGGCGAGAGTCCCAGCGCTGTCCACAGAGGGCTCCTCACCTGCAGAGTGATCTCTGGGGCCACGTGTGCAGAGCTGCTTACACATTCCAGGGATGTGGTCACCTGCACTCATTATGGACAAAAGAACTGCCTGAGAGTTTTGTGGCACTGCAAAATTCAGAAAGCGTAATTCCAACTTACTGGGGAAATAAAAACGTATCTTGAGTTATTAAGGAGTTTAATCAAGACATAACCTTGGGCTTTCAATAAGTGAGTTGTCTTGGCAGCGGCACTCCAGTCCCCAGGACACGGCTTGCCTGATGGGCTCCTCCTCGTGACTTCACGCACATCCACACGCTCACACGTCTGCCCAGATGCTCACATGTGCACACGCTCAGTGCACACACCCACATACACTCAATTTTTTGTTAATACACATTCCGCTTCTTTTTGCGGTTTTCTAAGGGGAGCTCCAGTCTCACTCTGTTTCTGCAGCGACCGTGTGACGCCGGCAGAGAGGTGCCTGTGTCTGTCACTCTGCAGACAGCAACCGCGTCCTGGTGGCGGGGCCCTGCTTCATCCAACCAGGTGTCTCCAATGACAAAAACTGTTGCCTCATCCCGGAAGGTGTTCAGAACGTGGCCTGACTCTAACAGCACCTGTTCTTCGACCAGGTGCAAGGTGCAAACGTCCTGACTGTTTTCCAGCAGGACCACCCTCGTGGGGAAGGCCCACCCGCAGGGCTTCCGCCGTGAATGGCAAGACCCGGGAGGGGGCCGCGCCCCCTGGCCCTGAGAGCAGGGCCCGTTTGCAGCTTCCATCTGACTGGGAGTCCCGAGGGCGCCCAGAGCCCTGAAACCCTCCACGCCTGACGCGCTGGCTTGGAAGGCAGGGCCACTGTCAGGCCTCTCCCTGCCGCCCCCTGCTCTGCCTCATTTCTGGAAGCCGGCCGCGGCGTTCAATAATTCAGGAGGAGCACGAATCAGCATATCTTACAGCATATTTGATGTGCCAACAAACAGACTGCAGACTGTTTCATTTCAATTAGCCCCTTTGTTGCCAACAAAGGCTGGACAAACACCCTGAGAGAGGCCGGGCCGCAGTGCTCCGCCTGTGCCCAGGTCCCTGTGTTCGGAGCTCCTGCGAGCAGGTGCCACGCGGCCACGCCACGCGCCTGCCCCTCCTGGCTCTGGCTGCCATTGTTCTCTGGTGTCATTTACCTGGATCAAGTGACTTTCTCCAGCCCAGGAATGAGACATGGCTCCGCTTCCAGGGCCTCTGATCTCCAGGGCTAATTGGCTCAGGTGTAAACCGAGCCAGCAGGGCTGGGACTTTGAAGTGAGTCGGCCGCGCAGTGCCCGGGAATATCTCCGTCTGTGTGTCAAATACCAGCCGGCCAGGCCTGCTGCTCAGACCTGCTAATAAAGAACGCGCGTAATCACGTTGTAGTACAAGGCTCAAATCCATGCTGCTACTTTATTGCAAGCTTGTCATTAATTTTGCAGGTTGGACCTGGAATGCAATCTGACCCATTTTTAATAAGCGGGGCCGTCTGTGCCAGGGTGTGCGGGTGGCACAGGGTGACACCAGCTGTTTCTTCCTCACACACGGAGCCACCTACGCTTTGATCAATAATGCTGCTTCGCTTTGAAAGAAGGCTCATTTTGTAACGATGCGGGAAGGGCCTCCCTGCCCCGCGCCTGAGGGCTGTGTGTCCAGCAGGCACAATGGCAGAAAGGTCAGTCCCAGCGCTCAGGGACACTGGCCGCTCTGCCTGCGGCCACCTTTCTGCAGCCCCCCCAGAAGGTGCCCCGACAGGGCCTGCACCCCTCGGTCTGGTCTGTGTTTGGCTGCTGTAGAAAAGAACAAAAGCAGGCTGATTCTGCCCACATTCTCTTCATTTTCAATGTGCAAAACTGCCTTTGAAATGATACAGACAGTAGTGACCTTCCTGAAGGACCACGGCCACCACGGGGAGATTCTGCGTCACGCGCTACACCTGGCAGTGTGCGTGGCCCGTGCGGCCGTGTTCCTCCTTCGTCTCCGACACGTGCGCTTCCAGCTGTGGGCGTGACGTGCACAGAGCTCCTCACACTCCACGCCGCGCACACGGCGCCTCCAAAACTGCACGTTAATTAGATACTTTGGGAAGCTAAAGGTACCTTGAGGTAGAGACGTGGTAAGTTATAGACAAGATGCACACTTCAGTGTTACTGACTGCCCCACTAGAAAAAACAAAGTTTTTCCTTGGGGCCACAGTGTTTTATTATGAAAATAGAATAAAAACTTCGAAAACAAAATGATTGATGCTTTCTAATTTAATGAAAAATTTGTTGTTTTTTATTGTTTTCTGTGCACAAGTTATATGCAACTTGAAAATAGTTCAGGTGGCTCCCAAGGTGAAGAGGCCTGAGTTACATGCATTTCAAGAGGCCCTGGGCTCAAAACTAGTGTGAGTTAAATACAACTCACGGCACAGTTAATGTGTTAAACTATAAAACATGAACTTCCAGGGACTTTTGCATTAGAGGAGGCAGCACCCAGGCCCCTGCAACATAAGTGCACTCAGGGACATTTGGTGGCAGCGGTGGCCTGCTAGGGCTGCCATGACAAAGTACCAGACGCTGGAGGTTTTAAATGAAAGCAGGGTATTTACCGCCTCACAGTTCTGCAAGCTGGAAGTTCAAGATCGAAGTGTTTCCTCCTGAGGCCTCTCTCCTTGGAGAGCAGGCGGCACCTGCTCCCCGTGTCCTCACAGGGTCGTCCTCTGCACGAGTCTGTGTCCTAATGTCTTCTTCCTATAAGGACAACAGCGGGGTTTGATCAGGGCCCACCCAAGTGGCCTCACTGTAACTTAGTTACCTCCTTGAAGACTCTGTCTCCAACACAGCCGCGTTACGAGGTGCCGGGTGTTAGGATACCAGGGAATGAATCTCGGGGAGACAAAATCTAGTCCACCACAGCAGGAAGGTGTGAGAAGCATTAACCTTGATATCCCACCACCAAACATGACACAGTGCTGGCGCTGCCCCTGGACAGGGTGGAGGGCTTGCACAGTGACGGCACCCTCAGCCCTGGCCAGGCAGGGGCGCTCGGTGGGTTTGCAGCCTCTGGAACCCCCGAGAGGCTGGGGTATAAGCTCTACAACTCTCCGGAAAAGGGTCAATTCAGACTCCTCCAGCCCAAACCCCAGGGACTCCTGCCTCACTCCCGCGTGGAACAGCTGATAACAATGAAAGGTGACATTTTTCTGCAGTCTCTGTGGCACAGGGACACGGCAAGTGTCCCACTGCTTTGGCACCAGCAGGTCCTCCCGCAGCTGGGCACAGGCCTGCCTGGACCACAGCACCCTCGGCACAAAGCGTGGGCTGCCGTGAGCAGGCGTCCGTGAGCAGTGGCCCCAGTGTCACTGCCCTCGAGGGGCACCCATGTTGGAACTGCTGGTTTTGGTGCCAGCAGCAGAAATAGACCCCCAGGGGACGGAAGGAGAAACAGTAAACATGTCCCAGGACCCTCGGAGTGAGTCGAGAGGAGTTCACAAGGGGAAGAAGGGGTCCCACGGCTCTGTCCCTGGAGCCCATCTCCCCCCATATTTGGGCTACAAACCTCGTGTACCCCGGGAAGGGCTCTCCTCATTAGTGTTACGTTAACCTTTAGGCCCGGCTGCGGGTGGAGAATCTCAGGCTATTAGTCCGTTTTCCTCGACAATCCTAGTCCCGAGATGCTGTCCTCGTGCAGTGGGGAGAAGGGACGCGCCCCGCAGTGTCCGTCTACCTCTGGCCTTCTGGGTGCAGCGCGAGGGATTGGGAGAGGGGACGCTGGCTGTGAGGTGGCCGCACGTCAGGACAACGCAGAAACTGGAAACTGCCCCTGGGACTCAGACACAGTAAACACAAACAAGACACTTTGCCGGGGAGCGCGCTGGGCGCAAACACAGGAAGCCCTCAGCGCAGGGTCTTCTGAGAACCGGGACAGAGAAGCAACAAGGGGCGGAGACCATAGAAACCGAGGAAGCGCTTTTGTGTAACCTGGTTTTACTCTCCTGTCGCCAGAGACGGCACATCGCTGCTACCACGGGAGTGGGAACCTGGGATGTCCCCACACGGACGGCGGCAGAGGCGAGTGGACAGGTGTGTTGGGGGAGGCTGCGCGGAAACGCAACACGCCAGCACACGCTTGAACCGGGTCCTGATGGGGACCGCGTTGACCTTTTGTTCACACTAATGAGCAGGACAAACGAGGAACAGCAAAGACACGCTAGGACCTCACTTGTTCAACGCCAGGTGAGAGCAACTTCGTGCCTGATGCTGTGATAGTTTTCAAAGAGAAAGAATGTTTCCTCAATTTTCTGTGCAATTTCAGGGTAATGGCTACAGAAACACCACGTTTTTAAGTTTAATCTGCATTATTAACATTTCTCGATCACTTTCTGAAGTCTGTCAACGATACGATGATAAATCCAGCCCTGAAGTGCAGCGGTTGCCAGTTTCGGTCACGCGAACACCCCACCGTGGCCCCTTCAAGCTGTCACGCGGTGTGGCTCTGTGTTGAGCGACACGGTATTTGCATCACATAGATGTGAGACACACACAACCTAGAAAATGTGGATGACGGTAAAATGTAATAAAACAGTTAGAAAACGGTGAGTATGGAGTGTTTATCGTCAATATTTGTAATATAATTGATTTAATTGTACATAGGTATCATTAAAAATGGCCAATTCTTTATTCTGCAAGGACGGAGCAAGTGGTGCAATTGTGTAAAGGAAACCTCTAGCAAAACATGTTCCAGCAGAAGGTCTCACCGTGTGTGGAGTCAGAGGGTGATACCAGATTTCTGGGACCTGTCAGCATTCTTGGTCTCAGGGGAACTGCAGTCCCTGACCATCGCCCGGGGTTGCTACCGTGGGAGGTTCTCACACTTTACAGGATGACCCCCGGGGCACGCTACCCACAGAGCGCCGGGCTACGGCCTCGGGGTGTCCGAGTGGTAAGTTTCCGGAGGGGCTGAGCTGCTGGTCAGCACTCAGGAGGACACGGTAGCTGTGGTGTAAACGCAGTGCTGCTTGATTAGAGACACATGTCACACAGGTCAAAGGAGGTCCACTTGCTATTGATTTACACGCATAAAATCAAGATATTTACCAGCAAGCTATAATTTGATATTAGGTATGCTTTATATTTAGAGCCAAATATTTTAATTTTAAAAGTTTATAGATACTTATGAAGCGTATCAGTTTTTATTAGCCTACACAAGATATAATTATTCTGCAGAAAACATACTACTTACCTGATTATTTGTGAGGGTGAAATGTTACATTTGTGCTGGGAAAGTATTTTTAGATCCACATTACAAGATAAAACTATTTAAGTGGAAATGGATCCAGCTTAATCTTCAATTTTCCATCTGTAGCTCTTATTAAAAATTATACAAATTGTGATAAATAAAATAAATAATTATTCACTTGGATATTAATAAAAACTACTTATTGTCATTCCTTAAGTAACACACCTTAAATAGAGTTAAGGTCTTTATTACAACTGTGAACAATGCATTTTCCCCAACTTGCGTAAATTCCTCTTCCCTGGTCATTTCAGTACAGAACTCATTTGAATTCCCGGTGCCACGTTCTGCACCTGCAAACTCTGCAGAAGTGCTTTGAAGAATCACACGTCTGCACTCTTGACATTTCCAGGGGAACGGTGGCCGTCGTCTCTGCAAAACAGTTTAAATATCTGGTCCTAGGTTTTTAATTATTACTGAGGAAGAAAGCCTTGTGCGCCCAGCCTCACCCCAGCACCGCTAATGAGAGAGCCTCCCCAACGCCCGCTCTGGACGCGGGGACAGGAGGAGCGGCTCGCACCGCAGAACGTGAGGGATGACATTCCGCACGCAGCGCGCGCCCCTCGTCCCTACACCTGCGTCTCTCAGGTGTGGAGTTTAAACACGCACGGGGGTTTACAATGGTGTATTTAAATTAAAAAAAAGTGTTTCACACTGAAAATCACACCTAGAGAGGTGTGGCACCTACCCGTTTTTTTTGTATAACCTCTAAAGTTTGGCCGTGGCACTCTCTGCAGGTGGCGTGTCGTTCACTCCTCAGAGCCAAGCCCTGGCCGGCATGGCGGGGACACCGCGGAGGGCCCGGGGCGCAGCTCGGCCGGCCGCCTCCCCCCGGCACCCCTCAGAACGGGCGTGAAGCGTGGGCTTCTCCAAGTTCAGCGAGGTTTGAGAGAAAGACGTTGAGCGTGTGGCCAGTCGGCGTGTCCCTCAGCATCCCGCACGGAGGCTGCGGGGTCTCGTAAAAAGCGTCTGCCCAGTGAAATGTCCAGCCACCCTCCCCACCCCGCTACCCTCCCCCGCCTCCCTCCCCACCTTCCAGGGAGCTGTCGCTGAGCACACCAGGGGACACTGACACGAAGGGTGCGTGACTTGATCATTACTGAGAGTGAATGATATAGCACTCACTACCTACGTGCTGGAGTGTCGCAGCAACCCTGTCGCTCCCCAAATGGGGAAACCTCAGCAGAGGAGTCAAGGTGCCTGCTTACAGAGCTCTGAGTCACGAGTTTGTCGGGAAGCCCGTCAGTCACCTTCCTGTCTCAGAAAGGGAACCGTCTTGAGGACGTTCCTCTATGGAAACGCCCAGTTCTGAACACAACGGGAACATCACTCTTGCTTCTCTGGTTCTCCTAACGCAGCCTCAGGGGCAGGGATTTCTGTTGGCAGGTCGCTCTCCCTCCTAGGGTTTGGGGCACTCCTAAAAGGCACATCCACGCAAGCAGCAGGGGTCACAGGCCTTACAGGAGTGTTTTCGTTTTCATTATTTGACTTGTTTGTCTTTAAATATGAGCGTTACCACGAGAGGCTGCACATGACCTGAAGGCAGGGACAGTCCTACTCCTCACCGTGCACAAAGAATGAGCTTAGCAGGAGTTTGTTAACTGCACGCATGGACGAAGGCTCAGAGATACCTACAGAAGACTCCACAGCACAGGTGTGGCTGTACCTGGGCAGATGAAAGCACCACCCTCAGTCACGGTGCTGAAATGACTTTTCTGGACTTCTGTGCAGTGTACGGGCTGCTCAACTGTGCCCGCGGGGGTCTGTTTTTCCACCTACCACCAGGACATCATTACAATGTCACACACTCCTCACCTGGCCTAGCTACTCCTGAGGACACCGTTATAATGAGTCTCCCTGCATGACTTTGCAAGGATTATTTTTTAAGAAGCTTAGAGTTCATTACAGACATTACCTGCAAATTCTCCAGGCACCCAAAGAAGTATATTAATATATTTATTCCTCTTTTCCAAGTCCCAGCCATAGAGAAGAGCTTCTGTGGCAACATCAAGCAGACCAACACATATGCAGCAGGTATAACAGAAGGAGAGGAGAAAATTGGAAAAGGGAAAATATACTTAAACCCAATGGCTTGAAAACTCTCAAGTTCAATTTAAAAAATTAAGTCTGAGGATCCAAGAAGCTCAGGGAACTCTGAGCAGGATAAAAACAGAGAGCTCTATACCTACCTACATCACAGGCAAACTGTTGACAAAAACAAAAGGAAATTTTCTGAGAGTAGATTTTAGATGCCCTGACACACACAGAAAATGGTAACTATGCAAAGCAGTGAATGTTTATGTTAAGTTTCTTGCTACAGTGATCATTTCATTACAAATATGTACATCAAAACATCTTAAGTATACATAATAAAAGGCACAAACTGGTTTGAAGTCAACTGACAAAAAAATATGTATCAGTCAGTCGCCATTAAAAAATAGGCCCAAGTGGCTTTATAGGTCAATTTTATAAAACATTTAAAGAAGAAATAAAGTCAATTCTACTCAAACTCTTTCAGAAAATAGAAAAGAATGAGGCACTTCCCAACTCATTTTATCAGGCCAGTGTTTGCCATAAACTCAAATCGTAAAAATATGTGACAAGAAAAGAAAAGTTCAGACCAATGTCCCAAATGTATATGGATTCAAAAAATTTTAACATAATTTTATAAAACTAAATCCAGCAGCACATAAAAAGGATTGTGCATTATGTCTACGTGAGACTCATGCCAGGAATGCACGGTTGGTTCAAATACAAAAATCAAAGGATGTATTATCTTGTGGGCATAAATCACTTTTAAAATTTTTATTTATTTTTAGAGATGGGATCTCACTATGTGGCCCAGGCTGGTTTGCAGTGATGTGATTCTAACTCACTGTAACCTCGAACTCCTGGGTTCAAGCTGTCCCCCCACCTCAGCCTCCCGGTGTGCTGGGATTTCAGGCATGAGCCACTGCACCAGGCCTAAATCACTTGTAATTCTCATGTAAAAGTTAGATTAAAACACAAAAATATTAAAATAATTACAGCTGCAATAATTTGTTAATGGCTAAAAATATTTAAAAATGTAAATTGTTACAACAACATAAAATGTGGTCGTTGGTCAACTTCCGATGGCCACCACTGTGCTCCTCATCTTCAAGGCTCTCGTCTCCCTTGCAAAACTTCTTGAGCCACCACTGCACTGTACGTTCGTTAGCAGTTCCTGGGCCAAATGTGCTGTTGATATTTCGAGTTGTCTCTGCTGTTCTTACGACCTGTTTTGAACTCGAATAAGAAATCACTCAATTTTGCTTTTTGTCTAACATCATTTCCATAGTCTAAAATAAATATAAAATAAACAGCAAGTAATAAGTCATGAGCAATAAACATAAAGCAAGAAATGTGTATTAAAATGATGTAGAACATAACCACATTTATTTAAGAATGTATTCCAATGTCAGATGGCAAATTTCAGCAGTGCAAAAACCTCAATTACTTTTGTACCAACCTAACATATGAGGTGGTAAATGTTAATTACCTTGATTGTGATAATCACTTCACAGGAAATGCATATATCAAATCATCAGATTGTACACCTTAAATATATACAATTTGTATTTGTCAGTTATACCTCAACAATGCTGGAGAAAAAGTCAAACAACACAATTAAGACAGGTAAAATAGACATTTCACCAAAGAAGAGGTGTGAATGGATAACAATCTCATATAAAGATGCTAAACGTCATTGGTCATCCGAGTAATGCAAATTAAAACTTCAATTTGAAACCACTGCAAGCACAGTAACTGTGATGTGAAAACAATGCACGGATACTCCAGTGATTAGAGTCAGGACGACAGACAAAGGGGACAATCCCGGTGACCTTGGGTGTGGTGGTGACTACTTAGATGCACGCAACACCAAAGGCACAGGCCATGGAAGATAGTTCACAAGCCAGGCTTCACTGAAACAAACAATTTCTACTTTGCAAAGACACTGTCAAGAGAATTAAAAGAAAAACCACAGATTAAAAGAAAATATTTGCAAAAAACTTATCTGATACAGGTTTGGTATCATAAATATACAAAGAAACTCTTAAAACTCAATAATAAGAACACAAACAACCTGATTAAAACATGGACCAAGGACCTTATCAGAAACCTCACCAAAGAAGACATGCAGATGGAAAATAAACATATAAAAAGACACCCCAGGTCACATGTCATCAGGGAAATACAAATTAAAACAACACCGAGGTACCACCACGTACCTATTAGAACGGCCCAGATCCAAATGCCGGTGAGGATGTGCAGCCACAGGACGCTCACTCGTTGCTGGTGGAAACGCAGAATGGTGCAGCCACTTTGGAAATTGACAGTTTCTTGCAAAACTAGGCAAACCCTTACACGACCCAGTAACTGCTCTCCTTTGTATCTGCTCAAAGGAGCCGAACGTGTGTCCACGCAGAAATCTACACACAGATGTGCACAGCAGCGTTATTCATGACTGCCCAAACCTGGAGGCAACCGAGGTGTCCCTTAGGAGGTGAATGAATAAATTGTGCAATGCAGACAATTAAATATCATTTGGTGCTGAAAGGAAATGACCTATCAAGCCATGACAAGACACGGAGGAACCTTAAACGCATGTTACTGAGTGAACAAAGCCAACCCGAAAAGGTTTCTGGTGTGTCATTCTAACTATGCGACATTCTGAAAAAGGCACAACTATGGAGACAGGAAGAACAGCCAAGGCTGCCGGGGTTTGTGGGAAGGGAGGGGTGAGTGGGGGGGGTGGAGGAGTTCCGGGGCAGTGACAGCATTTTGTGTGACACTGTCATGGTGGATGTGTTTCATTATAAACTTATCCAAGCCCATAGAATGCTCAGCACCAGGAGCAAACGCTCACGTAGACCATGGACTTTGGATGATGATGATGTTTCAATGTAGATTCATCAGTGGTGACAAACCGGGCCCTCTGGGGCGGGTGTTGACCAGCTGGGGAGACTGTGTGTGGGTCAGGGCAGGGGATACAGAATCTCTGTATCTTTCACCCCACTTTGCTGTGAACATAAAAATGCTCTAAAAAACTAAAATCTATTTAACAAAATGACTGGCAATACCTAGTGTTGCTGCAGATATGAAGAAACAAATCTTCATCCATTCCTGGCAGAAATAAAGGTGTTAGAAAAACTTTGAGAAACAGTTTGACAGTTTCCTAAAATATTAAACATGTACTTACCAGATGTCCAAGCAATTCCACTCCTAAACATCTAGCCAAGAGAACTGAAAACCTATGTCCACACTGAGTGTTGTACGTCAATGCTCATAACAGCATTATTTATAGAAGCAAAACACTGGGAACAGCAGAGGCCATCAACTCATGAATAAGTAAAATGTTGCCCATCCGGAAAGTGGGATGCCATTCCGCAATAAAAAGGAGCAAATTGCTACAGCAATGACCTTTGAGACATTGTTTTAAGTAGAGGAAACCCGACACAAGAGTCCACATCATGTAAGCACACACACACAGACACACCCCTGTCCGTCTTTAGCTCAGAAATCCTTTGACATTATGGATTTCCTATCATCAGTACAGCTCGGAATGTTTACAGATATAGGAGGAGAAGATGTCAGAGCTCCTGATCCTAAACACCTCTGGCGTGTACAACAGACACACACTTTTTAAAAAGGCAAATCTGTAAAGACAGAAAGTGTTTGGTCACTTCCTGGGGCTAGGATCAGACACGAAGGTGTCTCCAAGGGGTTACAAGAGGACTCCTTGGGGTAGAGAGAGTATTCTAAGACTGCATTGTGGTGATTATTGTACAACTGTATGAATTTACTATAATTCATTCAACTCAACATTAAAAATAGGTGAGTTTTGTAAATTATACCCAGTAAACATCTTTAAATACAATAGACTGATATGAAAATAGCACATGTCAAAATATTTGAGAAGTATCTAAGGGATATATTGCGGTAGATAGATACTCTTATTTGCTCATATTTTTCTAAATATAAGAAAAGCTAAGATAGTAACATTTTAACATTTAACTTGAGAAATTTAAATAAGGATACCCAAATTAAATGGAAGGGAGAAAATAACAACATAAAATTAATAAAATTAAAAATAAGAATACAATAGAGTAACAACAAATGTATAAGATAATGGTTTAAGATATAAATCAAACAGAAAATAACAGGTAAGAATGATCCATAAAAATGATAAGGCTCAGATCTATTACAAGTAGAAGGTGATGACTATGATTGCTGTACCCACAGTAGACATTTGAAAATAATACAGGATTTCATAAAAACATTAGGCCAATAAACTTAAATATTTAGATTGAATTAGATTATTTCTTAAAAAATATCTGCTTTAACTGCCTTGAGGGGACATAACATTTTATAATAAAACAAAATCTCTGGAGAACTAGAGTTAATAGTTCAATACTCACTTTTAAAAAAACATAATTTGGAACATTTTTTAGGCAAGTTCTAGCAATCACTCAAAAACCAGATCAACATACAACACTTCCAAAGAAACAAAAAATAACATTATCCAGGTAATTTTGTGAGATTGCTAAAATCTGATGCACAAATGAAATGGAGATATTATAAAAAATGAAAAGCAAAAAAGCCAATTTCACCATTGAACACTCAAAATACCAAACAGATATCAATAAACTGAATCCAATAAAAATTAATCTGAGAAGGAGTAATAATGTATTGTGAACAAGTTGAGCTTATTCCAGAAATGCAAGGCATTTTAACATTATGAAATGTGTTAAGGCAATTTGCCATATTAATAAATTAAATAAGAAAAGCATATATCCACCACAATGGATGCAGAAAAAGCATATGATAAGAATCATAATTTCTTTTAAAAAAAGTTTTGAATTAAGAATGGTAGGAAGGTTCTTAACCTGAAAAAGAGCATCTACTAGAAAGTCTACAGCAAATGTCAAAGGTAGACGTGAATCATTAAAAGCCCCCTTTACATTAGGAGCAAGTTGAAGACGTTCACTAGCACGGTTTCTATTTCAATATCCTACTGAAAGTCCTGGTCATTACAACCACATAAGACAGAGCAGTTACTAAATTGTAGAGGAAGAGGCTACAGTGTTCTTGTTCTTAATACTATTAATGTAATTTTCTACATAGAAAATGCAGGGAAATCTACAAACTGTTACATCAGTGAGAGAAATTAGTACATTTGCTACATATAAATTCAATATCAAAACACTCTTAATATATCAGCAAAAAAATTAAAGGTATAAATTTTAAAATACACTAGTGCACTCACGTACAAAAGATTATTCATGTAATCTTTGGAAAAATATAAAATTTTATTGCAGATGAATTTCTTTATTAAAGAAGATCTAAATAAATGGAAAGACATTAAATATTTATAGATTAGAATACTCAATATCTTAAAGATGCCTATTTTTCCTACATTTATCTATAGACCCCCATGGTGGCTTGTGAGAAGTAACCTGCCCTGCCGTGGCGAGGCCACATGTCAGGGATACAGGGTGGCCTTTTGGAGCTGAGAGCGGTCCCGGCTGGCAGCTAGCAAGAAAACAGAGTCCTTTTTCCTGCAATTGCAGAGAGAGGGACCTGCCGGCCATGGGATGGCTTTGGAAGCAGATCCTCCTCCCGCTGAGCCCCTGATGAGACCACAGCCCTGGCCGACCCTGCGATAGAGAATTCAGCCGTGCCACACTCACGCCGATGACCTGCAGAAATTGTGAAATGAGAAACGGGTATGTTTTAAGTTACTAAGTTCGTGGTAACTTGTTCATCAGCGTAGGAAATTAATAGGATGTCGTCACTGACCAAGAAAGGTCAGGTCAGGGAACAGACTCTCGGTTCCAGCCCGGGAAGGTTCAAACCCCGGCTCCACCCCTCGCTGGCAGTGCAAAGTGGCCACGCAGCTTGGCGCCGCGGGTGTCAGGGACCTGGTCTGTCAGGTGCAGGTGATAACAGCGCCTGCCTTTAATATGCCTCGAGCAACACACGCATTCCGAAAGGCATGCACACACAGTGAGCACCACACCGACAGGGATGCATCACAATAAACATTTTAAATTGTTGATTTGGAAAAACGTACATGTCTGAACGCCCACAGATTACTTGATTTGACCTTGTTCTTCTAGTTGAGATTTAACACTAAGTCCTGTGCAAACATCATTAAAAACATACTTCTCTTGCCTTCTAGTTTACAATTTAAAAGAGATAACATTGAAGCAAATATACATGTGAAAACATAAAGCAAATGTGTAAAATTTGTGCAAACATCAAACATAATTAAGGCTGATGTTTTTAGTGTGTGCCGAGTAGTGTTATTGGTTCTGGTGTTTTAATATTTGCTCAGGGAGGCTGGGCAGCTCTGACTGCTCGAGGCTTGCAAGGGAAGGTGGTCTCAGCGGCGAGAGCCGCACGTGTGTGGCGATGGGGACATCGGTGCTCTGGGGAGGTGGAGGTCGGCTCCCAGCCCAAGGCACTGCACGCGGCTGGGATTGAGTTACCCCGGGGATGGCAGTGAGCGCGTGTGTCACGTGAGCGGGAAGCAGTGAGCACACAGTGCTGTTCTTCACGACAGTGAGCAGAGTTCAGCATTGAGTCCCGGAAAGAGTTCAGCAAGCTTGTCACCACCAGGACCTGAGCCAGCAGGGTGACTCGCGCATTCGGAAATGGTCCTGTGATGTCTGTCGGTGAAGCAGACACCAGCGGAAATGCACTGTCAAAATACGATGCCAGGGACGTTCAAGGAGACGTAGTCATGCACCATCTTTCTCTCCTCCCTCCCTCTCTTCCTTCCTTCCGTTTTCTCCCTTTATTTATTGTTTTTTCTTGCTTTGCTTTCTCTGCCCTTCCTAGAGACTGAAGACCACAGGGGCTGGTCGACACGCCCCACGTGTCAGGTGCATGTGCCCCTTCCAGGCAGCCTGCGGACCATCTGGTCCCTCGTGCCCCCCAGGGATGACCCGGCACTCCCCACTCCAGTGAAGAAGGGGGTTCTCAACACAGAATGGGGACTCATGTGCAGCTTTGAAACTGTGCCGTCCTCTTGTCCAGTCTTACACAGATCAGCCCCTGAAGCTCTCAGGGACACAGTTCCAGGTAGAACTGGGGTCGGGGTAATGTCTCCTGAGTCCTCTTGGTGGGTGTGGCCCTGGGTCCCTCCTCCAGCTCGCTTGGTGACCATGGCTCTGCACACTGCACTCCCGTGGCTCCCCTGCCCCACGGCCCCTCCTCAGCGTCCTTCTTTCTCTGTCTGCCCTGGCGTCGCAGCACCTGCTCAAACCTCTCCTCTCACCCTCGCCCACTGATGGCACTGGCTGCCACCTTGGACCCGCTTGTCCTTGCTGGCCACTCACAGGTGGCTGACCCCTCCCACGCTCTCCCCTGAGCTCCTGAGCTATGTGGACAGAGACGAGTATCCTCTCCATGTGGGGTCCGCCGGACGCCTCCCATGATGGTGTCTGAAATTGGCCTCATCTCCTCCCCTAGTGCCCAAAGCTGGTGTGTGTGGTCACACTCAGGTGACTCCTAAATGCCCCCAGCATTCAGCTCCCCCCCACGGCCTCTGCGTGCACCCACAGCCACAGCTCCCACGTGGGCACCAGGACGCTCACGGCAGGCAGAGCAGCTGTCCTGAGTGTCTGTCTGACGGGCATCCCGTGACCAAGGCCAGCCTCCTCCTTAGGATAGGTCTGACCCCTAAGGTGGCTTGAGAGCCTCCCCATTGGGCCCCTGGTGGCCTCCCGCCTGCCTCGAGCCCCCCTGACTGCGCCTGTGACCCTTTGTTTGTGGCCCTCACTGACCCTCACCCACGTGCCACTCCCGCTAATTTTCCTCATGTCACCCGAGGCGCCGCGTCTCCGGGAAGCCTTCTCTAAACTCCCCGACCCTGCCCTCCCTGGCTGGAGCCACTTTTCTCTCAATGTTACTATCCCAGCAATTGGTTAAAGACCGAACGGTCATTTCTCATCTCCCCCCGTGTCCACCGCCTGGCCCAGGGCCACAACTTTGGTGAGGTCAGTAGCGCCGCCGTCCTGTTCACCTCCGTGGCCTTAGGCTGCGGCACACAGAGGTAGCCGTCAGATTCTCCAGTGGGCAGGGCACTGCCTTGCTCTGAGGGTGGATGGGGCTGCTCACTGGCTCCGCGGCCCCCTGCGCCCAGTGGCCAGGCTCTGCGTCAGGCAGGACGGCCGGCTGGGCACCGCTCTACCCTCTGACAAGCAGGACCACAGGTCATGTTCCCTGGCCCGGTGCCATCGCTGTTTGGATTCTGCAGTTAGGCAGAGTTGAGTCTGGACTTTGAGGTTGGGTAGGTCACTGCTCAGCTGCTCAGGGTGGGTGATGCCAGAGACTGTGCTCCACAGGAACACGTGGTCACAGCTGGCATCCTTGCCTGGGCAGAGAATTGGGCTGGGCTCTGAGGCTGGGCAGGGTGGCTGGTGAGGTGCTCAAGCCAGGTGGAATCGTCAACCATGTCCTGGCAGCAACCAGCTTGCCTTTGTGGGTGGGCCATGCTGTTGGTAGGTGCTACCCCTGACAGGAACACAGAGCCACTGCCGGGATCCACGTGCTGGCTTCTGTGAGTCCCACCCCTCTGCTTGGCTCCCGCTGGCCCCAGTGGTCCAGCCCTGCAGACACCCTCAGCCTTCCCTGGGGGGTGAGAGAGAAATAGTCTCCCGCAGAGCGTCTCGGAATTCCGGAGAAGCTGAGTGTCCACTTGGGCTCACTTTCCCCTCAGCGGACACCACAGGCCCCGGGGAATCCTCTCTGTGTGCAGCTGTGTCGGCCTGGGGGCAGGATGACGGGACAAGGTGGGACTGCTCCTCTCGCCCTTCCAACGCAGCAGTTCTCAGTTCTGTGGTCTAAGAGGCTATCTCAGCTGCACCCTCGAGTTTGAGATTTTTTACAAATGTGCTCTTGTCTCTGGGTAGTTGCTGGGCGGACTTTCTGTGAGGGGGACTTCCTGTTCTGCCATCTTGCTGAGAGCACTACTTAGTTAATTTCAATGATGAAACATTTAGTTTTTAGTTTTAAGCCTATGGATAGTTTTTAATGGTTTCTCTATGTCTTGAAATGGATAAGAAAAGCAATTTTTCTGAATACTCCAGTTACGCAAGTTATTGTATCAGTTACTATGGAAAGTTAAAATGCATAAAAGGTAGGTATTCTGCAATATAATTTATACAGTATTGGGGGAGGAAACAAAGTCAAACACAAGCAAAGTTTGTTAAGAAAATATTCAAACAAGAATACTATGAAAAATGTAAGAGCTCTCACAAAGCAACATATAATAAAAGGCCAAATCAATGGACCAGACAATAAACAACACTTCCAAGATCACTTCAGCCTGGAAAGCAAAGGCAGCATATGGTCTGGATTTTGATACCCAGCTCAACGTTCCCTTGGTGAAGAACAGAGAAACAATGCCAGGTGGGAAGAATCATGTGTTCTCCTTTTATTATTTGTGTTGGGGTTTTTTATTTGTTTTATTATGTAATAGGCTAATGCTTAATCTATTGTCCTTGGGATTCATCCCTGTCTGTGCAGGTGTGGCACTGCACTGGCTGTCCACGGCCCTCACGGTTCACACGCATGTTGAGAGTAAGCTGGCTGGACCAGGTTTCCTCTACGTCTACATGGTCTCTGTACGTGTTTCATCTTTAACAAAACACTCATTCTAGGTCTGAAATTCTGGGCACAGTAAAGTTTCCAAAGTCTGTGGGCACATGCAAGAGAACAAATCCCCAGTGTGGAAGAAACTACTGCCTATTAGAATTTTTTCCACTTATTCTCCAAGCCCTTCAAAGATAGCAGCAAAATATTCTGGTAAGTTTAATAAACTAAATGCACATGGACAGCAGACAGATTTCATGCGCATTCTGTACCTGTGGAGTTTGAGAGTGGAATGTGACTAAAGGCATGTTTCGTCTAGTCCACCTTGGATTGTTGTGATGGTGTCAGGAGGATCATGAGAACTGGGTTCTCTGGTAGTTTCCAGACATATACGATGGGGATAAAACCAGAGAAGTGCATCAGAGAAGCCAGCTGTGGCCATGGCTCTAAACTCTGGGTCCCTGTTAGGAATCCAAAAATACCAATACAAGGCCACACTCCAGACAATTAAATTGGAATTCTTGGGTGAGGACAAGGCATTGACATTTTTAGAAGTTTCACAAGTACATTATAGTGCAGCAAGAGTTAAGACATAGGTTTAATATCTGTATGAAAAGGACCGAAGTCAAGTGTATATGGCTCCAGTTTCATCACCTGCCTCTTGCAACCCCAACTTCTGTCCCTAAGGTATATATGAGTATAAAAATATATAAAAGTAAGCTTAAATAAAAAGAGAAGGACTTCAAGTTGAAAATTTGTCATTTTTAAAGAGAAGAACAATCTCAAAATAGAGAGAAATCCTACGTCTGATATGGTGATATTTAATAGCTGTCTATGCATTTGTGCTGGAAAAACCAAATAATACAGTGGTGGTTTATTTTATCCTGTAAATAACATTACTTTTTAGAGATAAAGACTTATTCTAAAACTGCTTTTGCAAAAATTAATCTAATTAAGTATAAAGAATGCTTCTTAATCAGTATAAATAAAATGCAGTAATTTATTTATCAAACTTTTAACATGGAATAATATATTTTAGGTTATTAAAATTAAGGTTTAGTTTATACATATTGTTCACAATGAAATAACAACTTATGGCTTTGAAATAAGCAATATTTTTACCAGGATCAAATATCAGTATATATCTAGCACCACCCAATGATTGAATAAAGAAAACTCAACAGCGTCAGCGACAGCTGATATTTTTTGCCAGTTCTGTGTCAGGCAGGAAAACAGGTGCGTGCCGTGGTTCTGGGGCTCCAACCCTGGTCACAACTCCGCGCAGCAGGTGCCGGTCCAGCCCTGCTCAGCGAGGCTGGGGGAGGGGCGTGTGGCTTCGGGGCCGTCCTCTGAACGTTCGCTGCTCACAGTAGAGTCCAGGGCGAGCGCGGCATCGTCAGGAGCGTGTCAGAGGTGTGAGGTCTCAGGCTTTGCCCACCTCACCTGCCGAATCAGAACTCGAATTTTAACGAGGCCCCCGAGGTGATCTGTGCACACACGACGGTTTCTCTGCACACGTTTGCACAAACCACTTCACGGCTTCTTTTGGATTTTAATGAAATAATTAAAAACACAAAAATGTTTTTATGATAGCAATTCCCTGTGTCTGCTTGGTGCTTCGGAGCTTAAACAGTGCTTTCAAGTGAATCATGTCCTTTATCTTCACGTTGTTCAGAGACGTTGAGAAAACTGAAGGGGATTCTTGTGCCTTAATAAACGGCAGGTGAGAAGCCCGACACAGACCCCGACTCGGCGGAGGGGCGGAGGGGCCGTGCACAGCAGCAGCCCTGTCTGTGACACGTCTCTGCCGCAGAAACGTGTGCAACAGGAGTGACCCGGCCAAGCCATAAGTGCATGCCTCGGGTCAGGGGTCTTGCTGGCCCGTCCGAGGGACGCTCGCCGGTGGTCTGTGGACGGAGAGTGCGCTGACGTCCCTCACTGCTGGGACCGCCCAGCACGCACGCTTTGCTTTCCACGAAGCCCCACGTGTGGCCCTGTGAAAAGACTCTGTGCTCTTTTGAATGACTATTCAGGAATGGTCCATAATTTAGTGTTTATTAGCTAGTAAAACCCTTAATCTTTACTCATTTTCCCTGTGAACTCTGACATTTCTGCACAAGCTCTCCGTCCCCGTTGTCCTCCCAAGCCTTCGGCCCCTGCAATTCCCCCAGGCGGGTCCCTGCTGCTTTTCCTTGGGCCAAGCCATTACCCTGTAAATTTAGACCTTAACCTTCTGCGCGATTGCTGGCCACCGAAGGTTAATCGGGTTCTCGGTTACTTCTGCTGCTGGAACAAGGTTACTTGGCATTGAGGAGACACTTTGCTTCTCTCTCCCACTTTCTCTGCCCAGGCCTCCGGCCACTCTCAGTTGTGTCCTTCTGCGTCCGGGGGACTTCCGTGCTGCACGATGGCCTCACAGCTGCCCGTGCCGCTGCCCACTGCGTCCATCCGGTCAGCAGGACGGCCCTGGACGCCGGCGGCTCAGGAGGAAAGGCACAGAGAGGCTGGGGGCACCGAGTGAGTGCAGACCTCCTCCCCCGCAGGGAGCAGGCCCGGCAAGGCAGGCCGTGCCGGGTAAGCAGGATAAGGAACCTCAGGTACGGTTTCCAGTTTCTGAGTCCATGAGCATTTGCTCCTGAGAGAGAAAAGGAAAACAGGTTTGTAACAGCCTCATTCGTCTGTCCAGGGAAACAGCCGCAGAGGCTGCTGCGTCTTGGCTGACTGCAGTGAGAACACACGATCGGCTCTGCCGGCCTGGGGGCCTGTGGTTCCTGCTGCAGCCAGGGTCATAGGAGAGGGACAGGATCACTGGGACGGCGTGGTGGCCTCCTGTTTACGCACACACCTGCGTGCATGCACCACACACACACACACACACACGCACACACGCGCACACAGGGCACTGCTTCCTCCCCGGGCACCCAGCCCAGCCTGGCAGCTCCAGTGGTGGACCCACCTCCATCCCTCCAGAGCGACCACTTCACAACCTTCAAATTCCACTTTTCGTTTCTTCCCGACAAGTGGGGCTGCCGTAGGACGAGGACGGGGCTGTTAATGAGCTGCAAGCTCGGAATGACATTAGGGCCCGGGAGGACGGTGGCTGGGGACCGCTCAGGTGCTCGGAACAGACCGCTTCCCCCTGCACTGGGCAAGGGCTGTGCCAGACGGATTTTCTTTCACTGATTTTCCCCCGAAGTGGTATTAAAAGTAGAGGCTTAATGATAATGAATTGAATTGTTCCTGTCTAAAGGGCACTGACTGGCAGAGTGCTGGAAACCGAGAGATCCCCGAAGCTGGCGAAGAAAACAAAAGCAATTGGATTACACAAAGAAAATAAGATCAACATTCATTAAAATTACAGTAACAGGCTGTGATTAATGAGGCGGTGCAGGAGCGTGGCAGGTGTGGGGACTATTGGCCTGTCTTCCTTGAGGAGTTTCCACGGGCTTCTCAGATCAAGGGAAGGGCGTTTACTTTTCCTAAAGATTCTTTTTTCTGCCTTTTCCTTTCTATTAACAAAGCTTTCAAAAATGTCTAATGGAGTACGGACCTTCCAGATGGCAAACTTACCTTTTATTTCTATTATTTTTGTTCAGATTCTGTATTTCTGGTCGCCTTTAAAGGAGAAACACCACCCCCCTGGGGAGTGTCGGTCCAGGGCCGGGCTCTGCGTGCTCAGCTGTCCCAAGTGCTTTCGGGAAGGACTCAGCTTTTAGTACGACTTCCCCAAACCGGGAGCCTCCAACACTTACTCGAGGAGACGGTGGGACGGGTCCCAGGATGGGGTGTGAGAGCCGGTGGCCCCCAGCGCTTGCGGCTGGGAGTGGGGTGGGTCCTCACTGGCCCTTGCTCCAGTCACACGAACTTGGGAGGGACACGTAACAGCTTCCAGTCTGGGAGCCTCATTTTCTTACCTGTGCGATGGTCGTAATAACGGGGACCCCCCTAGAGTCATGAGAAGGGTCAACGAGGGACCACAAAGAGTCCGTCACAATGTGGACCCCAGGGAAGTTGGAATCGGCTTCCCTGGCTGGAGTGTCATCGTGCGCTGGGACAATAGTGAGAGCTACGTGGGGGCACGAGCCTGTCTGCAGAGCCTGGAGTGGGGGCTCCCCGCGGCGTGTGGGGTGGGGGACGCAGAGGCCGCCTGCCTGGCTGTGCCCCTTCCTCAAGTGCATTCCTGGCTCTGCACAGGCCCTCGGGCACGGCCGCTGCTCAGCCTCCCCCGGTTTGCTCCTCCTGGAGAAGACACGGCCCTCCCCCGCCCCCCGCCGGGCCTGACGTCTGCTCCGCCCCTGGCAGGGGCCTCGGGCTTCTTCCTGGCACCCTGAATCCCATTTGAGCGTCCCTCTTTCCTAAGGCATTTTAAATGCATATTACTGCTTTAAAGAGAAGGTTAGATAAACTCCAAAACAACACTTGTTGGAGATCCCTCTGGGAGGAGCCTGACCATTGAGCGTGTGAGGTGCGGTCCCTGTCCCAGATGCGGTCCCTGTCCCAGATGCGGTCCCTGTCCCAGGCGTGGTCCCTGTCCCAGGCGCGGTCCCTGTCCCAGGCGCGGTCCCTGTCCCAGATGTGGTCCCTGTCCCAGATGTGGTCCCTGTCCCAGGCGCGGTCCCTGTCCCAGGCGCGGTCCCTGTCCCAGATGTGGTCCCTGTCCCAGATGTGGTCCCTGTCCCAGGCGTGGTCCCTGTCCCAGATGTGGTCCCTGTCCCAGGTGTGGTCCCTGTCCCAGATGTGGTCCCTGTCCCAGGTGTGGTCCCTGTCCCAGGTGTGGTCCCTGTCCCAGATGTGGTCCCTGTCCCAGGTGTGGTCCCTGTCCCAGGCGCGGTCCCTGTCCCAGGTGCTAACAAAGACTCTCTCTTCACGTAGGCGACGGCCGTGTAGACAGACCACAGACAGAATCTTACTCTCGCGTGTGCGGCTCCGTGAGCAACGGAGGCCGTCGGCATTTCCGTTTTGCTCGCTGCCCTTGCCTGTGGCCGGGTCCTGCCTCCGCCGGGCCGGGCTTCACTCCTGCTGGAGGCTGCGAGCCTCTGCGCCTCCCTTCCAAGGAAACTGATGATGTGAAAGAGTTTCCCAATTGCGGGAGCACAGGCAAACACAATAATCTGGGCTGCTTTATGGCATAGCAAAGAAAACCACACTGCCTACCCCACGTGAGCTAATGTTATAGCATGTCAGATTGGAAACTGGAGCTCCGAGCTGTAATGACCACACGTCCAGACCACAGCTCCTTTATGCACAATTTGTTTCCATCCTGTTCAGTCTTACGTGGCGATCCATGAATCAATGCCGAGCTTCATTCTTCACCGCCCGCCTGCCCTCTCAAGGTCGGACGGCGCCGCACGCTCACTCCAGGTGCGGAGGGGCAGCTGCCCGAGCCCACAGACGGCCCAGCGGCCCTTGCTAAATGAATGGCCGACTGCGCTGGAGTCAGAGGCAAGCACAGTTTGCACCGGGCAGGACTGCGGCGGAATTCCCGCGTGGAAGACATCTGTGCTACACACTCGTTGTTCTGTGTTAAAGTGGCAGCTCCCAGGAAGGAAAACCACACAGTTGTCACCAGGTCAGAAACTGCATCAGGAATTAGGGGCTGGATTGTGTCCTGGGGGGACCAGGGACAGTGCCCAGAGGAAAGGCAGTGTGATCACAGCCTCTGGACTCCAGGACTCTCTTTTATTTAGTACCCACCGTGTCCAGGGTTCTCCGCCGGGCTCCCCGAACATGCAATGCCTGTGAAACCCGGAGGACCCTTCCAGCTAGGTTCCCTCATCACCACTCTGCAGTCACGGAGGCTTCACCGAGGGAAACAAAGCAATTGGTATTGCTTTAATTTCACCATTGTTCACTTTTCCAAGAACTCTTTTTTGAAAGAAATAGTCTATAACTTCTCAAATAAAGTGTCTGCATTGGATTAATTTATTGTTGACAATACTTTTTCTTTCTTTTTTTTTTTTTAACTCTGCAATAGATTTCTTTGTTCCCTCAAAGGATCCTTTCCAATAGAACTAACCCAGAGGCCAAGGGCTCCAGGTGCTTCCAGGGGTCCCCGACCAGGTGCTCCTGCCCCCCGTCTGCAGGAAGGAGGGGGCTCTGAAAAGCCAGGTTTGCAATAAACGGGGGTTTGCTGAATTTGACCCAAAATATCTTATTAGACTTCAGAGATGCACATCTTTCCTGTTTGGAGATGATACCGGCACAGAGGTTTTGAGTATATCTTTCGGTTAATGGGGAGAATGCCCACCCCTCCAGCCCGCAGAGCCTCCAAAGACAGGAGTTGAGACCCTCAGCGTGTGGCCTCAGCCTCGGGACAAAGGGAGCTCTGAGTTCCAGGCAGACTCTCCGTGGATGTCAGCCAGGAGAGCAGCTCAGAAATGCCACCGAGACTGCTCGGCTGCGAACGCTTTCAGAGCAACCTGGAGACCTGGAGGACGCTCTCCCGCACCAGACTTTGGATTCAAGAACGTGCTGCTTCGATGGTTTTCTTCTCAGGTCCTTTTTCTTAAGGTTTTGTTCAAGTATCTACAGGATTTGAAGTTAGAAGGCAGCAGCCGAGACGATTTCCTTCCTTTTCCTGTTCCTCCTGCTGCTTTGGACATCGGTGGGTCTCCGGTCCTGACCGCAGTGCGGGAGGAGCCTCAAGCAGTCTCAGAAGAGCCAGGCCCTCGTGGGCTCAGGGGCCATAGTTGAACTCAGACCCCTCCCCAGGGTCCCTGTCCAAGCGCCCACCACGCTCTACCCGGCTGAAGGGCCAGATTCCCAGAATAAAAGCACAGGTACGCTGGTCAGTGGAACTTTTGCTAAAACCAAACTAATCAAGAGTTCACCATGCAATGAAACCAAGATTTCATGAACTAACAGGCCAGAAGCCCAAATTGCTGTCATTAAATGACCCCAAGCCTGTTCCCTGGGCTCAGCGGGTGAGCACACCGCTCTCCAAGCTGAAGAGGCTGGCTGGCGATTCCCCACACGGAGCCTCGGCAGACAAGCAGGAGCCTGAGGGTGGTGCCCGAGAAGGAGCACTAGCCTGTCTTTCCACTTCAGAGTCCCTGGGGTAAGGGGACAGTTGCACACAGAAAGCACCTGCTGAGAAAATGCCAGAGACTTCAGGTGCCTCCCAGAGCAGCCAGGCTTTCCAGGCAGCCTCTCCCACCGCTCACAGCAAAGCCCCAGCAGCTCAGGGACTGGACTGAGACCGTGTGAGGGCTGAGGATGGGTGGCTGGTGCAGCCGCTGGAGGAGCTCACGTGCCGGGCTCCTGCCCTCCAGCAGCAGACGGGGTTACGGGGGTCTACACAGGTGGTTTCTCCTCCCTGATGGTGTGGAGACACTGCGAGATCCTGGAGCGGGAAGAGCTGAACGGAGCAGGAAGCTGTTGACTCAGAAATCCTAGGAGGCCACCTGAAGCATAGGGGACCCTAGAGTGGCAGGACAGAGCAGCGACCCACCCCAGCCACGAGCAGCTCCCGTGGTCCAGGGCTGCACCTTGGGCAGCCTTACGTTTACGGGCTGCTTGGGTGTCAGGGTCATCTCGGCAGCACCCCTGGGCCGCTGCACCCCACCCCCACCTGAGAAGCGAGGTGGGCCCCCCCCCCCCCCGGCGGCGCTAACCAAGTCCCCCTCCCAGGGCCCTCCCCTCGCAGTGGCCACTGCATAGACTCTGCAGCTATTGTGGCTGTAACTTCATGTTCTCTTCATAAAGCTGGTTCCCTATGTTGAATATGGTTAGAACTTAAAAAACCTGGGTTTACTTAACTCAGAATGGATCATAGACTTAAATGTAAAGCACAAGACTATAAAACTCCTAGAAAGTAAAATAGGACAAAATCTGGGTAACCTTGGATTTGATGGTGACTTTTTGGCTATGACACCAAAAGCCAGTCCATCAAAGAAAGCCTGGTAAGTGTGATCTCATTAAAATTAAAAGCTTTTGATCTACGATTGATACTGTTCAGAGATAAAAACAATCTTCAAAACATATATCTGATAAAAGATTGGTATCCAAAATATACAAAAAAAATACTCTTAAATCTCAACAATGTGAAGGCAGACAATTCAGTTAAAAGATGGGCAAAAGATCTGAACTAGCATCCCACCAAAGAAGCAATGTGGACGGCAGATAAGCACATGAAAAGATGCTCAGCATCATGTCTCGGGAGAACTACACGTTAACACAACACCGAGATACCACACACCTGTCGGGACGGCCAAAATCCACAGCGCTGACGGCACTACAGGCTGCGAAGAGACGGCTGACAGGGGCTCCGCGCCGTGCAAAGTGGCAGAGCTATTCCCGACGACAGTGTAGAATAGAGCTTGCAGAACTCTCACCAACTAAATACACTCTTACCACACGATCCTCCAGTCGCACGTCTTAATATCTATACACGAGCTGAAAATGTTTATCCACACAAAAACCTGTACATGGATGTTTATAGCAGTTTTATTCGTAATTGCCAAAATTTGGAAGCACCAAGATGTCTTTCAGCAGCTGAGTGAGTGGGTAAACAAACCGGTATCTCCAGACAATGGAATATTATTCAGTGCTAAACAGAAATGAGCTGTCAAAGCTCATGGGAACCGTCACGGAGGACAGTGAAATGCATACGATGGTGTGAAAGACGCCAGTCTGAGAAGGCTACATCTCTGATTCCAGCTGTGTGACATTCTAGGAAAGGCAAAACGGTGAAGACAGTAAAAACACCAGTGGTTGCCAGAAGTCTCAGGGAGGACTGGGTGAGGGAGCACAAAGGACGTTCGGGGCGGTGAAGCCACTATAGGTGACACTGCAGTGCTGGACACAGGCCCCCAGACTCGCTCGAAACCACAGACTGCACGAGACCGAGAGCGAAGCCTCGGGGACACCACGGGCTCAGCTAGTGACGCTGCGTCATCAGCAAGGTGGGTCCCCCGCTGCAGCCCGTGCACCAGACCAACGCAGGATGCCAGCAGTGGGGACCTGGGCGGGGGGTGGGGGATGTTGAGGGATATATGGGAACTTTCTGGACTTTCTGTTCATTTCTCTATAAATCTAAAACCACTCAAAAAATACAGGCTGTTAATTAAGCAAACACACACACACCTGGGTCCTATTTGGGAGTGCAGACGGCAGGCAGCCGCTCCCGACTGCCATCCTTCCCGCGAGCTGTGGGCCGCTCCCGAAGGCCGTGGCCCCACAGGCCTGGCGTTGGCAGGATGCGCCGGCCTCACGCAGGTGTTTCCTCCGTGCTCTCTTGGCCTGTGACAGGCAGGTAACTTGCCCCACGTCGGCCCCATGCTGGGTGGCCCCATATCATTGCGTCTGCACCCCGTGACAGAATGGGGTGTGGTCCCCACGCCCCCTGCAGCGTGTGGGGTGCTGGGAGCCCCTTACCTGGGAGTCTGGACCTGGCTCCTCAATGGTCCAGACTTTCTCTCCGACACGGCTGCCGGGCTCACAGGGCACAGGCGGTGGTGTTTTGCATTTTTAAAAATCTCACTATTTTGCAGACAAGCCCTCACGTTCCGTTAGGACCCCGCAGGGTCACCTCCAGGGACAGGCTTTCCCTGAAAGTGTTTGGTGATATCGGACCAGCCTGGAAACTGTGTTAGTGTCTAAAATCTGGGTGCTTTTCCAGAGTGGTTTGCTGAGTAACAAATGCCACCTAGAATGATGGCACCTGTGTTTTAAGGCTGAAAGAGGACGAACGTTAGTTTCAGAAATATGTTCACCGGTTACTCCGTGCTCTCCCTAATCTGATGTCAAAACTGCATGTCACAGCTCTGAGTCAGGATCTGCGGTTTTCTCCGTTTCCGTGCCCGGCGGGGTCTGCCCAGGAGTTCTTGCACGGGACACGAGGAGGCAGGGGAACCTGGGTCCCGGAGACTCGGGCTCGTGCGTGGCTTATTTGCTGCATAGAGCTGGGCAGATCCATCAACTTGTTACCTCCAGTGTTCTCTGGGGGTCACCAGGGGAGGGAAATCCCACCTCCCAGATTTCTAGACAACTATCATGGTAGCTAACACATCCACTACCGTTTTGAACACATCGTTGGTGCGCAGTGACCGGCTACACCTGGAGTCGTGGTGACCACAGACCCACGGCTGCGAGGTCAAAAGGATCTGGAGTTCAGTCCAGCTGCCCAGGTAAGGCGGGAGCCCCTCCTGCCCCTGACAGATGGCGGCTCCGCGGTGCCCTCGCGGCAACGCTGGGCTGCTCGGACACACACAGGCGCCTGCGGCTGGAGGGGCTGGCGGACGCCGCGGTGGGTGGACGCCCACGGCTCAGGAGGCAGCTGTCTCGGCTGCCTGAAGGTCACCTGCTCTCCGCCCCGCCGCTCTTCCAGGTGTTGCTGGGGCTGCAACATCTGGCTGCGGAGTGCACGTGGGTCCCGGTCATCCATTGTTCTGCAGGCTGCCAGCAGCGGTGACGACAGGACGTGTGCGGGCGGGGAGGCAGGAACAGACAGGGCAGACGGAGAGCCGGTCCACGGTTTGCTCACGTGTAGCTGCAAGGAGCAGGCGGCTCGGTGCCTGCGGTGCCCATGTTCCAAGGTCACCCCTCGCTTTCTTACTGATCCTTTTTCTCCTTGAATTCTCCCTCTTTGGGGCACCGCTGTTCTGCCGGCTGCGGCTGAGGCTCTGGGTCCTGCGGCAGGCACCCCGCGAGCGCAGCCAGGCCTGGGCGGAACCACAGCCAGCGGCTCGTGCCAGCTCACAGTGGGCCGGCGACCCCTTCGCTCCCCTCCCCGTCAGCTCACGCAGCTGCCTGCTCGCGTGTCTGCCCGGCCGGCGGCAGCGCTGCTTGGGGCCACAGCATTCAGCTCACGGAGGTGCAGCGCCTGGCCCGGGGCAGGAAACTGCAGGAGCCAGGCTGGGTCCCTCCAGCCTCGGCCCAGCCTCAGTCCATCGTCTGTCTGTCTTTCTGCGTAAAGACCACAGTGGCCCTTGTCACGTGTACCCGGCAAGTGTCACTTACCTGCTGTAGCTTCTGCTGTGTCTGCTCATTCGTCATGAGTCCCGCTGGCTGGTAAAGTGACCCTCCCAGTCTCTTTACAGCTATCGCAAGACTGACAATTTAAAATTTGTCCTTGCATGTGGGTATTTTCTTTAGGGAGATGTGAAATACCCTAGACACCGTGTCTACCCGCTGGTCGTGATGCTTGACCAGAGCTTAATTGACCCTTGGCTTTTGGCATCTACATTTTCTGGGTCCCTCTGCTCTCAAGCCAAGGCTCAAACTGACTTTATTCAGCAAAGGCCCCTGGTGAGCTCACAGCCTCCTCCCTCATTGCCCTGGTGTGGGGAGGAAGGCTGAGCCGGGCCCCGGTGGCAGGCGCATGGAGAGAGGGACTGGATCCTGGTGTCACAAATCCACACCCCAAGACGCACGTGGACTCACAACCCCCAACCCCCAATAGCCTCGTCTGTCTTAACTCATTTCCAGCCCCTTGGGTTGTGCTATGTCACACACTTCCGATGTTGGTGCCTGATTGAAAAGCAAAGGCAAGGAGGCATCTAAACACCTTCTCGGTAATTTCTCCCGAACTCCTGCAGGTGCAGTGGGAGTCGGAGCAGGTGGCAGGTGCTACGGCAGGTGGGATGCTGCCCCAGGGCCACTCCGGGTCCCTGGCAGGCCTGTCCCCGTCACGAGTGCCCTCCCCGCAGACTCACCACACACGACGTCCTGCACGGGATGGAGCTTCTCTTGTATTTCCTCTGCACTCTGTTGAGATGCGGCCGCCGGGTCTGCCTTATGCTTCCTTTGCACGTGCGACCCGCGTTTCGTGTCTACACCTGTCTACCTGGGTCGGGCATTTCCACTCACACACCAACGAAAACTCTCTTATTTTTCATATAACTTTCTAAAACTTTGTTTTCCTTCAATGAGCTATGATGGCGCCACCACACTCCAGCCTGGGCGACAGAGAAAGAACTTGTCTCTAAAAGAAAAGAAATAAATGAATGAAATGTAAAGTTTGGTCTCTATTAAGACTTGATAGAAATTGATGTTATTGGCTTTTAAAATAAATTCTTTATATAAACAAGTAGAGCAGTCGTACTCATTCCAATTAGCTAGTAAAATCAGTAAGAATTAAATTATTAAGTATGGCTATGAAAATGTTTGGGATGCCAGCAAATCCAACATCTATAAAGAGCAGCGCACACACGCACACGCACACACACGCACACGCACATGCGTGTCAGGGCACATGTTGGCTGGTGAAGGGGGAGTTCACTGGTCTCTGACTCGGCGTGATCGACACTATTGGCTCAAGTCACCTTGCAAGAGGCTCCCTCTGACGCCCTTTCCATACTTTTCCCATCTTATTTCTGAGAGTAGCTGGACCGGGGGCAGGTTCATATGACTGACAGTGACAGCAGTGAGCCCTGCTGTCCCCCAGGCCTGCACGGCAGGGTGCCCGCTGCACAGTCCAGGGTGCAGCCAGGGTCCAGCCAGGATGCGGGGGTGCCCCACGGCCGGTTCCCTGTTGTTTCTGATTTGCCGGCTGCTGAGTCAGAGCTTGCGAACGGCCTGAGAAACTTAAGAAGCTGCTTGAAGTTTTGCCCAGAGCCCCACTCGGTTCAAATCAGTTCACGGGTCTCCTCTTTCTCAGCGTGGCTCTCTCTGTCCTGCGCGCTGTGTGTTTTGGCCGCCTCCCGAACTGCCGCACCCCCGGCGATGGGTCGGAGAGCAGCTCTCTCTGCCCGGCTCGCCGTGCTGTGTGGGAGACCTCACCGGGGCCCGGCTCCCGCCCACATCAGGCTCGGTTTTCAGACGCAGAGAGTGACCCTGAGCTGGCTCTGGGGAACCACTGCGGTGGCGCTGGCCCTCCACGGTCCCACGGGACGGCGGGACGCAGCTTGCTCAGACGCTGCGCCTGGTGACGCAGGAGGTCAGACCGAGTACCTCCATTTCGGGCTGTGATTAGACATCGCAGGAAGGTTTGTCCACTGCCCCTCTCGGTGACGCCCTGGTCACTGTTGTTCAAACCCGGGCCATGCTCACGGCGGCTGGGAGAATAGAAACGGCGCCGGCCTGAAGCCAAGCCGCTCGGGCCGTCTGTATGGCGCAGTTTACTGGGTCACACTGAAAAACTTCATTAGTAGTATAACATGTCAAAATTAGTCACTTAAGTATGTAAACAGCCCAGAAACAGAGCCGGGCGGCACCCAGCCATCTGTTCCGCGTGTGGGTCTTGTTCTCGCTGTGGCGCTGATTCCGCTCCCCCAACCCGACGGGAGCTGCCTTTGGCAGCCCACTGTCCCCAGGTAGCAGCGGCGGAGATGTCAACAGCTTGCTCTGCCTGCCAGCCGGGCCCAGGGCTGTGCGCTGGGTGGGGAGGGCAGCGGCCGCAGCTGGTGTGGCCTGGGACCCACTTCTGTCCTCACACCCCCTCCTTCTTGCTGCAGACGTGAGGAGCAGACTGTCTCGCCTTAACTACAGCGAGTGCTTCTCTCTGCGGCATTCGCTCCTCAAACTGCTCACCTTTTCCTAGAGGTGCCTGCCTGGCACCAGGGAGTTTACTTTCTGCAGGGAAGGAGGGAGGGAGGCGCAGAGGGAGGGCGAACACTCCTGCCTCCATTTACCTGTCTTGCAGTTGGAGAAAATTGTACTCAGTTTATCTGGACCAGGAGCATGTCCTGAGCTCTCATTTCTCATTCGTAGGCGGCGTGGAATTGCCCCCAGAATCTGGAACAGAGAGCCCTAATCTCTACCACCCTCCGTCGCCAACAGAGTCAGAAGAAAATCTCCACAGAGCCAAACCAATCTCCATCACCAGCTGATGTAACTGAGCCAGTAAATTAAGAAACTGGGCCACTGGCTCCGTGGAGAGTGCGCCTGTGTGTGATAATTGGGTATTTGGCTTCCAGCGATTTTCATAAACTGGGTTTGATTCCGGAGTTCAGCACCTTGTGGGCCGCAGGAGTTTGGAAGGATCACGCACCCGGGAACGGCACGGCATCTCCGGAGTTAATCTGTCAGTGACTCAAGGATGAAGTCATCACTCGTGTGAGCGTCCTTTCCGGATACAGCGTGGCACACGCCACGCGGCCGCTCAGCTGCCCACGTCTGTCACCTCCCAGAACCTGCTGCCGCTTCCATTGCCGGGACGGAAAACGGTCACTCGGACCCTCCCAGCCGCTCAGGCTGAACCTTGGTGTCACCCTTGGCTGGTCACTTTCTCGTCCTTCGAAGTCACAGTCAGCCCTGCCATATCGACCTTCCCCACCCTCCCCGTGTCACACGGCCCAGGCCACCTCCCCTCTCCCCAGCCCAGCCCCAATGCACACTGGGAGCAGGAGGCCACAGTGGATGCCCTCCCTGTGCTGGAAACTTCCTGGTGGCCCCCACTGTACTGTCACCTCCAAGCCCCCTGAGCCGCCCTGGTGCCCTGGCCTTGTTCTCCCGGCCCAAGCCACAGCTGCTCCTGCCTCAGGGCCTTTGCATCTCCTGCCCTTCCACCCAGGGCTCTCCCCAAGTGTCTTCATGGCTTGTTTCTTCACTTCCGTCTGCCTTTACTCAAATGTCACCCGGCACCGGCCCTGCCCTTGACTCTGTCCCCACCCTGCCACCCTGGTCCCTGCTGTGCTGCGTCTGCCTCCAGCGATTTTGCTGCTGCTTCTGGGACCAATGGGGACAGAGGGATTAGGATTGTTTCCTGTGTGGACTGGCTGCCTTAGGTGGGCTGAGCAAACGGGACCCCCACTGAGCACCTCAATGCGGCCACCTGTGGGAACGTGAGCCGCGCCCTGCGTCAGCCCCTCATCACAGACGGGACCCCCGAGCCAGCAGGTGGCCATGGGAAACCCCCGACAAAGGCCGTGTCCTTGTGGGGTGGAGGGTGTCTGGTGCTAGTTCTTGCCCTTCAGGTCTTGGTAGGTGAGTCGGCTCGTTAGCCCGATGTCCTGGAAAGTTCCACCGGGAAGGAGGGAACCGCAGTGAGCAAGCGGGCGCATCCTTTCTCCCGTGCGCCTTGTGACGCTTTTTCACAACCATGCGTGTCGGACGAGGCCGCAGTACGTGGGGATTTAGCTCTGGTTTGTAATGCAATTGCATTCTATCGAGTTCTGAACGCTGCTGATTTTCCACTTGTGGATTTTCTCTGCTTAATAAAGATTTCTCTATAATTCTTCCCACATTTGTATTATGCATTTTTAATTTTTTTAATTTTACAAATACAGTTGGATTTAATCTTCCCAATCATCTTGTCAATTTTAGAACAGATATCAGGAGTCAGGCTACAGATGAGAGACTGCAGTGCTTAGATGTGGGCACGGGGGGACCAGCCCTCCCCGGGCCCTGGGGGGAGAATCCTGCACAGAGATGCCGGCCACGTGGGATGGGACGGGCAGGGCAACAGTCCTCAGACCAGACTGTCCCTCCGGTGAGGGCCGAGTGTGGCTCTGTGCTCAGACAGGGACGGCCAGGCCCCTCTGAGCAGCAAATCTGCACGTGGCTGATGTGGAAGGTTGGAGCCTAGAGACTGCAGCAGGCCTGAAACGTGGGGCAGAGTCTTCCCTGAGGGAAGTATGCATCAGGCTAATTTTTCATACATTACTTTCCTCCAGGAGTCATGTCTTCCTCTGCCTGTCTGCGCAAGCAATTCTCAGGCTAAGAGGCCACTGCTAGCAGTGTTTGCCCTGTCACGGAATATTTAAGTAGCCTCCGACCCACGCTGGGCACTTTGAGCACCAGCTGAGTGGATGAGTTACACAGTCACAGCAGAGAACAGTTCGGAGTAGATGGAGCATCTGGAGTCTCCCAGAACATCGGGGCTTCTCAAACTCTGATGATGTGTGAATCATGGGAACTCATTTAAAAGCAGATTCTTGTGAGAGGTATGGATCCTGTTTCAGATCCTGCATATGGCTATCCAATTTCCCCAGCATCATTTATTGAATAGGGTTTCTTTCCCCCAGTGTATGCTTTTGTCTGCTTTGTCAAAGATCAGATGACTATATGAGGATGGTTTTATATCTGAGTTCTCAGTTCTGATCTATTGTTCTATGTGTCTGTTTTTGTGCCAGTACCATGCTGTTTTGGTTACTATGGCCTTGTAGTATAGCTTGAAGTCTGGTAAATTTATGCGTTCCAATTTGTTCTTTTTGCTTAAGGTTGCTTTGGCCATATGGAGTCTTCTCTTGTTCCATACGAAGCATAGAATTATTTTTTCTAGATCTTCAAAAATTGATGTTAGTATTTTAATAGGGATCACATTGAATCTATAGATCACTTTGGGTAGTACAGACATTTTAACAATGTTGATTCTGCCCACCCATGAGCATGGTGTGGTTTCCCACCTGTTTACATCCTCTGCAATTTCCTTCCCCAGTGTTTCATAGTTCTCCCTTTAGAGGTCTTTCATCTCCTTAGTTAAATACATTCCTAGGTATTTTAGTTTCTTTGTTGCTATCATGCAGGGTATCGAGTCTTTGATTTGGTTCTCAGTTTGACAGTTTTGGTGTATAGGAATGCTACTGATTTGTATACATTGATTTTGTAACCTGAGACTTTGCTGAACTTATTTATCAACTTCAGTAATCTCTTGGCAGAATCTTTGGGGTTTTCTAGATATAAGATCATATTGTCAGCAAAAAGCGATAGTTTGACCTCTTCTGTCCCAATTTGGATTCCCTTGATTTCTTTCTCTTGCCTGATTGCTCTGGCTAGGACTTCCAGCACTGTTGACTAGAAGTGGTGATAGAGGGCAACCTTGTCTGGTTCTAGTTATAAGTGGAAATGCTTTTAATTTTTCCCCATTCAGTATGATATTGGTTGTGGGTTTGTCATATATGGCTTTTATCATTTTGAGGTAAGTCGTATCTATGCCTAATGGGTGTGTTGTGCACTGTCTGGGGGATGGGCACACTTGTAGCTCTGACTTAGGCAGTGCAAAGGAAATATATGTAACCTAAATGTTTGTACCCCTGTAATATTCTGAAATTTAAGAAAAGGGGTAAAAAATGAAAAAAAAAATGTTTTAAAAAAAGCAGCTTCTTATTCATGTCTGGGGAAAATGGGATTCTGCGTTTTTAATAATCCCAGGTGACCTTGACTCTCTGATCCATGGAGAGTACTTTGAGTAGCCAAGGTCTGGATGGCACCAAAGGGTGCTGGGCCCCACCCACTTCCCCAGTGTTTATTTCAGCTGTTTATTTAAACAGGAGCATGAATCTCGGTATCTGGATCCAGGGACCCAGTGGATGCACAGTCTTTATTTTGCTGTGGCTCAAGTTCACTCCTCAAGGGGCCGCTCATACCTTGGGGATGGCGGATGCCCAGCCTCAGGTGTTCCACTTCCTTCTGATCATGCGGTGAGTCCCAGGACCAAGGGCAATGTTACTGGATGCCCCAGGAGCCTTTGGAGGGGCTGTCTGGTCCACCCACAGGCCTCTGGTCTGGAGGCTACACAGAGGGAGTCTGTCTCCTGGGCTGTACAAGCCCTGGTGTGCTCTGGACAAGTGCTAAGACATGAGGCTCTCAGGACGCCACTTGGGGTATCTGTCCACTCCACAATGCCAAAAAGTGAGGTGGCTCAGCTCAGGCCTACCTCCTGAAGTGTCATGGGCCATGTCATCAGGGAAATGTAGCCACCACTGAGCCTGTTTATAGGGTTACCCCAAGTTAGTGCTCACATGTGGGGATGTGTGTAACCCCTAAGTAATGCGTCAGGTCCCAACACGCCCAGGTGTGCTTTTGCCCAGGGGATCAGCAGCAGGCTAGGTGAGGGATCCATGGGCAAAGAGCCCTTCAGCCAGGGAGGAGGAGGAGGAGGAGCTTGTCTCCACCTGAGCTTCCTGAGACAAGGCAGTGGTAGCCAGTCCCCTCATGCCCATCCCCCCTGCTGGGGTCTGATGTCTGGAGCTCAGCCCACTGTGATGGGCAGCGTGGCCACAAGCAGATGTTCTACATGTCATTATGTTCTTAACGTCTAATGTGGGATATTTCTATGTGTGAAGCTCAGCACACAGGGCTCGGGCGCAGGGCTGCACGATGAAACACTGTGAAAACGGAAAGTATTACTCAAACGGGGGGCTGCCGCCACTCTACTACATGGTGGCAGTGTCACAGCACTAAAATGTCACCTTCAGGCCAGAGGAATTGTTCCAACAGCAGAACACAGACGTGCACATAGCTGAAAAAACTCACACATGTAAGTGTATGATTTCCTGTTTCCACGCACAGAAAGGCAAGGACAGATGTGTTAGCAGAGGATTAGCGCCGGAATAATTATGTTAAATAAAACACAAACCACAAACGGGCTCCCACTCCAGCCCAGTTCTGGGTTTGCACCGAATTGAATTCTCAGAGGGGGTCCTGCTTGCACATAATTGTGCCTCAGAGCTAGAGCTGGGAAGGCTCTATTTGATCAACTTGCTGGAGGATTTGAAAGGTAACCTGCTCGTTCCAACTGCTTTTCTAAATATAACGTCCTTGGGGGCAACCATCCTTCCGGAGGCAAAGCACTAAAGGAAAGCAGAAATAGCAAAGAATAAACAAGCCCTTCTCCCACTCTGCATAGAGCCCCTGACTCCTTCCCAGTGGTGGAACACCCCCTCCCTCTCTTTCTCTCCCCCCTCCCCCTCACACCATTTTCACTCCTTTTATCTACGTATTTGTGGTCTCTAGAATTGGAGATTTTGGTCCCCAAATATTTGGTTGTTTACCAAGAAACAGAGATACTTGCCAGAGCAAGTAAACCTTTTGGTGGGAGCTGCACCCACGTTCAAGACCACGTGTGTGCCAGGGGCGCAGGGAGGCCAGCCCCGGCCAGGGGTGGTGGGGACAGCAGCCTGGGCGTGGCTCCCAGGAGGCGGCGTTTGGCTGGAGCGCGAGGACAGTGCCACAGCAGGAGCGCCCTGAGACACGGCCTCCCTGGGCCCAGGGCAGGGCTCTCCTGCTTTCTTCCTGGATGTCCACCCTCCCCCATGCTTCAATCTGGGTATTTCCACTGCAGTTTTACTTTGCTGATTTCTTATTCTATCACATCTATTGAGTTTTTAATTTCAGTTAGTATACTTTCGTGTCCTAAAAATTTGAATGTTATTATTCTATAGATTCTAGTTTTGTGTTAAAATTTTCCCTCTGTTCTTGAACGAGTTAATGCTACGCATTTTTAAATCCCATGTCTGGGAACTCCAATATTTGGGTCACCTGTAGGTCTGAGTCTATTAATGGTTTTCTTTCCTCTTGCTATCTTGTCCTTCTATTATTTTTCCTAGAATGCCTGGTAATTTTGCTTGAATATTAGACACCATATATGAAAACATGTCAGACCCCTCTGTGGGGAAGTCCTCCCCTGAAGCTCGTTTCACTGCCAGCAAACAGACGTCTGTGGCTCAGTCCTGCTGGACAGGGTCTCAGGCTTTGGTGAGACTGGTCTAACTGACCTGTGTCCAGTTAGCTTTAGCGCCGAGGGAGCCCTTCAGCAGTCCCAGTCCATAGCCCCTGTGTTCTCTAAGGTGTCTCCTCCTTGGAGGACAGTGGGTTCCGTTTTGCCCCAGGGCCACAGGCTGCTGCAGCACACGCTGAGTTACAACCTCTTGGCTGCTGCTTCCCGTTGCGTCCCGGGCATCTTGTCCTTGTCCCGAGCACCTGCAACGAGAGGCAGGAGAGTGCCCCAAAGGTTGATGCCACACAACTGCTCTGCGCTCCCCTACGTGCCCAGCTCAGGGCAAGGATGAAAGACAGAGAAGCCAGAAAGGGGGAGTGGAAAAAAAGGCAAGTGTAGCAAACAGAAACGTTACAACTGTGGTTGAAACTGATACAATAAGTCAATAATCACTTTCAATTTGAATGATATAAATGCAACAATTAAAAGAAAGAGATTGTCAGAGTCAACAAAACAAGACTCAACTCGGTGTTGACCATCAGAAATCCACCTTAACTGTCAAGACTCAGTAGACTGAGGTTGCAGGATGGGTTAAGGTGCTCAGTGTCACTAATCATCAGGGAAATGCAAATCATAACCCCAGTGAGGCCGGGCGCCATGGCTCACGCCTGTAATCCCAGCACTTTGGGAGGCCCAGCATTCCCCTGTGGGATAGCTCGAGCTCAGGAGTTTGAGACCAGCCTGGGCAACATAGCAAGACCCTGTCTCTACAACAAATTTAAAAATTAGCTAGGCATGGTGGCATTTATCTGGAGTCCCAGCTGCTTGGGAGGCTGAGGCAGGAGGATGACCTGAGCCCAGGCGTTTGAGGCTGCAGTGAGCTGTAATTGCGACACTGCATTCCAGCCTGGGAGACAGAACAAGACTCTGTCTCTAAAAAATAAATAATGCAAAATCCTACAATAGTATATCACCCTGTACTTGGTACAGTGGCGATTACCAAAAAGACAAGAGATAGCAGGTGTTGGTGAGTGTGCGGAGACAGGGAGCTAAGGCCACTGCGGGTGGGAATGGAGGTTGGTGCAGCCGTTGTGGAAAACAGCATGAAGGTTCCTAAAGAAATTAAAGACAAATCTACTAACGATCCAGCAGCCCCTCCCTGGGTCCGTCCCCAAAGGAGACAGGGTCAGTGCCGTGGCTGTGCCCACACGTCCACGGCAGCAGCATTCACACCAGCCGCCACATGGAAACAACCGGGTGTGCATCGACACACACACACACACACACACACACAGCACTTCTTTGCACTAACCCAGGACCCAAACCTGTCCTTGGCCAAGCAGCATCTGCCTAACCAGGAAGGAGCGTGGCTGCATTCCGGGACTTGGTGCTGGTGCTAAGGCCACCTCACTCTCAGGAGAGGTGACCAGGCCACAGCTGGGCAGGCCTGAGGTGAGCTGAGTGCGGGGCTCTACCTTAGCTCAGACAGGAAGCAAGTGAGTCGTAACTTTCAAAAACCTTGGAGCTCAGGGTCCAACCATTTGGTGTGACCACAGTGTGACATGTAATATATGATACATGAGATAGGACATATGCTATACAAAATATAATACAGTATATGTTGCACAGGATGCAATTCATGTGGCGATATGTAAGAGGTAACATGTAGCATGATATGTCATAGAAAATACACTACATAATAGATTACTTTGAATATAATGCCATACATTTGTATATAATTTCAGCAATCTTTAATGCTTGTTGCCTCACTTTGTCTGGAGCTCTTTTCTTTATTTTGGTTGCAAATTACAAATAACCAGGAGTTATGGCTATTTTTTTAAAAATCTGACTTTAGAGAGATTTTACACATGCTAGAGAACTTTAACACACAGGTAATGTATACGTGCAAATTTTAGGGATGTTGCATGTTTATTGAAGAAAGCGCTGGCCTCATCTGGCTGGGGGCTGTGGACCGCGGTGCCCGGCGCTGACGCTGCCTGCAGGACGTGGCCCGGCACGGCTCCAGGACTCCCGGGACTTCTCCCCGTCTCGCTCTCTGATCAGATAGGCTGGGCACTGACGGAAAATCTGAACACGTGTTTCTGTGTAGATTTTGACAGAGTGCTGTTATTTCCTGCACGAGAACAGTTCAATTTCCTGCTCATCGTCTCGATCTCTGGCACAGCGACTACAGGATACAATCTCCCGGCCACCCTGAGTGTGGTTTGAACCCTGAAGATGTCTGATGGCGGAAGTGATTGGGTCCGTTCTTTCCAGCCCGGACTTAATGTGGAAATGATCGTGCGTCTCTCTGTTCATAACGCCCATATTGCATGCGGGGTTTGAAATGCGGAGATCTAATTAAAAACTGCTCGTGTTTTTAACACTCTCCTGCCAGGCACGACTGCGTTTGCAGAGCACAATGCCTGAGCCCGCCTGTGTCCACTAACTGGCGTGAGTGTCTGATGGTGCCTGGTGCTCCGGACAGAGCCCGAGAGCACGGGCGCTGTGTCACCGCTGCAAGGAGAAGGCGCCGGACCTAGAGTCGGAGGCTGCCTGGCCTCTCCACGTGCACAGGAGGTCTGACCTCCCGCCAGGCCCTGCAGGCCACACCTCCGCGTGTCTGGGAGGGTCACTCGGCCCAGGGCCCTCTGCACTGTGGCCGGTCTGCAGGCGGCTTCCCAAGGAGGGAGCATCTTCTGTGAAATATCACATGGAGCCGTAGACGTCTTTCGAATCCATCTTAAGATTCGTTTTGATACAGAGATGACAGCCAAGTCCTGCCACTGGCTCACATTGTGCCTGCACGCAGAGACCAGACATTCTCAGAACCCGCCCTGGGCAGCTCCTGCAAGGAAGAGCAAACCACACGTGTGCGGTTTTTCTCGTGTGGATTTAGACTCACGTGTGTGCAAAGAAACTCATTTGTATGACACAAGTTCCTGAGAAATGGCACCGTGACTGCTCCTCTGGCATCTCAAGTTCACGAGTAGCTCTCGGTAATCCACTAGGTATCTGGTTTTTAGAGGTTTCAATTAGCCTGGACGTCACCGCGACCCCACAGAACAGGCGTCAGCCCTATTTCCTAGGAAGGGAAACCGCAGCTGACAACAGTCTCCAAAGGAGCCGTGTCAACACGGATGTGGTTAGTGTTTTCGTGTCACATCTTGGGCTGTGACAGACATTCACTCAGGTGACCTGAGTCCATAGGAAAATTCCCAACTACCAAAGTCACTGTGCACACTGACACTGATGGTGCGAGGACAGCGTCACACACGTGGGACCCTGAAGGCCCTAAGGGGTCAGGGTTTCCCAGACTTTGCTTCGAGAGCCAGTGAGGAGAGTGAGTCGTGTTTGCCTGAGAACCAGTAAAGCCCCAAGACCCCCCAAGACCCCCCAAGGGCAGCCCCAAAGCAGCCTCAGACTTCCCAGGTCAGTAGCATGTGAATGATTTTAGTTTTAGAAAAACCATTTTTGGTTTAGAAAAATCTTGTTTTTCCCCCCCAAATTTTGAGGTGGATCCTACATTTTGGCATCTCAGCAGAGAGTGAAGGCAGGGAGAGCGGGCTGCACTTGCTTGTCTTACCTGTGCAGGCTCAATCTGCAAAACCGCTCACGGTACACACGGGGCCCGTGTTGCCTGTGAACCAAACTGTGAGAGAACATGGATGGACCCAGAGCTGCGGCCTGGGCCATCGGGCTGGCAGGAGGTGCCCTGGCCTGTCCCCACGGCCCTGTGTGGTGGCTCTTGCTGTGTCCGGCCCGCTCTGGACCCAGTGCTCAGGTGGGGGTGGCTCCCTGGGGTCCGCTGAGCAGAAGAAACACAGATGGTGTCCGAGTGCCCTGACCGGAGCCCTGGGGAGCTGCAGGCAGGGGACACGCTGAGCACAGGCCTGACCGGGAGACACAGGTGCTGCAGAGGCGCTGAGAGCTGAGAGCTGTGGGTGGCCTGTGCTTGGCCCCTCCCGTCAGTGCAGAGTCACCGCTTGCCCTGTCCTCTCCTGCTGTTTGCTGCCTTGTCCCTCCCTGCCCTGGGCTTCTGCCCCTGGGTTCCCACGAGGCCCCGGCCGGGCGCGAAGGGCCAAAGCCCAGCCTGGGAAGAGGGGAGCGGTGGGCACCTCCCTCCTTTTCCAGAAGCGAGTTGCACCTGCTGCCCGAGAGCCACGGAGTCCTCTCCTGCAAGCCGTCCCTTTGCATGTGAAATGCACATGACCTGCAGAAGAATCAGAAAGGACTTGCAGAGGCTCCTAAATCTCTGCAAGAGACACCTGTGGGGGGGGGGGGGATCCCAGCTTTCACCCTGATAGAAGTATTTTTATTTTTCAGGCTTTGCAAGACTCTCCATTTTATTTATTTTATTTTATTTTATTTTGAAGTTACTACCCACTTCATAGTATAACTTTATCCATTTTAAGAATGGCCAACTAGGAGCAAAACAAACAGTTCCGTGTGTCTGGGGGTGACGCCTACTCCAGGGGACGAGGCGTGGGATCCAGGCCCGCGGGTGCTCAGTGCCCAGGTGACAGCTCCCCGAGATGCTGGTTGTCACATGAACAGGATGGGTCTCACGTGCCATGTGGCTGTAGGTTAGGAGGGTGACTCGGGCACTTCCACAATCAAAAGAGACTTCATGAAGCTGCAGGGACGCTGCCCTCAGCAGTGGGGGCTCTCCCGGAGCTGCTGCGGTGACGTCCCCCTCCTGGACACACGTGGGGCCGCCCTGCCCTAAGCATCCGCTATCAGCCAGACACCATCTTTTCATTAAATGTGCCCTGCCCCTGTCGACAACGCGGCTTGTCCTGATCTGAGAGTGCCGCGTGGGGACAAAGAGAGGGACACCGCGGCGGTGGGAGGCGGCTCTGCTCTCACACGGAAACACGAAGCCCCCGCCGGGCTGATCTGATGACACCCTGATGTCTGCGGCGCCCACTCTCGCATTAATTCAGTTGTAATCAAATAAGGCTCCATTCGAGAAACTTCAGTTAGATATACTTTAAAATGTAAATTATTTTGTAAAAATCTACTACTGTGTACTTAATAATTTCAAAAAAGGGAAACTATTTGTTACTTTTAAAGTTAACTAGCCTCTTAATGACTTTGTTCTGCTTGCTTTTTCTTGGAAAGCATTTGAATATCTGGCTGCAGCATGGAGGTCGCAGTTTTAGTCGATCTTCTACATGAGTGTCAGTCATTTGTGACGTTAAGGGCGTCTTGATTTGGGCTACATGGGAGAATGTAGACTCACAGCAATAAGTGGCCGAATATCAAGAAAGCATTTTCTGGGCATGTTGCCGAAGGCGTGGGTATTCTACTGCATTTTCCATATTTTAAGTGGATCTTTCTTAGCATCTAATAATGACATTAAAATGTCATCTACTAAGAGCTCAATCAATTCCACCTGCAGTTCTTTAGGTGCCTTGGTGATATCAAATAGGTGAGGCTGAAGTGCTAATTTGAGTGTGATGTCATGATTCTCAAAGTCAGTGACGCTTTCATTGTATTCTGTAATTAATAGGCCTTAAACAGCTGCATATTCTTCAAATGATTCGCATATATCATCCTGGTCATCAGTGACCTTTGCTACCTGGGGAAAATGTTTATCTGAAACTTCCTTTCGAAGAAGTGTTCTGAAAAAAGATAGCTTCTTTTGAAATGCTTGGATTTTTTACCAAGTCATATGTAAACTTAGTTTTGCTTTGCAAAGAAGTGATCAAGTCATTTTGATTTGACATGGTATCACACAGAAATGCTGCACTCCTATAGATATATTCCTCCAATAATTCACATTGCTGATTCTGTTCTTCAAAAAATTTAACAATCTGTTATTGCGGAGATAAAATTTTGGCTAACACCTATCCTTGCAATAATCAACTCACTTTAGAATGTTATGGCAAATTCACACTGAATACCTTGTCATTCAACTTTAATATGTTATGAGACTGATGATGCCGTGTTGCATTTGCATGAATATAGTTAACAATACTTATAACTTGTTGCAAAGTGACACTTAAAATAGTAGCGTTAGCACAGAGATTTTGCTGATGAAAGATATTAATACAATAAAAAGAAACGAGAGCATCTGGATCTGTTAATACTTTCTTCATCTGTGTAATAAACCCTTCATGTTTTCCTGTCTTGGAAGGTATACCGTCTGCACATTTACCCAATTAAGTCCAACTTCACATTTGTTTTGAAAGTTGTTGAAGATATCTATTCCCCATGTTCTGTTCACAGGAGTGCCCAAAGCAAGTAACTCATTGTAGCAAAGAAAATCTTCTGTTATGACCTGAATGAAGGATAAAACCTGCACCATGTCAGAAATATCAGTTGATTCATCCAAAGTGATTGCATAATACATATTTTCCTTTTGAAGTATTGCATGAAGTTGCTCTGTTAAGTTGAAAGCTAATTCATGTTGCCGATCAGCTATGGTTCTCCTTGAGAGAGGCAGCTGTTTGTGCTTGGAACCGTTACTGGGGTCTAAGCATCCTAAAACATCCGACAATGCATTCTTTCACAGCTTCTACATCACGGAATGGCTTCTCTTTTTTCCCATGTATATGCTACTTTATAATTTGCTTCAGTGGCATTATTTCCAGGTCTTATTGCTGCTTGAAAGAATTGTCTTTGCTTTTGCTTTTCATCTTTTAATTTCTGCAATACAACCTTTTGCACTTCTCCCTCTAACTTAAAATATTTGTGGTCCTTATGAGTGTTATATGCTGATGAGTGTTGAATTTCTTTAATGTTGATATTGCAGTATCACAAAGCAAGCAAATCATCTTATCTTTAGCAGAAACAAGATGATATTGCAATTCCCAATACTTATTAAAAAATCTGTTTTCTTCCTTCAATGTTCTCTTGGTCTTCTTTGACATGATGGGCTGTTAAGCAGACAGAATTAAAAAATACTGTCGAGCTGTGCAACTATTCACAAATTCCACTTTGAACAAAAACGCAGTGCACTGTTGACAAAAGCTGATAACAGACTGGTGTACTCGACCCCCATAAACTCTCTCTAACCGGCCTCCTGAGGTAGTGCAGCTAGTCAGGGGGGAAGTTAGAGTTGGAGGCACGAGATTGCCTTAGCCAAAGATGGGATTATGAGATTAATCAGAACCTTTCAAAGCTCTGCACTTCTGCTCAGAGGCAAGACATTGGTACTTTGAGACAGGGGTCTACCAACCTCCTCATCTGCCCCAAATTAACAAACTCCTCTTTCCTTTTCCTCAAAAAAAAAAGAAGGAAAGAAAAAGAAAATAAAAACAAATCATGAGCTTAGCAGCCATCAGTTTAGCCCTTATGACTTACTAATGTTCTAATTGTGCTGGTCAATCTGAGAGGATTATTTCATCAAAGCTCATTTTATTATTTGGTATTTTAAATATTTTAATGTTAAAAATATAAAAGATGAACCAAAATGTATTAATACAAATAAAAGGATTTGTTCCGAAAAATTTGTATTCAGTCCAAAGGCCGCACTCAAGGACCTAGAAGGACACATGTGGCCTTAGGCAGCAGGTCCCCTGCCCGAGTCTCAGTGCGAGTCCTGCCTGTTTGCCGGGAGAGGAGCGTTGAGGTCTCCAGCTATGGCTGGATTTATGTATTTTCTATTGAAGTTCTGTCATTTTTTACTTTACGTATTATGAATCGCTGTGTTAGGTGCAGACACGTTTATAATGGTTATATCTTCTTGGTGAACTGACTTTTTATCATTATGTCATGTCCCTCTTTATCCCTGGCAATATTTCTTGTCCCAGATTCTACTCTTTCTGGTATTAACGTAGCCACTCCAGGTTTCTTTCGATTAGTGTTTGAATACAACTATCAAAAAATATTTTCACTTAAACTTATATATGTTGTTATTATTAAAATGGGTTTTTTTTTTTACAACAACATAAAGCTGAATCTGTTTTTGTTAAATACAATTTGATAATCTCTGACTTTTAGACCATTTACATTTAATGTAATTATAAATATGGTGGGGTTTCCATCTACCGTTTTATTATTGTTTGTCCCTCTGGTTTTTGTTTTTCTGTCTCCATTTCTTTTGTTCTGGGTTATATGTGTGTGTGCGTATATATGTGTGTGTATATATATATATTTTTTATATTTATATTGCATATTTTATTTATATTGTATATTTATTCATAGTCACCATTTACATATATATTATTTGTATATTTATTATTCTATTTGAATGTACTGGATCTTTCCTATATCTCTGTATAGCACCCTTTTACTAGTAGATTTTTTTCTATGAATTGCTTTTTCAGACTTTATCCTACAGTATTATATAGTTATTTTATTTGGCCCACTAGACAAATTGAATATCAATATTCTTACTTTGTTTTATTTTTTCTTTTCATCCCTTGGCACCTAAGGGGTTTTCTAGAAATGATCCTTGAATAAATTAATAAACTTAACAGATTGAATACAAAGCCTATAATATTAACCAATTATTTCATTCTATCAATAGCACCAATTTCCTAAACAAATTGTTTTAAAGTCAAATTTCATCCTTTCCTTAGTAGAAACATCCTGTTTTCTCTGCATTAAAATTTGCTGTTGAGTTTTTATTCCTTCTTTAACAGCTTTGGCACCATCTTCCTCAGCACTCAACTCCTGTCTCCCAGCCTCAGCCTCCCTCCGCCCCACCAAGCCCAGCGCCCAAACACAGCCTCTACCCAAAGCTGCCTGGCATAGAATAGGCCCCCAATAAATATTTGGCGAATGGGTATAACTAGAGTTATTTTTTTTCATCAGTGTTTTATTTTATTTTGTTTTCCTGTCTGAGACCATGGAAAAAAGAATAAAAGGCAACATTGACAGGCAACACATCGTATCCCATTTTATCAGGTAATATAGAATATTAGAGAAATAACATCATATCTGTGCAATAATAGTGAGTCTATCACAAAGGTAGAGGTTATCAAAAAAGTATCAAGCAACTTTCAACTGTTTAAAAAATGTAGTAAGTTAGTTGTTATTTTTCCAAGTTCCTTTTGGGTTTGATGCTGTCAAAAAACTTCTAAATCAATGATGTGCTCTAGAAAATCATTTTGTGTAGGATCCAGACTGTGGTGTTTTTCGCAAGTAATTACCTTTCCTTTTAGTGTCACGTATCGTATCCACGCGGTTGAAAATAGGAATGGTCACGTTTTCCTCCAATCTGCAGCAGCAGTGTGTTCTTCGACTTCTGATTCACGGAAAGGAAAGTGATCGGCGGTGTGGCCTGTTCAGGTACACAACCAAAATAACGAAAGTATTTCCCACGTCACGTGGACGTTGCTGGGGTGCTCGGTGCTTCTTGCCGGAAGGTTGTGTGCAAGGAAGACTGCAGCAGAGCACACCAGCACCTCCGTCTCCCCACGCTGCCGCCAGGGCAGTGGCATTTTCAAGACATATCGAGATATTCCCGGCATCTTTCATGATTGCAGTCACGGTCCTTTTCCTACAATTGCGATGTTTGGACCCGAATGCGTTGTGTTGCGCAGCAGTGGGATGGCAGCGCTTATATTAGGGTTGGAGGGGGAAGAGGGATGAGAAATCACTTATTTGTCACAATGTACACTGAGTAGCGAGGGTGAACATTTTTAGTGATGGCTACCCTGAAAGTCCAGACTTTACCAATAGGCAACATATCCATGTAATGAAGTTGCACTTGTATCCCCTAAATGTAGAGGGGAAAAAAACAAAACATCTTTTAGTATTAGCTGATCTTTAGCATTTTCAAGAAATGTAGAAATATATTTTTTTCAGAATGTTTTATTGTTATTATGATACATTTAAATTTTTTTTGAATTAAGTTATCTAAATTCAGGAAGCACATTTGCTAGTTATTAAGGGCCTCCCTTGGGCTAGATACTTACACTAAGTAAGAACTTAATCGGAATAGGACTGTCATTACAGTAGCCCTGCGGCGTGGATACTGTTGCCCCGTGTAAGAGCCCAGGAAGTGGAGGCTCAAATTAACTGCCCACCCGCAGACACACCGTGAACGTGGCAGCCTTAGCCCAGGGGTGGACGCTGGAGCTCGAACTGCTGAGCTCTGGGCTGCTCCTGCCTCTAACTAATCAGCGCCTTGCGTGTGTGGGGCTCGCAAGGCTGTGGTTTTCTTCATTCTGTGCACGAGGACTTCCCTCTCCTGCCCTTTAGGAGATGAACTTGAGCAGTCGCAGCGTTTCTTTGCAGAAGGAACCCAGGGTGCAATGCCCCAGTGGCATTTTGTTTCCTTAGCTTTGTTAAATCTTTTAATTAAAGCATGTTAACAAAGCCAAAGAAAAAAATAAATGGCACTGCTTGCAAGGAAATTAAATCGAGGAACTAAGCCCATTTATAATTATTGTATTTCAATTAGGCTGTAACAGGGCTGGGTGAATAGAAAGATAAAAAGAAGCAACACTAATGTTGGAGTTTCATAAATATTTGCAAAGACCTGTTTGGAAGAGAGCAATATAAATAATGCTTTAAAATAGTCAAGTGTCCCTGGGCAGTGTCCTCTATGCTAATTTCTACACGAAATAATTCATCTGTAGTGATCTCACCGAAATACATTGCAGGAAGCTAACAAAGCCTATTTTTTTTTCTCTTCAATGAATGCAAGGAATTCCCTTGAAGAAAAATGTTATATCAATGCATGATAACCTTTTAATTTATTATTTTAAAATTAAAATACAATTAAACATTTGAAAGAGCTAGAATTAAATTTAAATCTTTCCTCTATATTTTAATGCTCCAATATCTAATATTCATTGGAACAGGGAAAAAGATAAATCATCAGTTTGTGTTTAAGCCATATTTATCTCAGCATTTAAAAAATAGTATATGGATACAATTTTTTATCCTGAAAAAATTTTTAAATGTATTTTAACTTAAAAAAAAAAAAGTGAGGTAAACGTTGCCTTGTTTACACCAACGCAGGTGCCGGCAATGGGTGGAAGGATTGGTCTCTGGCAAGCGGCCACCTGAGCCGCCTGGCACACGGGGACAGGACCCCGGCTCCTGCGCCTCAGGAGGGCTGCGGCCAGGACGAGGACACAAGCCCTTGCCTGGCTGTCACCACGTCCTCGCTGGGGGCAGCCGAGGCTGCTCGGTGCCTTAGCGCTGACGTCTGAAGTAGGGTCACGGTCACAAGAAAGGTCTCGTGCTTTGTGCAGATTCACCAGGAGGCCGTCGGTGCGGAGTCGAGACACTGGCCCTGCTTGGGGCGCTGAGGGCTTTCCGGTTGCCATTTCCACCAGGACCTTGGATTTGTTTGTCCTTTCTGGACCAGTAACGGGAAGGCAGCCTGGCTCATGCACCCGCGAGCCGTCCGTGGGAGAAGCTGTTCTGGGACGACTTGCTGCCAGGTCCCGAGGAGGCGCAGGAGGCCGCGGCACATGGAAAATAGTTTTTAGCAATTAGAGTCATTTTGGGTCTGCTGAATCTAATGCCAAAATACACGTGAGCATAGAATTTTATGACTTTAAATTTCCTTTTACTAGGAACTTTAAAAAAATATTTTATCACAGTGTTTATACACATCCATTGGAAAATACTCCCCCACCCGGGCCTCCCCACAGTGTGAGGAGTGGGTACTGGGTCTGTTTTCTCCTGTCTGGTCCGATGCAGGAGTCATCCCACAGCACATGCGCAGGAGGGTGGCGAGGGGGGCCCGACCCTTTGCAGGCCGGTGCTGAGGGTCCCCAGCAGGTTGGAGGGGCGAGGACTCTGGCGGGGCCACTGGGGCCACCAGGACTGTCCCCAGGAGTGTCCCCTCCTCGGCACAGCTCAGCCTCGCCCTGGGGCAGCGTCCTCTTCATTCTCCCCGAGGCCACCAGCTCCATGGGGACTTCTGAGGCCTCTGCCCAGAGCAGGCACTTTGAAAGGGTCCCATCGTGGGTCCCCCAGGGGGGCACCTCGGGGTGGACAGTGGGTTTGAAGCAAGACCTCGAAGCCACCTTGCCTTGGAGCCACCGTGGGCTGTGGGTGCCGAGCCGAGCCGTCCCAGGGCACCCTACTGTCATCTGGCAGCAGGGGACCCGCCACCACCTGGCTTTAAATTATGAATACATAAATAATTGGATCCCCACACCCAAATTAGACAGAAAGCATAAGATTTCCCTGTCACCCAGGGACTGGACCCCCAAAACAAAAGGAAAAAACAAAAGGAGAGCAGACGTGAAACCTAACTCCGCACCCACACTGGAGGTCGCCGGCCGAGCCGCAACCCCGTGCCCCCCACCTGGCAGGTAGGACCCCCCGCCAGGTGCCGGTCCTGGGCAGCCCTGATGGGGCAGACTGGGGTGCCCTGTGGCCTCCCCGCCAGTAACTCAACAATGTGGGGTTCCAGACGGTGCGGGGCCCCGGATTGCAAAGCCATGCGCTTTCTTCACGGACAGTGAGGGCTGGATTCTTCCCGACCTGGTTCCCGCAGCAGGAGGCCGGGGATGGGGCGGATGGGGCAGATGGGGCGGATGGGGCGACCCTGCCTCCTGTTCCCCCTCATCGGCCCCTGGGGCTGGGCGGCGCCTCCTCATTCTCCACTTTCCCCTGTCCACCAGCCAGCGGCTCCGGGACATTTCTAATTCGATTCCTTTTAGGTCTTACTGTTTTTTTGGAATATAAAAATATTCATTTTCGTATGAAATATAAAGGCTTTATTCTTAGTGCAACAATTTGCCTTTTAGTCTGTAGGATGTACTGAGTTCGCTGTATTAAACCTCTAGGAAAACACCGAACACCTGCGTGCGCGTGCGCGAGTGTGGGGCGCACACGCTGCCTTTGTTATAAAAGGCTACCCTGCTCTTCAAGAGGGCATGTGACATTCAGGGGACAGCCTTAACTTACCAGAGTGTTTATTAAAGACAGGCGCGTGCAGGGAAAGGTTCGGGGGGAGAGGAAAACGCGACGGCCGCCCTGCCGGGGGTCGGGCCTGCCGCGAGCGAGGAGCGCAGGGCTCGGGCTGCCGCAGCCTCCCCCGCTCTCCAATTGCTTTAGCCCCGAGCGGTTGACATTTACCCCAGCCAGATAATCGAGGAATAGCATTTGCGCTGCAGTTTAACACGACCTCTGCCTCCGCAGCTCTTTCCAGATTAGCTTCTTGAAAAAAAAGGAAGAAAGAAAGAAAGAAAAATGGTCGCCCACAGCGCGGTGAGGCAGGCGGCAGGGCAGGAAGGGCGCGGGCGGCTCTGCCCTCGGCGGCTGCGGGAGCCACTGCTAAGGGCAGGTATTAAAAGGGGGCGACGGGGCGCGCGGGCCGGGGTCAGGCTGGAAGCGAAGGTTAATGGATTGACTATTACCTGCGCAGGAGGCCGCGCTGCCAGCGCTCTGGCGGATTCCGGGGCTGCTGTTCTTAGCGTGGAGCTAAATGAGGGGCGTGATGGAGCCCCACGCTGGGGGGCGAGTTGGCCTGCTAATTTTCAAGAAGATATGCAAGGAAATAGTACAGGTCTTTAAAGCCACACTATCTCCGCATATAAGAACTTGGCTGGTGACAGAGAACAGGCCCCTGTCCCCTGGCCCTGCATTCTGGTTCATTCCTAAGGACCTGGTCACATGTAAGAGACCGACTGAGTGCGGCGATTCTCTCGGTGTAACCAGCAGTCGTGGGGGTCTGGGGTATAGAAATGAAAACATTAACCCACAGGTAGAAAAACAGGAACCCACAGATGGAAGGCGTATGTTGAATGACAAATACGAAACGTTGGTTTGAAACAGAGAAGCCAGACACAGCTCTGACAGCAGCAGGCGCCGCGGCTCCTTGTGTCCCTCAAGAGCTACTTCCCGTAAAACACTGTCGCGGAATAGCCGGGAATCACGTTCTCCCACAGAAACAGCAAGATGGCAGGGCCTGTCGCCCAGCGTGTGCCTCGTCTGGCGACCACGCCCTGCACTGCCAGGTGAGGCGGTTGCAGAAAGTCCGGGACACGTGCGGGCCCGCCAGAAGGGAACTTTTACTATTTATCACCTGCGTGAGCACCGGGCTTCCCAGGAGCACCTACGTCTGAAGGAGACGCTGGTGTAAACCGAGACTGGGGAGAGAGCAACGGAATTCCTCAGTCATTTTCACGGGCGGGAATATATGCCCCACAGAAACAGAATTATTTTCTTTGGCCGTTTCAGGCAAACATACCTATGTGTGTTTTGGTGATATTGCGCTGTAGTGCCAGCCCTGGGATTTCTTTTGTGTCATGAGCTTAAACTGTAGACCTGGAAACTCACAGAGTGGACACATGAGGGGGGAGCGGATGAACCGACCCTGTTACGCAGGGTACAGCAGCGCCCACGGAAGGGGAAGCCCCGTGAGTTGATGTGTCTGCGTGTTTACGGCTGTCGGCAGCGTCAGCCACGGGAAATGTGCTAAAACCCTGAATGCCCCGAAGGATGTGACGTGCACACCCTTTCCAATGATTTTTACTTTTGTTTGTTTCAGCCGCATTTGCCTTTTGCTGCATTTGCACGCCATGACCTTGCGTGGGCTTCCTTAATTCCCGACACTCGTGTGGTACTTGCTGGGCGCTGTTCTGATGGCTTCACATATTCATTACCAAGATTGATTCATTTAAAAATGCCTATCAAAGGTAGATTTCAAGAATTTTTTGGTGTACTAAAATCTAAAGATTTGAAGTAATCCAAAGAGGTGAAATCCTTTATGACCAGACTGATGCAGGAAAAGGAGACGAACAGAGGGAAGGAGAAAAACTGAAGTTTCTCTTAAGGGTTAAATTGATTTCCAGTCACCGCTGCCTTAAGATATGTCAATTCCTGGCAAAGTCGCACTGTGGTGAGGCTGGGAGACGGTGTCACAGCCCAAGCGCTACAAATTGCAAAGAGCATTCCGCTCCTAAGCCTTTCTGACGTTGCGAACTCTTTGGTTATGGCCGCTGTGTGCCCTACAACAGTCGGTTGTACAATACTGGTTATGTGTCAGGAAAGGCCCCAGGTGTGCTGCCCGCCCGCACGCACGCACAGAGAACATCAGTGAGGGGGCCCTCGGCAGTCGGCACCCCCCCGCCCTGACCATGGCTTCGAAAGGGGACCTGCTGACACTGGAGGGTTTGTACTTGTTCTTTGATTAAGAGGGAACAGATTTCAGTGGAGAGAAGGCTTTGAGCTTCCTTCGTAATTTTTGCTGACCAATCCAGTTATGCGGGTAACTGCAAGTGTATCTGGAAAGGCAGGGCGGTCTGAGGATCATCAGTCACAAAACAGATCAAGATCCAATCGAGTGCGCCGTCCTTCTGAACATTCTGTAAGAGGAGAAAATTAAACACAACAGCAGAATCTCAGTGTTAAGAATGTAGCAAGTTGTTATCTGTTACTGGTTCCGTTGCCCGTTTCTGGTGTTTGCTTTGCTCGTGCCTGTCTACGCCGCACACTCACAGGTTTCTCTCCCGTCCCACGGCAGTGGGAGGTTGGAGGTGGCTCCGTGACACTGTGGTCTGTGGCTGGTTCTGCCTGCCTTTGGATCCTTCCCACACAAAGAGCCGGCAACAATAGCCAGGCGCTCCTCCCTGCAAAGGTGAATATTAAAACAGTCTGTTTAGTTTTTAGTTCAACAATCCACACGGGCTGTATCTTCTCAAATGCATTTATTTCAAGGTACTTAAAAATGGACTTTTATGAGATTATTTAGGCAGCGATTATTTTTGTTGAGAAATGTGTCCTTTATCCTGCTCATTCATCCCCTGCTAAGATATTTCTGTTTGTCAGAATGCCAGGGTTTCTGATAAATGACTGAAGACTGACTGCTACACTTTATTAAAAAGTAATAACAATTTTTGTACGCACCCTTCACATTGTGAGGGGCCATGAATCAGAGGACACTGCCTGTCTGGGCCTGATAAATGGGCCGTTTACCAGCTGAGGAGTTATTTAGGACTGGCTATTAATTTAAATCACATTTATCTTCCCTGAATGGGGGAGGCAGCGGTGATAGGGCTGCAGATGACCAATGGCGCGGCTAAGTGCACATTATTTATTACCGCCGCCGCGACGGGGCTGCACAATATGTTAAAAAAAAAAAATAGTGCCAATTACCGCGGTTAATCTCGTCAGGGGCAATAACAAATTTCCCTCCAACACAAGGCAATTTTTATTCTTGCACTTTTTCTCCTCTGCACAGACTTTGCTTATGATTCTCCATCATTAAACTCAATTTTCTCACTCTTTTCTGAGCGCTCACGGGAAATGTTTGCGTCTCTGCTTAAATTTGGAGAAAGCGCATCTTTAATGTGCTGTTCGCCAGCACGTGTGTTCTCCGAGCACTTCATGAGTATTTGTTGATGATATGGGGCCAGTACCCAGCCCCTCCCCATATCAAGTCAGACTGGCCAGATTTTGTTATTAAATGTTTCCCCGTTAATAATGATGCCGTTAGCAGAGCTTCTCAATTCACCTACTTCCCAATAAGTAAAATAGCAATTGGGAAGAACCGATCATTAGCATTTTTTGGCCAATTAACTTCAATTTGATTGATCTACTGTGGAAGATTAAAATATTTGTAATAAAGTGCACCTTAGCCACAAATGGAATCCAAACATGAACAATTCCACTTGCCGTTCGGAAGCCCAAGCACGGTGCCTGCTGCTGCCCGGGCGTGACCGTCCCAGGCCCTCGCTCTGCAGAGCACGTCAGTCCCCACGCGGTTTAGGCCTCCGTCTTGCTCTGCAGCCTCAGCGGCCTACAGGGCTCCCCGCATCATGCACCCACACCATCCGGCTGCAGCAGCGTCCTGCTTTCCTGCATTGATACACCCCCAAATTGGAGAGAATCCATTTGTGTTAAACAGAATCAAAATTCAAATGTAGATTCACATAATCAAAACACACTGTGCGTGTGGTGCTCTGTGATTGTGTTTACGCTTGCTTATGTGCAAGTAAAACGATGATTTTAAAATAGTGAATGCATTTAATGTTCTGGCTGTTTCCGACAAAGCAACAATATCTGGATGGTTTCCGGGGGCAAAGGCATATACAGGGAAACCGAAATATGACCTTGAACGAACATGACCTGGAAACCCGAACACATCTGGCTTCTTTGCTCTTGTGATTGTTGTTTTGACACTCAGCGGCTGGTCAGGTGCTGGAGGAAACCAAACAGAGACAGTGGAGTCCCTGGGATCTTCCCACATTAAGCACTTTGGGAGGACATTTGAACCTGCCCAAGCCTCAGCATCAGGACGCAAGTCCCAGCGGGACCTCCGTGGAGAGCCTGTGACTTCTACCGGCCACGCCGTTCCGCCCGTGACTCCCACCGCCCACACTGCTCCGCCTGTGACCCCCACGGGCCAGCACAGATCCCCCAGAGTGCGCCCTCCTGGCCTGGGGCTGCCAGCCCAAGTGGCTCCCGCAGTGCGTCTCGCGGAGAACGCAGGGTTAGAAAGGAAAACTGAGCGCGTATATGTGTATTTGCATATGTATGCGTAGATACATAAGCATGTGAATCTATGTATATATTTAAACATATTTAAATAAATACAGTTTATCAGATAAAGTTAATACATAAATAAAATTTTAAATAAAATCCACTTCTTTTTTACAGGGTTTGCTCCTGAGTTTGGTGCAGTCAAGAGTTTCAGGAATACTGCTGCAGTGTGGGTGTGCTGAGACCCTCTCTAGGATGACAAGAACGTCTCCCACCCTCTGGTGATTTGTTTCATCTTGTTTCACTAACTCTCCCAGACCTTTCAGTCTCCTGTGCCCCAACTTCCTCTCCCTGGCCTGTCCCCACCGCTGGCCTGGGCGGGGAGCGTCACTCTCACTCCCATTTCTGCTCTGAGTCTGGATGGTGCTGGCCTCAGCCACTCCATACACAGAGCACTGCCCTGGCTCGGAATCAAACAGGCACAACCCTCCTCTGGTGAGACGTAGCCACTGATGTTGCAGGAAGCGTGCCAGCCTCTGTGAGGAAGGAGGCTGTCCTCACACCCGGTGGTGCGCGATGTGAGCGGCTCCGCGTCCTGCTAGAGCTGCTGGCCTGGGACACTCGCCCTGCTCCTGCGCCTGTCTCTCTCCCCAGCAGGGTGACTATAGACACGGCCTCCTTCCGGGATCCAACGGGTTTGCCTCCAATGCCGTCTTGGAATTACTTCTACTGTTACTTTTATTTCAGAGCTCACAGCTGAATTAACTCTGTGGAGGAGGACACAGCATGCAAAGACGGCAGAGTGTCAGCTGGCCGTCACCTACCATCTCAGGTAGAGAGGGCAAGTCACGCTGCAGGAACAGAGAACCCACACCCCAGTGGCCACGGCAACAGGGCTCCTTTCAGGTGAGGGGGGTGCGCCTCCTCAGAGCCACTCAGGGGTCTGGGAGGGAGGAGCCAAGTTTGCTAATCTTGAGAGAACAGAGTTCTGGAAGGTCCCCACCTGCCCCCAAAGTGCTCCAGCCTAAAGTGCATGTATCAGTTCTCCTTGGAGGGGGCGGAGTTAAGGCGCTTCTGTCTCCTGTAGTTGAGATGCTCAGAGCACATGGACAGAGCCCCTCCCCCCCACCATCAGTGTGGGACGGCAGGGGAGGACACTGAGGCAGAAAGGGTGTGCACGGCTGAAGCCGGGGACAAGGTGCCCATGTCCTGCAGAAGGGTCAGGCGTGTAGCCACCACCCGCAGGTTCTCAGCGTGACCTTTTCCTGATGGTCCTGGGGTGTCAGCCCTTCCACGTGGGGCTCCTGGCAGAGGCGACAGAAGCCCTACTGTTCAGGTGGGGCGGGGTCCTCAGTCCTGTCGGAGGGGCCGGGTCGGTGTGCCCACACTCTAATCAGCTCCAGTGTCCACCACTGTGCTGAAGGAAACAGAACAGAAATAGACCAACACAAAGCATGGTTTGGGCTTGGAGTGGCTTAGAACCCAGACAGGGTACTGTTCTAGACCCTTCCCCAGGCACCAGTGGGTTTTACATACTGCACATCAGATTGCTAGAGAACTCAGTGTCCACTGGCCTCCCTCCGCGGCCACAATCACTCTGCTTGCCCAAGCCACCATCTCCCCACCCGGTCACAGCCCATGAGCCTCGACTTTTGGCCTCCAGGTGGACCAAGCCACGGCTTCCCATGTGGGCCTCAAAGCAGCCTGAAGTCCTTCCTGCTCGCACCAGCTGGAACTGCCCTTTCCAGCTTTGGGCCGTAGTCTTCCTCTCTCTGACCCATCTTGAGACCCGTCCTCTGAGGATACGCCCTGGACGTCCCTCTCCAATCCCCCGTCCAGCCCCTGTGCTGCTCAGACTGGCCCCTGCTCATGGGAGGACCAGCCGTCCGCTGGCCCCTGCAGGCGTCACTGCTGTTTTTCTGACGCCTGTCAGGAAGCTCTGCTGCAGGGGTGGAGGCTGGACGCTGGCCACGGTCCTGAAGCTGGCAAGTGCTGTCACCTCCAGCTCACCCCTGCCCACTGCAACTGACCTTCTAGCTCGGCTAGAGGGTCATTGTCCCATTATGTGCTCCAGGTAGAGACAAACTAGAGGACTAGGAACTCAGAGAGTTGTAAGGGTCACATAATTCAGCCTGAGTAGTTGGTGGGCATGGCCCAGAAGGAGGCCAGGCTCAGGGGGTGCTTTGTGTCACTGTGCCCAAGTGTCAGGGTGCCCTCTGTGAGTGGCACAGGCTCTTCTGGTGCTGAGATGGGAGGGTGGGCATGTTTCAGAACTGCGCCATGCAGACACCCCTCCCTAGGCCACCTACTCTCCTAGGTCCTTTAGTTTATATGGTCATGTTCGTATCTCACTTACCTGGTGCCAGGTCCTGTGTTTGACTTGAGGCCTCAGGGAGGGGCAGAGCAGAAACATCTGGCCCATGTCCCTGTCGTTCTACACACCCTCTTCTCCTTCATAGCCTCTGGGACCTCCAGAGATTAGGATGTGATGTTATGAGACAGTGAATATAACAGCTAGTTTGGGGTGGGCACCAAGAAAAGCAAAAATCGGAAATAAATAGAATATCTGTTCAACATGTGAACTCTACCAGGTTTTCATGTAGCTACTTTTAAGTTTTTCTGTATATTCTCTAGCTTAAAGTTTAAAATAAATACCAAACTTTATATATATTTGGTATTTATAAAATTTGGAATTTATTTTAATATCATATTTTTATCATAATTTGTGGTGTGAGGGTATCTGGAAAGTATCCAGACATGTAACTGTTCTCATTATATTAACAATGGCTGGATACTTTCCAGACAGCCCTCATGTGTGTGTGTGTGTGTGCGTGTGTGTGTGTGTATTTAAAATTGGTTGGTTACCATCCTCGTGTACTATCATAATTTATGTTTTACATTTTCTTATATTATTTGATTAAATGTTTGATCAAGTTTGCAAAGTTAACCAGTTTTTTGCAATGACAGAAGCATAAAAATGATGATAGTGATTATAAACACATGATATTTTCCTGGTCTATGTTTTAACACAAAGCTAGATCATTAATTTTTAAGCCTTTGAAATACTCAGAGCAAACCCAACGTTAATTTTCAGAAATTTCTTTCAAGTAAGCTTTTAATTTTCTGAATTACAAAACAAGTGAGACTTTCTTCTATTTTCAGAAAAGTCTACCTTCTATGGGATTTTCATTTGATAATAAAATGTTTTTAATTTTTGAAGTCTGGTAATGTGATACCTCCAGACTTGTTCTTTTTCCTTAAGATTGCTTTGGCTATTTAGGCTCTTTTCTGTTTCCAAACTAAGCGTAAATCTGTGAAATATGACATTGGTATTTTGAAGGGGATTGCATTGAATCTGTAAATCACTTTAGGTACTATGGGCATAGCAATGCTGATTCTACTGATCCTTGAGCATGATGTATTTTTTCATTTATTTGTGTCATCTGTGATTTCTTTCTCAGTATTTCGTAGTTCTCTTTGTAGATATCTTTCATCTCCTTGGTTAAGTATGTTCCTAGGTATTTTATTTTCTTTGTAGCTATTATGAATCGTATTGAGTCTGTGATATGATTCTCAGCTTAACTGTTCTTGTTGTATAGGAATGCTACTGATTTGTGTACATTGATTTTGTAACCTCAGACTTTGCTGAATTTATCTATCAATTCCAGGAGTCTCCTGGTAGAGGCTTTGGGTTTTCTAAATAAGATTATCATATTGTCAGTAAAAAGCAATAGTTTGACCTCTTCTTTACCAATTTGGATAACATTTATTTCTTTCTCTTGTCTGATTGCTCTGGCTAGGACTTCTGGCACTACGTTGAATAGAAGTGGTGACAGTGGACACCCTTGTCTTGTTACAGTTCTTAGTGGGAATGCTTTCAACTTTTCCCCATTTAGTATGATATTGGCTGGGGGTTTGTCATATATGCTTTTTATAATTTTGAGATATGTTCTTTCTATGCCTAGTGGGTTGAGGTTTTTTGTCATAAAAGGGCGTTGAATTTGTTGAATACTTTTTCTGCATCTATTGAGATGATAATGTGGCTTTGTTTTTGTTTCTGTTTAGGTGGTGAACCACATTTATTGATTTATGGATGTTGAACCATCCTTGCATCCCTGGGATGAAGTCCACCTTGGTCATGGTGAATTATTATTATTATTATTTGATGTGATGTTAAATTTGGTTTGCTAATATATTATTGAGGATTTTTATGTCTATAATCCTAAGGGATATTGGTCTGTAGTTTTCTTTTTTGTTGTGGCCTTTCCTGGCTTTGGTATCAAGGTGATACTGGCTTCATATAATGAGTTGGGGAGGATTCCCTCCTTCTCAATGTGATGGAATAATTTCTGCAGTATGGGTACCAGCTCTTCTTTGTAGATCTGGTAAAATTTGGCTGTGAATCCATCAGGTCTGGAGCATTTTTTGTTGGAAGATATTTTATTGTTGCTTCAATCTCTGTGCCCATTATTGGTCTGTTCAGGAATTCTGTTTCTTCCTGCTTGAGTCTTGGGAGGTTGTGTGTTTTCAGGAATTTGTCCATTTCCTCTATGTTTTTGAGTTTATATGTGTAGAGATTTTCATAGAATTCACAGTTTTCTCTTCCTTTTCTAGTTCCTTGATGATATTTTGTATTTCTGTGGTATCACTTTTATAGTCATGAAATAGTAAATACATGATCTTGAATCAAAAGTTGAGTTTATCATATCTCAAACAAGAAGCAGTATAATTAATCAAAGTATGTGACTAAACTATCAACACAGTCTTGAGTCCTTAATGGTAGTTTGTTTATGCCAGCAGCAGAGAAGCCTGGAGAGCAAGTGGCAATGAAATTGTGAAAGGCATTTTTCCTCAGCTTGTTGACAATTGAATATTTTTCCTCACAAGAATTAAGTAAGTAGTCCAAAGCCTGAAAGAAGTTGTAGTCAGTTGGTGCAAAGTCTGGTGAATATGGTGGCTGACAAGAGAGTATCCGAGTCCAGCTTCTGTAGTTTGAGCAGCATTGTTTATGAAACATGTGACCAAGCATTGTCTTGCAAGAGGATTGGCTTATCTCTATTGATCAATCTTGGCTGCTTAATAAAAAGCATCTTCCTCATTTTGTCCAATTGGTTGCAGTAGACATCCACTGTAATTGATTGACCAGATTTCATGAAGCTGTAGTGGAAAATACCAGCAGTGGACCACCAAACAGACACCATTAGCTTTATTTGATGACTATTCAGTTTTGGACTGTGTTTCGGCATTTCATCTCGATCCAACCAGTGCCAAACACTTGCATTGTCAAAAAGAATCTATTTTTCATCACATGTAGCAATATGGTGTAGAAATGGTTCACCTTTATGTCATGACAGCTAAGAAAGGCAAGCTTCTAGACAATTTCTCTTCTGACACTGGTTTAATTCATGCAGTACCCATGTATCCAGCTTCTTTACCTTGCTGATTTGTTTCAAATGGCCCAATATTGTTGGAATAGTAACGTCAAACCTTGCTGATAATTCACATGTAGGTTGAGATGGATTTACTTCCACTACAGCTTTCAGCTCATCATTACCCACCTTGGTCTTAGGTTGCCCACTTGTTCATTTTCAAGATTAAAATCACCAGAATGGAATTTCTCAAGCCACCAACACACCTTGTGTTCATTAGCCACATCCTTCCCAAACACTGTGTTGATATTTGGAGCTGTCTGTGCTGCATTGTTTCCATGATGGAACTCATATTTGAAAATAACACATGTTTTTGACTTATCCACAGTTTTACAAAAATTGCTCTAAAAAATTTGAAAGACAATCACAAACCACACCATTTGAAAGAATGAGGATGTACCTTCACAATAAAAATAAAACAAGTCAAAGTGAAATGTCAGAGATAGCAACTGTCAAACTTACTAATTAAGGAAGTTGGACATTTTATACTTAATAACTTAATGTCTCCTTTTTCATTTCTGATTGAGCTTATTTGTGTCCTTTCTCTTCTATTCCTGGTTAATCTAGCAAGAGGTCTATCAATTTTGTTTATCTTTTCAAAGAACCAACTTTTTATTTCATTGATCCTTTGTATTGATTTTTTATTTTCCATTTCATTTAGCTCTGCTATGACCTTAGTTATTTCTTTTCTTCTGCTGACTTTGGGTTTGGTTTTCTCTTCCTTTTCTAGTTCCTTCAGATTTGTCATTATATTGTTAATTTGTGATCTTTCTATCTTTTTCATGTAGGCATTTAAGGCTATGAATTTTCCTGTTAGGGCTGCTTTTGCTGAATCCCATAGATTTTGACAGCTTATGTCCCTTTTGTCATTCAGTTTGAGGAATCTTTTGATTTCCATCTTAATATCATTATTGACCCAATAATCATTCAGCAGCATGTTGTTTAATTTGCATGATTTTTTGAGAATTGAGTGTTTCTTTTGGAGTTGATTTCTAGTTTTCTTCCACTGAGGTCTGAGAAGATACATGCTATGATTTCTACTTTTTTGAATTTGTTGAGATGTATTTTATGGCCTAAGATATGATCAATCTTGGAGAATGTTCCATGTGCTGCTGAAAAGAACATATATTCAGTAGTTTTGGGGTAGAATGTTCTGTAAATGTCTGTTAGACCCATTTGTTCTAGAGTCCTGTTTAAGTCCAATGTTTCTTCATTTATTTTCTGCTTGGATGATATGTCCAGTTCTGTCAGTGGGGTTTTAAAGTCCTCAGCAATTATGATGCTGCTGTTTATTTCTTTGCTTTGATCTAGTAGAATTTGCTTTATGAATCTGGGTGCTCCTGTGTTAGGTACATAAATACAATATTTAGGATTATTTGTCTTCAAACTATACTACAAGGCTAAGTAACCAAAACAGCATAGTATTGACACAAAAAATAGAGACATAGACCAATGGAACAGAACAAAGAACCCAGATATAAAATCATCCACATATCATCAGTGAACTGATCTTTGACAAAGCAGACAACACTGTACACTGGGGAAAAGAAGCCCTATTCGATAAACAGTGCTGAGAAAATATGATAGCCACATGCAGAATAATGAAACAGAAACCATATTTCTCATCACTCACAAAAATTATTTCAAGATGGATAAAAGACTTAAATATAAGGCATGAAACCATAATAGTTATAGAAGAAAATGTTGGAAAAACTCTTCTAGATATCAGCCTAGGCAAAGCATTTATGAAAAAGACCCCAAAGGCAATCATAGCAACAACAAAAATAAATAAATGGGACTTGATTAAATTAAAAATCTTCTGCAACAGAGCAGAAGATAACAGAGCAAATAGATAACGTACAGAATGGGAGAAAATATTTGTAAGTTATACATCTGATAAAGGGCTAATAACAAGAGTCTACAAAGGACTCAAGCAAATCAGAAAAAAATAAACAACCCCATTTATAAGTGGGCAAAAGACATGAATAGAAGCTTTTCAAAAGAAGAAAGACAAATGGCTACTAAACATGAAAAAATGCTCCATGTCACTAATCATCACAGAAATGCAAATTAAAACCACAATGAGATATCACCTTACCTCAGAATGACTTTTATTAAAAAGTCCAAAAACAATAGATGCTGGTGTAGATGCAGAGAGAAAGGAACACTTATACGCTGTTGGAGGGAATATAAACTAGTACAACCTCTGTGGAAAACAGCATGGAGATTCCTCAAAGAACTAAAAGTAGACCCACCATTCGATCCAGCAATTCCTCTACTGGGTATTTACCCAAAGGAAAAGAGGTCAATTTATCAAAAAAGACACCTGCATAATATCCTGAATTTTAAAACAATAGACACCTGCACTTGAATGTTTATTGCAGCACAATTCACAATTGCAAAGATGTGGAATCAACCCAGGTGCCCATCAATTCATGAGTGGATTAACAAAATTGGAATATGTATACCATCGAATACTACTCAGCCATAAAAAACAATGAATTAATGCCTTTTGCAAAAATTTGTATGGAACTGGAGACCGTTATCCTAAGTGAAATGTCTAAAGAATGGAAAAGCAAACACCGCATGTACTCAGTGTTAAATTGGAAGTAACTGATGAGCACATAAGTGCACAGAGGGAAGAAAAACTGAGAACAAATCAAGCGGGGACAGTGGGAAGGGTGAGGACAGGGTGGGCCACAACCTACCTAACGGGAACAGTGAGCACTATCTGGGTGACAGGCACACTTATAGTCCGGACTCAAGCATCACAAAAGCGATCCCTGTCACCAACAACATTTGTATCCCTGTAATATTTAGAAATAGAATAACTAACTAAATAAACAAACTAAAAGTGTTTTTCATTTTTCTTTAATAATTCTTAACATTTTGTGCAGAAGAAGTGAAAATACTAAAACTCATGCTCCTGGTTACGAAGTACTGATTTATGCCAAAACATGGATGAACCCTGAACATGCTAAACCAAGTGCAAGAAGCCAGATACAGAAGGATACATTTATGATTCCTCTTATACGAAATGTCCAGAATAGGCAAATTCACAGAAGTAGACAGAAGTAGAATAGAGATTTCTGGGGCTGACGGAGGGAGCAGATGGGTGCGTATTGTTTAATGGGTGCAAAGTTTTTGTTTGAAATGATAAGAAAATGTTCTGGAAATAGTGATGATGGTCACACATCATTTTAAATGAATTTAATGCTACTGAAGTCTATACTCAAAAATGGGTAAAGCAGTAATTTTTATGTTATATGCATTTTACCACTATAAAAACAAATTAAAAACCAGCCTCCTACAAATCAGCTGAATGCACTGCGAGTAGCAATCAGCAGCCCTCTGAGACTGCGCTGTCCATTCGGGGGCTGCAGCGCTCCCCAGGGGGCGCAGCCTGGGCGGGGGCAGCCCCTGCTCAGCCCCTGCAGCCTCTGTGTCCGCAGAAGGTGCTTCATTATTTATTAGCCGGGCAATCTGGCAGGCAGCGTGCTCTCGGCAGCCAGAATCCAATACCGAAAGGTCACCACCGCAAACACCCGAGCCAAAGGGTGTTAAAGCAAATACAAATACACCTTTTTAATTTCAGCTGAATTGATTAGATAACAATTGGGGAGGGTGTCACAGGTCAGGAGGCGCAAGCCAGCAGGTCGGGGGGAGAGAAAGGAGCCCAGGGCGGCGGTCACAGGGGTGCTGGGCTGAGCCCAGGGCAGGCCCCCCACCCCCGCCCCAGCCCGGCTCATGTCTCAGCAAATGAAGAAATGCCCTCGCCGGAGCCAGTGGCTTTCAACAGAGCCGAGTACATGGCGAGAGGCCACTGCACAGCCAACACGGGTTAGAAATGAAGGTCTATTTGACGTCAAGTACACAAGGGCTCTCAAATATTTTAAAAGGGGAGAAATAACCCTCATGCTCAGCACTGCTATCTGAGGCCTGGTGTCACCAGCACCCTGCCTGTGCATACATATATGTGTTTTTTATATATATGTGTGTGTATGTGTATATATGTGTATGTATGCACATTTGTATGTATATCTGTATATATATGATTATTCAAATATGTAAGCCTCACAAACAATCAAATATGTAAATGTAATGGAATGAGACTTTTGCCAGTGAAAACTGAAAATTATTTAAAAAGATATGATTGCCCAGGAGCCCCTGCCCGGACCTCCCTCAGGTCAGTGGTGCAAGTTGTGGAGCAGCTTGGAAGTGCCACCAGGAGCATCCAGCGACCTCCACGGGCCTGTGGCATGGAGCTGGCTGGCGGGCTGGGTGCCACTGAAGTTCCGGGACATGGACGACACCAAAGGAGCCGTGTGGAGCGATGAAAAGCCGGGGGTGGGGAGACACATGTCTGCTGAGGGACTGTCACAGCTCAGCAGCCTCGACAGGTAAGGCATGCAGCTCCCCTCCACCTCTTCCTTGCTCATGCTTTAGAGCATTCCGGAATGCAGACCAGAGAGAAACATTATCACCTAGTCAAGCTTCAATCTACTTGCACTGCAGAAGAAGAAAGCCATCGTTAGCCTCAGGGCACTGGCTTGGGGACAGGTGACACCCGCCTCCTAGCAGACTTTGGGCGCAGCTGTCCCCGGTCTGCCGAGCTGCTGTCCCTCCTGCCCTTTCCGCGCGTGGCATGCCCTCACATCGGAGCCCGAGAACTTGGCATTTGCACCTCATTTTTACCAGAAATAACAAAAAGAAACTTTTGGAAAACCAAGAGAACTTACCCTGAGATCAGGAAACTGAATTTAGAACAAAATATCGTGCCTGACTTCTACAGGATCCATCGTAAGGACCAGCTTGTGCGTTTTGTCTGTTGGCTGGAGCCGCAGCACCTGCCAGCCGGACCCACGGCTCCGGGACTTTTGAGCCCGGCTGGCCTCGGTCTCCCCAGTGCGCACAGGTCAGGAAGGAACAAAGTCAAGGAAAACACTTTGTGTTCCTTTTCTATGAAGATTTATTAATGAAATATAAGTTTGAAAATAAATCTTGAAGTCTATGATGTGAACAGTAACCCCCAAACTCATGCAGGTGTTTGTCGAGAGAAACTACGTTCCATCCACACTTTGCCGAGCAGAACGCCCAGCCGCCGCTGGGGAGGCGATAACCCTGGGCCCAGGGGAGATGCTCTGTCTGCTGCCGCGGCCTGGGCAGGCCTGCTCGACCGCTGCCAGGCGACCCTCCCATGGTTCAGGGAAAAGGCAAGAGCCTGCTCTTGCCACACGCGTGCAGACGGCACCCACATCCCAAGGTCTCAGCACCCGCCCCGTCTCCTCCGGTCCCTCTTCCTGTCTCGCCGCGGCAGACCCACCCCTGTGCTGGCTCAGAACGCGTTCCCGGCGAAAACAGCCTTCCCCCGTAGGCTGCACCTTCCCGGGGCCCTCGTCCCTATCGAGACGCAGGACGACGCATCCTGACACCCGGAGAGGTTCGGGGCCTGGCAGTGCAGACGTGTTCGGGAGTGGAGCCTTCATGCTGGGAGGGCAGGGTGTCCTGGGAGGGTGGCCCTGTGTCTGCGAGCAGCCGGCCCCAGCCGGGGTTTGTGACGCGTCTCACTCCTCACGGGGCTTAGCGAACCACGGGAGCTGCCGGACGCCCAGCAGGCCTGAGCGAGACGGGAGCACAGCGTGGAGAGCCCAGAGAGCGCTGTTTGTTCTTCCTTTCTTTTTCATTTTTCAGCATTGTCGGCATGTTTTGTCACAAATCGACATTTATTTACATCTCCATCTTTTCATTAGCAAATAGACAGGGTGTAGCTAGACATTGAAACTCTGAATCCACACATACGAAATTAAAATGAAAACATCAGATCAGTGAATTTTATGCTTTTCCATGTCAGGATGTATTTTTACATTATAATTATAAAAATGGCACCATTTATGATGTAAATTTGAAAAATTAGAGAAAGTATGTATAATTAAATACAGGTTACTGTAATCCTATAGCTGACTTCAGAGGGCACTGCAGAGCTAGGAAGGTGTGTGCACACACATGTGCATGTAAACACATGGGTGCACGCACACACAAATTGGATCATCTTACAGGTAGAGGCTGGGACGCTGGTTGCTGTAGTGCTGCGCCACACTCTCAGGGCCACAGGGCGCTTTCTTTCCTCTGGCTTCCAGGAATCTTCTAAGCTAGTTGTCAGGGCTACAAGTATTTAGGGAAAAAACCCATAATAATAAAATGCTTTAATAAGAGTTCGTGACAACAGGAAACCGATGCTACAAAGTTGCTGGGTGACTTATCCGCAAGCGAACAGCCCAGGCTGCAGCTGCAGTAGCTGCGGAGGAAAACCAGGAAAAGGCGACGTGGTCACCCTCCCTGAACATCTACACCAGGAAAGTGATGCAATTGCTGCGTATAAATTGTCTCATTCCTTCTCGTAGCAGCCCCAGACTATCATCTTAGCCAGTCCCTTTCACAGTCGAAGCAGGGACTGTGAGGATGTGGGAGTTGCTCACAGTCACGTGGCAAGGCTGGGTGGGGCATGTGTTCGGCGGGTAGAGAGTCTCATGCAGCGTTGGTGGGCAGAGAGGGCGCAGGCTGAGTGGCTGGAACAGAGCTGAAGAGGTGGACGTGTGTGTCGTGGTGTTAGGGAACTGATCAGCCTCAGCAAGAGCAAGATCCCCCTCTCTACAAAAAGGTAAAAAAAAAAAAAAAAAAAAAAATAGCTGGATGTGGTGGCACGTGCCTGTAGTTCCAGCGACTCCGGAGGCTGAGGCAGGAAGATCACTTGAGCCAGGTGTTCGAGGCTGCAGTGAACTATGATGACGTCACTGTACTCCAGCCTGGGTAACAGAGATCCTGTCTCAAGGAAAAAAAAATAAAAGAAAGAAAGTGAATAGAAGCCTCAACTTGTCCCTGTCCATGGGATTATTGAAGTCACCCCTGAGGTTCTCTCTCCATCTGAAAAGGATAATATATCCATGTCATCAATTCTTTTAGGAATTCAATACCATTAGTATATGAAATTGTTAACACAATCAGCTTGTTATAAACAGTATCTTTTATTAATGGAGGATCTGGGTTTCGGAACATCGTCTGACAAAACAGAGTGTGTGAACTAGTGGATCCGTGCCACCTTGGAAAAGAATCCCCAGGGACGCCCGCTGGCTCTGTCCTGGGTTCTACTTTGTCTGAAAAACAATCAGTGTCTTGGATGGGAGAATTGGTGGCATCTCAAGCAGATACTCCGATGACACAGAACTGCGAAAGGGTGGTTATCACAGGACGATACGAAGTAAAGGTCCATACAGTTCACAATAGGCTGAGGGGATGATTGTGGCTTAGTTTCAAAATTAATTATATAGATATAAATAATTGCAAAGTCCTTATCAGAAAATTCACACACACACACACACACACACACACACACTGTGTATTAGACACAGAAGAGGCCAGAGGTGAGGCCAGCAGGACAGCATCCCATACTTCTTGTGCAGGTACAGGCCCTCAGAGTGGAAAAGAAGACATATCAAGTTGTGCTGACTGTGTTAGTTCAACAGACAGCTCAAAATGAGTAAGATATTTCTATGCACAAACCCCTGTTATACATTTAAAATGGAGAAAGGATATAATCTCTTGTTTCCAGGCACTGAATATGTGTAATCTAGTATGATTTTGTCAATTGCTCCATGAAGAAAGGAGCATCGACTCCAAGTTTTTCCAGCAAGAAAATGAAAACTTCAGAGGGGCGAAGACAGTCCAGCACTGTTGCAAGAGAGACGTGGGTTTGAAGCTGCAGCTGGCCTCCTTTCAAATCCTCTCCGCTAAGCCTGATTGGAGCTCTGTGCGCCCAGAGACAGGACGGCACCTTCAGGAGATGACCTTTGCTCCCCAGTTTGGGTCTGGGGACAGGACGGAGACCCGGGGGTGCGGCGGCCATGCGAGGCTCGCCTGGCGGAGTGAAATGCGCAGTACACAGCGCTCGAGCTGGAGGAGGCGGAATCCAATTGAATCATGTGGCCCCTCGAGGAAGGAAGATATGAACTCCATCTAACTTCTCTAATAATCGAAATTACTTCCAAACAACAACTTACCCAATAAAGCTCAATAAAACAAAATTGAACCCCTAATAAAATAGTCTAGAAGATATACTGAACCAGAGGAGCCTTGGTTTTCGGTAACTTCAGCTTTACTGAAAGTTGTTAATCTTGTGTTTTTAAAGTGAAAAGTGCTCTAGGATTTTGTTAGCCTGGAGGTTTGCTGCTTATATAAGACCAGTGACGGTGGCACTGGAGGTGCCATCCAGACCTGTCCCCCGGGGTGGCTGGGAATGAGGCCAGCAGACAGTCTCCAGCAGTCACTCTTCCCCAGGGATCAGCTCACGAGCAAAGAACTGCTCCGCCCCAAGTCACCCCCTTCTAGGGGCAACCAGCATCCTAACCCCAACTTGAGAAAAGTCTAAAGAGCCATCTCACTTTGGATCTGGCCAGGGGCTCAGCCCGGCCTTTGTGGAGACGGCTCTGCAGCCTCCTGGCAGGTGCCAGTCCGAGAGCTCTCCCCACCGCGGGCCTGCACCCTCTTCTCAGTCCCAACCCGCAGCACCGTCCCTCTCTTGCCTAAGCTCCTCATGCTGCCCGTTATGTGCCCACCTCCCACGGCAAAATCATCTCAGAAGCGAAATATGCATCATTCTGTGGATAAAAGGATAAATAATGTTTAACCAAAATGAGCCTGCTTAGAATGTAGGTCATTTTCCAGCAAATATTTATCTCTGTCAAAAAATATTAATATAATCAGATCGAATTTATAAAGTGTATTTTATTGTGCACACAAAAGAACGGTTTGCAAATCCAGAGACTTCAAACCAAAAGTGGTAAGAAGCTCCTCTTTCGACAGTCACAGCACATACAGAGGAGGCATTTTCACCTTTTTGTGACTGGCCATCATACACTAACATTGTTTTTTAAGGCAAGCAGACTGTTTAAGCTAATCTATCTATAGCAGATCGGTTTGATTTCACTGAATCATGCAGACAAGGATGTAACATTTATGTTTCATGTTCTGTTTATGATTAGAGTTTTGGGGAAATCAGGATGACTTAGGTTTGGGTTACCTGGCTGTGGGTGGTTGGCCTTGGGGAGCTCAAACTTCCGCCGCCACTTTTATTTCTTTCTTTGACACTTCGAAAGCATCATCGACACTTTTTAAAAGAAACAGACCAGGTGCTGTAGAAGTCATTTTATTTAATCCAGCTTATAGCCTGGTTGTATTTTGTTACCGATCTATGCATGTTTCTCATCTTTGAAAAACTTATTTCCCTGTTACTCTAGGGAAACAAACACGATGAAGCCTGGTGGGGACTTAGGGCACCCCGAGGGCTGGTTGGTCCCTCCTGTGAGCACCTCATATTAGGGGTGTAGGATGCCTGGCCACTGCCCTGCCTGCCCGTGCTTCTCCGAAGTCTTCTGCTCGTGTATTTTCTTGTGAACTGTCTGGGGAATGACGTGGCAAATGCATCATATCCAACACACTTCCACCTTCGCCCTGGAATTGGGTCATATTATCCAGATCATTTTAAAATAAATCAAAAATGACTGACCGGTGGCAGCACGCTGAGCTCCCCACTGCCACCTTACTGTCCTTTGTCATTCCCCAGAGGCTGCTCCACCAGGGATTGGTGTTCCTCATTGGGGGGGGGGGGTTCTTTTTAAAGGTTTGCTACACATCTACTTATCTGTGTGCATGTAGCATGTTATTTTTACTGTTGCATTTTATTTTTGTATGGCGTCATACTGTAGATGTCTTTCTGCAGTTTGCTCTGGGGTTGCGCCATGCTAAGTTCTGAAATGTTGCTGTAGACTTTTTCCGTAAAGGGGGCATAATGGATGTTTTGGGTTTTGTGGGCAACTACTCGACTGTATCTCTGTGATGTGAAAGTCGCCATTGATAACACACAAGCCAGCGGGCTGGGCTGGGCTCCAGTGAAACTTTATTTACAAAACCAGGGAACTGGCCGAATTTGGTTTGTGGGCTGTAGTTCACAGATTTCTGCTTTAGATGAAGTCTGTCACTGAAACTCCTACCCAGTAGTACTCCATTGCATGAACGTTGCATAATTTATTTATGCACTCTCTTTTTGCGAGGTACTTACATTGTTTCTAGTTTTTTTCTCCAGCTCAAACAAGATTGAAATAAACATTCTTAGGACACATGCCTGGAAGTGGGCTCACGTAGAGGGATACCCTCAGCTTTCCCGTGTTTGCCTTGGAGGTTATTTACCAGCTTGCTGTACCTCCTTCCACCAGCAGAGTGTGAGATGCGCGGGTGCTCACGTTCTCACCAAGTCTTGCTAGGGGCAGATTTTAACCCTTTTTGCCAAACTGAAGAGCGCGGTCTGATCTCTCCGTTTTCGGGTACCCAGTCTTACGGGTCCTCCTCGGTGTGCTGCACACTTTCCTCCCGTGCTTCCTCCTCTGCTTGTGTTTGCCTTCAGACGGGTTTATGAGATTCTATATCTTGAAAAACTTTTTTTTAATTCGTGAAACCAATTTTTCACGTAAGTAATTATGATATAATTTATGACTTTTCTCTTTGCTTAGGCTTTTGTTCTTTTTGCCCAAAGTCCTTAATTTTAATGCAATGAAATGTTTCTTTTTCTTTACTCTTTTACTGCTTTTGTGTCTTTTAAAAGAAATCATTTCTTGTTCCTAAATCATCAAGGTAACCACCTACACATTCTCCAAAATGTTTTAGGATGCTGCTTTGCACATTGAGATTCCGTGGCGTGGTTTTGTGCGCGACGGGATCTAATCTCACTGTCCTGTTCCACGTGGGTAATGAATTTTAGACACGGCGTAATAACTCATCCGTCTCTACTCTGGCAGTGCCCTTCTGTGTTTATGTGATGTGTCCATGCATCTAGCAGCTATTTTTGTACTTTAGTCTTCCCCAAAAGACTGTTTAGAGATTTGAATTGCAACTGTGTTAGATTTATAGAGTGACTTGGGGAGAAATTCCTGGCAGTAGTGAGTCTTCCCCTCCATGTATTTCCCCGTGTTCAGGACTCTGTGCTGTGTGCGGTGGAGCAGAGACGGCTGCACAGTTCTTGCCACTCTTCCCACGGAGAAACGGGCTCCGATTCCTCTCCTCCTGCGGCGGGGTGGCTTGGTGCTCTTGCCTGGTCTGCAGGACGTGGTGGGGGCAGAGGGAGCCCCGTGCCCCGTCTGCCCGGGACGTTCCCAGGTGGAGGCTGGGAAACCTCTTGGTCCTGTGGACAGGGGACAGCAGATCATCCTGCCGCTGCCCAGACCGGGCCAGGGACCTGCCTGCGACAGGAGGCTGCCCGGGCTGAGCCCTCATGGCAAACCCCAGCCGCACACGCTAACACGCTTGCGAGGACGAGCTCCTTCCGTCTCCTCCTCCGTGGGTGGCACAGACCTGGGCACTTGCACCCCCATTGGACGGTGGTGTAGACCTTGATAATCTTTGCTTTGGAATTGGGAGAAGTCAATTTACATAAATTTATACAATTTTAATAATATGTTAGTCCAGTGTATGGCATTGTTGTTTAAAGAAATTCTATGTTTAATATTTTGATAAAACAACGGCAGTCTTACTCCTTAACAGTTTTATAAATTTGACTTAACATAGGATTTTCTGGACGTGATCTAACCCTCAGAACGCCAGGCGCGCTAGGGCGCAGCACCAATTTCTGTGGTCGTTTCCAAGACACAGCTGGGCTTTCTAAGCCACCAAGTGAGCAGTGACACCAAATTAGTGTGGCTAAATGTTATTGTTTTTTATAATGTAAAGTATAATAACCATAAGAACACAATAAAGAACTGGTAATAAAGAAGTTGAGGAGATGAATTACTCTAAATGGAAAATAAATGACGCTCGATGATGAGGATTATGAGGTCTGGGACTCGGCCTGGCGTGCACAGCTGCATCCCGGGACCCAGACGTGCCGGCGCGCGGTCGTGCGCAATAAATCCTTGTTGGATATTTTTAATAACTTGTTCTCCTTCCTGATACGTGTATTGTCACTTGATTAATCCAATTTCCTAAGAAACAAAATACACTCACACCACTCTTGAATGTGCTCTTTCGGGATTCACGTTGGGGCTGCCGCGTGGTTCAACCCGCCCACTAATGAGCTCGTCTCGTCAACTCAGTGTTTAATCTCCAGGGGATCCAGCCCAGCACAGTGACGAACGTCACGTCGCTCTTTGTGACTATGAGTGCTCTGTCACGTTGCCGGTATTTAGAGGTGGGTTTGACGTTATTTGCGAGATGAATGAAACACTGGAGTCTAAGGCAGAAAAGAAGGTGGAAGGATTTCCCACAGACGCTCTTGAATCAACACCTGCATTGCGCTGTTGCAAGTCCTTGCATGAGTTCTTAGAATCAAAGAAGTATATATTTTTTCCACAAATAGACCGTCTCAGATGCATAAGAGGCCCATTTTTTACCTCACTATTGGATTGGCAAGAAATTCAGTAAAAACCAACCCCCCCCCCCCCCCCCGGCTCTTTCTCTCTCTCTCTCTCTCTCTCTCTCTCGCTCTCTAATAGGAAATTCAGGCTGGAAGTCAAACACACACCCACCATCCAAATGGATGCCCAGGGGGCGGCATGGCGGCTTGGTTGATTGTGGGTCCCAGGGCTGCAGTGCCCCCGTCACAGTGGGTCTGTCTGGTCAACTCCCCTCTCTAGTGATGGGGACGGGGAGGCTGTGCCCTGCGGTGCCAGCATGTGACTGTGGGTGTCCCCAGCAGAGACTGAGTCATGCTGGCCACCACTCAACTCGCTGGGTGAATGGAAGTCACACGTGCACAACACTAAATACATTTACACACAACAGTGTCTGGATTCCACATAGATGATGTGGTCTCTTGTATGCTCACTCAGCATTATTTTTTCAAGACCATTTCCCAAATATCTTGTCTTTTGCTAAACTCCTGAAAAAATCAGTTTTAAAATTTCCTCTTACAATGACATTCGTAAGGTACCTTGCTCTACCCACGCACAGACGTGTGATCACAGGACGGGATTCTTGACAACATGCACCGCACTTCGACCGCCTTTCATTACTGGAAAAACTCCAGCAATTGTACTGTACATTCCTAACGTGGGCTGCCTGAGTCCTTCATCAGAGACTGAGCCCACCCAGGAGAACATGCGGGGCCTCCTTCCCCGAATTATGGGGCCAGGAAGCAGGGGACAGGCCAGACTATGGTTTTTGAACTTTCTCCTTCAGACTGTCTCTGAAGGCACCGATTGTGCCAGTGCTCATACTCCCGGGAACCCAAGGGGAAGGTACAACCTTTCCAGTGGTGAAATCTACCTACTCCCAGCTCCAGTATCGAAATAAAAGATCTCAACCTTCTTGTGATAAATTCCTCGCAATTAAACAAAAATCATACAAACACACACATTTTTGGTTTGATGGACCTATTCCAGTGAACATTTTTGTGAGAAGCTATTAATAATTCCTTGTTAAATTTCAACTTTTTAAACTTTCCAGTTAGGATTCAGTGCTCTGTCCAAAACGAGGACTGTCAGCCTAACCTGTCTCCCAAGCAGGAAAACATAACTGCCACCCTGGGCGAGCCTGTGCCCTGCTCCCCAGAGCTTTGGGGGAGCCTCGGGGCCCGTAGGTGGATCTTGGGTCCTCGGCACATTGTAGCATCTGTGCAACCTAACGCTGCAGGTTGTTCTGGCTGGCGACAGGGCCACCCCTTCCCAGAGTTTGGGATCAGAAAGTAGCATCGAGATAAGAACATTTGGAAGGAAATAGTGTTCAGCCATTCGCTGCAAGGGCGCCGCGCGGCCTGCGGATCACTGCGCCTGATCCGGGGACTCATTGTCTGCCTTTATGTCTCCAACACAGCAGCTCTTTGAAACGTGTGAGCATAACTTTTGGAGTTTGAAACATACAGCCAATTTAGATCCATTAGAGCTCTCTTATCCCCCAAATGCACCTGGAAATGATAAAAAAAAAAAATACACCCAAAAACAAACAAACAAAAAAACCTAGCTGCCTATTTTGAGTAATGTTGGCAAAGTTTCCCAAGACTGTACAGTGCAACTCCAGCACAGCTGATGCGGAGAGACCTGTTTTCAACACCCGGAACATGAAAGTAGCTGCAGAGTTACTGCTCGGGCAGCCCGGTGTTGTGCTCCAGCGTCTCAGAGACTGCAGTTAAAGGAGCAGAAGTTCTTCAGTCGTTGTTCATGCTGCTACTTTGAAACACATCAACTAAATGTCTAGAAACAAAGGAGGGCACGCACACAGCCTCACGGAAAAAATACATATCAAAGGGGAAATCTGGGAATTTGTTTTGCATTTTAAACTAGTAGAAATCTTTTCATTTAAGAACTTTAGATACTTTTACAAATGCAGAGTCATGTGTTTGTCAGATTAAATGTGCGGCTCTGCCTCTTTGGAGAAAACACGTCTCAAGTGAGTAGGGCTGGGTGCAACCTCTTGCAGGGCAGGAGGCAGGCGGGGCAGCCCCCCACCAGCCCTGCAGGAAGGAGGGGGGTGCAGAGCTCAGCCTGCAAGTGTGTGCACGTGTGTGCGTGCGTGCGTGCGTGTGTGTGTGTGTGTGCAGGCACACGTGCTGAGGCAGGAGGACTAGCCGGCGACTGGCTCTCAGGGCAACCACAGGTGCTCATCGAACGGGTGGGGGGTCTGATGGGTGCAGGTTGAAGGTGACGCCTTCATTCTGAGGGACGAGTGTGCCCTTCGTTTCTCTCCATGACCCCCACCCAGCTGTCAGGAGCAGGCATTCCCTGCAGCCCTGGGGGTCTTTGGCGCCAACAGGGGAGGGTTGGGTGACACTCCAGCCCTAAGGGGAAGATTAAGGGGAGGGGACTGGTGTGAAGGCCCATGGCTTCTCGGCTAGCTTTACCCAGAACATCCGAAATTGGAGATGCAAGTGCACGATGCAGTCAGTCCTCAGACTCTCCCAACACACAGGCCGAAATTACAATATTTGTAATAGGCAAAACCTGAGGCTCAAACAACTGGGTGACCCAGCCAGCCCCGCTTTGAGACTTCAGAGTAACTATCCATCCAACCGTGTCTTCCCATCGATGGCAGAGTTTGGAGAGCTCATGAGCTGGTTCGCTATGTCCTGCACAGATGTGACAGTCTGCTGTGCCATGTAACGTAGATGATTAGTATCAGTTAAACAAGTACTGTTTAAGCAGAGAGAACAGATTGAAGCGCTGAGCACGCACCACTTCTCACTCAGGAAGCTCAGGGAAGCCGCTCTCGAGACACGGGGTGGATGGTCGCAGTCAGGGTGACCAGGCCTGCAGCCCTCGCAGTTTCGGCTGAGATCCCAGCTGTGCTGGACAAACAAAGGTAGATGAATGCAATGTTAGCCTTGGGGCTGCAGCAACTTACCTTTTAAAACATGGCCAGCTGAGAGTAGAATAATCTGCTAAGGTGGTCAGCACAGGCCGCAGGGTGGCCGTGATGGGGACTCTCTGAGTGATCGTATGTCGAGAGGTGGCACACGGACACTCCAAATTGGCCAGGCATGACGAGGCCCCTTCTGGCTGGGTTTATGGACACACAACGTCTGTCTTCACTCCTCTTTGACCACTGGCTTACACCGATGTTCTTGGAGGGAGGAAGCTCGCGTAGAAGAAGACTGTGCCACTGAGGGCGTCCATAATCAGAGCGGAGACGCAGTGGAGGTGTCTCCCAGCGCAAGTGTGAAGCTTTGTCACACTGCGGAAAGAACACGCGCCTCACGGTGTAGAGAAAAGTTCAACAATTGTCAGCGGGAAGCAGGTGAGGCTTTATCAAATACCTGTATCGCTGCTGCGTGCCGGGAGCCAGTGCGGGGCTCATACAGTCATTGCTCTCGTCACGGTACAGGTTTTGTTACCCACAGCCCATCGGCCACGCAGAGCGGCAGCCCTGCTCCCAGGCAGGGAGCCCATGTGCTTCCAGGGACAGCCGTGACCGGGTCACTCAGATACTGGTGATCCTGGCCAGGGGTCACCTTGGTGCAGCTACGGGGCTAGTGTTACCACGTTGAGGACAGAAGGAGGGGGACTCAGGCCCCACGGGAGCAGGGGTCAAGGAGAGGCTGTGTGAGAAGTGACTCCGTCACGCTGTCACTTGGCACCTCCCCGGGCCCGACCTGGGCAGGTGACAGAAGACGAGGAGAAGAAGGGAAGGTCCCCCTCCTGGGGGCACTTGCTCTTGGCCCAGTGCCTGCAGGAAGGAAGGTTTGGGGTGGGGGCTGCATGGGGGAGGGTCTCCCCTTGTCCCGGGTTGTCGGCACAGCAGTCTGGGGTCCAGCCTGTCTCCAGGGGACGATATTTCTCTCCCTGACCTCTCCCTCCGCCCCTGCACCCTGTACAGAAGAGAGTCTGACTCTGCCTGCTGGGCAGACCCCGCCCTTGGGCCTCCCCCTGATACCTGTGAACCGGCTTCCGACGCAGCCTCCTCAGTGGTCAGGCCCATCTTTCTGTCCCCACAGACTGAATCCTGCAGGAGCCAGGACCAGGTGGGCAAGGAGCTTGTCCCGGGCACGTGTAAGGGATGCCAACAGACTCAGTCTTGGGATGAATAATACTGAGTACAGTATTAAAAAAAACATAAAATCAGTGCAAACAAAAGTTTATCACTGAGAAAGCACCAGACGTTTCAGTAAAGGTGGGATCCGCAGCGGGCTGAGCTGAGCCGTAGCCCAGCCTGAGGCAGGAGGGAAAAGCGGCAATTCGGATGTCGCCTGTAGGTAAATTTCTTATTATTTTACCCACCATGGATTTTATTTTTGCATTAAGTTTGACCTTTTAAACTATTGCATTAAAGTGCTACTTATCTGGATGGCCGAGTGTTTGGGCACTCCTGTGAAAGTTGTGCCTGAGTGTTTGCAGCTTGAATTGCTTCACCCCAAAATTCGAGTTGAAATCATAACCCCCAGGACGTCAGAATTCAGACTTATTTAGAAATATGGTCATTGCACAGAGGGTCGCAAGTGCTGGTGAGGATGTGGGGACAAAGGGGCCCTGCGCACTGTTGGTGGGGATGGGAATTAGCTCAGCCGTCATGGAAAACGGCTCCCCAGAGAGTGGGCTGGATTGAGGACCAGGGAGTGCTCCGTCCTCGGGGCTGCTCTCGCGCCGGGGCAACATTCACCGGCATCTCCTCGCCTGGCCCCTCTGGGGCACAGAGAGGAAGAGAGAAAAAACAGGAAGGGGTTCACACCCAGCTCCTGAACAGAGTGACGGCACCCTGCCTCCCCCCTCTGGGCGCTGCTGGGACCCTGGGCCTCCCCACGCCTCTCCCCAGGGGTGTCCCTTAGTTTTGTCCCCATCTCCCCCCACCCCCTGCCCCGGGCCTGTGGGTCCTCAGAGCAGACTGCGGCTGAGGAGACTCCTTTGGCTGTGGCTGCCGGGATGTGCTCACCGCCCTGGGCAGACTCCCTTGTCCTTTCCGGCCCTGCCTTGAATTCCAGGGTGTCCCTTTGTCACGCATGCTGGACCCTCCACCTCCGGGACCCCTCGTTACCCCAGAGCTCAGGAGAAACCTGCGCTCATGTCCCTAGGGTGGCCTTGGGACCCCTGCCCAGCCCTGGCCCTGCTCCCCTGAGCCCTTCCAAGGGGAGTGTGCTCCGTGCAAACCCGCATGCCCAGGCTCCGCTGACTTGTCCCTCCTCGCCAAACAGTGGGCCACGGCAGACACTGGATTATAGAGAAAAGTGGCATTTCTACCTGTGAACTGTCTGACTTTAACTGTTTGATGGGCTGATTCAGGGGTGGGGAAACTGCGGCCTTCTGGGTCCTTAAGTGCGGCCATTTCACTGAATCCAAATTTTACGGAACAAATCCTTTTATTTTTATTAATACATTTTTGTTTATCTTTTATAATTTTATTTTATTTTTAAAATGAACATGTTTAAAATACCAAAGAATACAATAAATTTCAATAAAAAATTCCTCCCATATTGACTGGCACAATTAGAACATCAGTAGGCCATGAGGGCTAAATTGACGGCTGCTACACTGATGATTTAGTTCTAACTTCCCTGTCTGTCTGGCAATACTACCTCAGGAGGCTGGTTCGCGAGAGTTTACGGGGGAGAGTACACCAACATGTCATCAGCTTTTGACAACAGTGCAGTGTTTCTGTGTGAAGTACAATGTGTGAGTAGTTGCACAGCTCGACAGTATTTTTTAATTCTGTCTACTTATCTGCCTGTCATGTCAAAGAAGACTAAGAGAAAACAGAAGGAAGAAAACAGATTATTTAATGAGGATTGGGAATTGCAATATCATCTTGTTTCTGCTAAAGATAAGATGATTTGCTTGCTTTGTGATACTGCAATATCAACATTAAAGAAATTCAATGCTCATCAGCATATAACATTCATAAGGACCAGAAATATTTTGAATTAAGATAGGTGTGAAAGGTTGTATTGCAGAAATTAAAAGATGAAAAATAAAAGCAAAGCCAATTCTTTCAAGCAGCAATAAGACCTGGAAATAATGCCACTGAAGCCACTTATAAAGTGTCTTCTACACTCGGGAAAAAAGGGAAGCCATTCAGTGATGTAGAAACTGTGAAAGAATATATTGTTCAAGTTGTAGGATGTTTAGAGCCTGATAACATTTCAAACTACAAACAACTGTCTCTTTCAAGGAGAACCATAACTGATCAGCAGCATGAATTAGCCTTCAACTTAACAGAGCAACTTCATGCAATACTTCAAAAGGAAAATATGTATTATTCAATCACATTGGATGTATCAGCTGATACTTCTGACTTGGTGCAGATTTTATCCTTCATTTGGGTCATAACAGAAGATTTTCTTTGCTACAAAGAGTTACTCGCTTTGGGCACTCTTGCTAACAGAACACGGGGAATAGATATCTTCAACAACTTTCAAAATAAATGTGAAGTTGGACTGAATTGGGTAAAAATAGTAGTGTATTTACAGATGGTGCACTTTCCATGACAGGAAAACACGAAGGGTTTATTGCACACATAAGAAAGTATTAACAGATCCAGATGTTCTCATTCCTTCTCATTGTATCTTGTATCAGCAAAATCTCTGTGCTAAAGCTACTGTTTTAAGTGACAATTTGCAAAGCTACTATTTTAAGTGACACTTTGAAACAAGTTGTAAGTATTATTACATATATTAATGCAAATGCAACACGGCATCATCAGTCTCATAACATGTTAAAGTTGAATGACAAGGTATTTAGGGTGGATTTGCCGTATCATTCTGAAGTGAGTTGATTATTGCAAGGACAGGTGTTAGCCAAAATTTTATCTCTGTGAGAACAGATAGTTAAATTTTATGAAGAACAGAATCAGCAATGTGAATTGTTGAAAGAAGATTTCTGTAGGAATGCAGCATTTCTATGTGATATCATGTCAAATCAAAAAGACTTGAATATTTCTTAGCAAGGCAAAATTAAGTCTAGATATGACTTGGGAAAAAATCCAAGCATTTAAAAAAAAAAAAAAAAAGCTATCTTTTTTCAAAACACTTCTTCAAAAGGAAATTTCGGATGAACATTTTCCCCAGGTAGCAAAGGTCACTGATGAGCAGGATGATATATTCAAGTCATTTGAAGAATATGCAACTGTTACAGGCCTATTAATTACAGAATACATTGAAAGGTTCACTGACTTTGAGAATCATGACATCACACTCAAATTAGCATTTCAGCCTCACCTAGTTGATATCACCAAGGCACCTAAAAAACTGCAGGTGGAATTGATTGAGCTCTCAGTAGATGACATTTTGAAGTCATCGTTTGATGCTAAGAAAGATGCAATCGAAATATGGAAAAATGCAGTAGAATACCTTATGCAACATGCCTGAAAAAAACTCTCTTACTTTTCAACCACTTATTGCTGCAAATCTACATTCTCCTACCCAACCCAAATCAAGATGCCCTTAAGGTCACAAATGACTGATACTCATCTAGAGGGTCAACTGAACCTGTGGACCTCCATGCTGCAACCAAATATTCAAAGGCTTTCCAACAAAAAGCAGACACAACAAAGTCATTAAAAGATTATTTAACTTCAAAATTAACAGTTTTCATTTTTGGAAATTATTAAGGATATCGTAGGTAGATTTTTACAAAGTAATGTACATTTTTAAGTGTATCTAATTGAAGTTTCTTGAATGGGGCCTTATTTATTGCAGCCAAATTAGTGTGGCTTCCAGCATGAAAACGTCCCCAGCCCTGGCTGTTAAGATGTGCATCCCGCTTAGAGGACGCTAAACTTCCTGTTTCCCGCGGGGTCCACAGTCGTGGGTCCACAGTTGCGGGGTCGAGGCTGCCACTGGTCCCATCACCTCCAGGGCCACGTGCAGCAGCAGCAGGGACGCACCCCACAGTCACATGTCTGCAATGCTGTGTGCTGTCCTCCCAAATGCTTGCACACTCTTTAGTTGCACTGATGGCATTTTATCACCCCTTCTATTTATGGATCGAACTGAGTTTTATACATTTTATGCCAAATTATTAATTTGCTTGTTTTCTTCTTTTCGCACCCCCCCCATTTGTCTTGAGCGGTGCCTATTTTTGGCTCTCTGCTCTGAATAAGGGACCCTTTTGCCTTGACATTTGGCTGTCAGTACGTTCATTTAACACACAACCCCGCAGCTCCTGTTCACTAACCCGATCCCTGTCATAGGAGCTGGGGCTCTGGGACCTCGACCGGGCAGAGGGTGCTGTGGCAGTGACCTCCCTGGCCACTGGCTTCCTAAAGGAAGCTGTCCTGGATGCAATTCCATTCCTCTCTAATCCTTTGATTTTTTTTTTTTTTTTTTTTAAAGAACAAGATCAAATGTTGTGTAGCAGTATCGGGTTTTCATAACCATATGGAATAAATATTTTAAAGTCTGTAATTCAAACAGGTGAGTGGCCCGTGGGGGCACCCAGGTCAGGAGGAGGTGAGCGTGTGAGTGGGGACTCCTAGGCGCCTGGCAGGTGCCGGGCTGCGTCCGTGTGAGCCCTGCACGTGGGGGCAGCGGCTGCCCTCACCCTGGTGGCAAAGTCATCAGCATTGGTGTAATAAATGGTAACTTGTCCCAGACCTTCTCTTCACCCCACTCCACATCCCACCGCCCCCCCCAAGCCCCTGTCCCGGACTTGCCCTTGGTTCCCTTCCCCTGCGCCACCTGCCGTGGTGACACCCAGCTGACGTTCAGTGCGGTATGATGGGGACCCCCTGCCTGGTAATTCTGGGCAATAACTCGGGGTCTGAAGGAACACCGGGACCATTTCCTGCCTCCACAGCCCCACGCGGGCAGAGTCCTCTCGTAACCTACAGATGCAGCTCATAACCTCCCCCGAACGTGCAGCCAGGGGCAGCGGATCCTCCTCGGAGCACTTTTCTGGACATGTTAAAGGAAAGAAGACAGCACTTTCTCTTCTATCCAGTTAAATAATTCAGGTGTTTTCAAAGCTTCCCTCAAAGTTCCTATTCTGTTTTCAATTTCTTACCATCCCTCACTGCTATGGAAATGTGTACAGTATCTTCCGCGTCCCTCCGGAGCAGAAAAGTCCCGTGTGAAAGTCAGGCTGCACATCCACTTGGCTCCCACGCGCCACGCCTCTGCCCAGCCTGCACCATCCTTCCCTGGGGGGACAGGGTGGTCCCTCCGTGGGGTGAGCTCTGTTCCCAAACGGGTCGCATCAACAGGAGGGTATCGCGTCACCTTCTCTTTCTGGGTGTGTGGGGATTGTGGCTCCACTTGTAAGTCATAAAACCAGTTGCTCCAAATCCACTGCCTAGACTTTTAAACTTGGTCCTACATCTGTGCAGAAGCTAGAGAGAGGACAGACACCTCTTCCCCCTCCACCTTCTCCTGTGGCCTCCCGCACTCCCACAGAAGGGTCGCGTTGCAAAGCAGCCTCTCGTGATGCTGAATTCCTAAAAGTATGGGCGATTTACCCAGATCCACTTACAATAACAATCTGTCAAGAAATGCACTTTAAATACATTTAAAAGTTATCTTTGAGTAAGATGTGTCTCATTAAATACCATAATTCCCATAACACCCTCACAAAAGCTCTATTCATAGTCCTGACAATGCCATGATGTTTGCGCTTACCCGGAAAGTAAACATGCCTGCCAAAGCCTGCTAAGAGCCTTAAGCATATCCATCATCCAGTTGGAACCGGTGACAATTATGGCTGCTTTGCGAAAGTAAAGTAGCATTCCGCACACACCACTCCTAGGACCCGACCGTGTGTCAGTTCCAAGCAAAATATCGCACGCCAGGCTGGGAGGAACCGTTGAGTTAGCTAGGATGTTTGTCAGGAGTGCCGGCAAGGCAATAATCCCCTAAAAAGAATGGGTGCGAAGGGCGATGGGATCAACCCCGTTCTGAACCTGCGACTGTTCACAAGCTTGCTGGGAGCACGTTGCTGCGTAGATCAAGTGCCGTAAGTTTTAAAGATGCCAGAGAGCCTTTGAGGATTCCGTGTCGGTGTGCTGTGCTCAGACCCCAGGGAGGCCGAAAGGACGGGATACACATCGGAGTGAGTCTGCCCAGTAGCTCTCTGGGGGTGAAGAGGGGTCCCGGGTGGACACATTTACACACTTACACGCATGGTCTTGGCTCACGCTTTGGAAGGTTTTCAGCTACTTCTGTGGCAGCTCCCCCTCCTCTGCGTGGAAGCTCTCGAGGGGGCACTTTCCGGAACAGGCCGGTCTCTCCCGGCACTCCTTCCCTTTGGTTTGACGTCCGTGTTTCTGGATTGCAACGCACATCTGTTCCTCCTTCGTTCTGTTCATTTGGTATTCTAAGAGCAGACAGCGTGATTAACCACCAGCGCCTCCTCCGAGCTCCCATTTTCAAACGCAGCAGGTCAGAAAAGCTGTTTTAACGGGCTGAGATATGGAAAGTGTTGGTCCCAGGTGAAGCACCCCAGGCCCCCGGCAGGCAGCCTGGGGGTGCACTCTAGACTTCTAGCCGTATTTTGCATACCATTGATCTCTGTGCCCCTGCCAAGCTCATTACTTGTTTGTAAGATGTGCGCGCGGGCGCGCTCTCTCTCTCTCCTCTTTGTAAATGCCAAAATCTTTCATGAGAAGTAAGTTTCTCCAGTGCAAGCAATCGAGCTGATATACAACTCTGGCTACTTTGTTCACATTTGAATAAAGAACATGCAAATGGGGCTAGATTTCAAATATGGTTTAAAATTAAAGCTTCTTTTTTTTTCTTTCAGAAGAAACTTAGTAGATGTGAAATATGTCTAAACTTACTATCTCATATGGAAAAGGCATCAGCCTGTTGTGCAATGAACATGAGCCCTCGGGGCCACTCGCTTCCCCACCCCGGGGCCTCAGCCTCTGCCGTGACTGTCCCCCGCTGGAGCCCGAGGTCTGCACGTGCAGAGATGCATCTGTCTGGCTCCTTGATGGTGGGGACATGCGGGAGGAGGCCCAGCACCCTGCTGCCTCCCCCTGTTCCCCTCCTCCTCCTCTTCCCACCTGGACGGCCCACGGTGCAGGTCTCTGCCCAGCAGCTGGTTCACTGATCCTCCGGGTGGGAGCACAACCTGGACCCTGAGTAACATCCCCGGGACCCGAGTGTGAGTTAACCTGTCCAGTATTAATAGACATACAAGCGAGTTTCTACATGTGACTCTGCACATCTTCCTCCCCGAGTGGGGATGTTAAGTGATGCTCAGCCCTGTGCACGGGCAGGATTTGGGGTGCTGCTCCCTGCTCTCCCTGTGTTCGCGCTAACGCCCGGCTGGTCTTGGTGTGTGGCCACCTGCAGGCCTCTGCACTGACGGAGCAGAAATCCTCAGGCTCTAAGTCAGTCCTGCAGATCCAGAGCCCTCTAGAAACTGTTTCGAATAAATGTTTCCATGTTACCAAGGGTCAAAAGTCTAGAAAATTGGGCTACGCAAAACCATTTTAGCTGCGGGAGACGTAGGTGCTGGTCACAGAGGCCAAATCACTGAACATAGGGGAAAAATAAAATGCAACAGTGCACACATCTCAAAGTGACAATGCTCACGCTGCCCGTCTTATAATGATGATAATTATTTTATTCTGTTCACGTGGAGTGCACTCACAGATTCAAATATCAGATATGCTTCCTTGCCCCATATCTGAGTATAGAAGCAAGAATAAAATCACCCTCTTAGGATAGTTTCGCATCGGATCATGCTCTTTGCAGAGCACAGAGGCGTGAGGGTTAGGAACAGGCAGCTTCGGCTTCCGCAAGGTGCTGAAAGGGGACATCCCAGCAGTGCACGTCTTCGAGCAACCTTGCCCTCTTAGCAGAAAATAAAATAAGTAGACCCGGCAGCTGTCCAGCAGTGACCCCACGATGGCCCAGCATGGTCCCCCACGAGGTTTTGGAGGAGCCAAGGATTGCCCTAGTCAGGAAACCTCTGAGAGACCGTGGGGACCAGGCACCCAGACACCCCTGTGCCCTGCCCACATCACTCTCCCCCACCCACCATGAGCCTTGCGGCTGCCGACTCACCCTCCAGCTTTCAACTCAGCGGCAGGCGGCCAGGCCCAGGCCTGAAGAGCCAGTCATCTGCAGGAGGAGGAAGATGATGGAGACGGTGACAGTGTGGCCAGGACAATAAATGTGACCTTCTGAGGATGGACTGTGGCCTGTAGCAGGGTCCTGGCAGGCGTGTTGGCAAACCAGCAGGTCTGCGGGGGCTCAGACAGCCGCGTGCCCCCGGCCCGCTGCACCTGGAGAGACCCTTCCTGGTGCGGGTCCCTCAGGGAGATGCCACGGGGGAGGACCCGTGGGGAAAGACCCCCCAGACCCCGTCTCAATCTGTGGTCACCGAAGGAAAACCAGAGGATGTTGTAGTGAAGAGCTGGTTGCCAAAATATGGCCACGCCACTTCAAAGAGTTTGCACTTTGAATTTGGGTTAAAAACGTTTAGATGCCCCTTTAAATTTCCTTCTGAATCATCAGGAATGAACTTTTTTCCCCCTGGGAGGGCAGGCTGTTCTGGGGTCACCATAATTTTTACTTCTGAGTTTGCCCCCTGGGTTAGAACAATGTTGTGATAGTTAAGATTAAAAGAGAACTAACAGCCTGTGAAAATAAATAGATTTACCTGAACATTTGAAGTTATGAGGGGGAGGGGTTACGGTCTCACCGTCCTGGAAGGGTTTCCCAATCCCTGCTTCTGCCGGGGCAAGGTTTCCCCGCAACCTTTCACAGGACTCTGGCTAACCCTGAAGCAAAATTAAGTGCAAGTGCTCCTTTAATCTTGGAAAAAGTCTCCTTGTTAGGACGCAACTTTGTTCTTTCTCTGCTGTCATTAATTTTCCCCTTGAACATGCTTTTTCTCTCTGACAAAATAATGATTTTATTTGAGCCGCTGATGATTATCTGGCTGTATCAGACTTGAAAACTGTAATTTGAAAAAGGTGAGTCCTCTGCTGTCTTGGGGGCCCACGCTGCCTTTTTCTTCTCAGAGACAGATATTACTGGGCTTCTTTCAAATGTAAGCTGACATTCTTTGTCCAGGGATTTGAAATCCTGTAGAATATTAAAGCCCATCTTTATCTTTAAAATATACTTTTAAAATCTGCTCTCTGTGGGGCTGTTTTAGTCCCTGGACGATTCTAAGTGACATTAAACAGCAAGTGAATTAGACCCAGCATGAATCACTAAATGGAAATGCATGTTTTAAAAAGGAATTGATTCAGGTGGGCTTGGTGAGCCCGTGAGCGGGGCCGTTGCCTGGATCCCAGGCCCTACCCGCCTGGCACCGTGTGACCTTGAGCCAGTCACATGGCCCTGCCCGGCCGGTGTCCTTGACTAAGAAAATGAGCTGGGCCCGAATGACCCCACTGGGAACCGCGCGGGAATTAACCCCAACATCGCTACTTCCAGGCCCGGGGATTTCTCTGTAATTGCTGCGCGACGAAGTGGGAGGAAGGAAAAACTGGTGAATGAAAACGAGAGCCAGGTAGCTGGTGCTGTCAACATGGAGCTTGGAAATAAAACACATAAACAATAGTCACAGCCAAGAGCGTTGACGATGGCCGTCTGGAAAGGGCAGGGCCACTCCCTGCAGCCTGACACCCGGAGCCCTGTCCTCCTGCCTCTCCCACGGTCACCCTCCGGTGGCGCCCTCGGTGCCTGCTCCTTGTCTCCCAGGCACCAAGTCAGGGCATGAATCGTCCTGTTTCAATGCGTGTAGCTTTTGTATTTCTGTTCAGATTGTTGGTCCAAATTTTCCTGGCTGTACTTTCCCACCAAGAGCAGCACTTGGGAATTTCCAGACCACAGGAGCACGCCCTGGCCCAGGGATCCTGGTCTGAGCCGTCCCCATGCGGGAGACTCCAGCCCCAGCAGCTGTTCTGGGGACTGGCCCGTGGCTCTCGGAAGCCCGTTCTCCAGCCTGAGGACCGTGGAAGGTGGGGGGGGGTGTGGGGGGGGTGGACGATGCAGCGCCACGGTCAGGTGGCCATCCGGGCTCTGCAGCTCAGGGCCGGGGCCGAGTCCCGGGACTGGGAGGAAGAGCCTGAGTGGGAGGTAACAGCTGCAGGTCTGTGGGCAGCGAAGGCACCCACTGTTCCAGCCCAGGAGCCTCGCCCCAGGGCACCTCGGCACAGTGGGAGACACCCTTCCCTGTCACGCCTGGTGGGCAGTACTGCCACTTAGCGGGTGCAGGCCAGGATGCTGCTGAACAACCACAATGCACGGAGCAGCCCCCCACGAGGAACGGCCTGGCCCAGATGTGCACAGTGTGTCTGTGCCACGCCGGGGTGGCAGGGGCAGCACTCTAGGGCCCGCCGAAGTCCCGCTCTCACCCTGCCCTGGCTCTCGGGACCCTGAAAAGTCAGCTAACCTCCCAAAGCCTCAACGTCCTCCTCTGTCAGCTAGAGACAATGACAATAGCGCCCACCTGGCCAAGCCCGTGCTGTGATTAGATGTGGCTGTTTGCGGGACACGCCTGCCCACACTAACAGTGCAAGCAAGGTTTGCCGTCGGCACCGACTGCATGTTATTTTGCAAACCAGAGACGTCCCAAGCCTGACGAACGTCTTGTCTAGCAACGAGACAAGAAGAAAGAAATACTTCGACAATGTCTTTTTAATCGTGTCTAGAATGTGTACAGATCCAACAACAACAAGCAAATGCAGTACAACAAATAAAAATACAGACATGCTCTCCAAGGGCAGTCTCCTGCCACTGACAGGTTCCTGTCCCTGCACCTATGCAAAGAAGACCGTCTGCAGGTGGGGTTAGCGTGTGTTTACCTGCACTTGGTGCTTGGGCAGAGAAGCGGCACTGTGGCCCCTGCCTGGTCGAGCCCAAACTCGCACTGCCCAGAGGTCTGCGCTGCCTGACTCCTCCTCCGGGGTCAGAGGGGTGAAGAGAGTAAAAGGCCCGGATCGGGAGGTGTTCGCGTCTGAAACTGCTGTCGGCGAAATCATACCTAATAAACATAAACATATCTGCGGAGAATGCAAGCTCTATGGGATTTTCATTTTCTTTCTGTTGAACAATGCGATGTGCTGTTTTAATTTCAAATTAAATGTTTCTTTCTTTTTGATCATGGTTTTGTCTTGTGTGCATGGTACGTTGCCAAAGGGAACACCACCCACAGACACATATTTTTACAACATTACTCTTACCCTGGTGGTAACTCAATTAATTAGAAAGATTAGAATCTCATCTAATCGCATACTTTGCGAGCATAAACTCGTTAGAGTCATCTGATGTGAAATAAAGCCCACGGAATCTTTAAATAAAATCAAAGGTAAGAACAAGCATTATATCCATTTGTACATGGAAACGATTTTGTTACGGTCAAGAATCACTAACATAGATGGTCTTAAAGATCAAAAAAGCCCTGTCTTTATAATTCCATTCCCACCTTTACACCACGCTGCGTTTTTCTCAGTCGTGAACCTTGGACTCTCACCCAAATGCAGGGCTCCTGGAGAGTCCAGCTTGACGCAATAACTAACATAACTACCTGGTTTTCAGTATTTCTCCTGTATATTTGTAATATTGAACATGAACCCCCTGGTGAAACGCCGCTCCCGCAGCACACGGTAATAGAGACCCTTCGTAAACCGCCTGAGCGTTGGAAAGAATGTCTTTGAACATTTTCAAAGAGATGCTGCACTTTTCATGTGGAGACGAATTTGCGGTTGTACAATAAAGAGGAAAAAAGGCGTTTTTCAAACCTCTTGCAGCGGAGATTTGTATCTGTGGTGCTCACTCTCTGTGGCCCTGGCTCTTACTTGGAGTCCCTGGGGACAGCAGCTGGCAGGGACCACCTCACCAGGATGTTCTTCCAGGAGAAAAGAAATCACCTTTACCGTTGACCTTCATTACCCAAACCCTCTCTTTTTCCAAATCCAACAGCCGAGGGCTAGTTCTATTTCATTACGCATGCAGGAAATAATCTTGAAAGAAACTTCAAAACCAGTGAGTGCACAAACAGCAACCAAAAGAAGCTCGTGGACCCGACCCTGGACTTCTGCTCGGCAGCAGCGGGTGGCAGAGAGGTGGAACGGCCAGGCCGGCTGGGATGTGCCCCTGGTGGCAACTGCCCCAAAGGACCAGGTCCCGGGCCTGAGGCAGCCGGGCCCTGTTGACTTGCGTAATTCACAGTGAGACCATCAAAAAATTGCGCCAGTCTAGCTTACCCTTGTAAAGGGCCCCCAGAAAGTATCACTCCACCTCTGCTGGCCCTACCCGCGGCTGCCTTTCCTCTTAGCTTTCGCAGTAGCCCCAGTTCTTCATCTATGAAAGTGTCAGAGCCCTCAGCCCAGTGTTCCATAGTTACGTCCTATTTCTGTTTGTTTGTCTGTTTGTTCTGGTGTGGTGCTTATTCTCACCTGGATCAAGTTCTGACAATCCAGTCTCACTTTCCTCTGATTTAGAAGCAAGCTGGTGTCTGAGCGAGTGAGAAGCTGGGGTTAGCTGTCCTTGGTGGGAGCCGGCTTGCTGCCCCGGTGGGAGCCGCGGCCTGCCCCGTCCTTGACTGGCTCAGTGTCTCTTCTCGGAGGGTGGAAGATAGTGCAGATGCCTGAAATGTGGTTGTATCAGTTTAATTGGTTAAATTCTGGAATCGTCTCTCATGAAATACAGCCCATGAAAGTCACTGGGAAGGCCGAGTGGGTTTATGCCCACGCGCACGTCGCAGTGTAGCTCAGAACCCAGAGACGTGGACGGGCCCACCTGTCCGGAAAGGAACCGACACAGCCTGCTGGGAAGATACGATGAAGTGCTGCACAGTGGCAGGCAGATTTTCGCATATCATGAACACTTAAAAAGTTAGATTTTTTAAAACAATGATGTGATGATCTCAAACTTATAAAAGAAAACAAATCTCTCTGTACACATAAAGAAAAAGACTAAAGGGAAAACCATCCTCATGTGTTTAAATAAATCAAGGAAGTGAGGTTATGGGTTACTTTTACTGTTCTTTTTAAAAATATTTTTCTCAATTGTCCAAATCACGGCAAGAACTGCTTTCATAACCAACACACTTAAAATCCTGTATTTAAGTATAATTAATTTCCAGGGAAAATGCTCTTGATAGATTGTAAACTGAAAACGGTGGCCGTACAAGCACCGGACCATTTCTCACAGTGACGAGGAACCGGAACCGTCTCTGCCCGTCAGCTCAGGCTGCCACGGCACAGTGCTCGAAGCTGGGGCTCAAACCACAGAGACTTATCTTCTCAGGGTTCTGCAGGCTGCAAGTTCAAGGTCAGGGTGTCTGTGTGGGGCCTGCTTCCGGCTGTGGCCACCGCGCTGTTTCCCCACAGCAGAGAGTGAGCCCCCCGCGTCTCTAATACAAGGGCAGGGATGCCACGGGGAGGCCCACCCCCAGGACAGCATCGGGACCAAACTGTCTCCCAGGGGCTCCTTCTCCAAATACCGTCCACTCGGGATCTAGGGCTTCATGAGACTTTGGGGGGACACAGGTCAGTCCATAGGGCACCGAGAAGCCCCGTGATCACAGGTGGGTCACACGGGGTGCCGTCCTGCCACGGGACATGGCACAGACAGCTCTGGAGGGAGACCTGTGGCGTGGAAGTGCACCCAGAACACGTCTGTGAAGAAACGGAAGTCACCGGAGGCCAGTCTGCCACCCCGGTGCACCCACTTCTCTTCCTGAAGTGACCAACTGTGAGTTTCCAGACCTGGGTGTGATCGGGGGTCTGGGGAGCGTGGGAGCTGGTGGCGAAGCCTCGGGGTGCGTGGGATTCCGGGGGTGGTCTCGGGACCCTTCCTCACGGGGAGGAGATGCTGGCGTGGAGAGGACGCCAGGGGTCGGAGCGTCTGATGTGCGTCCTCGCGGTATTAGGAGAAGGACCAGGCTGAGAAATCACGCACTTCCGACCTAGAACGTCGCAGCGGGAGGACCTAGACGTTAGGCAGGAAGGAAAGCTCCGTGGGGGACGGGGGGCTTGGAGGCCACTTCATAACCCCACAGACGGCCTTCAGGACGTCGAACAGGCCTGCGAGGGAACGCTCAGCCCCACGCGAGCGTTCGGGCATCTGCGCTTCTCCGCAGATCAGCGCTGGGGGAGCTGCAGCGAGGAACCACGCACCTCTCGCTGCAATTAAAGGATTAATTGTGTTCCCTAAATACGATATGGTAATCGCGGGCGTAATGGCTGCTTCCTGGTGGTATACGGTGCCTAATGTGCTGGTAGATAAAACAGTCCCTGCATTAAAAGGAATTATTGTATTTGTCATAAATTCCTCTGAGAATAATTCTGCCTTCAGCTCCGGGCTGGCGGGAGGGCGTCTTTGAAGCAGAACATGAAGGATTACATGAAGGTGGAAGGTCAGGGCGCTGCACCTGACAGGTGTGCGCCTGGTCCCCGGCCAGGTAACTTGCTAAGACTAACCTGGGGCACATTTACATTTGGAAATCGAGCTGACATCCAGGGAAATCAAAGTGCCTGCCACAGCTGACGGCTTTATATTTGGAAATGAAGTTAAAATGCGGGATCCGGGTTCCAAGGACAAGCCCCGGTGAGTTGAGTTGGGCTGGGCCCAGCCCGGCGTGGAGGGGGGCCCAGACCGTGGCTGGCTCGCGTCTGCACGAGCCGTGCAGAGGGGACCCTGCGGGTTCTCTGGCCTCCCACTCCCTGCCTGGCTCCCCCGCAGCAGGCCAGGACGTGGACTCGGTGGAGGACGCTCTGCTGTGCCACCTCCTGGCCTCTGCCAGGCATGGTGCCCACTCGAAGGACCGGGCAACCCGAGATGACACAGGTTTATGGTGCGGGGGAGAAGACACAGGGGAGAGAGAGGAAGAGATGCGTGTTTATGGGGCAGAATCGGTAAAATGGAACTTGAAGCTGCAGAAAATAAAAGCTGGAGGACGTGGCAAGAACGTGGCAGGGACGTGGCAGGGACGTGGCAGGGACGTGGCAGGGACTGCAATCGTTTTTCTATTTTTCTGTAGAACTGAGATGTGAGGTTCTCCTTGAAATGAGAAAGGTCCATAGCTCTTCCCACAGCAGTTGGGCCCCTCTCCTTGGTATTTCAGTATTAGGATTATTTGATCGGGGAGGAGGGGTGTAGCTGGCCCTGTCCCGCATGGCGGGTGAGCTCAGCCTCACCTGTGGCGGATTTGACCTCTGCGTGCAGCGAGCCACCCTCCTCCCCGCTGCCCGCGGAGCGCAGCCCCGACTGAGGGTCCCCCGGGGTCCCCAGTCTGGGTTCCGGCTTCTCTCCTGCTCCAGGCGTCACCAGGTGCTTGAGGCCTCGAGCCCCTCAGCCACCTGTGGGGCCAGGGGTAGAGGAACAACAGCTGTTGCCTCCTCCCTGACACCGGCAACAACTGGGCTTTGGTTTTGGGTTTTGGTTTTGGTTTTCGGTTTTTATGTTTTAACTCTGTTCTCGTGTGGAAATGACGCATTGTGTGTGTGGAAACCTCCGGCTGTGTCTACCTTTTCTAGAATGGCCATTTCCCGTGTAAAGAAGTTTCTTTCCTGGTCATGATGTTCCATTAGCACAGACGCTCTTTTCAGGATTGCAAATCCGGTGTCCTACACGGCCGGCTCCTCTGCCAGAGGGTCCCAGGACCCCTGAGGGTGAAGGAGGGAGCATCCTGGCCCCTCCCCCATGCCAGCTCTTGCACCGGCCCAGCCCTGCTGGCCTGGTGCCGTCCGGTTGGGAGGCACATAGCTGGTGTTATCAAAATCACTCAAAAATATGAATTGAGCAAACAAATTGCCTGCCCCTTCCTGATCTTGGCATCCCACTTAGAGGCTGTCAGAAAGGTGACGAGGCAAGGCCGTGGCCCCCAGCCGCACACAAGCCAGCCAAGGGCAGCCCCCCACCTCCCGTGGGCCCTGGCGAGACGGAAGACGCCTCCTCCCCCAAGCAAAGCTCCTGAATGCACCAAGTGGGCAGCTGGAACTTTGCTGTCCCAGGACCCAGGTCCCCACAAATGATGGAGGCCGCTCAGCGAGGCCATCACGCTGCACAAATGACTGTCATAGAATCAGAAGCCCCCTCCAGCTGAGGCTGGCTCTGTGGTCACCCGGGAGACCACACGGGGCTCCCCACGTGGTGGAGTGCTTGGATTTCAGGGAATTCCTGTCACCTGACCTTTCTGTGCTGTGGAAGATCCAGCCCACCTTGCCGCCCACTCAGATGTGTGTCAGTTTGGGGTCTGTACCTACTAGGTTTGACAGGTGGCACTTTCTGAATGAGCCATTTATCTGGGCCCAGCAGTGATGCCTGCATGGAGACTCGAACGTCATGCCCTGGGACACAGACGTCCCTCTGAAAGTGGGAATCTGGGGGCAGAACCCCCACACCAGGGACATGAAGGCAGCAATGTCACCTTCCCGATGGGGCAGATGTTTCTCCGTATCCCGCTACTAAAGCAAAGCTACACTTTGTGGTTTGTCTGGTTAAACATCTTCTTTAAGTCTCATTACATGGTGGAGTAACACGCTTTTCATTTCTAAGATGTGATTAAACTCACATTCATTCTTGATTGAGGTTTGGAATCTTTTATTTAGGGGAAAAAAGTCTACTTCAGAAGGCAGCAGTCCAGTGCCGCGATGCTCGGTGAGACCATTACATCTAATCCTGCCTTCACACTCTCTCCAGGGGTGATTTCAATTAAATTTGTTCAAAATTTATCAGTTTCCTGCATGTTGGCATAAATGATTCAGGACCACTTATACATTCGCTGAGTGGAATGTATTGAAGGGCACACATTATTGTTACAACTTTTCACAGTTTCTTCATAAGTTCACCTAATAAGAGTTTCTATTATTTAAAACCCTTGTTCTCCACATTAAATGGCCATGTTGTTCTTGCAGCAATAGAATCTAATTACCTATGCAAATTTTTGGAGCACTCCTGAGTTACAAAAGCTGTCCTTTTCTCTAGGGGCTGTTCCTGCCATCCTGTCTTGCAGGACATAAAATATGACATTTATTCTCCTAAAAAAGCAGCAGGAATTGAATTTCTAGACACTGAGACTACTACGGGAAGAAAGAGGGAGCGTGTGTGGTGAATTTCAGGTGACTGGCTCAGACAACAGAAATTAAAGAAATTTGCCTGGGAGCGGGGTCAGAGGATGCTGTAATAGGTTGACTTTAAGTAACACTGAGAAAATATATCTGGGCTGAGAAGATCAACAATGCAGAGGGTATAATTCTCTTGAGATAACACTGATACGTGGGTGGGTACTTAGGGTGCCATAAAACCATAGACTTATCAGTCTAAAATCAGTCTAAAATAATTCACTGGGCACTTTTATGTCCCTAAGAATTTATCTACAGAAATCCATCAGGCAAGAGTGCACTAACTTGCATTCTCTGTTTGTGTATTGGCTACGCAGGAAGTATTTTTTTGCTTTTTCCCTTGGAGAATTATATTAGTGAGAAAACTTTATGCATCTTAGATGTTCTCTATTTACTGAACCAAAGGACAAGGTTGATATGAAAATGAATGTTTCACTACCAGCAGACAAAAAGTACCTCATCATCCAAATTTCTATTTAGCTAGACACTAGATTTCACAAGGAGAAAGTAAATTGACCCTGAGTTCATAATTAGGACTTTTAATAGGTGTGAAATGGTTTTCATGAGTTCTTTCCCTTTTAGGACTTGACATCTTATGAATTCTTCAAATTGAAAAATTTACGTGAAGAGTGTCCACCTTTGCCTATACAGGAGGAAAAATGAGAAGAGTTGGTTAGTGAAAAACTGTGGACAGTTTTTCCAAGTTTTAGTCTTTATTTCAGGGACAGAGGTAGAATAATTCCATCTCTAGTCCATCTAAACTATTGTTATAGAGTAACTTTCTGAAAAGCAAGTCTGGACAGAACATGTTTTCCTGAATTCTAGATCCAACCACTCAAGCTCTCCACAGTGAAATCTATCAAGACACCTCAAAACTGAAGCTCCTTACTGAATTTTATTGATGTATTGCTTTCTCTGGGACAAGGATTTACCATTCGCTCTATCTGACTGCCAATTTCAGAATGAAAACACATCTTCCTCCCTGCTCTGTAGTTCTCTCTCTGAGTCAGGGATCCAGCAGGGGTATCCCAAGATATGCAGCTGTAGGCATCTCTGGGGACTTTCTCCTGGAGTCTTGGATTTTTTCAGCTCCTGAGACCATGTTGTCCACAAAAATGGAATGTTAAGAATCTCTTCCAAGTCATGGAATGTCACAGCCTGGAGGCCATGGTACTGGGGCAGGTTTCTTTCCAGTTACTTAACCCTCCCCACCATATTTTCTTAATGAAGCGTCATTGGAACTTTAGTTGGAAATCATTTGGTACATTGGAGGACTCTACCATGCATTACAGAAATTGTATTATTCCTGGTGTTTGTTAACAAAATGCCAGTAGTGATTCCAGTCATTGTGATAGCAAAAAAAAAAAAAAAAAAAAAACAAAACAAAAAAAAAAACAAAACCACAAACCTCCCATACAATCTAAATAGCTCTTAGTGGCAGAGGAGAGAACCACCACCACCAGCAGAACAGCAACAAAGAAATCTTGAAAAGACCCTGAGTAAAAAGGTCACACCAACTGCAAAAGTACAGAGATGGTGAGAGCAGTGGCTGACCTCTCAGTGGGAACAATGGAAGCTGCAGTGTTTTAAATGTTGGACTGAAAACACTGAGGGAAACAACTGCCAAGCTGGAATTCTATGCCATGGACATAACTTTAAACGTCAAGTCAGGAAAGAGCACAGCAGTGAAAATGGCAAAGTAAGAACCTCTCAAAATTTTCTCGTTCATACAACTAAGGAGAACACTGCATGAGATTGGTTAGAATCAATTTTTTCAAAACTTTGGAAATTAACCAAAGGTGCATAGCAATCCAAAGAGTGTTTATTCAAGAAAAACAGCTGAACCTCAGTAAGCAAGAGCTTTGTGCATTTTAATTTCCACGATTCCCATTCCCTCCTTGCTCTGTCATTAGCCGATCACCAAATGAACTGAGGAGAGATTTCAGTGGCCACACAGGATGAATACAGACTTTACAAAATTAGTTAAGAAAAGTAAATTAACAAACAAAACATTAAAGAACAACAATATAAAGCTATGTAGTTGAGGAAGATTTAATCTTTGAAGTTGCCACATTATGTAATTTAAAATGTCCAATTTTTAAGAACAACAGCAACAACAATAAGATATGAAACTTGCAAGGAAAAAAAGGAAGTATGGCTCACACATGAAGGAAAAAAGAGCAGTAAATAGAAACTGTCCTTGAGGAATCCAGATGTGCAAGATAATAGACAAAGCATTTTCAAAATCCACTTTAATATGTTCAAAGAACTAAAGGAAGCCATGTCTACATAACTAAGGGATAGCATGAGAATCATGCCTACCAAATAGATAATATATTTTAAAAAGAGGTATAAATTCCAAAAAAATAGATATTTTGGTGTTGAAAAGTAAAATGACTGAAATGAAAATTTTCCTAGAGTGCCAACAGCAGATTTGAAGAAAGAATCCATGAATTTGAAGAAAGGTCCTTTGCGATTATCCAATATGAGAAAGAGAAAGAAAGAAGTGTGAAGAGAAATAAAAAGAGCCTTAGAGACCTGTGGCACCATCAAGCGTACCAACATAGGCATCACTGGAGTTACAGAAGGAGAGGAGAGAGAGAAAGGAGAAAAAAATAATGTGAAGAAATAGTGGCCCCCCCAAATTTCCCATTTCAAGGAAATACTTTAATCTAAATGTCCAAGAAACTCAACAAGAGTCTATGTAGGATAAACTCAATGAGATCGACAGCAAGACACATTATAATCAAATTGTTTAGAGACAAAGACAGAGAGTTTCTGCTTTCAGCAGCAAGGAAGCAACTGATCCTGTACAAGGGACTATCAGTAAGAATAACAGCTGATTTCATACCAGAAACCATGCAGGCTTGAAGGCAGTGGGATGAAATATTCAAAAGACTGTCAACCAGGATTTCTGCAGCCTGAAGAACTGTTCTTCAAAAGTGAAAAAGAAATAATAAAAAATTTTAAAAAGCATGAAGAAATGTTATTAGTGGCAAATTTGATCTATAAGAAATACTAATAAGAGTCTTTGGGATGAATTGAAGGGCTATAAGACAATAAGCTAAAATCTATGAAGGAAGAAAATGACTGAATGTATCTGAATATATATGACTGAATGTTTGTGTCCTCCCAAAGTTTACATGTTGAAAGCCTAACCCCAAACAAAGTGGTATTAGGTGATGATGGTGGAGCCCTCAGAAATGGGATTGGTACCCTTTACAAGGAGCTCCAGAGAGCTGTCCTTTCCTCATTCTTGTACGTGAGGATATGACTGAGAAGATGGTAGTCTATCATCTGGAAGAGGGTGCTCCCCAGAACCTGACCATGCTAGCACCCTGAATTTGTACTTCCAGTCTCCAGAGCTGTGCCATAGAGGTGTCTGTGTGTTTTTTAATATGCCACTCAGCCTATGGAACTTCCTTATAGCAACCTGAACTGAGTGTGACAGTTTGTGACTCCATTTTTCTATTTCATAGACACAAAAACTGCCTAAAGCAACAAATTAAAAATCTGCTTTGGTAGACATGCAGTGCACAAAGCTGTCATTTGTTATACATGAATGTGTATGTATAAAGATGTCATTTATAACAGGACAAAGAGGGGGAGAGAAGAATGGAGCTATAATAGAAGCAAAGTTTTTAGTTGCTATTGTGGTTAGCCTGGCATTAAAACAAACAGAATTGTAATTAATATGTTAACTATAATTTAGGTAAATCACAAAAAAGAAAGAAAAAACTGGAAATATATGGTAAAAGAAGTTAGGAGGATATTAAATGCCCACTTACCATGAAAGAAGGCAGGAAAGGAGGAAGAGAGAAAGGAAAAGGCGCAAGAGTTAATAGAAAGAAATGGGAGAATGGTGGGTATAAATCCTGCCTTATTAGTAATTATTTTAACAGTAAAAGGACAAGCCCCCTAATTAAAAAGCAGAGATTGGAAGAATAAGTTTTTAAAAATTGACAGATCACTTTCCAATACTTTTATATACTAAGTTTCAGTATATAAAAAAGAAAGTGAGAGAGCTTAAAGGAGAAATGGAAAACTTCAAAATGGCATGTGTAGAATGCACCACACTTCACGGTAATTGATAGAACAAGCAGCAAGAGTCAGTAGAGAATAAGATTTGAATGAGGCGACTAACAAACACATCCCGAACCACACACAGAACCTGCTACTAGCAGTGGGAAAATACGCCGTCTTCTGAGGGACCAGGTAACACTTTAAAAAACTGGCTTCATGTTGAGCCATAAAACAAGACTCAGCAAACTTCAAAGACCTGAGATAATTCATGGTGCCTACTCTGACTTCAGCGAAAGCAAACCAGGAGTCAAAAATGAGAAAAAGAAAGTGGAAAATGCCCACTTTTAACATTAGGCAACATACTCCTAACGGACGTGTCAAGGGATAAGTCACGATGCCAATTAAAATATTTTCAACTAAATAAAAATAAAAATGCTGTGTCAAAATCTGAGTAATTCATCTAAAGTGTTGTCTACAGAAAAAGAATGGCATTTATTATATTTTTCACAATTTGTGCACAAGAAATTAGGAAAAAATTAGGGCATAATAAAAATATGAGCTAAAAGTAATGAAGTGGAAACTAATGATTTGATAGAAACATTATTAAAACTAAAAGTTGGTTTGACTAAACTAAAAAAACTTAACAGACACTTAGCAAACAGACCACAAGGGGGACGGGAGAGACGGGACAGAGGAGGCAGAACCGGTGTCGGTGGTGACAACGTGGCATCTCCACAGATGCCACAGACTCTTCAGGATCCTGAGAGTGAATGAAGAACCATGTATGGCACTGAATTTGAAAATTTAAATGAAACAGTTAATTTACTACAAAAGCACGACTTTGTAAAAGTGACCCAAGAAAAAATAGAAAAATGTAATAGCCTTGAATTTACTATGGATTTAAATACATAATTAAAAACATTCTGGCAAAGAAATCTCAGGCCCAGATAGCCTTATCTAGAAATCCATCAACACAAAAAGTTAAGAGAATGCCACGATGAGGTTTTGTTCATTTCAAGAGTATAAGATTGAATTTAACATATGAAAGCCAATCAATACATTGCACTACTTCAACGAAAGCAAGGGGAAAAAATGTAAACCTGTTCACAAGGTGTAAAGATTGCATGTGAAAAGTTTAACATCTTCTTGACACAAATTTCAGCTAATAAGATATAGAAAGAAACATTTTTAAACTGACAAATGGTATCAAAAATTACTCTACAGGTTACATCACATGTAAAGGTAAAATACTGAAATCTTTCTCCCCACCGGAGAAAGGCCCGCGACCCAGACTGGGGGCCTTGGCCCTGCAGTTCCGCCCACCCCTGCGGTCCCTGCCTGTGCCAAGCGCGCACAGCCCCGGGAGGAGCAGCCCCAGCCCCGACCTGCGGTGAGGCCCCCGCCGCAGCCGGAGGACCCCTGCGCACGGCCAGCTCCCGGGGAGCTGCACACACGGACTCACACCCTCCGCGACCACGTTTTCAGTTTCCTCCTCGTCGGCACCACCCCTGAGGGGCTCATGCTTTCATGGGTGACTGTATCAGAAAAGTCTTCTAATGTGAGACACATTTGCCTTCTGGAAATGTCCATCCCCTGCCCTAGTTCTCAATTCTGCACCAACTCAGGATGTGCCTGTTTTTCTTCCTTCTCCACCAAAGCTGCCCAAACACGCAGACTGTCCAAAGACACCCCGACGTTGACAGTTAGGGTGGGCTGGGGGTGCAGGGCAGTGAGTTATCATGTCTAGGCCTGTCATGTTTCCATAAATTTAAAGCTTTTCCAAGTGATTTTTTTTTTTTTTTTTGCTTACTTCTCAGTGACGAGAAGCTTCCTTAAACCCGCTTTCCTTCGCATCGCTTTAACTCCGTGATGTTGGTGCAGATAGAACATCCCAAACATTTCCGGGCAACTTGCTCTAGGAACGATCAAGTGACATGGCAGTCAAGCCATTACTTACCAACTCGCCATTAAAGTTTAATAGCTGCGTCATCAATTATTGAGGAGGGAACGTTGGGATCCAGCTGTGCGCCCCAGTTCCTCGCAGGAGGGAGGCCGCAGGTCCGCGGCCCCGTACGGAGCGTGACGTTGCTCCGTCGCCTCCCAGGGCTTCAGGTTCTGCGGCAGAAAAGGGCAGCGCCTCGGTTGCGGGCTGACAGCAGAGGAGCCGCGTGAGCGGAGCCTTCCGCGAGGAGCGAAAGGAGAACGCCCAGCGGCCAGCTTGCGCGCGAGCAATTGTCAGGGGAAACGTCTCTTTGAGACTCGTCGGTGGGCTCCGTCCTGAGACAGATGTTCCCATTAGCCCCGAGCCTCAACCACCGGGGACGCATGAGTTGGCTGACAGCAGCCTTTGAATGTCCCCGGCGACTGCCAGCTCCCGCCCCACCCCGAGAGGAAATGGCATTATTGCTTCTCCGGGTGGACGCTGGTTTTCTGAAATCTTCGCAGGGCTGCGTGTGCCCCACTGGTCTGCGCCGGCAAAGGCTCTTCCCGCACCCTGCGTAACCAGGCGCCGGGGAAGATCATGTCTTTGGTGTAGCTCTGAAGGCGTTCCTCGGCGAAACGCAATTCCGCATATTTGAAATCCACTCATTATTAGATGATGACAAAGTGTGGGATCATGCAGCGGAAATTAACAACGAGGTGACATCTGGGGCAGCAGGCGAGGTCTCAGAATCCCGGGCTCCCTCGGCAGCCCCGCGCACGGCTGAGCACGCTCTCCCGTCCGACCCGCGGGAGTGGGGGGTCCGAGCCCCGCAGGGTCTGCAGGAGACTGCAGTGAAGGCGGGAGCAGGAGGCCGCTGCCCGCGGTCTGTGCGCGACCCTCGCCCCGCGGCAAGTTGTAAGGATGCGTGAAAACCTCATTTCGTTACTGCAAGTATCCTGCAACTTGATTTTTAATGATTAGATTGAGCTACAACAGATTTCAAAAACAAGTGAGTTAACAAAACACCGTTATTATGTTTAAAGATGAATTAAATTATATTAATATTTAAAATCTTCACTCACGTTGAAAAAGTAGCAAAACTTCTTCATGAAGCTAATTGGTTTTGCTCAGCTGAAAACAACAGGTCAAGCACGTTAACTTCGTTGCTGAATTAGGGACGTCCATCTGTCAGCCGAGCCCCTGGGCCCCCAGCCTTCAGAACCGGGAGAAAACAAACTTCTGCCGCGAAGCCCCCGTGCTGGGGTGTTTTGACAGGGCAGCCAAGCAGACTAAGACAACCACGTTTTGATTTATTTACTCAACAATGTTTTTATTGAATCACAAAAGTTTAATCATTTGAATCCATTTTAGAACAGCAGTCCCCAACCTTTTTGGCACCAGGGGTGGGTTTCATGGAAGACGGTTTTCCAGGGCCGGTGTGGTGGGGAGGCGGAGCTCGGCGGGGATGGGAGCAGCAGGGGTGGGCTCTGGTGGGCCTTGCAGATGTCCTCCGTCTCGCTGTGTCCTCACAGGGCAGAGAGTGCACAAGCACGCTGGGTCCTTTCTTGTAAGGACTGTAATGGCATCATTAGGGCTCCACCATCATGACCTCGTCCAACCCTAATCACCCCAAGGCCCCACCCCCAAACCCTTCCTTCCCGTGGTAGGTTACGGCTCCAGCACATGAATTTGGGGAAACATGACAGGCGCAGCGCAGAGCGGTGCTTCGCCCCTCTCACCTCCTGCTGAGCGGCCCCGTTCCTAACAGGCCACGGATGGGTACGGGTCCACGGCCCCGGTCGGGGACCACACTTTTAGAGGATGCGTCATTTTTTTCAACATGGATTTTTGCACAACGGATAAAAATATCTGTACCACAAAAATACAAATCTACTTAAATGGTTTTAATTTTAATTTCTCAATATGAATTAAAAATATAGAAACCAACATAAAGTACAAGAATTTATAAAGGTATCATTTAAAATAAAGAAAGAGATAAGGAAAAAAGAATATCTAATAGTAAAACGTCCGTGATTTGCGGCAGAATAACCTCCTGGGTGCCCGTGACGCGCGGTGAACAATTAACCCGACTGCCTGCTGGGGTAGCTGGGCGTCCGCGCTGAGCGGTGACTGCGATTCGCCCGGACGGGCCTTTCCTGATGATTAAACCTCAATTGATTAATAAAAACCTGGCTATGGAAGTTCAGCAGCCACAGTATGTGACAGACCTGCTTCCATTCCATAGTTGTTAAACCCTCAGCAAATGCCTTTTCAAGAATCATTTTGTCTTTAATTAGCATACACTGGCTGTCCTATTAAACCTAAATTAAGTCCTTATTTGAAGCAGTTAATTTGGAGACTTAACCAAATGTGGGCACCTGCAAGGTAGTAATTTCTGTTTCCAGCCCCTGACAGGGTCTAGTAATTCCGTAATCGTGAAGGTTTAAAAGCTCACCCTTGTTTCCCAGACAAAGTCAGGTGTGCCCTGATGGATGTGGGCACAGGTTCGAGTGTGTGCACGAGTGCGCCTCTGCCCAGGTTCACACTAGAGACCCCAGTGGCAAATGTTTCCATCGGAAATGCACAAGGTATTAAAGAAACAGTGAAACTGAATTCCCCTTGCGAAGGTCCCAGGCTGCTGACCGCAGGACCCGCACAGGGAGGAATGTCCCCACAGGGAGGCACCGCACGGAACCGCTACCGGGTGCAGGGAGCCCTGGGCTTGGCACCAGTGCATCTATAGATTTGCTTCCCAAATTTGTTTTAAAAAGGTATTTTTAGACCAAATATTTTCTAAGTGCCTCTCAGTTCCAAAAGTATATAATGATAGAATAATAATTAAATTGCAAGTTTTATAGTTAATTGCACATTGTGCGAAATTCAAACGTGTTTAATATCCCAGTGCCTTATCATTCATGGACAGCACTGAGGACGGGAGCGGAAACAGCATGTGAGTGTGGAAATACAACCATAAGCTGGCTCTGAGAAGTCGCCATAGTGATCATTCTCTGTAAAGACCAGCTACAGGGTCAGCCACCTATAACTGGTCTTCAGCTGACAGAGGAACTCGAACACACACACGGGCACCCGCGTGTGAAAGCAGGCTCCGTAAATGCATTAGATCATGATGGTGAATTTGAACAGTCTAAGGCTTCTCTAAAATCGTATTTATTCACTAACAATGGCTGAAAAGAACCCAGAGATAGATAAGAGGATGCAATCCACACTTATTTTTCCAATTAAATTATGTTACCTACAGAAAATGAGCAGTGTGCTAGAAAAAGGAGATTATTTTAATAGGCTAAATGATTAGGTAAATAATTCTAATTTACAAGTGATTATTCTCAATGCATGTTAGTTAAAAAGAAAAAAAGTCTCTGGTAACGAGGTGATATTATTTCTTGCCTGTTGTATTCAGGGTTCTAGACGTGCACCATCTCATTTAATCCTTACAATAGCCATGTGGTGCGAGTGTTATTTTTGTTCTCATTTTACAGAGGAAGCATCAGGGGATCAGACAGATTAACTAGTTTGTCTAAGGTCACCCAGATGTGAGGGGCCCTAGGCTCCAAGCCCACGCTGGCAGGGCTGCTCCACAACCCTCAGCAGTGTGGACAAGCCCACCCACAGGACGGTGGTGAACCCGGGAGCAGGAGCTGCTCTCCCTGAAACCTGGCTGACACTAGGACTTCTCAAATGTAGGTCAGTAATTTGATTTTTGAAAAAGGTGTCCAGCGTTTGAATTTGCTTGACTTTTTTAGTTTTGGTATTGTTCGATTTTTTTTTGTCATTTCATTTGCTCATTGGCTTATTGTGTTTTACTTTTGTGAGTTGCTGGGAGATCTTTGCTCATTTTTCCATCAAAGTGTTACTTGTTCTTATAAATATTTGTGTCATTTTAGAACTTTTTACATAGAGATGATTTTAATAGAATATAGACATGTATATTCATCTTTTACCTTGTACTTCTTGCTTTTGGGGTTATTCTTAGGAGGATTTTTCTTACAGAAGATCATATATGCAAATACTCACCCGTTTTTATCTTCTGGCCTCCACAGCCCAATACAATGTAACCACTGAACGCTTAGAATGTGGCTACTCCAAAGTGAGACGTGCACACTGAGTCACAAAGTCTTACACAAGGTGGAAACAAAAGAATGTAAAAATAACTTAAAAATAGTTTTTATATTCAGTACATGTTAAAATGACAATTTTGGATTTATTGCAGTAAATAAAATGTATTATTACAATTAATTTCACCTACTTACTTTCATTTTTTATATCTGGCCATTAGAAAATTTAAAATTGCATATGTGGCTTACATTATATTTCTACTGCACAACTCTTCTGGAGTATTTTATTTTTCATTTGTAAATTTGGAATTTATATATATGCACCATCTAAAATTTGTTTTGAGATTCATTTTTTTCTAAATGATTAGACAATAGCTCCAAACATTTTTTAAAATAGTGCGTTGTTTCCAGTGATCTGCAAGCTGACTCAAGATACACCCCATGCTCACTCATGGTTGGCCTGTGTCTGGCTTCTTGGGACACCCATCCACCCACCCACCCACGCATCCACCCACCCACGCACCCACCCATGCACCCACCCACGCATCCACCCATCCACCCATCCACCCACACATCCACCCACCCATTCACCCATCCACGCACTCTCCGTGCTTTCATTACCATGCCCTGGAAAGGTGCTTTACCACTCAGCTTTTTAAAGTGAAAATTTGCTACATATTTATTCTTCCAAGTTAAGTTTTAGAGGAATGTTGTCATCTTCTCAGCAAATTTAGATAAAATTTATGTTGTACTAGCACTTGCTATATAAACTAATTTATAATATTTAACATTAATAATATTGAGAGTCCATTCATAAGCTTATTGATGTCTTTTCACTTATTTAATGTCTCCTTTTATGTGCATTAGTAAAGCTGTTTAGTTTCCTTACATTTATCTCTGAATTTTTTTCTTTTTTCCTACATATACACACTTGCACGTGAATGTACATCTTTATTGATTCTATCTCTTCTTCCACATGTTTTGTGTATCTGCTGATATATAGATTAGCATGCAAATTTTATATGTATTTATCTTAACAAACCACCTCTCGTTTTAGTTAATAGTTTTTCAGTTAAGTCTTTATTCTGGGTAGACATTTTTATCTTCTGCAAATACTTACAAGCTGTCTCCTTGTCTCCACTAGTCACAAATCATGTATTTTTCTTGCCTCATTGCATTGGCTTGAAATGACAGGAAAAGTGATATTAACTGAGATCATTTCTTGTTATTAGAGTTAACATAAATTTCTCTTGTTTTAACATGTTTGACCTTAGCTATTTTAGATGGTGATCTTTAAAAAATATTAAGAGATTATAATTTTCTTTTTTGTTAGGGTCTCAACATGCTCAGAGAAATGGGTAGAGGGCATTTTACATGCTGATGCTTCTTCCTTTCTTACCAATGTCTTAGCCTTTTCAAGCTATTATAACAAATTACCATAAACTGGGTGCCTTTTAAAAAACACCAATTTATATCTTACAGCTCTGGAAGTTGGAAGTCTAAGATCTCAATATCCGCAGACTTGGTGTCTGGAGAGGGCAGCTCCCTGGTTCCTAGACAGCATCTTCTCACTGTGTCCCAAGGTGGTGCCAGGGGCAGACAGCTCTCTGGGGTCCCTTTCATAAGGGCACTAATCTCATCATGGCGGCCCCATCCCCGTGACCTAATCACCTCCCCAAATGCCCCACATCCTGATACTATCATTTTGGGGGTCAGGATTTCAACATGTGGATTTCAGGAGGACCTAGCACCGCCGTCCCCAGGATCCAGTGCCCGAATGCTGTCTTAAGAAGTTCTTGGTTCTCTGCCTGTAAGCTTGCTCTCTCCATAATATTGTGTGTTTATTTCCTTTCCTCTAATTAAAATGACCTCATTCTTTATTTTAAACCTCATTTCTCCTACCTCTGTCCTTGCTTTTCAAGAGACATTATTTCAACGTATTTCAAACTTTATTTTTTGCAGCCTAACTTCCTTAAAATCATTTTTTCTTAAAGCCCCATGATATTAAAAAAGAGAGAGAAAAGTGGTATTTGAGTCATATAAATTAATTGGACATGTTCAAGTTTATATTAACATTTAGCAAAAATCAATCAATCAGAAAATTGAGAGGTTTTGATTAATACAAATTTTTAATTAGGGTTATTAATTGGACTCCTATTTGCCTTATCACTCATTTTTATGGTAATTTCTTCAGCTTGCACAGGATCAAGAATCTTCTGACTTATGAAAATAAGCAGCTGCAGCTGGTAGCAACTTTTCCAATTGCTCAAATTGCAAATTCTAGCTGTGCTTCAACGGAACTAATGTTGAAGCTTGAAAATGGAAAGGTATTCAAATTCCAACGCTAAATTGCTGAAGACACCAATAGCACCAAACAACTTCTTGTGTTTTTTAAGTACATGATTTAGAGTGAGTCCATGAATCTGACATGTATTTCCACAGTCAGTTTGAATCTTCATTCTTTCATATAAAATATTTATCGGATGTAGCTTAACGAGTATCCAACGTCATTTTAATAAATCTCAGAGACTTCACTGTTGACCTTGCTCAGATATTTGCTCAGAGTTTCAAAACAAACAGAATCTGTGCTTGTTTGTTTCTTAAAATTCCATTTCCCCCCCAGCCCACAGCGTGGGTCTAAGCGTCGCGACATTGTGGCCCTGGGTTGTTCAGCTGAGCTGATTCTGCTTATCGAAGATCAAAGAAGAGGTATTAACACTCCCCAAAATTCATGAATGTGTGCTGTACTATTTGGGATGTGTTACATTTTTTGCACAACTATTAGGTGACATAAGAAGTGTATGCGATTTTGCATTAGCAGATAGACACAGGCTGTAATTTAAAGGTGACCAAGTAGTCCCACAGCACTCCTGATCACCCGGCCAAGTCTAACTGTGGGCACAGATAGGAAGGAAGTGGCACTTCCAGACAAAGCCAGGTGCCTGCAGCTGCTGAGTGACACGTCAGCCTCCCCGGTGGGCTCTATCTTGTTTACAATGCATTGGTTTGTGCCTTAGTTTAAATCTAGAGCTTAAAAAACATTTTTTCTTAGGGTAAAGTCAGAATCAAACATTTGTGGAACCAGAGGCCCTAGGTGTTCCCAGAACTACAAAGCAGAGACACTGATGGATGAAAATGAGTTAACGTGTTCCCTCTCCTGGGACATTTGAATGTTAGTTGAATTACTCTCTGAGATGTGACTACAGGTGCAGTGGACGACTAATTCAGGATTACAGGTTAGGCCGACCTTCCTGTCCTTCTCCAGTGGTGTTTCAGCAAAACAATCTCATCTGTCACCTTAAATCTGTGTTGCAATTTGAGTGATACAGGGCTTGAAATTTTGTTTGTGTTTAATTTAAAAATCTGTTTTTAGTTTGAGGGTGGTAAGGGTGACATAAGCTTAAGGCACTTATACCCACCTCCTGTTTATACATATTTAGAAACATTGTAATAAAAGTCAATTCAAGTGAACAGAGTCTGCAGGAATGACTCCAATTCCAGAGGCTCAGCTAATGGATTTTAAGTTGCAATTTCAAGCACTATTATTTTAAACTATGTAACAAATATAGGAAAAATTGGAAACATATAATTATTGAAACTAGTCAAATTACATTAATCAGGTAAAAAAAAAAAATCTAACCTAATGAAAAAAAATTGTACATGTGTCTGGCCTGCCAGGGAAGCTGTCCCCTGCAGCCCCAAACAAGCCTGAGCAGGGGACCCCAGCCCGGGGCGGGGCCCGTCCTCTGCCTGCCGTGCAGCAGCAGCTTTAAGCAAGAGTCTACGCGTGTCCACTAGTTCAACTCCCCGTGGCTGCTTCACAGTCTGTCAGAGGCGGTGGCCAGAGCAGGGCCTCCCCACAGATGGTTCTAGACGTGGCCATGCAGAAACCCCACTCCCCCTGCATCCCCACTGACTCCCCCACTGCCCTGTGCTGGGCACAGTTCTCGAGCACCTACTCCAATTCCCTCCCCCGCCTCTGAGGGACCACGGCCACCCCACATCGGAGGGCACCCTCGTCAAGCTCCTCGAGCCAGGACAGAAAACCCCAGATGCCTCATGGGTTCTGGAGGGACGCCATATGCAATCTAGCACAGAGGGCCAGTGGACAATTCCAGAGAGCGGCTGCCTGGCTCCAAGCTCGGCACAGTCACTGGCTGGCAGTGTGAGCTGCCTGCAGCTCATTTCCAATCAGGCAGCACGGGAGGGGCTCACACGGGGGGCTGCACTGCTGTGCCTGAGCACGAGGCAGGCTCCCTCGTCTTCGCAGGTGTGGACAGGATGGTGGCGCCTCCCCGGTCCCTTTAAAGGAGTTGTGGTCATGAGAATTGCTGAGGCCAATAAAATGTGAGCAAGAGGAACATGGACCACTTCTGGGGAGAGGCATTTAATTGTCATTGCTCTATTTCCAGCCTAATGTGCCCCTGCCTTTGACATTGTGGAAGGCTGTATAGATAGAAAGCTTCCGGAAGGTGATCCAGCCAGGAGTGCCAGGCCAGCCCGTGCAGGGTGCTGTACGGGGGAGACCACAGCCCACAAAAGACGGTGCATCAACAGGAAACACACCTTTGCTATGCCAAACCTCTGATCGCTAGAGGCTGCTTGTTACTGCAGCAAACCCTGGGAGACCTGCTGGCACAGCAGCACGTGGGACATGTACGAGAGGCCAGAGGCAGTGCCTGGGCGTGGGCAGTGCTGCGTAGGTGTCAGCCCCCCACCGTCTTGTTCCAGGATGCAGACAAAGTCCTGGGCTTGCCGTCATGTCCATTTTATAGTCCAGTGACGTGGTAGGGTGTCTGGTACGTAGGAGGTGGTTGGCAAACGTTTGTTCAGCACAGTTAGGAAACCCTTACATACGTGTCACTGTATGATTGGATAACATGAATTTAAACTACGTATGGAAGAAACTAGAGCTGCACTGTGGTCCGGATGTGTGTCCCCATATCCACATGCTGAAACTTGATTTCCAATGTGCTGGCACTAACGGGTGGGGCCTGCAGGTGGAGACTCGGTCATGAGGCTCAGCCCCAGTGAAGGGGATTCAACACCTTATAAGAGAGGTTGGGGAGCCCTCGCCCCTTTTCCCTCCCACCTTTTGTGCCACATGAGGACGCCACGAGAACATGCCCTCGCAGTGGGCTGAACCTGCTGTGCTGAGATCTTGGACTTCTCAGCCTCAGAACTCTGAGAAATAAATCTGTTTGTGAGTCGGCGAGTCTGTGGTATTTGTTACAGCAGCGCAGACGGATGCTCTGCACTGAGGAATTCTGCACACATTCCTAAGGAAAAATCAACCTGCCCCCCAACGTGCTTGTGCCCAAATCCTCCCAAATCATAACACGAGAACTGAGGTGGCCAAACTCCATAGAATTAAGGTGAGAAACAATCTGGCTGAGGACCCCTGTGGGGGTCCGGTTTCCACTCGGGCAAACAGTGTGTAAACAGACCTGCACTCTGATGCAAGCTCTGGCGGTTCGTCTCCACCCTGCAGGGGAACTTTCCAGAACAAAGGAATTCAGGCCGCTCATTTTGTGGGAACTTTTTAAAATCTATCTTAGCTTCAACCTTCTTACCAGCTAGGCTCTGAAAGGCCACCGAGGTGCATAGCACTGGGTGACACCTGGGCCTGCCTGAAATGCTGGGCTTGTCACCGTCGGCCAGTCGGAGAGGGTGGGGTGCAGGCAGTTCACGGCTGCAGGTGTGCGAGCCCTGCTCCTCCCTGCAGCCCCTCCAGGGGGACGGGTTTTTGGGGTCCCCACTGTGCTCAGCCCGGCCGGTGTGACGGTGGGAAGACTGGCTTTGCAGCTGTCCCTGCACCTCACCAAGCGCAGCCACCATGGACTTAAAGATAAAAAATGGTGGAGGAAAAAAGGAGGCTATAACTTAAAATTTTGCCACATTAACTTCTGGTTGTATATTGACAATATTCAAATAAAGGAATCATAAGGCATTTATAAAACCTTCAGAAATGACTCTATTTTCAATGTCTTCTTTCACAGACTCAGATATGTCACGCTCACTGTGGTATTAAATCCTCTATATCATAGTGACAGAGAAAAATGTGTACTTATAGTGTAACTATTATAATGCAAATCACCGGCTAGGTCAGCCAGGGCCGTCACACGCAAGTGTTTCATGAAAGGCTCAGATCAGGCCCTGGCAAATCTGTTTCTCCTCTCACATCATCTAATCGAGTCCAGTTTGTTCACGACAATCCAGGAGATAATGAGATTATCCTAAATTATTGTACAAAAAAGATATTATACATATTTTATTTAGAAACGCATTCAGAAATACCTACTTTGCTGTACTTACACAGAAGGAGCAGTCAGGGAGACCTAGAGACACACACACTTTCATAAACATTCCCAGCCCTCCTTCGGGGCCAGGGGTCTCTGACTCTCTGTTTAGCCCTTTTGGTGAAAGACCAAGTTCTTCATGGAGTAAAGACTGTGAATTAAGGAGAATAACAAAATATGGGCACTTAAAATACTCTGTTCTGGTTTAAAAAGAACCCATGATCAAACAAGTGCATTTAAAGAAAAATAACTCACTTAGGATTCCCATTAATCTTGCCTCACATCCTAACCACATTAATACTGAATTTTGGAAGAGCACTGGCAAAGCTCTCTTAAGTAACCAATTCTGCATCCATCACCATCTCCCCTTCAATTACAACCACTCATTCTCTGGGTCTTTTATCCAATGATAAGGAAACTTTAAAAAGTAAAGTGAACGTTTTTTAACAATAAAAAGTAAAACATAAAACTTGTGGAGCCCTGGGTCTGTGTTGGGTGCTGAAGCGGTGGTTGTTCAAGCCTCCTTGGGTGATCTCAGGTGCGGGGCAGCCCGTCACCCACCCCAGAGCTGCCAGGACCCTTCCTTGCTGCAGACAAGCTCTGCCAGGACCTTCCTTTCCCCAGCAGAGCTGGCACGTGGGCTGGCGTGGAGAGTGGCGACTGCAGACCCGGGCCCTGCAGGGAGGCACAGACGCTGTCTCCGATCGATCCCCGAGCCACAGTCTTGACTTGCAGGAATCGGGGTGCCCCATAGAAATCCATGGGTTCATGCTGTTTCCCAAGCCCAGTCTGAGCATCTTGGGCTAGCTTTTGGGTTGTAAAATCTCTTCCAAGATACTGAAGTGGGGGAGAAAACATGGGGTGGTAAGTTTGGGTTGAATATTTTGAAACCCTGAGAAACTTCAAATAATTACGTCTTTACACGTCAGGTTCTCAAGGGTGGTAACCGTTATTTCTAGGTTTGGTGAATATAATTTCATCCTAGGAATACATCCATACCCTTATCTGTTCTGAAGTCCCTACATCTAATGACAGTCGCTGACTATCTCTAAGAAGAAAATTTAAAAATGTAATTTGTGATGGGCCCAAATAACATGATGCTCCTCCAGATGTCTGACATCTATTTTTTTTGTGGCTGTTGATTCACAGGCAAATTTTAGAGAGACCCAGTCTTTGCATGACTTCCTCAAGTAATCCGTAAAGTACCATAAGACCCCAATGATGTACCACCTTACCCTCATCAGAATGGCCAGTAGATGCTGGCATGGATGCTGTGAAAAGGGAACTCTTATACACTGTTGGAGGGAATATAAACTAATACAACCTCAGTGGAAAACAGTGTGGAGGTTCCTCAAAGAACTAAAAGTAGACCTGCTATTTGATCCAGCAACCCCACTACTGGATATCAACCCAAAAGAAAAGAAATCGTTTTACCAAAAATAAAGACACCTGCCCTTGTTTGTTTATCTCAGCACAATTCACAATTGCCGTGATGTGGAATCAACCTAAGTGCCCATCAGCGGATGAGTGGATGAAGCAAATGTGGTCCATACACACCATGGAGGACACTCGGGCATAAAGCACAATGAAATGATGTCTTTTGCAGCAACTGGATGGAACTGGAAGCGTTACCCTAAGTGAAGGATGAGAAAACAAATGCTGTGTGTTCCCGCGAGTACGTGGGGGCTAAAGGATAGGCAGGCGTGGTCAGTAAATGGGTGCAACGGACACTGGAAACTAAGAAGGGGGAGGCTGGGGGGGATGAAAAGTTGCCTACTGGGTACGACGTCCTCTGTTCAGGTGATGGGTGCGCTACACGCCCTGACTTCACCACTGGACCATCACCCAGGTATTACAACACACTTGTGCCCCTTACATCTAGTGAAACAAAAAAATTATAAGAAGGAATTTCAAAGGATTGTGTCTTTTTTGTTTTCAGGTGTTCAATCCTGAATAATAGTGGTCAGTGCAAATAATTCCAAGCACAAAGGATGGGAGGCTCCTGGTGGCTGCTCCACAATCATGTAAACACTCTTTCGGCAGGGCGACAGCTTCCCACATTATGGATTCTGTTCCATCAATATTTGATGGAGAGAGAGAAAGAGGGGAAACCTTTTCGAGACTTCCTCACAGCCAGAGACGTAGCACGCAGGCTGGAGTCTGCAGCTGTGTTCGAGGAGACGGCCGGGAAGACCGCAGTGGGGTGTCGTCTCCTGGACCGGCCCGTGCAGCGTCTTGCAGCCAACGCAAGGGCGGTGGGACAAGCAGCGGTGGCAGCAGTGGGGACGTTTATAGAAGAAGAATCTTGCCCAGTGGTTGGGTGTCGCCTCCAACTCTGTTGTTCTTGGCACCCAAGCCTGGTTCTTACCTGTCCTAAAGGTACGGGGGCTACTGACAGCACTTGCTAAACCCGTTTTTGCTCTTACAGGTTGGAATGGGCTCTCTTCTTTGCAACTGTGCACTCTCACCCGTACAAAATCCGGATTTTCCAAATCAAAACTCCAGCTACTGTACGTACCAGATGCTGTGGGTCACCCTGTGCACAGAGAGCCTCCCAAAATAAGTTGGATGGGTGCACTGGTGCTAATACCAGGGAGTATCGCAGAGGAAGCACACATTCAGCCTCACACCAAAACTGGAGGTGTTCAATATTTCCATCCTCCCAAAGCCTCAGGTCAGAGACTCAGCAGGGCCAGCGGGTCCAGGCCTGGATGACCTCCCCACGTGGCCGCAGTGGTGGCTCTGGGACCCCTGGGACGCGTACCCGGGCTTGTGCTTTCAGCGTGGCCCTTCCTTGGCGCTTCCTGCTCTGCCGCAATTCTCCTTGCAGGACGCGCGGGAGAGATGCGGCAAACTGACACCAAATGCTGCAAACCCTGCCCTGTGTGTGGACCTCAGACACTGACAGTCCTTGTCACTGTGACACGACCTCACAGGTGCCCGCCCTGGACTTTGCTTCCATTCACAACTTTAGGAGAGAAACCAGACAGCTCTGTGATTTTCCCCTGGTAGATTAGAAATTTCAAAAGGTTTAATAAATGACTGCTGAATAATAAATTAATAAATGGGGTGAAAGAATAAGGAAATGGAGAAGAAAGACGAATTGCAAAATCAACAATAATCATATTCTAACAATATACATTTTAACGGTGATTTGCAAACTCGGGTCTTCAATCAGAGAGAGTAAGAACGACGTATGAAAAATGTATAATCTTTACCCAAGAGACAAAAGATTACTGTGTATTAATCACTGTCTCGTGTACGTCAGTGCAAATCTGTAAATGGAGACCAGGTTTTAGTTTTTCTCCTTATAATTTAGTTTATTTTGATAAAAGTCAGACTCAGGTTACACTACGTGAATGTTTAATAGCAGGGACAGCTCGCTGAAGATCGACTGCGGCTTCCCTTTTCCCCCGGGCTCTGTGAGCAGCTCCATAGCCAGAACCCGACGTTGGGTACCAGCACGGTCCATCCTGGCCGTGTGTCATTCTGGGCCTCACGTTCTACTGAGGTATGATTGGCGTGAAAGAGCTGCACACATTTCATGGAGGCATTTTGATGAGCTCGGACAAAACGCCTACATCTGTGATATCACGGCCACAATCAAGGTGCTAAACGTATTCTCACCTCCAGAAACGTCCTTGTGTCCTCCTGTGGGTGGCGTGTGTGTAAAGAACACTTAGCATAAGGCCCATTCCTTCAGCACATTTCACAGCGTTTTAACAAGTCAAGGACAGATGTCAATCTTACCTCAAGCAACTTGAATTCTCTTCCTGGTGCATATTGTCACACTCGGGAACCCTCCCAGAGTCTTAAAATCCAAGGTGAACATGTACCTTTCACCTGGGAGCCGGTGACCCAGCTTGTGCCCCAAGGAGAACGCTGAGCCCCGCCGGGCCCTGGAGAGCAGAGGGCCCCCAGGCCCCTCCAGAAAGGTGACCCTGTGCATTCTACACACAAGGAAACAGATTCTAGAGAAAGTTGTCATTTGTGACTTCACATAGTTTAGATTCCAAGACATATACAAAAGTCATCACTCTCTAAAATTTACTACAGGATTTCTGATTGGCGGGGTAGTCGCACCTAGTTTGGTTTTTCTTGCTGTGCTCACAGACGGCAGGTGGAAATGTGTGAGCTTCCCCTGACGTGGGCCATTTGAATTTAGCTAATTTTATGGCTCTCATCTGTGAAATAAAAATGGGAAGAGCATCCTTCTTCAGCGCAATGCTATGTAAATTAATTAACCCAGAGTTAAGCATATGGAAAAATAAAAATGTCAATAAATACATTAGTGGCATCATAAATCTCCATCCAATTAACAAAAACTCCATCTTCACTTTGGGGGTCTCACCTCCCTTTCCAGTTCACAAATCTTTCTGGTGAACGAGTGTTTCTTTCTTGTGTTTAAAAAGACAATTCTCTAGTGGAACCACTGGCCAAGCTGGCGCCAGTCACGCCACGGGGCAGATCTTCTGCCCTCAGATCTCATGCCACCTGCGGGGGCTGGGTGGTCCCCTCCCTGGGCCGAGCCATGTGGCCCCCAGAGCGCAGACTCTGCCCTCCGTGAGGAGGGGCCGCCCCAGGGACCCCAGAGCCGAGTGGGCATGCCTTGGCCTTGGCCACGCCGCACCTCCTCCCAGGGTGGCTGCTGGCTCCTCCGCTCCACCCCACTGCAGCAGTGGAGGATAGATGTTCTTCAAAAAACTATCACGTGCTTTGACATGGTTTGGGACAGCGACAAGCTCGGGCTGGGGAGTCCCTGCCACTGGTTTTCCATCCACAACCCCAGGGCTGGACCCGCTTGCTCTGCCCCTGCCTTCAGGACAGCTGGAGTTCAGAGAGCCCCCATTGCCCTGCCCCGCTCCCTGCTCCCTGCTCTCTGCAGGCTGCTTCCCCTCCTGCTCCTCTCCAGGGACCCAAGGCCTCCCCTGCCAGTGTGGGCTGCCCACCTCCCACTTCTCCCCTCCAGGCCAGGGGACTCTCCCCGCCCTTGAAGCCCACGCGCACGTGTGGCCCCTGTGCCTGTGGATTTGATAGGTCCTCATCACGAGCTGGGTGCTGGGTGTCCACCGGCCTCCCTGGCTGCCCAGAGCCCGGCACACACCTTCCTCTCTCCCGTGCTCGGCCTGGCACGGAGGCGGGAGCTCAGCGAACAGGTCTCCACTTGAATCAAGTCAGCCGGTGGCGGCCAGTGGTCCTGCTCCGAAGGGAGGGACAGTGCTGCTGCCTGCAGCCCTGGGCAAGGCGCATGGTGGCCCCTCAGGAAGACACGTTCAGGATACATGCTCTGTCACATAGCAACAAGGGTTCATTACCCGCCAAACCCACGTTTCTGCAGCAGCTAGCTCCTGCGTGGCTGGAAGCTGCCCGCCAGCTGCGTCACCGGAAGCCATAAAGATAGAACTACCGGTTTCAGCTCCCCTGCCCTCGGAGATGTATTATGGTTTTCCCTCTACTCACTGAGGACCACTGTCCAGCAACTGGTCTGTACCTGCCAATCCTCGTACGGCCCCAGGACACCCGGCCCCTGGGGGTGAGGACCCAGCCCAGGGCCGGGACGGAGCATCCTCAGAGCGCGAGGCAGGGTTCAGAGGCACCTCTACAGCTGCTGCTACCCGCCCAGCATCCCAGGAGGTGATGCCAAGATTTCTCCTCTCTGCCTCTTGGGAGCACAGGGAAAAAGTCAAGTGCCCAAGGAAGTCAGACATACCTTTGATTGGAAATTTAGCGAGTCACGTTTCACCCCTTGTTACGTGACTTTTATTTTCTGTGTGCATTTTAAGGAGCAGGTTGGTGGCGGCTCACCCCATCCCCCACGCAGGACAAGGGGACGTGAGTCTTCCTGGTGTGGCGAGAAGGCTTTGTGTGGCTGTCCATGCAGCGGCCTCGCCTGGCACTTTGCACAGTGTCTGACGGCAAACCAACCATGAAACAAGAAGGAAAGAATATGTTCGGGAAAAAAAGGAGCTGCGGGGCTACTCTCGTCCTCTTTCCCCTGACGATTTCGCAGGCGCCAGCCCCTCTGCTCGAGCCTGCGGCTCTGCGGCTGCTGGCGCGTCCCCGCAAAGGTGCTGGCAGCCTCCCCAGCCGGGCTCCTCTCCTCCCAGCCTCTGATGTCTTTCCAGGTTGCGGCTCCTGCTCCGATGAAACAGATGACGCTCTGGGCCGGCTTCTGCTCACAGCAGGCAGGAGCAACAGTGACTGATTGGTTGAAACATGAGGATTAATGGGTATTTATATTTCATTAAATTTTATGCTCACTGGAGAATAATGTATCACTCGCAGATATTGAAACATATGTCAAGCCTATCCACTTACATATAATTCAATTTGACTTAAATGTATTGATCAAATTTTATTAAAGTCCAATATATCTTCCAAAAAGGCCTGCTAACACAGATTGTCCCTTCATAGCCACCCGATGAAAGGAGGTGATTGTGCCGAGACGCTATTTATGCCATAGTTTGAAAAAAAAGGTCTTTGTGGATGGAATTCTCATTACAAGGTGACCAGGGCTACCTGAACACCTTGCACGTGAGAGTATGAAGCAACCTGTCAAGGGGGCCTTACCAGAGTGACCCCGGAGTGGGTCCAATCTGCGTGTCTGGCCATCAAAGGGGCTGAATGTCTCCCCAAGACACGTCGCGGAGACGCAGGGCTGCTCACGCACGTGGTTCCCAAAGCTCTCCTTGGCGATGGCGATTCTGAACCCTGCGTCTGTGGCACTGGCTGGACAGGTCCCCGGTGCTGCGTGCTGGGCTGGCGCCGGGCTCGGGGCTGTCCGCGGGCTCTACCTCCTCGCCTCCGCTTGCCGGTCCCGGCTGCCGCCAGTGCAGAGGCACAGCTGTCTGCTTGACACAGACCTGCTCGCACACAAAAGGGCGCTTGGACACACTTCAGCCGAGACATCCCTGGAATTGATGCAGTTCCGAGTCCGTGGATCGTGTGATAAATTTAACACCCTGAACAGTGAATACCCATGAACTGTTGGACGTTCTTTATTTCTACAATTAAATGCTCACTTTTTAGTTACAACACATTATGCTTACATTGGGAGTAGATACATGTGTTTGAGATCAGATTTGAAAATAAACAGCACTTGTTAAAATACTGCTGCCCAGGTATTTCAGATGCTATGGGTATAAGTCAAAAATACGGAGACTCACGTGCCTCCACATTTATGAAGGAGTTAATAACAAGGTAGACTCATTTTCCCTCAATGTACCCTATTCTAAAAATCAAAAATGGCCATTGTTTTGGACAGTAAAATTAATTTCCCGAAAGACACTGCATGGCTATTTCCACAGGAAATAAATAACTCACCCTGGCAGAGCTGCAAGAACCGTCCACCCCATCTTCCCAGGAAGGAAAGTCCACAGGCCACGCAGGACCCGGCCGCAGGCGTCCCCTCTCAGCCAGGTCAAGCCACGTCATTGGTAAGTTTGGAAGTATAAAACACAAATATTGTCATTAGTTCATCCACTGAGAGCCACTTCTCACACTCCCCACGCATAGCTCCGCATAGCACTTAGAACAACAGCTGGAACGCAAACCTTCCAAACCTTCCAAACCTTCCAGCTCTGGAACTGAAGCCCCAGCAATGGGGGAGCCCGCGCCCGGAGTCTGGGCTGCTCCTCTGCGTGCCGCTCCCTGTCCTACTCTCTGGGACTTTTCCTCAGGAAGCGCAACGGTCCCCCGAGTGCCACACAATCTTGGCTGCGTTGTGTCAGGGAGACACCAGCTGTCATTAACCTCCTCGCTCCACCTGGAGAGCCCAGGCCAGCCATTATTTCTGTCTGGAGACTGCCTCTCTCAGGCCCTTTCTGCCAAATGCCCTTGAATTTGACCTGCTTTGGGTCACAGCTTCAAGACTTCCTTAGTGACACAGACCAGACACGGTGCGGCCATGGTGGTGGCCCAGGGCAGCACTTGTCCTGTCTCGGTGTACCCAGTGTCCCACCCGTTTGTTTCCCAACACTCCAAGGTCCCAGCGCCTGGCGCAGAAGCCACACCGCCTGCGTCCTGGGTGGGAGAGACACAAACACACGTATTTAGACATCAACAAAGTGGGCACGGACTATGCAAATTATTAATATGAATAGAGAAGAAACAAAAAATATTAGAAAGCCGTGTGAAGCTGTTGAGCTAACTGGGATGTCAGGAGAGCAAGGGGAGACCGACCGCTGCCCGCGTTCCAGCAGCCACGGTTTGCAAGGGCCCAGGGAGCAGGGTTTGCGGCCTCCCCGCTCCTCTCTGGGGAACAGATGGGGTGCTGCTGTTGTCTCCCACAGATTTGTCAGGACCGGGGTCGGACACCGCTGTGTCCCCTGCAGGATGACTCCTGCTCCCCACAGATTTGAAATAGGACCTTTTTCTGAAAGATAAGAGCAGGAAAACAACCACCACATGGGTAGGCTCAGTGTCTAACAGGAACTGGTCTCAGCCCAGCGAAAACGCCGCGGCACACAGGGGAGAGGCGTGGTGGGTAGCATCCCTCCCCCGAGAGCACATGTAGGGAAGGGCCCTTCGCCTGCCCACCCGGCCCCTCTGCCCGCTCTGAGTGCCCCACCTGCACGCCCACCTGCACCCGGCAGTGGGGTCCTGTCTGGTTTCCCAGGCCTGGCCCAGCCTGGTTCCACCAGTGTGGGGGGGTCACTGGACGCTAAGGCTTGGAAACACCTAATCAAGACCGTTGGGTTTATTTGAGTGGAATTGGGCAGCTCCAGGCCGCAGGCAGTGTGGGCTCCATGGAAGGGGCACGAGGGGAAGGCTCTTATGGGGGGAGCGCAGAAGCCACGCGAAGAAAACATTTGATTATTTAAATGGGGTGATATCCTTACCCAGATCATGCCAGCAGAAGGTCCCCAGTTAGAGGTTAGTTGGCAATTTCTGGTCATTTAAACTTAAGTTTCACTTTGCCGTCTACACTGCGCAGGGCTTTGGTCCCCTTAAGTAGCAGCCCCAGCTCTGGGGCCAGCTCACTGGGACAACCTCCAGAATTAACAAACTTACAAAATTACGCCTGAAGAAAACCTAACAAAATCAAATAAGTGTACTTACCACAGACCAGAGGCTTTAATATGTTCATGGGCTTATAGAATATTCTCGCCATACGGGGAAGAATCCGACGAAGTCAGTATTTCAAGAAATACCTAATACTGCACAACGCCGGCACGTCCCAGGATACAGGTTGAAAATACCACACTAGAATCTAAGTTCCTGAAAGACAGAATTTCTTCTTAGCCACCTTTTTGTCTCTAACAATATTTAGGGATTACAGAGTATGATTAAGAAGTAAGAGAAGCAAGAAAGGGGGTAAAAATGCCACTCGAGGGTGAGGCAGGTCCAGTTGCTCTTTCTGGCCAACTCCCAGCCCACCGGCAGCCAGTGGGGAGCCGGTGCCCAGTAGGCTTCAGTAATCCCTGAACGGGTAACCGAAGGAATAGGCTTCACAGTGCATTGATAACACCATGTATGAAGATGCTGAAATTAATCTTATTTCGCTTCTTGAAATATGAGGAAAAAACGTGAGGCTGGCTCTGGAGATGCACCAAGAGGCTCTGTGGGAAATTCCTGTGTGATGTCGACAGCTTTGTTCAGACGTCCGCTGCTCAGCGCTGGCCGGGGAGTCGCCACCCGTGCCAGCCGGGAGAAACGGGAGTGACCTCCAAGGCTGCGTGTGCGTGTGCGTGTGCGTGTGTGTGTGCATGTGCGTGCACCTTCCTGTTTCAGCTCTCATCCTATAAATAATTGTCCTGTAGCTGACTTAGCGTCACATTTTCTTTCTTTTTTTGCATTTTTCTGCTTTTTTTGGTGATTTTGCTGCTTAAAATGCCCCCTGGCATAAGGCTGAGGTGCTGCCTGGTGCAAGGAGGCCGTGATGTGCCTCAGGGAGATAACACGCGTGTTGGATGAGCTTTCTTCAGGCGTGAGTTATAGTGCCTGGCCACGAGTTCAGTGTCAATGAATCAACGATATGTAGTCACATGTCACTTAACAACCAGGATAAACTCTGAGAAATGTGTTGTTAGGCGACTTCATCGTTGTGTGAATATTAGGCAAATTCATTGTTGTGTGAATATTGCTAGAGTGGATTTACCCAGACATGGCTGGCATAGCCTCCTGCACACCTGGGCTCTCTGGCGTGGCCTGTGGCTCCTGGGCTACACACCTACACAGCATGTCACTGTACCGAATACTGTAGGCACCTGTAGCACAGTGGTAAGTGTCTGTGTATCTGACATATCTAAAGGTGCAGGGAAAATACAATATTTCACTCTTACGGGACCACAGTCATCCTGACTGAAACATCCCCATGTGGCACACATATAAAGCAAGGTTATGTGTCAATTGGGTGATGGACACATAACCAGAGGCTGGGAGAAACCCATCCTGCATTTCCCCCAGGAGTGACGACTGGGCATTCTCCAGCTAGTGCTTGCCGTGACTTTGTGGAGCACAAGTACCTTGAATAAAAGAATCAAGTCTACTTGTCTGAACTTAGTCTCCTGGTGACTGAGATTCCCCCAAAGCAATGATGGATGAGAACTTCATGTCAATTTGCTCTCGTACGTGGCTGCACACTAACTTAAGTGAGACTCTCAAAAAAAAAAAAAAAAAAAAAAAAAAAATCCCTGACACCTTCTGAGATTACCTGCTCCCTTCTCAGGAGTCTGCTTTAATCAGATTGGTAAGGAACCTGGCCACGGGCAATTTTCGAGATCACCTGATGATTCTAACACGTGGCCAGGGTTGAAAATCTCCAGTGGTGAGGAACGCAAACAAACAAATAACCTGATTAAAAAATAGGCAAAAAACCTCCATAGACATTTCTCAAAAGAAGATACAACAAATGGCCAACAGGTGTATGGAAAAGTGCTCAATATCACTAATCATCAGGAAAAGACAAATCGAAACTGTAATGAGATATTACCTCACCCCAGTCAGAATGGCTACCATCAAAAAGACAAAAGATAAGTGTTGGTGAGAATGTGGAGGGAAGGGAAGCTTTGCACACCATTAGTGGGGGTGTAAGTCACTGCAATGATAATACTATGGAAAACACTGTGGCGTTTCCTCAAAGCATTAAAAATAAAACTACCTACGATCCAGCAACCGCACTACTGGGTGTATATATGGACCCAAAGGAAATGAAATCAGTATTTCAAAGAGATGTCTGCGCTCCATGTTCACTGCAGCACTATTCACCAGAGTCAAAACGTGGAACCAACCTAAGTGTCCATTATTGGATGAGCGGATAAAGAAAATGTGGTATATCTACACAGTGGAATACCATTCAGCCATAAAAAAGGAATTTAGTCATCTGTGACAACATGGATGAACCTGAAAGATATCATGTTAAGTGAAATAAGCCGGGCACAGAAAGACAAACGCTGTGTGATCTCACGCACATGTGGATGTAGAAAGTGGAGTGACAGTCACCACAGGCTGGGGAGGGGCGAGGAGGGGAGGGTGGAGAGAGGTTGGTCACCGGGTGCAAAGTCACAGTCAGGAGGAGTAAGTGCAGGTGTTCTGTTGCACAGTAGGCTGACTAGAGTTAATAGTGTGCTCTATAGTTCAAAACGACTAGAAGAAAGGATTTTAATGTTCTTACCACCAGGAAATGCTAAACGTTTGAGCTGATGAATATGCTGATTACTCTGGTTTGTTCATTACACAATGGATACCAGTATTGAAACATCACCCATAAATACGTGCAATTATTATCTGTCAATTAAAAACAAAAGAACAAAAATCTCCAGTGTGACCACAGGACCAGCTAGGATATTTTCCTAGAAACAAACGAAAGTTTTACTGCGTCAAAAATGACAGACTCAGGCAAGTTCACCAGAAACGAGGTTAAGCCCTTTCGAGTTACACGTCCTTCCTGGGTTCTGTGACCTTGCGGAGAAGTTAGGACAAGCTGGGCGTGGTCCAGGTGTGTCCAATCTGGTAAACATCGACCTTCTTTGTCCGACTTTCCACCCACCCCACAGACAGGAGGACACATCGACACCCCGACAGCCAAAACGAGTCACTGTCATAGCCCGTCGTGCCCTCAGCATTCCTGAAAATCACCCCTGTGTCCTTCACTGTCCTGCTCGGAGATGGCCCTGGGCCGTCTTTTGTCCCTTGCCACGTCCTGAGTGCCCAGGACAGAGCCGGCGCCTGGGCGGGGCTTGGGGGGAGGGAACCGTGTCCGACGGCGGAGCTGTGTCTCCTGCTTTGCGTCCTCGTGATTTCACTGCTCCGGAGACAGCGCGGCTGCAGGTTCTGCCGGGTGCCGGGTGCCGGGTCCTGCCCGACCCCCACGGCTTGTTCAGCTCACGCCCTCCGACGCCAGCTTGTTTGGTGAACTCTGCCTGTTAAAGATTGATTCAGGATCTTAAACACAGTGCAGTGCCTGCAGAAGGGCTTTTCCTTTGTGACGCTGTTCAGTGATTCAAAGGGTCTCATTATATCAGCATGGCCACCCTGCTCCCCGGCTGTTGCGCCATATGCCGCGCCCGTCCGTGGACAGCGGCGAGGGGCGAGGGACTTCTGCCCCGGAACCGCCGCGGCCACGGCTGAGGTTTTCTCTTCACGGGACCCTTGCAACTGTTGTTGCTGGCAGACACCGTAGGAATGAGTTAGTGTTTACAAGGGAGAAAACAAGCACGTCCTATTCTAAAGGGACACCAGTCACACTGCAGCATCAGGACAGGAACCAGCACGTGCCTTATGTTGGAATCTTGCAAGGACACTTTCCCAGCAGTCTGCGGCGTGAGACAGCATTGAGTCCAGTTATTTTAGACCAGGCCGCCTTGGTAAATCAGTTGCTAAACTCCTTAGATGCAATCTTATGTGAACGCATTTCACAATAGACTTGGGTTCTTAGCAAATGATGTTCTAGTGAACATTACAAGCAGCCTCCGCTAAGGGCCATGCATGGGGTGACCGGCTTGCTGAGGCCACTGCAGGGAGCAGGCCCCAGGTGCAGTGTTGGAAAATGCCGCCTGGACCCAGCTCTGGGAACACCGTCCCGGCACCGCTGGGCCAGGCTCTCAGGGCACGAAGGGGAAATGGATTGAGAGGTTGGTCCTGCGAGGGCTGGATGAGATGGGAAAATCCTCAGACAGGAGCTGGGGGCTGGAGCAGCCGTCACTGCCAATCTCCGGGTATTATTAGCAGGCGGGAGGTGTCAGAGGGGCATATGGGTTTTCCCACCAGACGGAAAAAATCAAGTGCCACAGTTGACCTCCCGCTAGGACACACATCGTGGCTGACTTTAAGTCTACAGATCACAGATGCCAGACAATTGACACTGACCCTATGGGGTCCCTGGGTTGGCCTGGGTGGCACCAACTTCTGGGCTGGGGAACTTCCCAGGGACGACCACTCTGAGCTGGATGTTCTGCACTGGTGGGGGCAGTGCCCGTGGTCCGATGCTGCTCAGTGTCTTAGCAGCTCTTCAGAAGTGAGGTGTGTGCGGGGCTTGGCTCATCTGAGACGATTCCTCAGGCCCTGCGGGAGCTATATTCACTCTGGGCAGAGACAGCTCAGGACGCAGCTGCCAAAAGTCGCCTGTCCCCACCTGAGGCCGGGCAGGAGAAAATCTTGGAGAGAATAGATCTAGCACGGTGCATAGGCTTCCACACTTCCCTGGGCATCGCTTGCATCTGGTATTTTATTATTAGAATACCTTTGTATAGCATTTGATCTCTGGCAGTCTAGGTTGGGCAGTAGGACAGACACAGTCTGGGGTGGGACACAGACTGGGGCTGATTCCCCTCCTGACGCACCAAGGAGCCGGAGCTTCTGTGATCGAGGCGCAGGTCCTGTGCTTGTCCAGGGCTGCGGCGGAGCAGGAACAAGTTCCCAAGGCTGAGACTCTCAGAGAGAAGCCCATGGTCATAGCCACATTTGTCCATAATTGTTTGAGACAGGATCTCCCTGTCACCCAGGCTGGAGTGCCATGGCATCATCATAGTGAACTGCAAGCTCAAACTCCTGGGCTTGAGCGATCCTCCTGCCTCAGCCTCCCGAGTAGCTGGGACTGCAGGTGCACCACCTGCCTGGATAGTTTTTCTATTTTTCTGTAGAGACGGCGTCTCACTACTTTGCTCAGGCTGGTCTCAAACGCCAGGCCTTCCGGGATCCTCCTGCCTTGGCCTCCCAGAGTGCTGGGATTACAGGTGTGAGCCGCTGTGCCTGGCCCGTCTACATTTTTTTTTTAACAGCTCTGTCAGCAAAGCCTGATGTTTGGGTCTCCACCTGTCCATTCTGTCTTTTCCATTGGCTCCAACTTGGGCGAAGAAAACAGGATCACACAATTCTCAGCTCCTCAAAATTCAGTAGGGACCTGCTAGGCGGGGGGGGGCTAAACATCCCATCATTTTGCTCGTTTGATCTCAAAAGCATTTCATGAAGGCCAACTGTTATCTCCATGCTATAGACAAGGAGACCCGAGGTTCAGTGGGGGGTAGGTGACCTTCTGAGGTCATACTGCAGTACCTGGTACAGGTGGGGTTTGAGTCCAGAGTGCCAGAGCCCAGAGACCAGCTCCCAATCATGGTGCCCCACTGTGGCCCGGACGGGACGAGGGCCGCAAGGTGTGAAGCCAGCCCCAACGGGTGAAGGCGGGAGGGTGGGAAAGGCTGACGCCTGCGGACCCCCAGGAGCAGGGCCAGGGGCACCCCAGGCACGGTCCCCACAGTGTGCCCCACTCTTCACTCCTGGCAACACGATGTAGCTGGGGTTTGACTGGGAAATCACTGCATTTGGTTGAATTTACCTGTAAAACCTGTAAAACAGAAGCCAGGCAATATTTTTTCTGTCAAGCAGAAATAGAAGTCAGAAAACACTGAGTCAGGGTATGAGAAACGGGGGCACAGTTTTGCAAGTGTGCTGTAGACCCTCCCCACCGGACACGGGGCCTACAGACACATAAAAGGGCCATATTTTAGCAGGATTTTGAAAACCTTACCATTTTCAACATTTCCAGAAGCAAATAAAGCAAAAACTAGCATTTGAAAGAAATTATATTTGCCAAACAGGTACTGGAAAAACAAAGTATCTCCATTTCAAACAAAGTAACTAAGCAGGTAAGAGCTGCACTCCTGGAGAGGAAAATCGCATCAGGCTGTTTTTAGAACTACGGGTCACCATCCGCGGCGGGCGATGCCAGCATTTTAGTAAGGAAATAAAAGTAAAACCAGAATAAGATAGAAAATACCAAATTTTATTGCTGATAGTAAGGCTGAGTATTATCGTGTGACACTTGTTTTTGTTACGTGTCTGTACAATTTCTAATTGTGCGTTGCAATCTAGGCTCTGAAAGCCACTGGAATAAAATGCCTCCTTTGAGATAAATTATATTTATGCTATTTTTGACCACAGAATCCTTCCCATTGTACTTTTGGATTAGTCTGTATTCCAGTTGTCTAGTGCTCTGTAACAAACTAACCCAAATTTAGTGGCTTAAAACACACACCATTTCATATTCCATGACTTGATGGGCCAGGAATGTGCAGGGCTTAGCCGGGTGGTTTGTATGTTCCCTGTTGTGTGGACAGAGGCCACCTAGAGATCTTTAGCAGGCAGATGGCTGACCTGGAGGGCTCAAGATGGCGCACACACCTGCCTGGTTTGGAGGGGTGGCTGGAAGCCTGGCTCAGCTTGGCCTCTCGGCCTCAGCACTCACTGTGACCCTCTGGTGTGGTGTCCCCAGGGTTGGTGGATTTCTGCTGTGGCAGCTCAGGACTGCAATTGGACCCTTGAAGTTAGAATCTGGGTTGCTTTTTATGACCTGGCCTCAGAAGTCCCATACATCACTTCTGCCCTACTCAGTTGGAAGCAGCAAAGCCCACTCAGGGTCAACGGGTGGGGCATGTGTGGGCTCTGCCTGTGTAGGGACGGGCACCAAAAGATTTGCAGCCCCTTGTTTAAACTGCCACTCCTGGCCAGCCATTGCAGGACTCTCCAGGGTAGACTGCCAAAGACTCCTGATAAAGTCAGATGATCTAAGGACAGCACCTGCATCCATGAGGTGTAGTAGAAAACACATCCCCCCAAAACTTTTGGACTTAGCAGACTGCACTGTGAGCTTTGCAGTTCTGAATTTTTCATTGCAAATTCAGGGTACACAAACTTAAATTATTGTCAGTGACTAGAAAAAACCTCCTTCTGAACAGATAAACTCACGGTCCATGTTTTGTGAGTTTGGGGGCTGGCATGTGTCCTGAGTCACGCATCTCACCTAGCCGAGTAAACTTTGCAGAGGAAGCCAGGTGTGTAGCATCATCCTGAGACTGACCTTATGTTGCAACACGTGCTCTGAGTAACGGGGTCCAGATCTGGGCCTCAGAAGACCCGGGGCTGGGTGCTGTGTGTGGCGCTGCCCTGTGTGTGTTAATAGCTGATCTCTATTCTCAAAGCAGTAAACGATCCCGAAAGGATCAGGAGCCGCTGCTGTGTACTTGTTTGATGCTTTCCTGGATCTTAACCATAAAACAATTAGGACAACTGGAATGATGGAAGTTTTTTGTTGTTGTTATTTTTGGTCTTTGTTTTTGTTTTTTGTAAACTACAACTCCAAAATCCATTTTAGCTAGAAATTATGCTTCTAAAACAAATGATGAAAAACCATGAGGGCTCTTGTGAATAAATTCCATTTTGTTTGTTTTACATTTTTAAAACAATAGAGGGCAGGAGTTTCAAACTGATTTCAAAAATCTCCTTGAATATTTTTCCCTAATCTAAGAATGTTTTCCTGTCCATTGTACATTTTGCAGTGACTTGCAAAAGCACAGTGGCGTTCCTATGGTCATTTATAATACCATTCTGCAATATTTTACACGGACTTGCAGATCTTAACAACAGAGTCATTTAAAAGCATCCTTCTTATTTTCAATTCTCACATTTTAGGGAGAGGGGCTCAGAATTAGGAAAGTTGTCTGAGCTGTTTTAACTCCTCTCTCCAGATTTATAGATAGATAAATACATGAAAGATAGACAGATGATTGATTTGAAACAAAATAAGTAGAGCTGAGCCTTGCACAGAAATCTCACTGTGAAGGAATTAGAGTGTGCACTGGTTAGTGGAGCAATAGTCATAACAAACTTAATAACAAGTTAACCCACATTCAGCACATCCCGTGTGCCAGGCTCTGTGCCCTGTCTGAGCCACCTCTACTCCATATGAGGGGACATGGCTGTTCTCCCCTCATTACAGGGAAGGACACCTTGACCCAGAGGTTTGGGGACCCCTCACTCAGCTCAGCTGGTCCTGGGGAAGCCGCAGTCGGCCCCGAGCAGGGGCTCCCCGTGCTGGAAGCTGGGCCGGCCTCCCCAGGAAGGAGCTTTGTTTCTTCTTTCTCTGGCTCTTTCTCTACATCGGGTTTCTCGGCCGGCGCCACTGGCCTTTGGAGCCGGATAACTCCCGGCTGGTGTGGTGTGGTCTGCCCTGCGCATTGCAGGACCTATAGCAGCAGCACTCACCCCAGTTGTGACAACGCAGAATGTCCCCAGACATTGTTCAATGTCCCTTGGGGGGCAAAATAGCTCCACCCTTTGAGAACCACTGCTCTAAATTGACCAAACTGCCTTTATTATATCTGTAATTAAAATTATATACTTTTGAACATACAATTTTCATAAATGTAGGCGATCAGAGAGAATTTGTTCGTCTAAATTGTCCTCTTTCAAACTTCCGAAGAAGAATACGTTTCACCTCCAACTGACGCCTACCCTGAGGGCAACTGACTGTCGGGTTAAAATCAGGTCATCTTCCCCCGAGAGTCCGAGTCCGGCAGAGCCCCTGGTGAGCTTGTCCCTGTGGGCAGCTGGAGCGGGTGAGGGTCCCTCTGCCAGAGCAGCCCTCGGGCCAGGCATCCTTTGCTGTGGACCGAGGACACCTTCACAGCACTGCTGTGCCAGCTGTCACAGGTACAAACTACCTGGATATTTAGATACTAGAACATCTAAGAGGCCACCATCAATCTTTTATAGTAAGAGAATACATAAATTATAAACAAATATGTCCTTTGGTCTCGTAGAACAGCACGATGATCAAAGAGACACAATAGAAATGCATTTGCTTCTGCAGTCGGCCGTATTCCCCCAGCTCCGGGCTGTGCTGACGGACAGCCCGCGAGCTGTCAGCTTTTGTTCCATCTGTCAGAGTATACTTACCTCCTGTTGTTTTAAGTAATCAATATGTGGGCTGGAATCACCTACTGCTACCTCCGCTACCTCCTATTTTGTCCACTCATAAATTATGGATCGCTGCACAACATCAAGTCTACAATTTCGATTGCATTTGCTAATCATTGATCAATAATTCAGGAGCCTCTCCTCCTTCAAGGGCCCCTGGTTTCCTGCAACATATGGCACCAGGCTGACAGCGCGCAGCGGCGGCGTCCCTTATCACAAAGAGCAGCCGCAGAAACAACTTGTTTAAAGTTGTTTCTTCTTCTCCTTCCCTTCGTATTTCCATGAGGGCGACTTTGCACTTCCCGGTGCGGCTGCTGCCTTGGGAAGCAGAGGCTCCGGGCCGGTGTGGGCAGACGGGGCACTTAGCAGGAAAACGCGGCTTTCTGCTGCGCTTCATTTTGCGTTTCAGCGTTCTGTTCTTGTGTCTGTCACTGAGAGGAGTCTCACGGGGGCGGGGGGGGGGGAGTGTCCTGTTCTGTTTGCACCGTGATCTGGGCCTGTGGGTGCAGAGCCGGGACACAAGCCCCACGTCGGGGCCCTCAAGCTCGCACACACGCAGGCTGCAAATCCGAGCAGGGAGCGCTGCCATTAGCACACCCCCGGCAGGGAAAACTGGAAACCCTGGCTAGTTTAAGGGTTTGCTCTGGCTGTTTGTTTTGTTTTAAGGTCTGTTTCAGCCCAGTTCTCCGGGTGTGTGTGTTTGTGCTCTTTCAATGAGATGATGGAGTTAAAAATAACAGTGTTTCACAAATCATTCTCATCTTATTCCAACCTCTTAGAGGACAGCGGGGCCAAGCCCTCTTCCCCTGGACTCGAACTCGCAGTCCAGGACGCTGCCTGTGGAGGGAGAGACCCCCTCGAGGAAGGCAGGGCTGGGACCCTCGCTCAGCGCAGGGGGAGGGTCGGTTTCCAGGAGCCATTCAGCTACTAATTTCTGGGAAACCTTTTCCACAAAAGGCGGCCTCAGAGGGCTCTGGAGGTTGCCCGGTTGGGGCACAGCCCACCTGCCCCCTCCGGAGGAGCGAAAGGGCATGAAGGGGACCTTTGTCATCCGAGCCTGGGCCTGCCCCTTCCTGCTGGCCGCAGAGGGAAGAGGCTCCCAGGCAGCGGGGCCTTCTATAGAGCCCGCGCCATTGTCACTGCCCGGCGGGGGAGCGCGGCCCCAGGAGGTTCTCAGTAACTTTAAAAAATGGGAAAAAAAGGAACAGCAGGAAGGGCCAGAGAGGAGGACGAAAGGAAAAGGCTTGAAACAGTCTGTGGCCAGAAGCAGACAGGGCAGGGGCTGCTGGAGGGAGGGACACAAAACTTCTCTCCTTGAGTGGGAAGAGAAAAGGAGAGGCTGGGCAGGGTTGTGAAACTCCAGTGAAAAGGACGAGAGTTGGAAGGAGACTGGGGAGCACAGGGAGGGGGAGGAAGAGAGACCAGAACCCGGTCTCTGCAGCATCTTGGGGGCCTCACCTGATGTCCCCTCACCTCCTGTCCCCTCACCTCCCTGTCCTCTCACCTCCTGTCCCCTCACCTCCTGTCCCCTCACCTCCCTGTCCTCTCACCTCCTGTCCCCTCACCTCCTGTCCCCTCACCTCCCTGTCCTCTCACCTCCTGTCCCCTCACCTCCTGTCCCTTCACCTCCTGTCCCCTCACCTCCCTGTCCTCTCACCTCCTGTCCCCTCACCTCCTGTCCCCTCACCTCCTGTCCCCTCACCTCCCTGTCCTCTCACCTCCTGTCCCCTCACCTCCTGTCCCCTCACCTCCTGTCCCCTCACCTCCTGTCCCCTCACCTCCCTGTCCTCTCACCTCCTGTCCCCTCACCTCCTGTCCCCTCACCTTCCTGTCCCCTCACCTCCTGTCCCCTCACCTCCTGTCCCCTCACCTCCCTGGTCCGGCTTGGCCCCTGGGACGCCACAGCTGCTGGCAGACAGTGTGCCCGTAGCTGGTCTGGAGTTGACAATGGAGAATAAAATGCAATGTCATCACCCAAAGGGAAGCCCTGGGCAGATGCCCTAGTGACAGGCCACACCCCTCCCCCCACGGATCCGCGGGACCTCCACCCCTGTGTCACCTGTCTCACCTGGCCGGGGTGGGGGCTGGGGAGGAGAGAGAGAAAGAACGTGGGCTTCTCTTCTTCCTATCAGGACGCCACTCCTATCTTGACTTCAACTCACCCGACTTTCCTCTCAAAGGCCTCACCCCGCAAAGCCGTGCACCAGGGCTGAGGGCTGCACCCTGCGCGTGTTGGGGGAGGGGCATAAATGTGCGGTTCATAACAAATTCAAATAACTGTGATAAAATGGAGCTGGGAACCACACAATTGCTCTGCCTAAGCCACAGGCTGCTGCTGTTGCTGTTATTTATTTTTTTTTAATAAATATCCAATTTAAGGATGGCTCTGATTCAGCCAGGAGAGGTCCTGGGCTGTATTGAAGCCAGGAGGAGCAAGGACAAGTGAGCAGCGTGTGGCCTGCGCAGTCAGGACGGCAGCAGTTGCAGGGGCATGGGGCGAGGAGCAGGCAGACGGTCACACCTCGGCGTCCTGCGCAGGCCTGCCCCGGGGGTCTGCCCCAGGGGTCTGCTGCAGAGGTCACCTCCCAACACAGCCCCGGTGGGCGCGCTGGGTTCTGAGTGCCCAGTGCGGGCCCGCTTCGGAGGCCAGGGCAGGACTGAAACCGCACTTCTGCTGCTACTTCTGCTGGCAAGGCACTGACAGGGACAGCAGCAATCACACCTGCAGGTAGTGACACACCTGCAGCTTGTCACCATGTGCCCGGGGCTGAGCCGCTTCAGCAGTGAGACCCACTGATGGTGTTAACACAAGATTTAGATAACTAATGTCATAAAAACTCAAGAATCTGAATCAAGTGGAGGAGGGAGGGTGTCCCAGCGACTAGAACGGCAACGTCAGGACAGTGTGGCACCCTCCTTGCCGGTGAGGACATGGGGCAACTGGAACACCGACACTGCGCTGTGAGGACTCAGGACGCCCCAGACACTTTGGACAACTGTGGTGGGATGTCACAGAGCTGAACGTCACCAGCAGCAGCAGCTCCACTCCTGGGATCCGCCCACGAGGAATGCAAACACGCGCTCACAGACACTAGCACGCCAGCGCTCACGGCCGCCTGGTGTGTAACAGCCCCCACTGGAAAGGGCCAGTGGGTAGGCACGTTGCGGTCCGTCCATACTGCATGACACTGCCCAGCAGCCAACGGGCATGAGCCACGTACCACACGCAACACGCGTGGACCACAAGAGCATTTTGCTAAGTGAAAAAAGCCGGACAAAAAAGACTCCTGCTAAATAATTCCATGTATATAAAATCTAGAAATGACCAAATGCAGTGACAGAAAGCAGAGCCGCCTTTGTCAGGGGCCTGGGGTGGGGAGAGGGATCAGCTACGCTGGGCAGGAGGACGCATTTGGAAATGACAGACATCCCACGGCCCGGGTGGTGCTTACGTGGCTTACGTGGCGATACACAACTCCCAGCACTCACCCACCTGCACAAAGTGAGCAGATTTTACTGCACATCAATTAATATCTCAATAACGACAACACAGTAGTTTAGCTCAATAAAATAAGTAAAATTAAAGCAAATATTAATATAAATAAGGAAAAGCCTCGGAGACAATGCAGTCTGTGTTGTCCGTCCGATGACTGAAATGCTACATCTACGATGATTAATTTGACCAGAAAGTTCTCTGCATTTGTGGTTTCCACCCTGAGGGTCCAGTGACTTCTGCAGCAGACCCTGGGGCAGGCCTGCCGGGAACACCAGGATTGCCCGTCCGCCGGTTGGCACCTGCCACGTACTGTGCCCTGTGAGTCCTGCCCTGGTCACGGGGACTGGGCAGCACAGCTGGCCCTGATCAAAGTTGGCCTGGCCGGGTTCGGTTTCCTCCCAGGAGTTTGCAGTTGGGATCAGAATCCGGAGTGGTGTCCGTCCACCTGTGTGGAGCTGAGGCCAGAACATGGCCTGGGCCTCCCCGAGGCTCTCTGTGCTGACGCCCCCACCTCAGCCGGCCAACCAGGGTCAGGAACTGGTGCCCTCACCCTGATCCCCACCCTGGGGGCCCCGGGACATGAGTGCTCCCCCCCACGGTGGTGTCTGAGGCCCAGGAGTTGGGCCGGGCCTGGCGCCTGCAGTCTGACCCTGTCCCCTGCTCTCTCCCCGCACCTGCCGCTTCTCTAACACTTGTCACATCGAAGAGTGGAAACAAGTGACAAAGTCATGCCTCTGGAGGTCATACACAAGGTCCCTGTTATTCATTCCCATGCGGCCATCCCACTGATCTTCCTGGAAGTCCACACGGTCACCTGTGTCCGCACAGGCCGCCTGTGTCAGAGTGGAGGGAGCTTCCGGGTTGGCACGGCAGGGCCCCCCCGGCCGTCTCCACGCCCCACAGGCACTGTCTCTCCTCAGCCCCAGCAGCACCTGTGTCTCCCTCTCGGCACAGCCCCTGCCAGGTGGGGGCAGCGGCTCCCGTCACCTCTCTCCACAGGGGGACGATTTCCCTTCCTCTGTCCCTGCTGGACGACTAACCCAGGTTTGCAATTCTGTTTCTTGTCTCTGTTTGTCATTCTGTTCACTCCCCTCTATGCCCAGCGAGCTCAGAGAAGGCAAGAAATTCAGTTTCTCTATTGACCACTAACTCGGTGCTATGCACAGTTAGGTGCTTAATAAATGCTCTTGGTGGTAATAAGGCCCGTGCTGATGGTAATGGTGCTTCACCTCCTCCTGGGAGAAGTTTACGTTCCTTGGGAACTGGGCTCGCTGGAATTAAATCAAGAAATGGAAACTCGGTTTCTTTATATCTCGCTGAGCCACAAGGTTAGCGGCTTAATGGAGGGTGCGGTGATCGATGGGGGCCGGGCGCCGCCTCTGGCGTGGGAGGCTTCGTTCTGCCCAGGCCGCTTCCCTCCACGTGCTCCCCGCCGTGCTCCCCGCGGCGAGTTCAGAGTCGCTCCGTTCACCTGTGAGATTGATCAGTGCAGAAACGCAGTGTCCAAAGTGGCAGACATGTTTTCTATACCAACGTTACCTTGGTCATGAAAAGAAAGCTTGATTTCCCCACTTTTAGACTTTACCATTCTTCATGAAATGCACGTTCCTGACGTCTGTGTCACACAGCCTGTCCTCGACACCACACTCAGGGCACCACAGTTAGACAGAGAGCCGGTCACGTCCTGGGGTCAGAGCATGCTGTGCTGGCTCCATGGACAGTGAGGTGGGGACCGGCGGCTGGCCTGGCTGAAGGGCCACAGAACTGCGATCGGTCCCAGGGACCAGCCCACGGGCAGGGACTCAAGCCAGCCTGGAGCCAGGGGTCAACAGGGCAGGACTGAGGTATGGACAACCCCAGGGTGGCCCCCCGCTTCCGAGTGCGCAGGTGGGATCGGGGCGAGGGCCCCGAGTTTGTTCCTTCCTTCCTCCGTCCCGCATCCCACCAACGCCTGCTGCACGTCACTGTGCACCCGTCCTGCCCGGGCACAGCCGTGACTGGGGCGCCCGTGGCCCCTACGCCCGTGGGACCGAAGGAGACCCAGCTCCCTGGCTGAGCACGGCAGGTCCAGGGTGGCAGCCCTTGCGGGGAACCGGGGCTGAGGGACGGCCTGGTTTGGGGGCAGAGGGTGTGGCGTTCAGCACCCCACACCCCCCGGGAGAGGATCCCCACTGGCAGGCAGAGGGGAGGGGTCCCCCACGCGGTGGCCTCGTGCGTTGACAGGCAGGGCTGGTGCCAGCGTTAGTTCCCGTCCTCCACCCAGAATGCTGCACGCGCTCCCGTTCCACAGGGAGAAGAGCCTGTTTAAAGCTTCACCTTAAGCCAGGACTAAGCCCCTCCTCAGGATGGAGGTCGCAGAATGAGGCCACCATTCCTGTGCATCTTCCTGTCACATCACATTGTCACATCTGGGCCGTGTGGGGCCACCCTGTTCCATTCAGACGGGGAGACTGGGGGACCTCAGAGAGCCCCCCAGTCCTACACAACGTCAGATCCGTCTCCTCCGTTTCCCTCCGCCGGACGCCGGCACAGAGGGCTTTGTGCAAAGGCTCCTTCCATTTTCCTGGGTCAACTTCAGGATGAGGGACCGAGTCGGACCCCAGACAACTGACCAGAGACCTGCTACGCAGCAGCCGGGAGGAATCACAGTGTCAGTCCCTAATTAAAACTTATACAGGGAAAATTAGATTCCATCCGTTAATGATGCCATTTATTGTCATGGATACTAAAGGGGGAAAACACACGGATGAAAGCACGTTACAGAGATTTTGCACATAGTGAAAAATAGACTTTGGAAACCATAACGTGTGGTGCGTTTATACAATTGAGTTGTACGTGTCCCATTTTATTCTGCGTATGAGCATCAACGATTTGTGTTGATATGGGGAATAAATGGTCTAGAATTTACTCCTTTGAACTAAATTTGTAGATAATTACAAAAAATCTGAAACAGCAATAGAGAAGGGTGCAGTGCCATGCAAACAAAAACCACAATGTATCTATTTTTACTGAAAACATCTATTCTATATTTTAAAATGGACGGTTTTCAATGTCGGATTTCGTGGTGCTGGGAGCGGGGGAAGATAACTCCGTGGCCGATCCCGCTACCACTGAGCCGGTGATTTAAGCGTAAAATACGAGTGTGCAGTGAATCCCCCAGTCTACCCAGCTGAAAGAGCCTCAGACGGCTCCGTTAAGAATTAAGTTAATTGGGTTTGCTGTAAGGTTGGTGTCCTTCCTGCTGGAAACCTTCCCAGGTCTTCCTCGGCAACGGCGGCCACCAGACTCCCCGGCCACCCTGTTAGCCCAGACTTTAATTAGCTCTGGCGTCCCCTCCGTAATGACAGTGCGGAGATGATGAATGGAGGCGCAGATGACGGCGCAGTGCCTCAGCCGTCAGCGCCAGTGTCATTAGCACCTTCCCACGGCCGAATCCATCACTGCCATCCCCGCGGTCCCGCGGCACGTGGCTGCCGGCCAGCTCGCCTCCCCAGCCCGCGGCCGTGCCTGGTAGGGTTTTCCTTCCCATATGCTTTTATTCCTATTTTGCCGAATATTTGTTTGGCAACCAGAGTTCCAATATATTTCCAGCTGAGATGATAACTATTTTGGGTCAATAAGCAAATAGCTAATTTAGAGCAAAATAAATACCAATAAGAAACTGCTCCCTGCGCATCGAGATGGGAAAGAAAGTCAGTGCGATGAGCACATCCGACCGGTCTGAAAACGGAAGAGCTGCTTCCAAGACGCGGGTGACGACAGCCCTAGGGAAATGGCCACCGACAGCCGGGCTAGACCCTGCGAGGCTGCCCCGAGACCTAGGAGCACAAAGGACTCGTAGGGCCACACGCACTGGAAACTGGTGGTGTCGTGAGAATGGGACGCCTCTCCTTCGGACAGGAGCCCGGCACACGGCTGCAAACGCGTGGCCAACAGCTCTGGTCCCTCGCTGGCGGCAGCTGAAGAATGCCGAGCGCCCTCGCAGAGAGCAGGGCCTCATCTGCGGTTTGTAGGGGAGGGGATGTCACTCTTGCCCTTTCATTTTAACCACAGTGGTAAAGAGAACCTCAGCCTAGGACAGCAGAGGCGCCCCCCTCCCTGGCCCCTGGTGCCCCAGCCCCGTGTCCTCGCTGCAGCCGCGCCAGCCTCCACTCTTCCTCCGCCCCACCAGCCTTCTCCACGCCCCAGCTCAGCTCCCGGCCAGGCCGTGTGGCACCCACGACAGGAGGCGGGAGGTGGCCATGGCCAGCGTCCTGAGGACTCTATGGGCCGAGCTCAGGCACCATGTGGCCGGCACGCCTGCCCCTTTCCAGACTAAAGATGACTGAGTTTTCATCACGCGAGCCAAGATTTGAGACACCAACGCTGGGAGGTCCACCTTGGCACACAAGCTCAAAACATAGAGTCTCACCTATTGTGGATTTGCTAACAATTTCTTCTGTCTCCGAGGACTTTGAGTAGAATGAGGCAAGGAAGTAGGCAAAGGAGCTCTTGGCTTTCTCTCCAAATCTGCTCCTTCTGCAGTGCTGTCCCCATCTCAGAAACAGGTGCCACCACCAGGACAGTTTTCTCTACAGAAACCTGAGACCTAGGTAGCATCTGGCCCCTCCATCCTCACCCTCTGCCACCACCGCAGACGCAACCTCTGCATCCTGCGTCCCCTCCAAGCACTCAGGCTTCCCCCACCCTCCGTCCTGCCCAGGAACATGGGCAGCATCTCCTAGGGGACCCTGGCCCCTTTCTGATGTCTCACTCCCCATTCAACCCATCCATCTTCCAGCAATAGCCACTGTGATCACTGGAAACCACATGTGTGACTGTGGAATTAAGACATTTCAGAGCTTTTTCTACACTCCCAGACTGGCCTCCAGACCTGTCCCGGCTCTCTTCCAGCTCCTCTCGTGCCCCTGCCCTCCCCACCCTCCCTCCAGCCACACTGGTGCCTACCCATGCTGAGACCCTCCATGGATGGGTAATTTGTGTCATTTGCTGGGGTCCTTGTCCACATGAGGGCCAGGAACCTGCGGCAGCCCTGCGCTACTGAGCAGAGATGCACCCTGCCCCGTGTTTCTGTGACACAGGGAAGCACATCTCAGGCAGTCATGGCAGGTGGGCGGATCTAGGCTCTCACACACCTGTGACCTTAGCAGTGGCTGGATGTCTTCAGCCTCAGCTTCCTCATCTCTAGCATAAAACATCAGCAGCCTCTTAGGAAGGTCGCAGGGACTACATGAATGTATGTGAAGGTGCTTGGGCCCTGTGCACACTAACGTCACGAGTGCGCAGGAGCCGGTTCTCACGTCACCTTGGTGGTCTCCTCATGGCCTTGCTCGGCCCCAGGAACTTGCTTAGATGAGTTATGTTTCCCAAGCTGACCACCCCATCCTCTGGCCCCCTTTGCCCCTCTGCAGCAGGGTCCTGCTCAGCTCCCACCATGAGAGGAGGCTTATGTTTTGAACCCCTTGGACCCGAGTGGGCTCTGTGATTGCTCTGACCGACCAGCTCAGCCGGTGACACTGCCACAGTCTGCTGTGGACTTTCGCTGGCCCAAGGGTTCCTCTTCCTGCCTCTGGGAATTCTTGCAGTCAATGTTCTTCCCGCCGGGACACCAGCTACTGTGTCCTGAGAAGCTTAAGCCACAGAGTGGCCATGTCATAGGACTGGTTGACAGCTGAGCATCCGGTGCGCCACCTTGGACATCCGGCATGGTCCAGCCCCCAACATCTGGCTGCGACAGCTTGGGAGGCCCCAAGTGCCAACCGCCCAGCTGAGCCCTGGCAGCCCGTAGAACCCTGAGAGCTAAGGCTGGCGTGGTGTCACACGCCACCAAGTTGTGCCACACAGCAATCAGAGCAGGTCACCAACAGGGTGTGGAGTTGTCTCCTACCACCTTCCTTCATTAGCGCTCCCCCCACTAGACTGAGATTTCCCTGAGGACAGGGACCAGTTGTCTGTGTTTTCAGGACTGGCTGCAGCCCAGTGCCAAGTGGGATCTCGGGGAACATTTGTGGAATAGATGAATGTAGATAAATGTGCAGCTCTGATCTCTGATGACATGGCCTCGTGCCTGGGCCGGCAGGGTGACTCCAGTGAGTGATGAGGGAGGGAGCCCAGAGAGCTGGCTGCAGGCACCTCTCGGGCCAGAGCCTGGTGGTCACACGAGGCACAGCCCCTCCCAGCCCAGCCGCGGCTACACCTACCTAGTGCTGGGGCGAGATTAACAGGTATTGCCGTTCATTTCGGAAGTTTATATTAGGAATGAATAGAACTTCACACAGGGCACTCTTGAGTGGCAAGGCAGAGCAGCTACGTTTAAGTTTCATTTTTAAAATTTCAATCCAGTTATTCTGCTTATCATGTTTATAATTTATAGACACATCAGCCTGAAAAAGACAATGAAGATAAACTGGTCCCTTTTCCCTTACAGCATTAGCTACGGCTGTGAGGTAGCTTTTAAAATTACTGTTTTATTAAAATTAACATCTCAACGTTACATTTTATAACAATATTTCCTTCCTTAATGGGAGATCATAAAAACACCTTTATTTAAGGCAAAGTAATTTCTCTCTAAAATAAATAAAGGTAAATTAATTTCCATCTGACTATAGGGTAAATATTTTATTTTGTTAGTGTAATGAAAACAGAAAAATAAAAGGAGACAAAATGTTTTGTTACCGTGGTACCGGTGACAGCGTTGGCATCCTTTCCGGAGCGTGCGAGCCAATTTCAATAACATCGGGAACAGGAGGATATAAATTAGACATTTTAATTGTGAGATTATAACATACTGATGGAAGAGCTGGGGCAAAGCCAAAACAAATCTTAATGACAAAACAATAATCTAAGCAAAGTAGAAAACATTAGACTCTGTGGGCTTTGCAAGAAAATAAAGGAGCAAAATTAGTAGGGCTTCTGAGCTTATCAAGTTATAGACGATATAAATTGTGCATGAAGTTGACAAATTTATTCCAGATAATGCAGGCTGCTTTAAGTAGTAAATCAAGACCCGTAATTGGGTAAGATTTCAGATAGCATTCATAATTTATGTTTTGGGTAACTACAAGAAAATTATATCCCTAAGGAAAATTGAGAAATTTCAAAATAAGGAGTCCACAGTGCACAATCACACTATTCTGTAATATTTTGGTTCGGAAACATGACCACGGATGAGTCAGTCTTGGATGAAAGAATTTTACTCGTCAGGTTTTCCAAACAATAGGTCTATTCTCAACACAATTAGCGACTTGGCAGAGGAGAGAGCCCGCCGGAAGCAGAGGATGCTGTTGGAGTCGGCGCGGCCACGTTGCCACCTCCCTGAGACGCGCGGCCACGGCTCTGGGACTCCACTGCACACCGGAGCCTCGTCCGGCCCTCCTGCCTCCCCCAGGAACGCTGAGCGCTGGGGTCTTCCTCCCATCCGCAGCCTGACACAGGACAGCACCAATGTTCGTGAGAACACCGCGCAGAGACCTTGGATGCTTTAGTGAACTCTCGCTTGGGCTAATTAATTTTTAATCAGCTTTATTGAGGTGTAATTCACATACAATAAAATTCCCACATTTTAAGTGTACAGTTGGATTAGTTTTTATAGACATTACACTTGAGAAGCTACCTCAACCAAGATGCAGGACATTCCTGTCCCTCCAGAAAGCTGTTTCAGGTCTCTTCCCCACCAAAGGACCCCTCTTCGGGCCAACACCGATCGGATTTCTATGAGCACAGACTCATTTTGCCTGTCCTGGAATTTCATATAAATGGAATTATACAGTGTTTACCTCATGGTGTCTGGGCTGTTTTGCCCAAGGTAACGCCCGTGAGGTTTGCCCGTGTCCTGTGTGCGGCAGGTCATTGTTTTCATTGCTCCTGTGAATGCCCTGCAATTTGTCCGTCCATCTATGCATAAAGTGAACATTTTTTTCAAGTCATTTTTATAGCTATAACTTTTCATTTCTCCAAGGTAAATATTTAGGAGTGGATCATATAGTAAGTGTTTAGTAAGTGTGTGCTGAATTTTATAATTGCTTTGTAAAATGGTCATGCCATTTCATACTCACTCCAGCGGGATGTGAGAGCTCCATTTGCTCAGTCCTCTAAATCATTTTGTGCTATTACTCTTTTAAATTTTTAGTAGGATTTGGGATTATTGTGAATTTAATGTGAATGTGCTTGACAGCTCATCATGTTGAGCACTTTTCATAGGCTTATTGGTCATCTATGCATCTTCTTTTGTGAAATAGCTGTTCAAATGGTTTGCTCATTTTTTATTAGGATGTTTGTCGATTTACAAATATTTTTACAGCTTATTCATATACATTTATGTGCATGTGTGTGTAGATGCATATGTACTACATAAACATATATGCATGCATGCATACAGGTATTAGGCAAATACGTAAATACAGAGTACAGATTCCGGATGTAAGTCTTTGGTCATACGTATGTGCTGTGACTATTGCCATCCAGACCCAGCCAGCTTTCTCATGTTGTTTTTTGCGTGAGATTCTGTCCTTTTACTTTCAATGTTACTCTTTATATTTAAAACAAATCTCTCCTAGACAGAATTGAGGTTTTTTATTCAGTCTAAAATCTCTGTTTTATAATTTGCATAATTAGCCCATGTAAATTAAATGTACTTATTGATACAGTTTGGTTAAATCTATTAGTAGCATTTTACTCTGCAGTTATCATTGACTCCTTCTGGTTTTTGTTCCCCTACTATTTTGTTTGCATTAATAAAATAGCTTAATATTCTTTCTGTTTCATGTATTCTATTAGTTTCTAATCTCTATCTCTTTATTTTTATTATTTTTAGTGGATATTCCAAGGCCAATTATAAGCATCCTTAACTTATCAGAGTCTATTTAGGTTCAATATTTTATTTCCTCCCATTTAAGACTTCTCATTTTATGCCTGATATTTTCTGTATCTCACTTCAAAAATGTAATAACTTTGCTACATGTAATTCTATGCACTCATCCCCCATCATTTTTGGAATTGTTGTAATATATATGTGTGTGTATTACTCATGCAGATATAAAATCCTCACCATATAGTGTTATTGTTTTTTCTTTGGTGAAAGTCAGTTGTATTTAAATGAATTATTAAAAGAAAAAGGCAAAGTGTTTTGTATTTACCAGTTGAGTTTCCACTTTTGGTATATTCTTCTTTCTTTCCTGTGAATCCAAGTTTCCATCTTAAATATTTTCTCTTCAGCCTCAAGAACAATTTTGTTATTTCTTGTAGTTATTCTTGCCTGCACCAAAAATTTTCAGAATTTTTTTTTAAATCTTAAAATGTCTTTATTTTGCTCTTATTTTTAAAGGAAATTATTATTGAATATAAAACTTCTTTTTCTCCTTCTTTCAGTGCTAGAGGGGCGGGTTCCATTGCCTGCTGGCTGCCATTGTTTCTGGTGAGAGATTAGTAGCTTCCTATCTTTGTTCCCTGCACATTTTGTGCTTTTTCATTCTGTTTTGCTTTTTGGCTACTCTCAAGATTGTCACTTAACCCTTTGTTTTCAACTATTTGACTATGATGCATCTAGTTTTGGTTCATTTCTGTGTCTCTGCCTTGCTCTCTGTCTCTGTATCCCTGTGCCTCTCCCCTGCATGTGCACACATCACACACTCCACACACGCCACACACACGAGATTCACAGATGTTCCTGGATCTGCTAGTCAGTGTCTTATAAATGAAAGTCAAATTTAAGAAGTTTTAGTAATTACTTTTTTCAAATATTTTTACTTCCCCAAACTCACTTTCTGCTCCTTATGGTGTCCAATTTACTGGATGTAATAATTTTACTCAAGTCCTGAGGCTCACTTTGATTTTCTTCAACCCGTTTTCTCTCTGGTTTTAAGATTAGATCATATCTATTCTTCTGTCTTCAAGTGAATTGACTTGTTTTCCCTAATCATCTACAATCTACCGTTAAGACCATCCACTGTTGTTGTTATTGTTGTTTTTTGTAGTAGTTTGCTTTCAGTTATTTTTCTTCTCAACTCTAGAATATTCTTTTGGTTCCTTTTTATAATCTTCATTTCTCTGTTCAGATTCCTTCTGTTATCTCATTATGGCCATATTTTTCTGTACTTACTATGTGTGTGTGTTTGTGTATAGTCTTTAGCTGCTAAAGCTATTTTCCTGTTTCTTTGTGTTTTAGATTTCTAGTGGAATACTGTGTATATTACATGCTTTAGAAATTCTGACTTTCATCTTCTTTCTCTGAAGGATTATGATTCTTGTTTTTGCAGCAGTAATTGGCTAATTGCATTTAATTTGTGCAGACTTGGCGTCACACTTTGTCAGGATAGATCTAGAGCAGATCTTACTCTGGGATGGTCCTCACTGCTGACCCCGCCTTGCTGACGTGTCTGCTGGAGGTCAGGGTGCAAGCAAGGTCTCCAGAGACCCTTCACACTGGCAGAGCTGGACCTCCTGGCGCAGCCTGGCCCTGCCCTTCCCTATCCCTGCTCAGTCTCTGGCATCTCTGTTCTCACCCGCTCCCCACAGCAGCTGCCCTCTGCCAACCTCAAAAGTCCCTGCCCTGCACACGGGCAGCCCAGCTTCCAGCCGCAGACTTGCTGGGGGAGCTTCTTCACCACACAGTCGTCTTGTCCCAGCGCCTCATCCACAGCTCCACACTCATCCTGGTGTCGCAGACTCTGACCTCTGCCTCCTCAGCTCAGTGGGACCATCTGGACCATCTTGCTCTGCAAAAACCAGTCTGCTCTGCTGTGGTTGTAGGTTGTCCCCAGGTGAGAGCTGAGTGACCGCGGATCCCACATCCCAAGTTTACCTTATTTTCCTGCTTCTTGCACATTGACTGAAAACACTGCCTCATACATTTTGTCCATTTTCGTAGCTGTTCGTAGGGGGTAGGTTGCTCTAGTACCAGCTACTCCATAATAGATGTGAAAATCTGATCCAATAATTTCATTTTGACAAGTGAGCCTTTGGGGTAAAGAGAAAGGGTTTGCATGTTTCAGGAAGTAACAAGTTTGTATTATCTAATCTAAAGCTGCAACAAGAGAAAATGAAGTAAAAATTTAACAATTAGCTGGTTCATGTGTTCTATGTAGATAAGTGGTTCAGATAATGATGTTCTCAGTGTTAAACTGTTTGACTTGGGAAATAATCAAATTGACTCTTCTTGATTAAAGAACATGATATTTACTAAATCTCCACTTTACCTAGTATCATGTAGACATGGCTTGAGATATAATCTTTGTACAAAGAAATAATTACAGTTTCAGAACTATTTTCTCCAATCCTCTCATGAATTCAGTGTCAGCCCCATGTTTATGTACGCCATTGGGCAAACTACTTCTCTTGATTTAAAAACCTGTCTTTTGTCTAAATGGAATCATAATTTAGATGGAACTTAATTGTTTATATATTTTTTTTCAAGTTTTTAACTTGAAGTTTTTGTTCTTTGTTGTGCTCCATGGCTTTCTGCAGGATCACCCAGGAGGCCCTGGCAGAGGGAACCGTGTGGAGGAGTGTTAGAGTGGACACGCAATTGGGCGTGGAACTAACCACCGGTGCTTGCGTGTGCCCGCCAGCACCTCCGTCCCCTCCTGCCTGTTACCCAAGATGGGGTCTCCCTCTGTCCCCCGGGCTGAAGTGCAGCGGCATAATCAGAGCTCACAGTAGCCTCTAACTCCTGCCTCAGCCTCCTGAGTTAATTTTGTTTTAAGTTTAAATACGCAATTATATGAACATCAAACATGAAATTTTCTGCATTCATGCAGAAATTTCAGAATGCTTGGGATGATTGACATTCTCCTATTTGCTGACCTTGGTGTTGAAGAAGCGCGTCTTCCGTCTGATGTTCACCTGTCACTGACTCATTCATTCATCTCACACCTTGGTGACGAGACTCGGGCTAAGGATGCGCTGCTCTCTCAGCCTTCTGGAAGCCCAGGGCACAGCAGGAGACAGAATGACAGATTTGGGGAAAACAGTACATGTTTTGGACCAAGAATGAGTGCTCTTATAAGGACTGTGTCACTGTCTACAAGCTGTATGTGTGGGAGGGTAAACTTCAGAGGAAACTAGGAATGGGTGGTGGGTTTGCCACGCTGGGGGCTGATCACCCCAGGCTGGGGGAGGGGAGGAAGGGAGGATCAGAGAAGGTGGAGCCCAGGACATAGGAAGTGGTCCCTGAAAATGCAGCGGGGACGTTTAGGGCCAGAAGCTCGAGGATCAGGGGGTGATGGTGGGGTGGGATTTTACCTCTTGCTGGGGACACTGTCCCTCACTGTCAGAGCTGGGATGCTGCAAAGCTGAGATTTATCTCCATGGCGGGTATTTTAGGGAACACCTTGGCTGGTCAGTGGGGAGGGCTGAGGAAGAGCTCCTGGGGCATCTCCATGGGAGCTGCGAAGCTGAGGTGCTGGTCCTGCCTAAGGACCCTGAGATGCTCCCGACCGGCTCTCCATGCGGGGGCTGGGCTTTGGACCGGTCACCTGAAGGGCTTTCAGAAAGACATACCCCTGCCCTGTCCCAACACCTCCCACAAACCCTTTAGAAACAAAGTTAAACTGCATTTCCACTCATGTTGCGATGTTCATATTCACCCCCTTGTCTGTTTTGAAACTGCAAATGTTTTCATATTTGATTTTCCTTAATGGTGCCACAAGTAACCCATTTTCATTTCTCCTCATTGACAAAAATATTCAATCTTCCCCTACCGCACAAGAGTGTCTCTCCTATAACAGTGCAGTGGTTTAGAGCCCAGCTGCAGGGGTCAAATTCTGGCACCGTGGCCCAATGATTGGGTGTCCTAAGGAAATCTACTCAACTGCTCCAGGCATTGCTTTTCATCTGTTCAAAATAGGTGATGATAGGACCCCTGTCAGACGGTCACCGGGAAGACTAAATGAGATTATATACTAGTGGGGTTGAAAATGTACCCTTCATTGCCGCTCAACCATGCAAAACAAAATAGAGGCTATTTATTTCCAACAAATAACCCCAATGCCCTCATTATTCTTCACTGGTTTAGGAAGCTTTGAAACCTAAACTTAAATCTCTCCATCTTTTTTCTGGTTTAAATAATCTGTTTTATTAATTATTTACTTACTGAAAATTGAAATCCCCCATCGGGACCCCTTCAATGAGCTCATTTAGATGCAGGTCTCTTTGGAGTGAACGACCATTCTCTCAGACTGCCCTCCCTCCTCCTCCTCCTCCTCCTCCTCCTCCTCCTCCTCTCCCTCCTCCCCCTCGTCCAGTCCAAGACAGCACTTGGGCACGGGGGTGGCCCGCAGGTGGCCGAGGGATCCCAGGTGGTCAGAGGGGAAGTAGCCTGGGCTCCACCTTGGGACCTTGTGCCCAACCTGGGGAGACACAAAGGCGCCTCAGGTCCTGGGAGCAGGACGTGGACGCCCTTCCCCAGAGCTGACCTCCTGGCCATTCATGTGCTCCCAAGGAACTGGCCGCTGCGGCCTCTGGGGCCACAGATCACAAGTGGCATCCCAGACACCGAGGAGCTCCACCCCTCACTCACCCATCTGCCTGTGCTACTGCCCAGCGTGGGATGTGTGTCACCCTGTGGGCCATGCCTGGACTCCCTGACCCTTCTGGATGCATCTGTCCTGTGTGCACCTCTGCCCCAATGCCAGGCCCCTTTGCTCGTTCCTGCAGATGACATCTCCTACTTCTCTGAGATGTCTCCTCCATCCCACACGCCCTGTCAGCCTCAGACAGCCCAGAACCAGGAATAATGCAAAATGTGTCACCCCAAGGCTGAGGACATGCCAGGCAGAGCATGGAGTGTGATTAAAGGCCACCGTCCTTGGGCTGCCAGTTGGCCAGCGGGACTCTTCCCACCAGTATTCCCGCCAGTCATTCGTGCCCGGCAGCGTCCCATGGCTAATACTCACCCCCTGTCCCGCTCTCTGTAGTATCAATGAAACTGATCTTGTCTGCCATTTAGGAACCAGGTTGTTTGATTAAACTAAACCACACAAACATGTGACTATCCGATTTCTGTCCCCTCAGAACAGTGCTGTAAGCAGGAACACTGCTCCCGTCATTTTTTGCTGAGTGCTCTCTGTGTCCCTGTCCCTGGGAACAGACCAGTGAGGGGGTTCACCTGGCTCCCCACACTGCACGTGGAGAAGGGATGAGGGGCCCCACGCAGTGGCTTTGCCTGCAGAAGGTCACCCACTTAATGAGTGAGGAGCCAGGAGGCAGTAAGTTGTAGGGCTGGGTTGATTGACAGCTTGATGTGTTAACTCTCAAAAATATATTAGTGTGGCGTATGCAAAGCTCCAAAGGTGAAACTCCAGCAGCAGCTTCTCCTGTGCTTTAATCATGTCACACAGCGAGTGACATCCGCAGCCGAGGCTGGCTCTTGTGAGGTCCCAGGGCACCCGCCTGCTCCCTGCCCGCCCGCTGCAGCCGAGCAGGAAATCAGCACTTTCCTGCGTGAGTCTGGACACTTGGCCCGCTCTGACTCACATGCATGCCGGACGGTGAGAGAAACCACTTCTCTGTGCCAGTTAAAGGCAGCAACGTGGAGGTTTGGAGACTTCACTTTCTTTGTTGAACATTCAGAACCCAGAGATGATGTCTCTTTGGGGAAGCAATTACAATTTACTATATTGAAAATGAAGGATTCAAAATGACATGAGCCCAACTGTGGAACTGCACAGACACACGTGCGCATGTCAGTGTGCACACAAAGTGCCCAGGCTGTGCCACGCCTGCCCAGCTCTGGAGCCCCTCGGGCAGCTCACGGCAGGACCAGTGTCCCCTGGAGGTGCCGGGGACAAAGTAGCTGTGGCGTTCCACACTGAGCTGACAACCGTTACCCCTCAGTGGTAGAATTGTGGGTGATTTTTCACTTTTCAAAAATATGCTCCTTGATTTTCTTGATCTGTTGCATGAGCATTTATTAATCATTAGAAAAATATAAATTCTGTTTCATTTTGGAAGAAAAAAGAAGAAACCAATTGCATAAGATGAACTGTGATTTTTCCTGCAGTTTATACTGGATGAGTGAAATTCTAAATTGCATTCCTACAGGGCAAACACCACAAGCATCACAAGAAGGATTATGATTTAAAATGCATCTGTAAACGCACTTCAAAAATATCTACAGCATGTCTGTTTATGCATGAGTTTCTAGGGATAAACACATTTTGCAGTTACCTTTACTTAATCTCAAAGAACAAGTGGCTTATTTAAAAGAAAGTAGCGTAGGCAATACCTTTATTTTTCATTTTGCAAATTGTGGACCTCTGCTATTATAAAAGAAAGACAACCAGCTAAACTAATAGGCCTTTTATTTGCTAATCAAAACTCTCATTAACAATTAATTGGCTCAAAAGTTCATAGGCCATTATTGCCGTGTCAATTAGATGCACAGGGCCTCAGAGGCTGAAATGGAACGACCCGCTCGGGTGATAAATAATTTCCAACAGCGACTCGCCTTACCGCGGCTGTCTGCGTGGAGGTCACCGCCTTGGCCACAGCGGCCAGCGCAGGCTGCCCTGTGACAAGAAAAGATGCAGCTTCTCTTATCGCACATGCTAATTTAAGCTCCGTAATCTAACACGTGTGAAACAGCATCTCGGGGCAAACAGGAGACGCAGTGGCTGTGTCTTTCCCTGAGCCCCACGAATGGCCGTGCGCTGCTCCTCCTGGGAAGAAGAAGAGTCCGGCGTTGGGCAGGAATTTGTCATCCCTGATGGGCTGCGCTGGCCGCGCCCCGTGACTGTGAGACACCGTGGGCCCCCTGACTAGGCGGCCACGTCAGACTCTGGCAGCACCGGGTCCCCCGACAATGTCACTGAAGTATAGACCCATGCACCGTTTTCAGACCATCGTTAGCTCTAGTTCAACTCCTTCATTTGATGTCTCCTCCAGTAAGGAAAAAACCTGACTGTGATTGGAGTCTGAAATGCTATATTATCTCGAAGATTGATATTCCACACCAAACTCATTAGATACTCACAGGAGCCATGTTATTCCCCAGACAAAAATAAGATAGAATCAACAAAATTACAAATTAATTGAAGTAGGGGAAAGCTTTTATTATTAAAACTTCTAGAAAATAAATATGAAATACATTTTATTGTTGGTTTTTAGCTTTGTGCCTAATTTGCCGCTCTCTCCTGTCTCCCGGGAATGCAGCCCTGCAGAAGGTGGGAAGCCTGTTCTGTTGACTCTGTATTCTCCACGTAGCCCCTGTCTAGGGGCAGATATGCCATGAAAATTTGCTGAAATTGATCAAATTTGAATGGAATTCAATGCAGGCAGTAGGTCAAACCAGGCCAGCAAAGTTCCTTATGAAACCCTGTGGTCAGTTACTCCATACTCAAATCCATTCACTGTGATATGCTCTAGCAGGACACGTCCAAGGACAGTGACTTTCCTAATCCGTCTGCCCACCGCCTGAGCCAGGACTCGGATGCTTTTGGGACTCTGAGGCCACCTGCTGTCCCTCCCAAAATCATGCTGGCTTATGCCCATGCAGAGTGGGGTGTGGCCAGCCTGAGACTGGGAGGGAAGCTGCAGAGGGGGTGGGAGAGGGTGTTCGACACACCGCTCTGGAGGTGGTGGCAGAGGGGTCTGGCCCCGGCTCCCGAAAGCCTGTAAGGATCACATCACTCTCCCCCAAACCAGGGAGCCGCCCGCACCCTCCAGGACCCATCCCCCCTCCCCTCCCCCCCACCGGACCAGCCCACAGACCTTCTGCTTTGGACCCTGTCCCTGTTTGAAGGGCACCCCTCCCAGTCCCCTGGCTGATGTCAGTGTAGCATGCAAACAGCAAGCCACTGTATGTATTTGTTGAATGGAATTAAATTTCAGCAGAACAGGAAGTCACCTAAGGACCTCTGGGTGAAGCATGATTAGGTATCTCTGATTAAGAAATGTAGACTCACTGTAATGCTGCCTGGAAGGTGAAATCAATCAAAATGTGGGTTTTATTTTACAGTTGTCTCAGGAGCAAGGACTGCGTGTGCTCCTGCTGCTGTGGCATGTTGGGAACTTTCTGTGAAGCTCTAGCTCTCAGCTCCCACAAGGGCAGCAAGGGACACAGGCCTCACTGCCGTCGTGCTGAACGGCGTCCCGGCCCCCTGGCGTCTCCACAGCGATGTCCGCACGCAGGAGGGGTTCACACAGGACAGCTGCCAGCTTCACAAGGCCCTGGGCATCCACAGACCCCCAGCGCTGAGATTCCTTAATGAGGTTAATACAAAAACAGGGAGTGAGGCATGGGTGCAAGGTAGGGTCTCATGCATTTAAAATTTCTGTTGCAAGGAAGATGAGAGCAAGAGCCGGGAAACAGATTAGAAGCCTGTTACACAGAGAAGGAGGACGCTTTGTGTTCAGGTGACGCATTTCTTGACTTCTTGCTCCAAATGGCTGTTCCCCAGGGGGTGGTGACTCCTGAGAGGGAGGAGAGGGACGGGATGTGGGGTGGACGTGCCCGTCAGCGTGGGACACACCTGCGAGTGCTCGGAGCACAGGTAGACGACTCTCCAAACGCAACCAAGGCGCCATTGCTGTGATGTCGTCCTCCAGTGCAATGTCCACTCCCGTGTGGTCGAACATATTTTGATGTTGCCTAAGATTTAGAAACCTTGGGAGCCATTGTTTTAACATGAACATGTCCACTTGGGCAGCTGAGTTTTAATCAACATCTGCTTGGTTATATCCGTGGCTGCGTCCTTGCAGGAAAGGGCAGCGTTATTGATCATCCCCAACGATCTATTTCTCCAGTATGGACTCATGGGGACAACGTGAAACACCGGCCAGTCTCTGTGCGCCAGGCATGGCCCCCTGCTGCAGCCACACGCGCTGCAACCACGCCGTCCACGGCGGGAAGGTTTGTCCTGAAGGGTTAGATATTTCTCCTATTCTTTTTTTGAATTGTTAAATTTTTTGCTTATTATTTTGTACTGATAAGGCAAACATGGGATTTTTAAAATTAAATAAATACAGCATGGAGATGTTTATTTTATTTTTTCGTCTGCCTAAAAATCAAAGCAGCTGCCTTGGTACCTGACTCAACATTGAAATTCCAGAAAGAGAAGCTCCTGGTGCACATCTCCGGTTTGTCAAGGCTCCAGCTGGAACCTTCTGGGTTTCTCCTTTATTTCCAGTGTCACAATGCGAATGTCCAAGCTTCAATCATGCCAGCGACTCCCCCTGATGCTCCCCCTGGCACCCAGCGCCCAGACATCTGCTTGGGGCAGAACGCAGCTGAATGGCTCAGCGCAGAGACAGGCGTGTGGGGGACACAGTGGGGCTGGGGTGTCACAGAGACAGATGCATGGGGGACACGGTGGGGCTGGGGTGTCACAGAGACAGGCTCGTGGGGACATGGTGGGGCTGGGGCATTGCAGAGACAGGCGCACGTGGGGGACACAGTGGGGCTGGGGCGTCACAGAGACAGGCGCGTGGGGGACATGGTGGGGCTGGGTGTCACAGAGACAGTCCTCGCAGGCACCCAGAGACCGACGACCCCAGGAAGAGAAGCACAGGTAGACCAAGCGCGTGTACTTCACTGGCACCTGCGGGGCAGAAACAAAGGATGTGATTGTCAAAACTCAGGGGGACGACTGTCCACTGGGGGTGCCACACCCAGCAAACTGTCACTAAACAGGGAACAACAGGTGTTAAGATGAATTGACCTTCCCTGAAAACACCACCAAAGGACACACTTGAGTGAGGGGAAAGTGAGCGCAGAGGCAAGGCCTGGGCCCCGGAAGCCGGGGTGGCGAGAGTGGGGGGCGCCCCGGCTCGCCCGCGGGCTGTGCGGTGATCGCGATGAGTGACGCGGGGAAGAGGAGGCGGGAATGTTGGGAAGAATAACTGGGTAGTCGAGAGGCCCTCAGAGAGCCGGGGTAAAGAGTGGAGATATTGATTAACTTTAGCCTTTTGTAGGTCAAGTACGCTCGTTAGCATTTTAAGGGTAACCACCAAAAGAATATAAATGGAGTACATTACTTACCAACAGAGGAGAAAAAAGTAATAAAAAAATTAATCAATACAACACAAGATTGAAAAAGAGAAACAAAAAGCAACAAAATAGCATGAAAAATCGTAAGCACAAAATAACACAGTGGAGATAAATCCAACCACAATACTCTTGGTACGTCAGTTGTTCAAAATTAGAGAGTTTTCAGATTGGATGTTTTCGAAAATTCAGTTATTTGGTGTTTAAAAAAACATACACAACACAAAAATGACACAGATTGGAAGCAGAGCAATGGACTTAAGACATGTCACATGTTCCATCCATGTCCCCAAAGGAAACGGGCAGCCCCCTCAAAATAGAGTGACTGGGCTGGTCCACGAACAACCCACAGAGGACCGGGTCTCGGGAAGCCCCGGCTGGGCCAACACAGGCTGACGCCACTCGGGCCGGAGCAGACCCGGAGGGGGAGGGCTCACCTCCTGGGGCCCGAGAGTCGGCCGGAGTCGGCCTTCCTGGCGGCACACGGGGCTCACAGCGCCCAGGAGTAACCGGGCAGGGAAGCCGCAGTCAACCCTGACCATGCCGGCCGCTGCCTCTGTCCCCTGTGGGCTCCCCATTGGCCAACCCCACTGGGGGCCAGACAGCCCAGGGCTGAGGATGAGGGCCACACAGGTCCCCTCCTGGGCAGGGGTCAGGACCTGACAGCAGCGCCGGTTCCCTGGAGGGGACACAAGGACTGAGGCTGACTGTCCTCCCGCCCTCCCCACGGAAACGCTGTTGCAGAATTGGCATTGCTCCGACAGGCTCCAAGGCAGAAATGCTAAGGGTAAGGAATCTTGGCCATGAGATTTGTGTCATCTCATCAGATGTACACAAATCCTGAATCTGCACGCGTGCTTAACAACAGAGTCTCAAACATGTGACGAAGGTGGGGACGGAACTGCAACAGCTACTTTTAAACCCTCAACCACAGCTGCTCTCGGAGAGCGACAGGTCACTCGGGTGATCCGCAAGGCGCACCGCACAGTAAACAGGCTTGGGCTTCAGGGCGGGCAGAGGACCCTGAGGGCGGAGCTGCAGCCCGGGCGGCAGCAGGGGAGCCTCAGGTGACAGGCGGTGGGTACCTGACATGCACCCACAGACGGGAAAGGCCTCGTCCCATCCACCGGCCCAGGCAGGTGGCAGCTCGGAGGGAGCCGCGGAGCCTGCTCAGTCACTGCGGGCGGCACACCCACAGTGAAGATGGAGCTGCCCTCTGAGGACAGGAGGGCACCCCCCTTTGCACATTCCTGGCCCAGGAAGACCGTCGGTGGCTTTCCACTCCACCAACATGCTGCTGACTTGCCAAGAAAGCCCTGGCGACCGTCACAAAAGTCACGTGACATGATGAGATTCAGACCAGGCAGGAAAGTGGTTATGCAGCAAGCGGATGAGGGCGCTGAAGGCTGCCCCTGTGGTCCTGGAACTCACAGGTGCGTCAGACACCTAACAACGGTCCCAGGACCTTGGCAGAAGACAGGACAGGAGGAGAATCAGGGACACAGGACGACGCAGGGAGCACAGTCCTGAGGGCAGGAACCTTCCAGAAGGCCTACGCCATGGCCATGGCAATGATCACGCACCCAGGGCCAGCTACCCCTCCACCCTCACCCCTGCAGCGTCTTCCAATGAGGGGTCTCTCTCTGCGGGCCCTGCTCTCCTGCAGACCCTCTGCAGATGGTCCCCAGGGTTTGGTTTCGACTCTTCCCAGGACGACACAGCTACACACGTGTCTCCAGCCACGTCCCTCTGAGGCCAGACCCTGGAACCACCCTCTCCAGACACCACCAGGATGTCTGCGGGACCTCGAATCCAAGATCCTTCTTACCCTGACCAGCTCCTTCCATGTTACTGTGAGGAAGAAGCACGAACATTCAGTTGCTCAAAGTGAGGCTCAACGACTCTTTCCTTCCCCGTCACAGCCCACACAAGACACGGTGGGCATGACTGGATCCGCTCCTCAGCCTCCTCGTCTCCGTCTCACACCGAGCCTCGCTTCCCGCCTGGGTGGGCCACACCCGTCCCGCCCCCAGGCCCCTGCCAACCCCCACCATCTACCTCCTGGTGACCTGAGTACCGCACACCTGTCCCCACACTGACATCCAAGGGGGACACAGTCCAGCACAACTTTGGGTCCTACTCAAATCTTTTGGAGTTTGGGGAGTTTTGTTGTCATTTTCTTTATTTGCTTTTTGGTTTTGTTTTGTATTTTCCACTCTCTTGCTCTAGACATGCAATAAAATCCAAAGCTACCGGGGAGGCTGATGTGTCAGTCCACGAGCCCCCAGTGAGTCCAGACCCCTGATGTCAAAAGCAGTGCACGAAAAATTAAATCACACAGGGGGGCCTGGACACACTGAAATTTACTCCCAGTCCCTGGTGCTTTATTCTAGAAGCAAAGCAGATGAGTGAGTAGCACGGCACTAAGACCAACAGGCTCTTCATCCTGTTGTACACATGTGCTAACTGCCTGTGACATGGGCATCAACGTCACTGGATGGGCATTGTCATACATGTGCTGACTGCCTGTGACATGGGCATTGTCATACATGTGCTGACTGCCTGTGACATGGGCATTGTCATACATGTGCTGACTGCCTGTAACATGAGCATTAGCATCACTGGATGGGCATTGTCAGACATGTGTGACTGCCTGTGACATAGGCATTGTCATACATGTGCTGACTGCCTGTGACATGGCCATTGTCACACATGTGCTGACTGCCTGTGACGTGGGCATTGGCATCACTGGATCAGCACTGTGGTCTGTGTGCACCGACTCACCTTCCTTCACTGCGTTTGATCCACTAAACGCGCAGTCACCTGTGTGCTGTGCCAGGACTTGCAGGAAGTGACCTGAGAGGGAACAGACCTTGGGTAAGAACATCTCAACCTCACTCTGCGAGCACCAAATCTCTCTGAGCCTTTTCTAGACAATTCTTCTACCCTAAGATTCCCCTGCCCCCTTAGAGTCACAAGGCAAGTATTTCCAGCATTTTAGACAAGCACTTTCAAGCCAAGCACTTATAATTAAACGGTTAGGCTGGCAGCAAATCATTCCTAACTATTCTAGCACAGCAGCGGGACGCAGGGCTGCGGCGAGGTCTGGAGTCAGACAACGTTGGCTCCCATCCCAATTCTCCCATGACCCACCGTGAAATCCGCACCGACTGCGTATTCTAAGTGCCTATTTTGTTTTGTTTTGTTTGCACAATAGGGATAAAAGTTATATGCATCTCATGGTTGCTTTATGTACGTAGAGAGGTAATAAATACGAAATACTTAGCATAATGCCGGAGTACTAGAGAGATTCAACAAGGAGCTGCTGTTCTTATGGAAGTTAATATCATAGTTCACTAAAGCAAGTTTGAGACTCAGCAATTACGACTATTTCTCCACCAACAATGAAGGTGAAAAGTTCAGATACTAGCTTTCCAATCTCACATGGTTCCTCTGCTATTAGAGAAACATGATTTTACCTAATAATCATTTTACAGGGAGGTGAAGACAGTCATACATGGAATAAAGGTTTGGCTTGTTTGTTTTGTTTTGCTTTTAGCATAGAGAAATTTCCCGCCTCTGTCTAATAATGTTTAGCTGAGCTCTTTCAGCAGCCTCATTGCCAGGAAGGGACACGCACCTCCCCTACTTTGAGCAGCCGAGAACCAGCAGTGCCCCCCAAATACAGGAAAGCAAGACACCAACACCGAGAAAAGAATGCTGATGGGCACACTTGGGGCAGCCGTTCCCGGCACTGTCGGATCCCGGGCACTGGATCTCTCGGGCCGCATCTGTTTCCATTTCCTCCATGCCCTTGACTCACTGGCTCAGGCACTTGCGCCCTCAGGGAGCGTTTGCTCTGGGCCCCTCTGTGCTCCAGACGCTGAGCTCAGAGCTGCAGACCTTATGGGCAGTCCCCAGCCCACCTGCAGACGTTCTCTTGAGAATTTAACATGCAGCCAGTGCTTTGTCTGGAGTTACGGAAACACAGAGGGAACATGAAGACTGCTGGCCAGTGTTTCGTGAAGTCCAAAAGCAACAGGAAGGACGAGATGTTTAGGGTCTGAAGACAGCGGGAGTGGGAAGCCTGGCCTCGCGAGCAGAGGGAGCTCTTGGGGAGTGTTCTAGAGGGCGGATGTGGGAAGGGACCTTGTACTTCTTCTGCCCCAATTTCCTTGGCACTTCAGAAAGAAAATATAGAAACTTAACAGACCCAAGCACGTTGATATCAATTCACTTTATCACTGCGCATCTCAGCCTCAGGCGCGGGCTTTCCCGTGTCCCGCCCCAAAGTCAGGAACCAGAGAGGAGACATCACCACGGAGCCCACAGACACTAACAGGACAACGAGCACGTTGTGAGCAGCTGCGTCCCCATAAATTCCACAACCCGGGTGCAGCGGGCACAGTCCTTGAATGACACAAACTATCAACTCTCACGGAGGAAGAAATAGATGTGTATAGCCTTGTTTCTGTTAAAGACCTCCTAAACATATTTTAAAAACCTTCTCAGAAAGAAACTGGCAAGCTCTGATGGTTTCACTGGTGAATTCTATCAAACACATAAGGAAGTAATGACACCACTTCTACAGAAACACTAAGAAAATGTGGAAAAAAAGAGCACTTAATACCTTGTTTTATGACACCAACAACATAGTGATACCAAAACCAGGCAGGGACTTTACAAGAAAACTACAGACCATAAATACAGTCATAAAATTCCTTGTAAAAATGTTAGTGAATCAAATCCAGCAATTAAAAAAGAGGTAATACATAATGATCAAGTTGGAGACATCCCAGGAATGCAAAATTGGTTTAACATTTGAAAGTCAACCAATGTATTTAACAACCAATTTATTTGCCTAAAATAATGAAAAAATCAACTGATTATATCAATGGACGCAGAAAAAGTATTTGATAAAATGCAACACTCAGGCATGACAGAAACTCTCAGCAAACTGGAAGTAGAGAGAAAAGCACAGAGATTGGAAAGGAGGAAGAAAAGTCTATACTTGTCAACTCTCTTGTGTTTGTATATGCAAGCTATAATGAATTAGAAATTAATCGTTAAATGCAATTTTGCAATAGCATCAAGATACAGGAAATGCTTACGGATAAATTTAACAAAATACATTAAAAATCTTATAGGGAAATATTATGCACCTACAGTATCCAACTCAATTTTGAGAAAGAAAAAATGTAGAGTTTCTACGTTATACAAGATTTATATAAAGTTACGGTAATCAAGGAAGTGTGACATTATCATAAAGATGGACACAACGATCAGAACATATTAAAGTATCAGAAACAGACGTGCCCACGTGCAGCCAACTGATTTTCAACACAGAGGCCGAGGCAATTTGATGGAGAAACAAATGGTGCTGGAACAATAAGATATTTATGTGCAAAACAAAAAACAAAAGAGACCTGAATCCTTGCTTCATACCATGTGTAAAAATTAACTCAAACAGATCATAAATCTAAACATAGGAGCTAAAAGTATAAATCTTCTAAAATACATCTTAGGAGAAAAGTCCTTGTGATTTTGGGCTAGTCAGAGATCTTAGATAGTACTTCAAAATCCTGAGCTATAAAACCAAAAAAATCAACAAATAAATTAGTTTTGCTAAAATTTTAAAAATTTGCTGTTCCAAATACATTTTTGGGAAAAATTAAAAAGAATCCTCAGAATGGGAAAAATATTTTAAAAACATATATCTTATTTTTAAAAAATATTGTCTCCTCAAGTATGAAGAACTTTTACAACTCAATTAGATGACCCAATAAAAATTAGATGGGAAAAATATTTGAAGAAATACTAATTAAAAGACATATGTGGGTCAGGTGCAGTGGCTCACGCCTGTAATCCAAGCAATCTCGGAGGCCAAAGTGGGAGGATCACTTGAGCTCAGGAGTTTGAGACCAGCCTGAGCAAGAGAAAGACTCCATTTCTACTAGACATAGAAAAATTAGCTGGGCATTGTGGCACCTATAGTCCCAGCTACTCAGGAGGCTGAGGCAGGAGGATCATTTAAGCGCAGGAGTTGAACGTAGCAGTTGGCTATGATGACGCCACGGCACTCTACCCAGGGCGACGGAGCGAAACTCTGTCTCAAAAAAAAAAAATAAATAAATAAAATAAAATAACAAAATAAAAGAGGTATGTGTATGGTAAATAAGCACAAAAAATACTCAACTTTATTAGTCATCAGACTGGGAATAAAATGAAATTCGTTTTAGAAATGAAAACTAAAATCTCTTCTAGAAGGGCAAAAAACTTCGAAGTCTGATACTACCAAATGTTAATGCAATTGTGGAGCCATTGAAACGTTCACACACGGCTCGTGGGAGTGTAAAATGGTGCAGCCCCTTTGAAAAACAGTCGGCATTTTCTTATAAGTTAAACATACACGTAACATGTGAGTCAAAAATCTCACTCCTGAGCAGTTACCTAAGGAAAATGAGAACATGTGTGTCCAAAGGACTGCAAATGAGTACGTAGAGCTGTTCTGTCCTTAACAGCTGAAACCGGGGACGCTCACATGCCCGTCCTCCCACGCATGCAAAACGCACCGTGGGCTGTCCACGCAGGGCAGCATTGCTCAGCCACAAGGAAGAACAAGCTGCTGACACGGCCCGCGCTGGGCGAGTGGCTGGAGCGTCGGCCGCCGAGGAGAGCTGGCAGCGGCCAGGTGCCAACTGTGCGCTGTGTGGTGGCTCCATCCACGTGAAACTCCAGGACAGGCACATTCGCAGTGACAGGACTGGGTCAGAGGATACTGGGGGTGGTGGGAGGGATCCACTGAAGTGGGGCATGAGGGACAGTTTGGGGTGGCGGAAATGTCCTAAATCTTTGTCGTGGTGGTTGTTGACGTGGCCACACGCATTTGTCAAAACGGATCAAACTGTACATGTGAGACGGGCAAATTGCGTCGCATGTGAGCCACACCTCAGTATGGTTTTTAACAAACTCACTCTGGCAGCCATACGGGGAGGACCAGAGAGATCCACCACGTAAGCAGAGAGAGCAGAAATGGGGTGCTTGTGTCACCCCAGGATCAACATGGTCACAGCAGCCACAAGTGGCGGCTCCTCATATCACCCTTTCATTTCCTTCTAGGAGAAGTTACTTCTTTATGATGTTCCCACCCGGCCAGACCTCTGCAGGCGAACCCGGGCAGGACACCTGAGCACACGCCCTGCTGCTGCGTCCTCGAAGGACAGACGTCCTCCTGCAGGGCCCAGCGTCACTCGAGGGCATGAAGCCTCCACCCTAACCCTGCAGAAAGGCCTCCGCAGCCAAACCAGCCCCGGCAGAAAGGCACAGAGTCCGCTCTGTGCAGGTGGCATCTGAGCGACGCTCGCGGCACATTAACCAGAGTGAGACTCACTGGATTTTCAGGCTGTTCAAAAGTCCTTGCCCCCAGGTGAGGTGACCCTTGGACAGTCAGGATGCCACCTCTTCTCCACAAGCGTGCACTGCGGGCTCCATGACAGGAGTGAAGCAGGGTAAGCTGCTAACCTCCGCAGGATGTGGCGTGCGGGGGTGGTGGCTGGGACCCCAGCCAGCCGCAGAGATTCCCTGCATGTGAGTGCGTGCTCGTCCCGACATTCCTCCTTCATCCACTTGGTCTCCACACGCTAGACTTCCCCAGTGTAGTTCTGTGCACACGTCTCAGTGATTCTTATCTCTTTCCCAGCATCAAGCATTGATTTTGCTTCTGTGTGATTAAGTTATCCCAGAGAGTCAGTAGATTGTGGGGAGAAAAGATATTTTATTAGTTAGTAATTACTCACCAAATTACTTGACTCATGAGTGAATCATATATTTTTACAGGCTGTTAGGCCTCTGAATCAAAGGTGGAGGAGTAGAGGCACATATTTGCTTCTGGAAAGTTTGAAGTGACTCTAATATTTTAACAAAGAAGAAGGTTTGGCCGTTTCAAATATTTGAGCGCTCCTTTCCTGTGAGCCTTCGTTCAGCTGGGAATTCAGTGGACTATAACACACTGACATCAATTATCACCGGAGTAATCTGGATGGGAAAACACCAGCTAACATATTTATAGTACCTGGAATAGATTCTTGGCCGCAATGTGTATTACCTGCTCTTAAATCAGAATATCACCACGCAAAAAAGAATTCGGCAATAAAACATCAAAGAAAATGTAATGAGAGTTTGGTGATGCACAAAATTATCTCTCTCTTATCTCGGCCCTTTGCCTAGAGGAATAACTGAGCCTCTCTGTCATATCCTGCTGCTAATGGGATAATAAAATCACAGCTGTCTCCACATTCTTTGCTGCCTTTGCATGACGCCACCTTCCCCCAAATTCGCTGTGTCCCCCAGTAGTTCTGTGTTGATGTCTAAACCCCTGCGGTTCGGAAGGTGACTGTATCTGGAGACGGAGTCCTGGAAGAGGCGACTCAGGCGAAGTGAGGTCGTGCGGGTGAGCCCTGTTTCGCATGAACTGTGTCCGTGGAGGAAGAGCAGCGTCAGGGCACAGCTGCAGAGAAGTGGGACCCTGCGAGCACAGGGGGAAAATGCCATCGACAAGCCGCAGAGGGGCCTCAGCAGGAACCAAACCCGATGCCACCTGACCTTGCACTTCCAGCCCAGGACTTCCCGGCCAGGGAAGAGCCATAACTGGCACTTGGAGTTTCCAAAACATCCCTGCCCCTGCTTCACGGTCACACCGTCTCGGTGAGGGCCGGGGCTCTGCCAATGGGAAGGGGATGGACTCTCGGGTCCACCGTGAGCCAGTCCAGGTCCACGTCCGACTGGCCGGCCGCCGGGCTCTGTAGGCGTTGCCGAGGGCGGCAGAGCGGCGGCGCTGGGCAGGGCTGGTGCGCCAGCGGTGGGTGCGGGCCCGTGACCAGGGGGCAGAGGTGCTGGTGTGCAGGGCAGCTGGAAGACTTCTCTCTTCCAAAAAAAATACAGAATCCACTCATGGCTCTGAGTTCTCTGCCACTGTCTTCCTTTCAGGGAGCTCAGGCCCGATTCAGCCAGAGCAGGAAAGCCCTCTGCTCCCACCCCCAGCAGGAAGCTCGAGCCCCAGGGGCTCAACCCAGACCAGCCAGGAGTCCTGGGAGAAGGGCCAGGATGGGCCAGTTTCCCTGTGCTGGAATCCCAAAGACCTTCGGTCAGAGCCCAGTGTGTGGGATGGTGACTCCCAGGGGGCTTCCGGGGGCACCCAGCTCTCAGTGCAGGGACCTGTCTTCTGGGGACCTCCTCACGCCCTCAGCCTCTTCCGGGCGGCGCTCCGGGTTCCTGTCACGGGCTCACCTCCGTTGACGCCCTCGGTGCACCTGACTGCAGCTGCGGGCGTGCACCTCCGCCTGCCCTGCCGGCCTGCGCTTCCCAGCCCAGCTCGCCAGAGGGCAGGGGACGGGAGCACGTGAGTGACAGCCTCAGGGACGTGGACGCTCAGGCCGCCTTTTAACTAAGGCACATGGAGAAGTGACTTCAGGCAGCAGGTGTGTAGCAAGTCCTGAGCCGCCTTCCCTGGTGCTTCAAGGCCAACCTGCCTGCCTCGAGGGCTCTGCTAGCTGCCGGCTTCACCCCTGTCCTCAGGAACAGGGAGACCAGTCCAGTAAAGATGCCGACAGAAAGAATCTCACAAAATGCTGGGAAATATTTAGTTTTATACACACACGCACACACACACATGCACATACACACACTCACAATAAGTTTCTTCATGACTCATCAATAAATAGATACAAGTAAATAAATACAAATGACTTGCTTTGGAAGCCATAGATATTTAAGAAAACTGTCAGCAGAAAGCTGCAAAGGAAAGTTTGCCCCAGAGCTACATTTAAAGGGCACGGAGCAGTGTGACGCGTGGAAATGCTGGCTGCTTGGAGAGGGCATCTCAGGAGAACAAAACCCTTAGACATGCAGAGAGCATGTGCACCTTCCTTACGACCTCAGGCCCTTTGCACAAGCTGTTCCTCTGCCTGCAACCACATGTCCTCCCCAAACGTCAAGCAAATGTTCCTCAGGAAGAACATTCCAACCTCAGACCAGATCAGGTTATCTGATTTTATGCTTTCAGATTACTGTCTTCTTCCCTTTCATAGCCGTGGTCCCTGCCCTGTGCCCAGCAACTCACGGCCACTCGCCCGGTGAGTGTTGAGTGAAGGAGGGAAGGAGTGAATGCATGAGCTGCCTCTGGAGCTAGGAGCCCCCACGGAGTCACGGTGGCTCCATCTCAGGGCAGCTCCACCCTGGAGCTGGTGCCCTGGACTCCCTTCGTGAGGTGGGTGCTGAGCTGCGGACAGCCCCGGTCACCTTCCGCAGGGTATCCACACGCTACGGGCCAAGCCACCCCTGGAGTATGCCCAGGCCCGGTTGGAGGCAGGAAGATAAATCTGTCTCCCGGTGGTTGACCAGCCAAGGCACTAACTAAGGCCAGTTACAGCAGCCTCTGCAGCAGCTCTGAACCCGGCACGAGGCGCACACTTGGGGCCCAGCTCTCTAAACACCCTGCAGGCAAGACAGGGGCTCTCCGTTCGTTCCCCTGCAGAATTTGGTGCTGTTTCTCCAACAGTGCCCATCTAATTTTGGTCCAATTTCCTCTACCCTATCGCCTCAGTCCTAACCCCAGGAAACCAAGGTTTGTAACAAGTTAATCTCATCCCGACCCCCCAGCACCCCCTGGCTGTGGACATGCCCTTGACGGCAGAGCAGAGCCCAAACACCCAACCCGCACAGGTGCCGCGGGCCCCTCCCTGAGTGCATCCCACGTCCTCTGTATGGGACATTAGTATTTTAAATTGTATCTCATATCTGTACAAATTATACAGATGCGTAGCTCGACAACATAAATGAAAGTGCAACAAATCGACTTCAAGCTTGCTTTGAGCTCTTTCAGGAACTCTATGTAGCAATTATCATAATAGCACTTAGCATCTTCAAAGCCTCTTTAAAACATTGGCAAATTAACGTCCCCCACAGTGGTGTGAGGTAGACGGATGGTGCAGTGTTATTACCTGTGATTTGCACATGGGGAAACTGAGGAAAAGTGTTTATATTAATGCCCAGGACCCCATATGCCCACCCACCTCCCCTCGACCCACTCACGCCCTGTGTGGAGTTGGGACCTCAGGCGTCCCTGTGTTTCCGCCTGGTCTGGGCAAGGGCCACCAGCCCTATCTGTGGCCCGACTGTTCTAACGTCACCTTCTTTGTGTCTGGCCGTCTGCCCGGCCACCGGCTCTGCCCCCACGGCCCCCGGCGGGCCAAGCTCACCCAGCGCCCGGGGAGCGTTCACACCTCGCCTTCCCAGGTGACTCCCAGGGCGGCATCTGCGTGTTTTCTCAGATCATTGCCGGAACCAACTTTTGGTCCAACAGGTAAAAACCCACCTGCTTGGCAATGTTCCTTTCTCTCACAGACACTGGGCTGCCACTGTGCTCGTCCTTAGCTGTCCTGCTGCCTGTGGTCTTGAACCTGTCACTCCCCACGTCTGTGGAGCCCTCTGCGGTCCTGGGTGGGCGGCCTCCAAGGATCAGTGCCGGGGCTGCCGGAAATGAGGTCTTTGCTTCAGTAGATGGCACTCTTACCTCTGCATCAGCTGAGCGTCAGTGATTCTCTGAGCACACACACCTGAGAAAGAGAAGATAACCTTGTTGCATTCTGAATTCACAGCAGTGAGAATTCTGAACGTGCGTCCTCTCGTGGAGGGAATCGTAAGCTCTTTGCAAGTTCCCCACAGGGGTCTGCTAGTGCGCCCTTTGACTAAGCCAACCTCCGGGAAATTTACAAAAGTACTCAGGGAAATGGAAGTGGTTCTTTCTATGGAATAGTTCTTCCAGCAAAAGACCTTCCAGAATGTTCTTTCCAGCTGCCTGGCCTTCAAGCACCAGCTTCACTGACTTGCTTCCATTAACGTGTGTCTCATGCCGCGGCAACCTGTCTGGGAATCGCGGCTCCTCAAGCCTGGGAACGTTCTTAGCCACCTGCTCAATTACAGGTTCTCAGTGAACGCGCTCTGTCCTGGGCAACACGACTAATTGTTTTTACCTCGTTACCTGGCAGAAAATAATTAGGATAAAAATAATCAGTGTTGTAAGAGATAAACTAGATAACCAATTTATTAAATGGCTTTGAAATCTCTGCTATTTTCTTTCTATTTTTTTTTTTTTCTTTAGAATCGTGTTGTCTTTCTGATTTCATACTTCTTGAAGTCTCGAGCTGCGAGAATAAGACAAATTCAAACTTCAAGAAGGCCTCTTGCCCTGGGACTAAGGAAAAATAAAAACCACTGATTCCACTAGGCAGAAATGTTCGCTATGAACATTGTGGCAAGTTTCTTCTCATGGTTTGAGTGAGGATGGCTTTGGAGGCAAGAGAGAGAAATCTAACTTGATCTGGCTTAGAGCAAGGGATGAATTTATCAAAAGGTGCCTTGGAGACCCTCGGGATTCAGACGGCACATCCGGAACCCGGCTCCTCCTGCCTCCGACGTCCGTGGCATCCGAGTATCTGCCTCCTCTCTCCGGCTGCAAGCCGGCTGCCTTCTCTTGATTTCCTGGGCTCCTGGGAGAAGTGGCTGCCACCCCCAGAGCACCAGCTCATAGCGCCTGCTGCCAAGCCACAGCAAGGCGGGCTGGGACCCCTGACTCCAATTTCCACCTCCCAGGGAAGATCTCCAGGGTCCATGATCCGGTCAGGGTCACCTGACATAGCTGGACCAGTGGTCTGGGCCAGGGCTGGGGACATACGGTGGCTCTTGAGGGACCAGGTAGACAGGGTCAGTTCCCAGAGGAAGCAGGTGTGTGTGCGTGTGTGCGTGTGAGAATGTGTGAGTATGTGACTGTGAGAGTGCCAGAGTTTGTGTGAGTGTGAGCAGGTGAGAGTGTGAGTGTGCAAGAGTGTGTGAGAGTGACTGTGTGTGTGTGTGTGTGAGAGAGTGAGTGTGTGTGAGTGTGCATGTATGAGAGTGTGCATGTGAGTGTGTGTGAGTGTGCATGTGAGTGTGTGTGAGTGTGCATGTGAGTATGAGAGTGTGCATGTGAGTGTGTGTGTGTGAGTGTGCATGTGAGTATGAGAGTGTGCATGTGAGTGAGTGTGTGTGAGTGTGCATGTGAGTATGAGAGTGTGCATGTGACCGTGTGTGTGTGTGGGTGTGTGAGCATGTGCGTGTCACTGTGTGTGTGTGCGCCAAGTGAGGGAAGAGTTTTCAAAACGAGACAGTAACATGGGTGGAAAAAGAAAATGTTTCTACCACGCAAGCAGCTGTTATAATCCTGTAAGGAAATTATGCTTTAATGAAAGTGACATCATAAGGCAGGTCTTACATCTGCATTTTGCTTCTTAACTATGGTTTGCTACCTTGAATAATCCCTAGATTTAATTACAATGAATGCTTGGGTTTTTCCCATTTGATTAAGTTTCCAGGATTGGCACAGGCATTCTTTTTTTTTTTTTTTAGACAGAGTCTTGCTCTGTTGCCCGGCTAGAGTACAGTGGCATCAGCCTAGCTCCCAGCAACCTCAGACTCCTGGACCCAAGTGATCCTCCTGCCTCAGCCTCCCGAGTAGCTGGGACTATAAGTGCACCACCACGCCTGGCTAATTTTTCTATTTTTAGTAGAGATGGGTTCTCAACTCTTGCTCAGGCTGGTCTCGGACTCCTGACCTCAAGCAATCCTCCCACCTCGGCCTCCCAGAGTGCTGGGATGACAGGTGTGAGCCACCGGGCCGGGCCATGCACAGGCATTCTTAAACCCACTGATTGTGGAATTTTCCTTCACTATGGATAGTGTGGGGAGCGGTCTAGGCCTCCTAGTGTACCCGCCCAGGACATGCATAGTCAGGCCCTCCACCTATCCCTGTGGGACACGCTTGTGGGACACACCTATCCGGGGCTATAAAAGCAGCTTGCATTTCCTGTTCGAGGTCTCTCGCCATGTAACTGTTGTAGGTGCCTCATTAAACTACTGCTGGAAGAACTCCGACTGGTCGTGTCGTACTTGCTGGCAACTGCGGCGCGACAAGTGGTGCCGAAACCCGGGAACTCTCGCACCAGGCGGAGACGACCTCATTAGAGGTGAGTTCAGAACCACAGTAGTTGAGGTAGGGTCGGACCCCCCCCCTGAGAGTGCTTTGATATGGGGAATTCCCCGAGCGCCCAGCTGCTCCGTGCTCTACAGGAGCTTTTGGCTGCACGAGAGTTGAAAATCCCCGAGCGTGTCTTACGGCATTTTATGCAGGAAGTAGATCGTGTGGCACCATGGTTTCTCCACTCGGGCTCTTTCACCGTTCCGAGCTGGGATAAATTAGAGAAGGACCTTCGCTGTGCCCATGCTACTGGGCCCCTTCGAGAGTGCGTCCTTCCTATTTGGGCATTGGTGCGCACCTGCCTAGAGGACTCTCCTTGTAGTATTCAAGTGCAGCAGGGGCAGCAGGCTCTGAGTGACTATCAAGATAGCATGTCAGAAAGGGATAAGGGTGGTCCGGACCGGCCGGGGCGTTCGAGAACCCGGTCGGAAGAAAAGCGGGGAGCCGCCCGCAAGGGAGGGCGCTCAGGAAGGCGACGGGGACGCCCGTTGCCCGGCCCGTTATCTAGGGAGGACATGGCTTGTAAAATGGCCGCCCTCCGTCTGTCTTCTTCTTCTTCTTCCTCTTCTTTGTCCCGCTCTTCTTCCTCGTCTCGCGAGAGGGAGGCGGAGCTTTCTCCGGCCGATAAGGCGGACTTGGAGGAGGCGGTGACGGCGTATGAGGCGGAGCATTATCGCCCGCCTCCGTATGCCTCCGCCCCTCCCCCACCAGTTGATGGCGGGGGAGGTACATCTTTCATGTTCAACCGGGTTCGGAGAAAAGTCAGCCTGATCAGCCTTTTTCTCTTTGCCTTTTGCCCTCTTTGGAGACACCTACTGCAGTTCTTTGGCAGGAGGGCCCTCTGCTCTGGATTCACGCGCATACCTCTCCGCGACGGGCCATTGAGCACTATCCTACCGCGGTTGCTGATCTCGCGTTGTCTGCGCTTAAACTCTCCTTAACTCATTTTGGGGCCCATCCTTCTGTTCTCCATTGCCCCTATACTAGAGCTCAAGTACAGATTCTCTGTGCCTCGGTAGACAGTTGGGCAGTCCTTCGATGCTCTTTTTCTGGTGTTATAGACAATCATTTCCCCAAGCACCCTCTTCTTCAGTTTGCTCTGCGACATCAGATTATCTTCCCCCGTGTCACGTCTTCTGACCCTCTTCCCAATGCTACTACAGTTTATACTGATGGGTCCTCTAATAGTACGGGTAGTTATGTTGTCAATGGCCAGGCCTTCACCGCTTCTTTTCCTTACTCTTCCCCTCAGCATGTGGAATGTGCCATCGTTGAGTTGGTCCTCCGTACTTTCCCAGGACCACTCAACATTGTCTCTGATTCTGTCTATGTCGTTCAGGCTGTTCGGTTGTTGGAGGTGTCTCACGCCTTGAACCCACGGAGCACGGTATTCTCTTTATTCTGTGCTGTCCGGTCAGCCATCCACTCGCGCAGTGCGAGGTTCTTTATCACTCATATTCGGGCCCACTCGCTCTTGCCTGGACCTATGGCTGCCGGCAATGCCCTGGCGGATCGGGCCACGAAATTATGTTGGCTTGCTTCTCCTTTGGAAAGTGCCCGCAACTTCCATTCGTTGTACCATGTCCCAGCTTGTACTTTACGCCTTAAATTTGGTCTCCCCCGCGCCTCTGCGCGGGAAGTGGTCCTCCAGTGTGCGGACTGTGCACCTTTCCGCTCACAACCTTCCGTGGGCGTCAACCCGCGGGGCCTTCGGCCTCTCCAGGTGTGGCAGATGGACGTCACTCACATTCCCATGTTTGGTAAGTTGTCTTATGTTCATGTGTCCGTAGACACCTGTTCTGGGGTTATCCACGCCACTCCTTTAGCTGGAGAGCGCGCCTGTCATGTCGTCACGCACTGTCTAGAAGCATGGGCTGCCTGGGGCAAGCCTGAGGTCCTTAAGACTGATAACGGCCCGGCCTATACTTCCCGGGCCTTTCAACAATTTTGCCGCCGTCTCGGCGTTACCCATCGCACTGGCTTGCCCTATAACCCCCAGGCCCAGGGCATTGTAGAACGCGCCCATGGCACAATCAAAGTCTACTTACAAAAACAAAAGGGGGAGGCTGGGGCTTTGGGCGGTGGTAGGTCTCCCAAATCTGCCCTATCTCTTACTCTATATACTTTAAATTTTTTGCTGCTGGATGACCGTGGTCGCTCGGCGGCAGATCGCCATGTGGATCCTGGCCCCCCCCTTTCCGAGCGGGTGATGTGGAAAGATGTGCTTTGTAATCAATGGAAAGGACCGGATCTCATTCTCAGCAGATCCAGGGGAGCTGTTTGTGTTTTTCCACAGGACGCCCCGGACCCTATCTGGGTTCCGACACGCCTCACGCGACGCCTCAGTCATCCTGCTGCTTCCTCGCCGGCTCCTGACGACGATGCTGTTGTGGCGGATTCTGCTTTCCCTGACCATGACCCTCCTCGCCCTGGGAGTGCTGTCCAGGGCGAAACGTCGTTGGGCCATCCTGCCTGTATTCCCGAGACCCCTGCCGGTGTCTCATGATTCGCAGATATTCCCCCGGTTCTTTATTACCAATGCTTCCCTAGGACTTCCCTACCTCCCGTGGTCCAACGAGTCTGGAGCGGTTCCCGGCAATGAATCCTATATCCTTGCTGGGTCCTTGTGCTTTACTACCATTATCCCGACTAACGGCAACCTGTCCTGTATACTTCTTGCCAACCAGACGGGTGCTTGGGTGGACCGGCCGCGTCCCCGCAATGGGACCTTTGCTAATGGGACTTTTGTGACAGGGATGTGGCCTGCGTTACACAAAACTGTGAACATCTGAGACCGCTGCATCAGGCGCTCAGTTTTCCAACGTGACCTTCGGTCCCACGCCTGTTTGTCTCTGGCCTCCATTCATCTGGATTGTGGCCCGCCTGGAAAACCATACGGCCACCCTTAACTGCTCAACCGTAAACTGCACGTATACACGTTGCTGGAATGCCTCAGAACACAGGATGGCCGTGGTTGCACGCATGCCCCGGTACATCCCCTGGCCGGTTGACGCACCGGATTCGTTGGTTCTCTTTCGACATCGTAGGGACTTTGGCGTGACAGCTCTTGTCTTTGCTATTGCAGCGGCCTCCGCTGCGGCCCTTACCGCTGCTTCGATCGCGGCGGCGGGCGCCGTACAAACGGCACAGGTCCTAAATAACCTGTCAGCAACGGTAGCAACTGCCTTGGACACACAAAGCTCTATCAACTCACACCTGGCGGGAGGGATTATGCTCCTAAATCAACGTGTGGACTTGGTTCAAGAACAGGTGGACAGTTTGGTACAGCTCGCCCAGCTTGGTTGCGAGCGACAACTGCCGGGATTGTGTATTACTTCGATCCCATATTCTAACCTTTCCCAGGCAGCCAATCTCTCTAAAGAGCTTTCTCGGCTGTTACAGGGCTCTTGGTCTGCCAATTTCTCCAAGCTAGCCACTCAGTTACAACTAGAAATCACCCATATTAATTCTACCCGGTTAGATCCTATGCTTACTGATGGCCTCCTCCCCACCTTTTTGTCGCTTCTACACGGGGTTCGGGAATGGGCAGGTCTTGGATCCCTGGGCCTGCTGGGATGTCTTGCTTTTTGGCCTCGTGTTCTGGATGCTCATGCGTGTCCGTTGGCAGCAACAAAGGGATCGAGTGGTCATGGCTCAAGCCTTTGCTGCCCTTCATGAGGGCTCTCCTCCTGGAGTGTGGATAAGCATGTTACATACGGACGGCAACTACCGCTTTTCCCCTTGACAGCATGGCGTGGCCCTTGCACCCCGAGGGCTTGTCCCCATTGCACCGGGAAGGGCGCGCGACCCCTGTTTTGTGGTCAGCCCTTGCACCTTCATGAGCTCTCGCTCATTGCACTGAAGAGTGGTGACCATACGCCCCTTGGTGAACTGTGACCCTAGATCCGGACTGGGGCTTCCGTTCACCATGAGGCAAAAACAAAAGGGGGAGCTGTGGGGAGCGGTCTAGGCCTCCTAGTGTACCCGCCCAGGACATGCATAGTCAGGCCCTCCACCTATCCCTGTGGGACACGCTTGTGGGACACACCTATCCGGGGCTATAAAAGCAGCTTGCATTTCCTGTTCGAGGTCTCTCGCCATGTAACTGTTGTAGGTGCCTCATTAAACTACTGCTGGAAGAACTCCGACTGGTCGTGTCGTACTTGCTGGCAACTGCGGCGCGACAGATAGAAGGAACCAAGTGGTTCCAGATTGCCTCTGTGCTTCCCTCAAACTAACATTTGGAAATAGATACCACTGTTCATTAAAAAAAAGTCATAAGAAACAGTTAAGAAAAGAAATTGCTGCAGGGATCTGCTGGCCTCGGTGCTGTTTCCCATGCCCTTGTCTGCGGCTTCTGGGGAGAGAGCAGCCCCCTCCCAGACCACTGCCCAGGGGCTCTGCGGCTTGGGCATGAGCACAGGGCAGCAGGACACAGCCGCCCGCATCCCAGGGCAGAGCCCCCGGGCCCAGGCTTGTCGGCAGAGGTGGGGAAGGTCTTCATAAACTGACTGACATCAAGTGATTAAAAGACAAGATCAGTTTTGTGAGTTCGCCCTGCAGCTTGATGGGAGCAATTTCTATGCACTCATTTTGCCTATTGTTCTTTGAGAAATATTCAGGCTTTTGGAAATGCCTCTTAGAAAGTTGTTTTCTGTGGATTTCTGAGGTCTTATGATTGCTAATTTATGTACACTGTAATTCTATGTGCCATGTTGCTTTTCTCTTCTCAAAATGCTGTGCAAAGAAAAGTTTTGTGTTCATAGGTGAGCCCCGTTTCCTAACTTGGCGTGCTGTCTCCGTGGCTGTCTCTGGCCTTTCTCTTTCCTCTCTCTCTCTCTCTCTCTCCTCCCCCTCACCTGTGTCTCTTAACAGTACGTCACACAATGTTCTGCATCCTTTATAAGCATTTAATTAAGTCTAAGGAATAGCTGATTGAAAGAAAGACAAAAATGATGGGTAAAGAACGTAGGAGGCTTGAACATTCGGCAGTGAGAACAAATTGAAGACTAATTAACAAACAGGAAGAACCCGAGTTGTGCCTGCTGCGGAGACCGCGTTAGGGTGTCGTCAGAGACAGCGGGGTGATGCGTATGGCTGAATGTGGATTTGGAAGGGTGTGGCTTGTTCAGAAAGGCCTGGCCAAAACAGAGAGGGTATCACCCTATGTTCTCAACACAATATGTGTTGCAGAGACGGATGGAGAGAGGGAAGTTTTAAAAGTCGAAAGCACTTATACTTTTCTGTGCGGTGAAATCCCTAACACCTCCTTAGTAAAATAGGGAAGCCTCAGTCTGCATGAGCTCGGAAAGGAAGTGAGTCTGTTGCTGGCGGCAGATCAAGCGGACACCATTAAGGGGCATTAGGTGAATGAGATGACACCCTACCCAGTGCACACCACACCACCCAGGGGTGGCAACGAGCCCCGGCCCTGCGGCATTTCCCAGAGAGAACCGGCTGCTTCTCCGGCCACCATCTGACCGGGAGCATCAGGTTTTATCCTATTGCTTCACCGACATGGCTAAAACGCCTCTGTGCTTCCTCGGTCCCCGTCAGACCAAATGGCATGTCAGATCTCTCCTGGCAGTTACATCTCGAAATATCACCCAGAACGACGCTGGGCCGAACTTTTCGCGGGAAGCCTTTCCCTCCCCCGCTGTCAGCATCTGCCTCGCGGCTCACGCAGTGTCAGGACAGACGGGGCCAATGTTGATCGACTGCGGGTCAAACGCTAACGAGGAGAGACGCCACCAAAAAGCAGGGCACATGTAGAACATCCTCACTGAGGGACTATTAATATTTTATTTCCATAACGAAAAGGAAAAAGTCCCTTGTAAGAGACATAATAAATAAAAATCAAAGAGGTCACTTTTCTCTCAATAGATGCGTTCCCACGGCCCCTGTGGAGGCGGAAGGCGAGTGAGAGGCTGCGGGCCCTGCACGGAGGGAGGTCACATGGTCACTCTGCCATCGTGACCGCGGCGTGGAGGCCGGACACGTCACCCTTGTGCTTCTCCCAGGCTCTGGCTGGCTCTCAACCATAAACACACTTAGATAATTTGGAAGTAATATGTGTCATTGGAACTTCAGCAAGTCAGTGTTCAAAGTGTTAAAATATGCACAGTTCTAAGCCTTAACCACGATCGTGGTATCTCATTTTAATAATATTTGCATCGTCTTATTGGGCATCTTAAAACAAGGAATTCATTAATCCTTTTAGGATTCTTACTAAGTTTTAAAACGAGTCAACACAACACAAGGCAACATTATGCTGATTCTTTTGGATTATTCAACTTCAAAAAAAGCCATCTTGTTCTGCCATGGGGAGATTTTCAGAAGATTGCTCTAGACCAGCAAACCGCCCGGGCCAGGGCTGATCCGGACACAGCCCTCAGATCACAGAATGCCACGTGCAGTCGCCACATCCTTGTCGCAAAATTCTTAAAAGCAGGTTCATCGGGACACTCTAGGTTTCTGGCCACCCCCAGAGCCAGAATGTCATTTATTGCTGGGTAATGAACTGTCACACACAGCGGTTCACACGGCGTGTAGACCCAGTGTGCGTCAACCCCAGCACGCACACTGGAGTTTGCAGAGCTGTCTCTGGAGAAAGCAGCACAGACGCATCCCCCGCGGTTGCGGAAGCCCTGGCAGCGCGGTCCTGTGCCGACACTGCCCGCTCCTGGCGTGGGGAGCAGCATGCGGCCTGCACACATGTCAGGATTTGTCTCTGGGCAGCTGTCCTGGGACCCAGAAATGCACAGTTTATTTGTGGGGACAGATGAGCACAGAGATAACTGCAAAAGGAGAATAGACGTGTTTTATGGTGACGTCTTGTAACGCAGGAGCCTCAGAGATTCCTAGCAGCACAGATAGTTCTAGGAAGAGGCGTAGAGAGAGCCGCCTGGGGCTCCACACCTGCACAGCCCTCCTACCTGGCGTGGCGGCTCTCCGCCCCCTCTGTTCACCTTCCCTGCGTCAGCGATGCCTGCGTGAGTCCCTGCTGCGGGCGCCTGGCCCTCGGTTCCCGCACTTAGCTCTATAAACTCTGGCTAAACTGGCAAAGCAAAGTGGCCTCTCCAGGCAGCGATGGCACAGTCATGGGATCCTGCCAGCCCCATAGAGCCCTTGGCCCTATCTCCGAGCTCGAGCAGGCCACGCGTCTCAGACCTGGATCACACAGCACATCCTCCACGAGTGCTGAGCTTCGTGTTGTTGGCCTTGAATAAGACGTTTAGACGGTGGAAACACCGGGCTTACCTGTGAGCTAGGTGTTTGTAAGTGTTGGCCTTTGCAGCAGGAAGCAAGCTCATTCTGTTCTCGGGTGCTGCTGCTCACAATTCAATATAAACTGCAATAGAAACATCAGAAAGTAACATAAAAACCTGCTTCCTTCTCTGAGACTTAGACATAAATTATATAAGTCCCACATACAAATAATGCAATTAAAAATGAGCCTAAGAAAATGATCCTCCAAGTAGTCTGGGAAAAAAACAGGTAGAAGAAACTGCAGTTTTACAAACATCATAGTCCTATTGACGCTACTTTTTTATAGAGCTCTATTAATACATATTTCACCTTGGAGAGGCTACCGTGGGGTGTGGAGGCTTAACACTTAAGAGTTCTTTTAATTGCACGAAACACTTAAACCTTTAATAAATTAACACGACTGTGCCTGCAGGCCCTTCGGCAGCGCCTGGAGGACGCCCTGACCCACTTCCACCCCAGTCATCCATTTCTCTGTGATGATGTCATTTCTAACTCACTTAACACCTTAATTAAACCGAACCAGCAACATGGCCAAAAGACAAGTATCTTGTAAGAGATTTCTAATGACAACGTGTTTTGGAAATGATTAATGTATACACAGGTGTAAACCTTTTGACTTGATCATTAATTGAAATGATTTTAATTTATGGGGAAAGAGAAAATGATATAAGCTCAGGATTACAACCAAATCATTCAAAATCTACTTGCCTAGAGGAAAACCTTTGTGTTTCTCATGTGTGGTGTGTGCATATTTGCATGTGAGGATACGTACAGTGTGTGTGTGGTGTGTATGCATGTGTTGCATGTGTGGTGTTTGGGGGGATAAGGTGTAATGTGTGGTGTGTGTGAGAGCATGTGTACAGCATGTGTGGTGTCTACATATGTGCTGTATGTGTGGTGTGCAGGGAGGGGGGAATACTGTGAGATGTGTGCATGCTTGTACTTGTGGTGTGTTCATGTGTTTATATGCTCTTGTGTGTGTTTGTGTTCATGTATGTGTGCACATGTGTACTGGTGTGTGCATGTGCTTGGGTGTGTTTGTGTTTGTGCGGATTTGTGTGTGTTCATGTATGTGTGTGTGCACTTGTGTGCACATGTGCTTGTGTGTATTGTGTGTTTCTGTGTATTTTTGTGTGTGTGTGTGTGTGTGTGTGTGACAACCCAGAGGGCGCAGGAGGCAAACAGGAGGGAGGACTCTGGGCAGCACCACACCCTCGGAAAGCTCCAGAAACACGGTGAAGCCGTCTCCACCAAATGGTGTTTAGCCAAGGTATTCCAATGAAGTTGGAACCACCTGTTAAATAGAGACGTCTTCCTGTCAACATGAAGCACCAACAAGCTTTTCCTTTACATAATAATTACAAAATAATTTTTGTAAAATTATTACATATTATTACAAAATAATAGCACCAATAAGCTTTTCCTTTACATTATATTTTTCTTTAAAATTAGATAGATTATTCAAGTAAAAGCCTAAAAGAAAGTGGCTTAGTTTGAACCTCTGAAGGCAGAGCCTGAGCCAGGTCTGGGGGCAGGTCACTGAGGGCAGGGCCCACGGCCAGGTGGGCAGGAAGCCCTGGCAGTACATGGGCCGCAGGTGCAGGCGCGACCCCACAAGGCCGAGTCTGCACTCCAAGGATCTGGGGCGCCTGGTACTAACAGTGAAGAAAGAAAGCAGGAGGGGTCAGCTCTAATAAACAGCCCTAAAATTTAAACTTCCTTTGCAAATTTACACACCATCATATCTCAGCATTTAGATACCACGAAAGTAATAACTTCTATTGGAAGCCAAAGTGTTTCCTGGTTTTCACTTCCAAAAAAAGCCTTTATTGGTTTATACTTAGCAGGGATGTGGTGAACCATAGTGAAAAAAAAGAAAGTGGTGAATATGTCACTCTTAATTATGGTATATCAATTATTTTTAATTAAGTACAAGCCAACATTGTTAACAAAGTGGCCAATTATTTAAAAGTGTGGTATGACTATACTGTATTTCTATGTTAATGAGATAAATTGTCGCAGTCACAAATGAATATATGTAAAAAGATATTCTAATTTACAAATAAGGTTTCATTCTAAAAATTAGGTTGTAAATATATTCTTTCAATAAAAGTAGTTGGCAAAAAAGAAACCCAAAGGAAAAAAATAATAGCATCAATAAGCTTTTCCTTTACATTATATTTTTCTTTAAATTAGATAGATTATTCAAGTAAAATGTGTTACATGCACACTTCTTAGAAATGTTTAAAAAGCATAAGACAAAGTTATCCCTTTTAGTCTCATACTTCAGACTAAATAACTTTGAATGGTATATATATATATATCTTCCTGTGTTATTTCTATGAATTGTTAGAAATTGGTAATACACTGTATGCACAGTTTTTAAAATACTTTTCTTTTTATAAATAGGATAATGTATGCTTTGCTTTTCATGCATATGGTAACATTTCTTCATGATACAAAGTATGTTTCTAAAACACTATTTTGATGTCAGTGTAATAGTCTATTAACATGCTCTATGTGTCCCAAAACACTTTAAGTAATATTCTGTTGTGGAGCATAATTATTGATAATAAATATAAAATTAAGATTATCATTACTCAATGTTTTAACATCTTTTGAAACAAAGATGAAAATGTTTTTCATCTCTGATTATTTCCTTATATTAAATCTTATACGTAGAATTGCTGGGTCCTAAAATATAGTACTATAAATGGTTTTTGATACTTATTTTCTAGAAATTTTCTAGAAAAATTATCCATTTCTACTTTTATCACACTCTGAACAAAGCAGAAAATAGTGCACCTTGCTCGGAAAACTGTCCCTGCTCAACAGCCAGCCCTGCTACCACTGTAATTTCTGTTTTTTGTACTTGTCAATTTGAAAATAAAGCTGGTCGAATAATTCTATGATTATTGTCTATGTGCACATTTTGCTATCTTTATATTGGTTTCTTAAGATTGTTCTTATTAGTTTGTGAAACTTCATTATATAGTTAGTCTGTTTATCACAAATAAGTTATATGTGTTACAAACACATTTTTCCAGTTGACTATTTCCTTTTCACATACCTTTGGCCATTTTAGATTTCGGGGATATTAAATTTAGTGTAGTTTAGGATAAGCTAAAAAATTAAGAGAATAATAGAATATCTAAATGATAGAAAAGGAAAAAAAATAATTATAAAGGCTTCAAAATAAAGTCCCAGGACTTAAGAAAGACCAAGAAAGCAAAGAAGAAATCATTCTGAAAAGAAGACTAAATAGAAGTAACACGACAGTTAATAAATATAACTGAGTGGCTTGGAAGACATAGAAGGGGAAATGAAGAATATATTAAAAAGTAAAAAAAAAAAATGAAGAAAATGTCTAAAAGGATTTGTGAGAAGGTGACACTAACTGGAAGGTCAGGGCCACCTGATGTCCCCACAACAGGAGCCCGAGAAGGAGGATGGAGGAGCAGGATTAGAGCAAAAGCTCAGGATTGTGATTCCTGATAACTTTTCTGACATTAGAAAAGAAAAGCTTTTGAACTACATGTTTAAAAGGTGCATTTAGTGGCAAAAAACAAGAGCAAATAGTGATGACCAACACTAAAACATTTTAACATAAAACTACTGAACTTTTAAGAAATAAATCATAATAAAAATTCTTTGGAAATCTAAATAACATAAAAAAGCAAGCATCTTATAAAAATAATCAGATTACTATAAAATTTTTGACAGTAATGTTTTATGCTTTAAAAATAATAGAACATATTTTAAATACTCAAAGGAAGAAAAGCAAGTCCTGGATTTGGTATTCAGCTAAGCTGATGCTTAAATACAAACAATTTTTAAAATTGTTATTGACATGCAGAAATTCAGGATGTATTGTTCCCTTGAGCACTGCCTGAAAACTTTCTTAGAAAATTAGTTTCAAACAGCCAACACTGCTAGACACATTCTATATAAGAACCGTTTGTAAGTAGTAAATGTTAATCTAACTAAAGAAGAAAGAAAAATAGTAATTATACGGTGTAGACTGTGGTATGGAATGGCTGTATTCTCTGACGATGCAGATAAATTACAACCATTAAAATTGAAGGATGATGAAGGGATCATATGAAATAGAATAAGCCTGCCACTGCCTTAAAGCTTTTAATGGGGAAAAATATTACTTTGTATCAGTTGCTAAAGAGATACAAAGTAAAGAGAGGGAAGAAAGGTTTGTAACTAATGTAGTTATTGTTTCTCTCAGAATAAACAAAAGTAAAAGGGAGGATGGTGGTTATCATATTGAGGAATTGGTATAAAGATTGGCATAAGTGTAACCAGAACACAAATGAACCAAAGCTAAATCCGAAAAATATACTAAAAAGAGCAAAAATGATGAACAACTGTGTAGAAGGCTGTGTGTATAACAATATAACAGAGTGTCTAACGTAACGACACAACAGAGCTGACCCCAGGTGTATTGACCGTATCTATGTCTACCAGCTTAATTCATTATTAAATCAGAAACGTTTTTCAAATAAACTAACAAAGCCAAATACAAAACTGTGCTTCCTGTACAGACACAGCTAAAACAAAGGCCCAGAAAGACTAAAAAGAACGCGATAGGCAAAGCTATCCCAGACACACACACACCCCCATACGCATTTATAAAAGCAGTAGATGTAATTTTTATATCTGACCCAAAAGCATTAGAAGGAAAAAAATTCACTTTAAACATCTGAAGGCTACAAGTCACAATTAAGATAAAACAGCAGTTAATATTTATGTTCTTGGTAACAACTTTCACAAAGCAGGAACCAGAGCACACGTGAGGAGAAACAGATAAAACACAACAGCAACAGTCAGTATGAACGCATTTCTACCCACGCAGAGGAGACGGAGGAGACGAAGCCCATGAAATGATATGGGAGACTGGAACGATAGCCTCAGTAGGAAAATCTTACACACGGAACTCAGATTTCCAATAACAGAATAAACCTTCTCTTCAAGACCATGCGTATGTTTACAGAATGTCCTAGTTCACAAACAGAATCCCAATAAATTCAAAAATACAGGAAAAAATACAATCAGAGTCTCTGCTCGTAAAGCAATAAAAATAGAATAAAATTTTTAAATAAAAATATAAACTCTTCTACCTTTACATTTTTAAAAAATTATTACTGGCCGGGCGCGGTGGCTCACGCCTGTAATCCTAGCACTCTGGGAGGCCGAGACGGGTGGATCGCTGGAGGTCAGGAGTTCGAGACCAGCCTGAGCAAGAGCGAGACCCCGTCTCTACTAAAAATAGAAAGAAATTATATGGACAACTAAAATATATATATATAAAAAATTAGCCGGGCATGGTGGCACATGCCTGTAGTCCCAGCTACTCGGGAGGCTGAGGCAGTAGGATCGCTTAAGCCCAGGAGTTTGAGGTTGCTGTGAGCTAGGCTGATGCCACGGCACTCACTCTAGCCCGGGCAACAGAGTGAGACTCTGTCTCAAAAAAAAAAAAAAAAAAAAAAAAAAAAAAATTATTACTAAATAATTTATGAATTAAAAGGTAAATTTAAAAAACATACAGAATCTCTTGAAACTACAACATATTAGAATCCATGAGATACAGCTAAAATAGTTATTAGGCGAAAAACAAAAGCATGAAATAAGTGATGTCAATAAAAAATTTTAAAGTAAAATAACTTAATGACGAACACTATTCAAAAAGCAAGAGAAAGAATATGAATATGAAAATAAATCAAGAGAAGGTGGGAAAAGAAAATGAAGAAGAAGAGTAGAAAAACATGTGGCAGAGCTTTAAAATCAGTAGAACTAACCTTAAAGTTGGTTTGTTGATGTCAACAAATTAGCTCACTCAAGAAAAACATATGAGGTGGGATTGGGGGAGAGACTAATACAAAAAATTAAAAATTAAATGGGAGAAGGAATATTCGAAGTGATATTTTTAAAAGTACACAGGAAACTACTTTGTACAAATCTATAAAAAATTAAAACTCACAAATTAACATAAAAGTACTCCTTACTGAAACTGACCCCAGTAGAGACAGACCGTCTAGAACTTCTGGTAGTTAAAGAGCAGCTCCTTACAAACGAATCAGAAACCCTTCATTTTCTCAGGAGACAACCACTAAACCTCTAAAGATCAGATCATTCCAACTATTTCAGAGCATAGGAAAAGGAAGAAACATCACAAATTCATTTTGTGATTTATACACTGATCTTCATCAACAAAGAAAACCCCTGCTGAGCAATCTAATTTATGAATATTAATGCAAAAATCCTTAAAAAGGAACTTAGCAAAACAGAATAGAAAATACGTTCTAAACAAGACATCCCAGCCAATTAGGGAAATTCCAAAAAATATGAGGGCTGTTCAATAGTGGGAGAGTCATCACATAGAGATGAGGAGAGAAATCATACGATCGTCTTCAGAAATGTACAGAAGGTATTTAGTACAATTTATCCTGCTTTGTGTTAAAAACTCTCAAAAACAGGAGTTGATTGGCAATCACTAAACATAACAAAAGCTTTCCTGTGCAAGTCAGAAACCCAGGACAGGCCCACTGTCCTGACTCCTGCGTCACACCGTGTTGTGAGGAGGAAGAGCCACAGTCTGTGCGTCCACTTTGCCCACGTTCCTAGCGTGTCCACCAACCGCACGCGTGCAGGCTGTGACCCCGCAGCCCCCTGGAGCCGGAAGGATCGAAGATGCTCGAGCTGCCGTCCATCCCAGCGGGGTTGGATTTTGCATTTTGACATCTGTCGACTTAATTGCTTACTTAAAAAATAAAGCAAAAGCCTTCCGAGGCACTTAAAGCAATCTAGAATTTCTACAGCGTATCCTGCACAATATTCAAGATGAGGAAACCGGAGAACACGCCAGGCTCTCTGGAGAGAGGGCAGTCCACGGTGACAGCCCCGGATCCCAAAGTCACGATCAGCGGACGAGGGTCCTAAAGCAGCTTTTGCTACTGCTCAAGAATGTCAAAGAAAATACGTTTATAATGAACATAAACAGAGTAGACAGCGGAGAAATATCAACTAAAACAGAAGAAAAAATAAAAGTCTTAAAGCTGAAAATTATAATATCTGAACTTTTTTAAAAAAAATCATAGGACAGGCTTAACAGTAGGGTGGAGATGACAGAAAATCATTGAATTTGTTTTTTAAAAGATCGATAAAAATGATTCAATCTTGACAAGAGAGAAAAAGATGAAAAGGAAGGAAGGAGTGTGTCACATGATGTGCTAAGCTCCAAAGGAGACGAGGAGAGACGTGTGCGGCTCAGTGTCCGTCCCGTGTGGCGGGGCTCCCTCGTGCTCCAGAACGGCCCTGGCTGCGCCGGGGAGAGACCTCCGGGCGGGCACGGCCCAGCCTCTCAGGGGGAATGGGGGACGGGGAAGAGCCGTCGTGCTGAGCTTTCTGTTTGGCGTCACCAGCTGCCCTAGGAGCTCCCAGCGGCCACTTCTCACTGCTGCTGGCCTGTCCCACAGAGAGCATGTGGCCCAGAGGGAGGCCGGATCCCTCCAGTTCTAGCGCACTCAGGTCAGGCGAGCTGGGAGCCCTGCGGGAGGGGACCGGGGCCTCTTGCACTGGCTCTGCACCTGACAGAGAGGAGAGTCCTGACCTCTCCGGCGCCCCCTCGGTGCCCTTCCCCGGAGCCCAGCACTGAGTCTATTTTTAACTTCCTTTGGTCATTGCCCCTGGGTTTGGGAGGGGCATGGTGCGCATCTGGGCTCAGGTGGCATCTCAGAAGCAGTGCTGTTCAGCTGTCTGAAGAGCCCTGTCTCCTTCTGACGCAGTCAACTGGGAACGTCAGGAACCTGGTACCAGACCAACGGTTTTTCTATGTAAATACATATCATGTGTTAAACTTAGCAATGGAGACGTATGAGTATCACCAAACAGCCTCTGGTTCATCTTACAGTCATTACTGGTGCATGGATACTGCATATTAAATCACACACGCGAGCACACTCTCTCCTACCTTCCCAGCTTGTCACTACCCCCACCCCTGCAGCTCCGCTCACCCCCCCGCCCCTGCAGCTGCCCCCACCCCCGCCTCGTACATGCAGACTGAGAGCTGTGCTGGTGGGCAGGGATGCCCCCCAGGTGAGTTGTGGACCAGCTGAGGGACTGGAGCCTTCATAATAGAGGCCTTGACCTGCTCTCACTTGCCACGCCCCCCCCAGTGGGGAACCCGACCAGTTTTCTTGGCCCGAAGTGGCCCCGTCTGACTTGGGTTGAACCTCAGCCCCTAGCCTGGTACCCTGGTTTGGATTCCACCTGCTTTCAGCCTATGCCCGACTGAGCCTTCCCTAGTCCTGTCCTGGCCCTAAGAGGGAAGCCAACAGCAACTGTCACTTACCCGAATAATCAGGGCCTTCCCTGACCTTGTAGACCTTGGGGCTCTGATCCCCCCTCCGTGGAGCAAGGAAGCCAGTTTATCCACGCAGATGTTCTCTTTTCAGCCCTCCATGAGAAAGCAGGAACCTTGTTAGGCTTTCCGTGCAATAGTTTGTCTGTTTCTATAAAGAGGGTAAAATATATTTATATACATACATCTATACCTACATATGCATTTATACATGTGTGTACATACACAGACATACACACACCTATATCACAGAGATACTCTGGGTATTAATGCAAAAGGTAATAGTTCTTCAAAGCACTTACTTATTGAGAAAAACATAAATGTATTAAAAGCTTTTATTTCTAGTTTATTAGATATTTGGAGAGTTATTGGGCAATTATGGCAAGAGAGACGTGTTAGACCCAATTCCAGAAGACGCTTGTTGATTGCAATTAACATTACCCTACAACTCCATAGGTAAAACTGTCTTGTCCTAAGTCACTGGTGGAAGAACAAGTCAGGGCTGGGCATTCCTAACTTTCTCAGATTGCCACATTCCCCTCTGGACCGGATACGCCAGGGAGAGCTGGGATTATTATTAATACATTACATGTCAGAAGGATCATCTCAAAGCTCACATGGGCTCGCAGAGCACGGGGGTGAATCACAGATGCAAATCCACATTCAGAAGAAACTTCATGCCAGAGTCAGTGAAACCAAAACATCTAAAACCCCTTTATCCAGTTACGCCAGAATCTCCCGTGCCCAATATGTGGTTTATACGCTGCTGATCCCCTATTTGTACCATGTAGTTTCTCTATAGATTCTTTCAATCAACACAGCAACTTCCTTGCTGGAAGGCCGGGCCCGCCTGGCCCGTGTGTGTCACTGTCCCTATCCCAGCAGGAGCCGTGGGGGCCACGGAGCCAGAGGAGCCTGGGGACCCCTCCCCACCAGTGGGCGAATAGCAAAGATCGATTTTCTGGAATAAAATACACCGAAGCCTCATCTATATTGCTGGGTAAAGTTTGCTAGTCCTTCATAAAGGATTTGTGTGTCTAGCTTCACAAGGAGTATTGTCTTTTTTATTTTTGTGAAATAAAAGATTTTGTCAAATCTTCCTCTCACTGTTAGCGTCACAAAGAGAGCTGGGAAGCAGCTCTCGCTCCCGTATTTCCCGGAAGGCTCTGGGAAGGCTGCTGCTTCCGCTGCAAATCCCGGCTGGGGTTCACCGACTGCGTCCTCTGGGGCTGCGGTGTTCTTCCAGGGAAGGTTGGCTTGCTTGCGCTTGTTTTTAACAAATGTGACTTCTCCAGTGTTTTCTATGTGAGAACGAGTCAGCCTTGGTAAACCGTGTTTTCCTAGGGTTAGTCCATTTCACCCACATTAAATCGATTGCGGGATTGTGAGGGACACGATGTATTCCAGAAATAGTAAAAGGCTGTTTTATGTCATTTAGAGCTAAATGTCTCTAGGATATGCGGTTCTGTTTCCTGTTTCATTAATCTTAGCAGGAGGTGATTTATTTTATTAGTATTTTCAAATAACTAATAAATGAGCTTTTTAAATTTTTTCTATTTTCTATTTCATTGATGTCTACTTTCTTATTTTTTATTTTTTTAAAACTTACACTAAATTTAATTTACAATTCTTTTTCTAATTTCTTAACTTGGAAACATAAATCAGTGACTTTAAACTTCTCTTCTTTACTACTGTGCAGATAATTTATAATGAGAAAATATTGCATATTCCTTAGGTAAGGTGTTTTAATGAAATTGTGCAGAAATAGACACACACGTGCACATCTATGGATCACTTCAGTTCTTGATGTAAACCGTCCAAGTGCCCACTTGTGCGACTTGCATTGCACATTCTGACTTTGAGCATTCGGGCCGAGAGCAGCTGTGGTTTCAGCAGTGCTGTTTGTCGTCTCTGTCTGCATTTCAGTGATTGCCTTGAGTTCTTAAGTGTGCAGCATTCTACATCCCAAGGAGTGTTGCTGTTTATCAACACGCAAACACTCAATTGCTGGACAGACTCGCTCACCTAAGCTGGTGTGTGTTTTATATAAAAAGGAATATTTAGCCAGCAATCTTGTTACTGGGCTTACGTTTTTTGCATAAATACCTTCACCTGAGTGGACTACCTGGTTAGTTTCTACTCAAAATTCTCACGTTGTACTTGATCTAAAAGGCAATTCTACCTATTATGAAGGTTGTGAAAACTAAATCATTGCAGAGGTTAGTCTTTGAGCAGAAAAGATCTACACAGATTGAGAGTAAATTAGCAACCAAATATTCTACTACTCTAGCAGTAACGGCACCCATTCATTCATTCATTCTCCAGATGAAGCCCAAGGAAGCCTCGGGACGGGGCGAACTGAAGCCCCGCACGCACATGGGAGGGGAAGGTGTGGCTGCGGAGCCAGGCGGAGGCAGGGGGTGCACCTGCCCTCCCCAGCCCCACAAGCAGTTCTTGTGCAGCACAGAGAAGCGAGAAGAGGGTAGTGACCACTGACTGTCCTTCCAGCCTTGCTGGGGCTGCACCTGGCCTCCCGGCTCGTCCCCTGCGTGGATGGCGCCCCCAGCCTCAGACCTACACAACCGCCCTTCCCTCGGCCGGGACAGCCCTTCTCCCGACAAGCATTTGGCTCGGCTCCGGCTCCGAGGGCTTCAGGTCTCACTTGGAGGCGTCTCCTCTGGGGGTCCCCTGCCACCTCCCCCCCACACCCGGGAGCTCACATTCCCCTCTGGCTTGGCTCAGTCTCCTCCCCAGTTGTCACCAGTCACAGGCTGTTTGACTTATTTGCATTTTATCACCTTTCTTCCTCACTAGCAGGTAGGTTCCCTGAAGGCGGGTAGATCACCTCGCTCAGCTACTGCTGTCCCTGCCGTCCCTGCCTGGCAAGGAGCAGGTGCTCGGTGAGTATGTACAAACAGCTCCTCACCAGGGTCCTGCTGTGCTCGTGCCGAATGAGGGGGAATATGAAATAGTAAGACTTTTAAAAATGGTCTTAATGATCTTTGCGCAAGTCTGACTAAACTCAGAAAACACCTGACTATTGGATAGAGTACAGAAGCTCCTTCTTGAGGACGTGTCATTGGGCTAACATGCAAAAGGGAAATTGAAAAGATGTGAAAAGGTGGAATTGTCGTTGTATCTTCACTTTTTCTAGATGGATTGTCCCTAAAATTCCGAGAACAAGCAAACATTCGGGAAAGACAGGAGGCAGACGCAGCATTGCTGGAGGGGTTTTGGCGGAGAGATCCCACCTCCCACGGGAACTCGGGCACCTTCCCAAGCCCAGAGTGCCTGGCAAGAGCAGGGGCATAATTTTCTGTTTAATGGTTTTTAATGGCCTTGCCTTTGATATTCATTTGTTCTTGTTCCTCGTGTAAATTCAGTTTCAACTCTGTATAAATGATTACACCCGCTTAGGCCATTCTGCACGACCCTGGAGAAGTCTCCGTTTGTGCACTAAGAGGGTCCGATGCTTCGGGAGCTCAGCTCCGAGCCGTGGCCCAGCCCCAGACACCTGCCACCTGCCACGGGGCACAGCACCCACAACCAGCCGCTCACTTTCGTTCTTGAGAACCGTGAAAGTCGAACTTCTTCCTTGGGATATTAAACACAGAAATCGCCACTAATTGGAAACTTCTCAGGCTACTCATCCATTTTAAAGGCAAATTAAAGTGATATGACAATAATAAAATGACAAAATGTAAAAGATCCATTAACCCTGGAATATAAGATTCATCACAATCATTTATTTGGGATTTTCTAAATCATTGTTGAATTTTTCTAATATCGGAACACCTGGGGCACAGAGTTACTGCTTATTAACTGTGCTACATGGAAAGTGCTGGAAGGTTCAACTCTGGGCTCTGCGACGCGTATACCACTGAGTAATAGATGTCATGTGCGACTCGTTTCTTTATACTGTGTGATTTTAAGTGTCTGTTTCAGAGGGATTTGAGGAACAGTTAAATCCTCTCCTTTTAGCCTCTTTACACTGACATCTCATCACAGCGTCCTCACGTTATAGGTTTATTCTGCACGGACTTGGCGCTGTCAACTGCGTCCCGGGTGCCGGGTCAGGGCCTGGCACATCGTCTCCGCAGAGGACCAGGCAGACCCTGTTCTCAGTTTGCAGCCCCCACGGTCTCTGCCACGCGGCTCCTCTCTGCCGCTGCAGCCCGCGGTAGCCACAACCCGCATGTGAAAGGCCGGGTGTGTCCCAGGTGGCTTGACTTGCACCGAGGGGGCAGGCCGGGGGGCTGGGTATGCCGCCGGGGCTTGGGGGGAGATCTGCCCCGCCCCAGGAGGTCCAGGGGGGCTGGGGGAGGGGGTCTGGGTGAGTGTCACAGGTGCTGCGACTGGCTGGCCCGCTGGAGACCACGGTGTGGGGTGAAGGGTGTCAGAAGAGGGCAGCCCCACAAAGAGTTTTAATTTTCAGTATTTTAATTAAAATATAATTACATCTTATCATTGTTCCAAATTTAATTATGAACCTGTGAGAATAAAATGAACCAGAAATTCACGGACAAAGTGGACTGGAAGTGATGGACACACGAGCTGAGCATTTGTCTCCAAGACACACGTTTTCCCCATCCCTGTGACAAGTATTGAGGGGGGCGCACATGTGTGTCGGGCGCACATCTGGCATCAGGCAGGCGGCCATTAGCCAGGTGACAAGGTGCTCACCTCTGCGGGGTCGGCCCTGTGGGGGGGGCGGACAGCAGGCAGGCCAGGTGTCAGCAGGCGGGCGAGCTGCGGAGAATTCGTGTGCGCCAGGGACGGACTTCAGGTGGGGCTCTCAGTAGCGATCTCTGGAGAGGGGACCTTGAGCAGTGAGAACAAGGTCCCCAAACCAGGTCATCCCTGGCTTGGCCAATGCAGATCCGGAGGCCAGGACGGCCCGAGCACAGAGAAGGGAGGAGAGTGTGGGCTGTGAGCCCAGGGAGGGTGGGGCGGTCTGCAAAGGTGTGGGACTGAGCGGGGAGCCCAGGGGTCCTGGGCAGCAGAGCGACTGCACCGAGCCCACGTGAAGGAAGCTGGCTGGGATGAGCTTCCTGTGCAGGCTGCATGGACGGACACTGGGACACAGCCACTGGCTCTCGCTGTGGCCCAGGTGCCCGGCGATGGCTACCTGACCCCACTGCGTGATGACATCTCATGTTTGTGTTTCAGGGGCCTGGGATGTGCACAGCTCAGGGGCCACGTCTAGGGTGCAAGAGCCTCACCTGCTGCCCAGAACCCAGATTCCCACCCCCTCCCTTAGTTGTCTGCTCCTGTGCGACAAATTAATCCCAACTCGAGGTTTCCAAGGGCCTGGAGTCCGGAGTGGCATGGATGCGTGGTTGTTGCTCAGCCTTTCTCAGGGATTTGGTGTCAGGCTGTCCACTGGGGCTGTGGTCACCTTGAAGCTGGCCCGGCACCGCAGGATCTGCTTCCAGAAAGGTTCCCTCCCATGGCTGCCGCAGGGCCTCCCTCCCTCACTGGGCCTCTGCCGGGGGCTGCTCCGGCCTCCTCACAACACGGCCGCCCGCTCCCCCAGCGGGAGGGGTCCAGGGCCGGCAGAAGCAGGGAGTGCTTCGTGACCCAGGCGGGAAGGGACGCACTGTCACTGCTGTGCCTTCTACTGGCCACGCCGGCCAGCTCTGGGGCCTTGTGGGAGGGGCTCTGGCCTGTGCACATGGGGGCGGCTGCCCTCCCCATTCTGGTCGGTGAGGTCCGAGTTAAGGCCCAGGCGTCTACTTTCACAATAAGCTGCCGATTTATTTGGATTCTGAGAACTTGTGGGTCTAGCTGTGAGAAGCACCAGTGTCGGTGAAAAGCCCCATTGAGACAAATGAACCGAAAGGAGCCAGCGCGTGAGGCTTCTGGTTTCCGAGAGAAAATCTCCTCCCGCAGCGACCGCTGCTGCCCGCCCCGCGGACCCCTCGCGCCTGCACCCCTGTGTGTGACGTCAGCTCAGGCCGGTTTACAGTCGCGTGAGCAGGGGTCCCTCAGGGGAGATGTTCCCCAGCCGCCTTCTGGGGATCTGGGCGTCGCGGGCAGCCCCACGCCAGTGCTGTCCGCAGGACACGCGGCCTCTTCCCGGCAGCCGGCAACAGTGGTGGAAACCTTTAGGTGGGTGAGCCAGCTGTCTAATTTCCCCAACCTCATAATGTAATTATATTGAAAGCAAATATTAGACTCAATTAGGCTGCACCTGTGAAACCTATTAAATACACCCTGTTAACAAGCAGGTTTAAAAGTTTCTGCAACCTGCTCTGTCGGCTCGATGGAGTCCGGGCCGCTCCCTTGAAGTGAGAGGAGTGCAAACCCGCCAAACGGCCACACTTGTCACACGCGTTGGGTTCTGATAACAATCGCAACGAGACAACACGCGTGGACCAGAGCTGGCCAGGCAAAGCGGGGACCGGGCAGTCTGTGTGTCACCCTGGCCACTGTGGCGCGAGCTGTTGGGTCACACACCAGTCCTGATGCTGCTGCTAATGTTTGAATCAGCGGACCGTGAGTAGAGCAGCCCGCCCTCCGCACGTGGCGAGCCTCGCCCGATCCGTGCAAAACCCTGCGAGCAAGACTGAAGGTTTCCACACAGAGCAACGGAGAAATCCCGTGAGGCTCCCGCCTGCAGACTCTGAGCACAGGGCGGCAATGGCAGCTCTTCCCTGAAGTTCCAGCCGGCTGCTGCCCCGCAAACTCAGACTTACCAGCCCACCCCTGCGCGAGCCGGTGACCTAGAACAAATATCTCTCTCTCTCCCTCCCCCCACATATCACCTATTGGTTCTGTTTTCCGGGAGAATCCTAACACTGTCACCCGTGAGGCAACCAGAAACCCCGCAACTCACGGGCTGAGCACCGTCCGGCTGGGAGTCCAACCTGGGCTGCGTCCTCCCGGTTCCGGTGGCACCTGCAGGACTCAGACTCTGTACACGGCGGAGCACCTCACAAATATTTCAGCTAATCTGCAAAATCTCAGACACAGCTGATTTCTTCACTGAGAGCTCAGGCATTTCTAACACTATCAACCTGACATAATCCCACAATCCGCTGTTTTTACCAATTAAAACTTATCTCTGACAGGCATGACGCAAATCAGCAAACTCGTAGTGTGGCGGGGAAGTGAGTAGTGCCCTCTGCAGAGGTGCTGGCTGGGCTCCCAGGCACACGCGTGGGTCCTGGCCCTTGCCCGGCTGCGGCCCGGTCCCTGCACAGCGTACTGTCTACACTGCAGCCTGTGCCGTCCCTGGACAGTGTATTGTCTACACCGTAGCCTGTGCAGGGGCAGCCCACAGCGCTGAGGTTCACCTCTACCGGCGTTCTCAGCTCCTCTCTGCTGTGTGCAATGGAGAAGAATTTGCATGTCTTGAACATTTTTTTCCCTGAATGAATAAATGTGGCTCTCCACGAATGCAGATTTCTCGCCGTTTCAGTCCATCTGTGATGCTGTAACAAATGCATGAGACGAGGTAGTGGCTAAAGAACAGAAGTTAGTTTCTCATGACTCTGGAGGCTGGGAACGGCCCCTGGCGAGAGCCTGGCGTGTGTCGGTGGGCAGGACAGCAAGGAGAGGGCACGGGGCTGGCTCCTCTGTCCCGCCCTCATGGCCTGGACACCTCTTAAAGGCCCCTCCTCTTACTACCGTGACCATGGCAATTAAATTCCAACTTGAGCTTGGGAGGGGACAAACGTTCCAACCATGGCTCTCACACTTTAAGCAAATTCTGACTTTTTTCATGGACTGAAGCATTTTTGAGGCGGGGGAGATGGTGGGAGCTGCTTTCCCTGGACCACCCGGCCGTACTCCTCCTGCAGACCCCCGACGTCCCTGCCTGTCTTGCCAAGGTCTGAACAGATGGTGCTTGTGATGGGTGAACTGTGTCCCCCAAGAAAGACGTTGCAGTCATCACCCCAGTACCTGCAAATGTGACCTGTCTTGAAAATGGGATCTTTGCAGATGGCCGAGTTAAGGTGAGTTAGTTTAGGGCAGGCCCCAAACCAGTGACGGGTACCCTTATGAAAAGAGGAAATTTGGACACAGGGACAGACACACGGAGGAAGATGATGTGGAGACCCGCGGAGAAGACGGCCGTCTGCAAGCTGAGGGGGCGGCCTGGGGCAGACCCTCCCCCGAGCCTGCAGTGGGAGCACAGCCCCCCAGCAGCTCAATTCCAGACTTCCCAGAACCCGGAGACAGTAACTCTCTCTTGCTCTAAGCCACTCCCCTGGCGGTATGGCGCTGGGGCTGACCAGGGATCCACAGCGAGGGGAGGAGCCACTTCGTCCACCCCAGGCAGGCCTCCCTGAGACTGCCGGCTCACCTGGTCACGCCTGGCTCCGCAGAAGCACTGTCTCCTCACCTGGGCCTGCTCCGTCCTGCACCCTGCTTGCTGGTCCTGGTCCCCACGGGCTTGAGAATACACATCCGTGACCTCGCAAACCAGGCGGAGACCGTGTTCCATGTCTGCCTTTCCGGGAGTAAGCGTGGTCTAGCCCAGAGCACTTTGGAGTCACAGAAATGTCTCTGAACTAGATAGGGATAGTGTTGAACAACAGCATTGAGCAACGTGAACTAAGGCTCACTCCACTGTTCATTTTAAAGTGGCCAATTTTGTTTTGTGAATTTCATCTCGATTATTTTACCAAATACGGCAGGCATCTAATGCACTGGGACCACCTGTCCCTGTAGTTTGCCCCGGCACAACTGAAATTGAGCAGGACTGTCACCTGCATACAGAAAGAGACAGGAGGCTGCATCATGTCAAAAACTAATCTTCAGTCATTTTTCTGAAGCCTGAATCCAGAAACGGAATCTGCAGGGTCTAAAGCGGTGATGATTTGCGCCGAGGAGGGAAGACCGAGCCAGCAGCTGCCTGTGCTTCCAGCTAAGCGTTTCCGCCAACATAGCACAGACCGCAGGGCCTGGACTGCCAACCAATGGGGGGATGGGGTGGGGGAGGGGATGGGTGCACACCTATGTGATGAGTGCGATGTGCACTGTCTGGGGAATGGACACACTTGAAGCTCTGACTCGGGGGGCTGGGGGGGCATGGACAATATATATAACCTGAACTTTTATACCCCCATAATAAGCTGAAATAAAAAAAAAAAGAAAAGTTTAATTTTCCACCAGTATTTTCTTCAATATGCTAAGTCCGTATGGAGGAAAAGCTCCCCATTTTCTTGCTGTGAGGGTTTGCTTTCAGAAAAGGCCATTTTAAGAGAACCAGACTTGTACCCAACTGTAACAAGCATTTGGAATTTAGAAATAAAAGTGCTGCACTTGAAAAGCCAAACTGACTTAAATGTGTCACTTCCTTCCGGCAACTCTGACAGGGAAAGAAATGGCAGGAGAGGGGTGGTGCTGGGTGGGTGGGGCAGGGGGAGCCCCCAGGAGTAAGTTCACAGTGGTTTTCAGCAGCCGAGCTTGCTGGCATCGGGAACCCCTGGGCATCTAAAATAAGTGAAAAGTAATGGATTTTAATTAACCTATAATTAGATTTATAAACCTAAGAATCAAATTCATAATCATTGAGGAAGGAAAAATCATGGAGTAAAAAATATTTAACTCAATAACAGCTGTCTGGGGTCAAAGAGCTCTGGCAGGTCTCAGGGTCACCCGGGGTGAGGCACTCCGGCATCTCCTGCTCTGTAAATTAAGATACTTGCTCCTAACTACAGACTCGTTTTGAGATTCCATCAACCTACAACATAAAACACTTAGAATAGTGTCTGGCTTGTAGTGCATGTTCAAAGTATATCTTTTTGTATTATTTAAAAGTTATCAACAACTTCAAGCATGTGTCATCAGAACACATCTGTGCAATGAGGGCACAAGTAGCATGGGTTTGGCATTTTAAAGTCTCCAAAATTAAACCACAGAATTTCATAAAACATCGACTTTGGTGTGGAAACCGATTACCAGCTGGTTGGGAAGGTCTCTGAGGACTTTATCGAATTCCCAAGCTAGAAACAAGCTTAGAGATGATCTGTGATTCTGGTCTCCTCTCATCCTGCCAGAGAGCAGCTCCAAGAGCAGGGGGGTGCTTGATTCCCCAGCCCCCAGCAAGCCGGTGGCAGAGATTGACCCCAAACGGGACAGTCTCCCACCCCCGCTGCCAGCACTGGGGTCTTTGTCGTGTTTATGCCCTTAATAGACTCCTCTGAACTGCAGCTCTTACCCACTCACTGTGCCCTCCCGGACGGCAATTATGCACGCCCTACTTCCCGCTGAATGCTTACTGCACAGAAGTGTTATTCCTCCAACAAGGGAGAAAATAATCACTAGGGAAGGGACCATGGCAACTACTCGTTGGGTATGACCTTGACCTTTTAGCACAGGTCCCTGGAGAAGGAAGAAGGCAGTGAATTGATGAGACGTAAAATGTCTGCTCCTGCATTTGCTTTTGAACAAACACACAGGCTCAGCCAGTCAGCAGTAGGTGCTTGTCTTTCGACAGAACTTTCTATGTGCTTGTCAATCCTCCACAAGACGAGGAGGTGGCAGCCGCAGGAAGAAACCATCTCCAGGGTCAGCTTCTGCAGGCACCAGGGCTCCACGTGTGGTGTCTGTGCAGCTTCCCTCACGCAGACGGCAAGCTGAGAACTCTGCCCCCAGTGCGGAGTCCTGTGGGCTCTCGGGGTGCTGGAGGCTGAGGCTGAGGGGTGCCGGTGCAGCTTGCTGAGGAAGCCCAGGGATGCCGACCTGGTGGCCCCGAAGAACTAACTGGCCCCAGTTTGCCTCCGGCAGAGAGTCCCCCACCTCACTGCTCAGCCCCCCATGCTCTGTCCCTCTGTCCCCCTCACGTCCCAGACAGAGGTCACTCATCCTCTGCTGGCCTGGAGAACAGCAGCTGCTGGATCCCCTGCCTCAAGTTCCCAGCTTCGTTCCCTGTACCTGCCTCCCTGCCCATCCTCATCCTGCCTTCCTGGGGGGATGGGAACTTTGGGGGAGTCTAAAGCCTGCCCTCCCCACCACCCCCCCTCCAGGTTTCCTGTTGGGGACAGTAAGCACATGGAGCCTTTCTGGTCTTAAAAAATCCTTCCTCGACCCAGTAACAGCAGCCACCTCCTCCCTCCCCTCACAGTCAAGCTTTGCCTCTATTTCCCCAGTGTTCCTCTCTCCACCCAATGTCATATGGCTCCTCTTCCCAGAAACCCCAAATGTCCCTTGGCCAAGGTTGTTGAAGAACTGCACCTTCCCGCAACCATGAGCCCTGCCTACCCCATCTGCCAGGCCCCCTCTCCTCTGTGGTCTCCAAGACACAGCTGTTTCATGCTTCTCTCTTTGTCTTTCTTTCTGGAATCTTCTTCAGCCTCCCCTCTTCCTCTTATCTATAAATGTTGGCATGACACAGACTTCCACTTTGGGAAAGAGCTCATGCCTGTGTGGAGGGGGTGCTCTAGGGGTGCCCAAGGTGCTCACCAGACCAGCTGTCAAACCCAGGGGGACTTTCCTGAGCCCTCTTCTCTTACGCATCAGAGGGCAAGTGTGAAGGAGGTCACACCTGGCTCTGACCCTCTCTATGTTACATTTTGCTTGGATCAAGTCTCAGTACAAAGAAGGCAAATTAAGGAAATTGGAACCCATAGAAATTCAGGCATTCAGATATTTTTTCACAACTGTATAAGGGTTTTCAAGATTTTAAGATTACACTGAGAGTAGCAGAGTTTTCTCAATGATTGCTTTGTAGTATTTTTATATGCACAATATAGTTAAGTCAGATATTTTGAAACATAAATAATATGGTCATTGAAAATTTTCTTCTGTAAATTATCATGTGATCATAATTGAGATTAGTGTGAATAGTAACTATAATAAGAACCTCCTGAAGGCTTTGGAAAACTCTTTATATAAATGGTTAGTTAGAAAATGGTATATATTATGTAAGAACCCAAAGTTTAATACTGACGGGAATTAAGTCATCCCTTATATAGGTAGGAAATCATTCATACTGAAAAGCAATTCCTATGAAAATATTTTATATAATATTCTTTTCTCAAAGCGTTTGACTTTTTAAGATGCCAGGAATTTTGTAAACATTATCACCTGTAATCCCTCAAGTAAATCTGTAATCCCTCAACCAACTTTCCAGGTGGAAACTATTCATCTACCATTTACAGAGCAACTGAAAAGAGCTTAAAAACTTTGTCCAAGATTATAAAATTGATAGATTATTATAAAAACATCACTCTATATTTTCAGAATGACTTTGCATATCCTCTATAAACAGAGAAGTGTGTGTCCAAAGGGTTCTGACTCATTATGTTTAAATTTATAGTGTAGAGCCAATAAGACATCAGGCTAAACTCAGAGAATGAATTAAAACCCTGAAAGTGGGCTATTGATGACTGTTCCAGTTGTCTATCTCTGTGTAACAAATTATTGATACTTAATAGCTTAAAATGACAACCAGTTCACTATGTTGCACAATGTTGGCATTAGAAATTTGGACAGGGCTCAGCGGGGTGATTCTTCTGCTCCATATGGTGTTAACTGAGCTGACAGGTGGAATTCAGCCAGCAGATCTGGTCAGAAAGCCCAAGGCGGCTTCCCTCACATAACCAGTATCTTGCTGGGGAAGGATGAAAGACAGGCTTGGCCAAGACTCTCGACCAGAGATCCTACACATGGCCTCTCTGGCAAGACAGTCTCAGGCTATTCCAGCTTCTCTTGTGGTAGCTCAGGGCTCCCCAAAACGGTGTTTCCACACACAGAAATTAGAAGCTGCCTGTTTCTCAAGACCCAGGTCTGATAACTTCTGCCACATTGTATCGGTCAAAGCAATCAGCAAGTCCAGCCTGTAATCAGGGGAAGGAGGATGAAATGCCACCTCTCGGTGGGTGCAGGACAGAGAATCTGTGCCCATCTCAAATCCACACACTGAGTACCAAAGCTCTTCTGAAATTTGGCCAAGCAAGGCCAAGCCCTTGGAGGTCACATCTCCAGAGAAAACGTGGATCCCCATCGCCAGTTCTGTGACATGTGCACTCATCTTCCTCATCACACTTTGTTTCACATGAAAGAACAGAGCTCCTGTTGTGCATTTGGTTTCCTCTGTAAAAACAAAGTGCCTTACATTGCATAATTAGGTAATTATACTCTCTCTCCTGATGTAAGTTCTTTGGAAGCCTCTGCCTTGGAAGAGTTTCTTCTCCTTGGAAGTCACATTAAATTTCTACCTCAGTGAATTTGAGACCACCCACTTCTATGCGCACATATCTATACCCCTTTGTTTCATACATTAAACAAAACAAAACAAAACAAAAATGCCTCCCAAGCCAACCTGAAAGAAAAGGCACAGTCCCACATGGGATCAAAGTGTGGAGCTTGGCCAATGCCCTCTCCAGCCCGGTTGTATGTGCATGTCTGCAGTTGAGGCAGTTGCTGGAGTGGTAGGTTTGGACTTGCGTGTGCTGGCTTGTCTCACACTGGCATACAGGGAGGAGCTCTGATCCTCCCCGGAGCAATTGTGACTGCTCTAGAAATAAGCCTTGTTAGTCTATTTAGGACACTCCTGAAAGATAAATTTCATAGTCTTTTTTTCCCCATGCATTTTTTCTACCCCCATCATTGGTAGATACTCACGTCCCTGCAACTGTGTCTCTATGTGTAATTAAACTATGTAGTGGAACCCTGACTATCTTCTGGTTCCTCCAATACATTAGTCTTTAGAGAGTCCCCCACCAGGGCCGACTCGGGGGCACGTGCCAGGTCCACAGAGCTGTCCTGACTATGCGACTCCTTCATGTTTATTTAGCTTCACCCCAGTCAAATTTCTCTCTCTTTTTTTCCTTTTGAGATAGAATCTCACTCTATCACGCAGGCAAGAGTGTCGTGGCATCAGCCTAGCTCACTGCAGCCTCAAACTCCTGTGCTTAAGTGATCCTCCTGCCTCAGCCTCCCAAGTGGCTAGGACTACAGGCACATGCCAACACACCCAGCTAATTTTTCTGTTTTTCGTAGAGATGGGGTCTTACTCTTGCCCAGGCTGGTCTCAAACCCCTGAGCTCAAGTGATCCTCCTGCCTTGGCCTCTCAAGTGCTGGGATTACAGGCGTGAGCCACCATGCCCAGCCAGCCAGTCAAATCTCTTATTTGTCTTCCAAAACCAATCTTATTTCCTGGATTACTAAGCCATCAACCGTCCAAGACACAAACTGTGGTGTCCAAGGAGACGTCTGTGCTTTCCAGGGAGAATGTGTTCTGGAATTTCCACTCTTCCTGGGGCCACCCTGTCATGGGCTTCTGAATGCACCAAGATACCCAGAATTATGACTAGAGTTCACAAGCTAACGTCTGCCCCCAGAATGGCAGAGGATGGGTGTGGACAAGGGCTAGCAGCCCCCACGTGCTCCAGAGGAGTCAGGTCTCACGTTGAGACGCGGTCGGTGCTAATGGGCCGCGTCTCTGTGCCGGGAGACAGGTGTGTGGGTTCTGCTGCACTTGGCATCTGCACAACCTGAGACTCAGCTGCACGCCCAGTCGGGTCTTTCAGGGGCGGCCGCCCCCTGCACCTCTAACGGCCCAAAGGCACCCGCCCCCACGGTGCTCAGTATCTGAAGGGCGAACACAATGTTCTTCCTAAAAGCAACCACTAATTTTAACTTATTACGATTTAAAAGTATGTGCCAAATGGCTTTTGGTGGTTGGAAATGTGGTGACACTAAGTAAGGATAAGTTATTGCAAAGCTAGACAAGACGTGAGTCTTCCTAAATATGGAAACTGTGACTTGTAGCTGGCGGGGCGGGTCACAGACGCGACACTAATGACGGCTGTCAGTGCCGCATCTCAGGCTTCGGGACAGGCTTGCCCAGGGGCAGGTACGGTGTTCTCCGAATTTTCTTCCAGTCTCAGTTTTAAATATGGAAAATGTATAGTTTCCCCCGTGTCTTAGCACAATGATGTTCCTAACATAAAATATGTCAAGACAGCCCCGAAAAGTTTGGGGGATTTGATTTTTTCTCTCTAGGACAGAGAATCCCCAGCTTACTGTGGTGCTGTGAGTTGCCTTCAGTCATTCTGTGCAATTTTCAATGCTTCTTTCTTCATAACAGAATAAAAATATCTTTAATTCAATAAAACAATTTTAAATGCATGCCACATATTTACAAGAATCAATTTAGTCTACATAAATGCAATCAAAATCTGCCTCAATTAAAAAAATTGTAACTAAAAAATTTTCAGTGCTAATAACAAAAACCAAACCTGGTTAGATTAAGCTAAGATGTATAGTTTATCGTAAAGGTTGAGGGTGACTTTATGGAACTTAACTACAGAGCTAGAAGCAGAAGTGGGAACTGCCAAAATGAAGGAAGGGCTGTCAGCCTCCCCTGCGGATACATGGGCTCTTGGTTAGGGTTGGGGTTGGGGTTGGGGTTAGGGTTGGGGTTAGGATTGGAGTGGGGGTTGGGGTGCGGGTTGAGGTCAGGGTCAGGCTCCGGTTCCCCGTGTGGCCCGGCCGTCTCTGCACTCTGCCCAAGCATGCGGCTCAGGCTGCAGCTGCTCCTGATGCTCCCTCAGTCCAGGGAGGCCTGCAGCTCCCTGGGATCTCCCCATCCGATGCCCACAGGAGTGGGACGCAGAGCCTGAAGGAGTTGTGGTGGGTGTCCACACGACCCAGAAGTTCTGCACAAAGCAGGAACTCTGGTGCAGCAGAGGCTGGGTGGGCCGTCCATGGCTCGTCCTTCTTCTCGGGGGAAGTCCCAGGCCAAGGACCCTCTGCCATGGAGACAGACGTGTGGCAGGGCCAGCAGAACCAAAGTAGAGTGTGGAGGTGGTGCGTGAAGATGCTGTGGCTGCCGTGCTGTGACCACGAGGCTACGATGGAGGACAAAGGCCAGCCTGCAAAGAGTAGGACGGGGCAGAGTGCAAGTGGAGAGCCTCAGGCAGTGGTGTGCTGGTAACGGCTAACAACCGGTTCTCTTTGGGGCTCTGGGGTTGGGGGTGGCCAAAGGGTGCCTAATTGCTAGTGTTTGCCAATGTTCATGGCTTTGCAACTGGGTCATAAAATGCCTGGAAAAGTCACGATTGGTTCTCGCCAGCCAGTGTGAGCCATTGCCAGCAGGCTGCCGTTCATGCCGTGTCCAAATGTGCAAAGGTTAAAAGTCAAGCCGACACTCTCCGTAACACACAAAGCGGCTTGGTCTGTCTTCCTGCCTCAGCCAGCACATCTTCTACTCACTGGAAAATTGGGGCTCTCGTTTGGAATTCTGTGAGCCAGCCCTGTCCTCACCCTCTGCTCCTCCCCACCCGAGGTGGGGCTGTGTCACACGCAGGTGGACGTCTCAGCTGACACTTCTGAGCTGGGACCCTCCCCACCCAGCAGCCGCCCTTGGCTACACATCGGCCCAGTGTAGACAGTCTGTCCCCACCCACAGCCCTGGGAGAGTCCCTTGGTGTCTCAGAGCCCAAGTTCCCTCTTCAGAAAAATAGCCATGATTCCACCTGCTCAGGCTTATTGCAAAAATCAGAGATGCAGTAAAGATCTTTGCACTTAGTGGGGACAGTAACCAGCAGCAACAGACCCTGAAAACCCTTTGGTTCCATTACCATTTGCTTTTGATAAGTCTAAGAAGAAAAAATGAGAAAACAATCATCAGAGGAAGTTCTGGTAGAAAAATGTTCCGAGATTCTTTGAGTCAGTCGGAAATACCCCACAGCACAGTGGCCGTGCAGACACGTGGCAGGGACGGCCTTGGCTCCCCGGTGGACACGGTGCCGTGCTAGGCCTGATGCTGTAGGATCTCTGGCGGGTCTGGCGGGTTTTCGTTTGTCTGCGGCGCTGCTATGGCGACTTCAGGAGGACCGTTCAGCACGCAGTGCGCTCGGGCCCCAGACGAGCCTGATGGCCGGGGTCGGGCTCCGTGGGTCACCACACTAGTCATTAGAAATTGGAGCCTATGACTCCGGTTTGGACATAATTCTGTTTCTCCCTCCCCAGGCTTCATGACTACGGCTGGGAACATGAGGTGGCCGTGTAATAATTTCCTGCTCCACAAAACACCACTGTCCTTTATGTTCAAGAATGCACAGAAAGACTCATCATCTGGGGGATTCTAAAATGTGAAGTTTCCTTTCTGATGAAGACTGAAAAGTTCCTGCAAATGTACACTTGCTTGTAAGTCCACTGGGTATGGTGATAACATCGTTCAATGCCTCCACAGTACATATTTGTAACATCCCTGTCCCTTGCACTGCTTTGTCAATAAAGCAAAATAAAATGATTGCAGAAATAATGTTTTTGATGCCAAATAAAAAAGAGGCACTTTTGAATTCTCAGAAACACTCACCATGAGGCAGAGCAAATTTCAGCCCGGCCTGGGTCTCGGCAGTGGCTTAGGCACTGGCCGGCCGTGGGGCCCTGGGCAGGCTCCGGAACCTCCATGTCCACCTGTGGTCCTGCCCCTCCCTGGCATTTGCAGGCAGCCGGGCACCACCCCAGGAGGGGCAGGCACCCACCAGTGTGCCCAGCACCCACCGGCCTTCACTGCCTCACGCGGACTCGGGTTGGGGAGCCCGTGTCAATGTGGAAACCCTTTTCCTTTTGCCCATACGGGGTTTTAAATCAACAGCAGGTGTGGGTGGTATTTAAATAACTCCATGAGGTGACTGAAAATGCTCTTAATTTGGATAGCAAAAATTCAGAAAAAATCAGAACTTGCAAACTCCCAAAACTGAAAGGAATCTGTAAGTAAAAATCTAAAATTCTTGCTGAACAATTTTCTCTGTTCATTAGGAATTTGCATTCACAGCCAAATGGTCTAAGAAGTATGGCGATTACAGTTTGCTTCAGGAGGTGTGAAGCCCCTGATCCCCCCCATCCATTTCCGCCCAGCTCAGCCTGCGGTGCAGCCGCCCCGCCCCGTGCAAAGCCCAGACATTCGAAAGGCTGGACTTGCGGTAGGTGGCGTCAGAGCTGGGCGAGATTTTCTTGTATTTGGGGGGATTTTGCACATGTTCTAATTGGTAATATCAAGAGATCAGAACAACTACGTTTCCATGGTTCTTTTGAGAAGTTTCATTTATTCAACAATTATTCATTAAGCACCTCCTGTGTAGCAGGCACTGTTCTAGGCCTTGGGACACACCAGAGAATGACGCAGACAAAATCTCTGCCAGAAGCCACACTTGCTAGAATGTCACTCAGCATCATTAGCCACCCAAGGGCAGAAGGACGCTCCATGGTGACCACAGCGAGCTCACAGCGGCAGCCTCCTCACTGGCAGTGTTTGTATCCTGATCTTCTGATTGTAAGAGATGATCTCTTGTCTGTTCTAAGTGTCAGGCGTGAGAGTGGCCAGCGTGCGCTCCTGAGAGAGGACACAGGCCATTGCTTTCATTCTCGCACCCTCCCCCACTGAGCTCTCGGCCATGTGCTTGGGAACCTGCTAATAGTACAGAATTATAGCATTTTGAACACTTTATGTGCCTATATATTATCTTTTGGGATTGACTTTGGGTATTGTATTATTTTGTATCTCACATAAGCATCATTAGGACCTAACCTATTCCACCAGATTTTATACCGGCTGCTGGTCCTTTCTACACTGCCTCCCCCCGCCCTTTTGTTTTAAAGTTGCCATCATGGTTAAATTCCTCTCCACCTGGACTCAGAAGCGTCTCCAGACGGTCTGGGGGCTTGGGCACGTGTGTGGCGGACGGTCTGGAACATGCATTCTCTTCATATGTGTGAGCGTGTGTGTGTATGTTTCCCGGAAACGTGAACAGCTTTTTGAGGTATGAACAGAATCTTTGAGATAATGGTTTTAGCCTCCAAACAAGAAGCTTTGCTGTGTTTTCCTCTGGCATTCATGTCGTAGATTAAAAAGTCTAGGCCAAGACTATTGTTGTCCCTTTAGAAAAGGACAATATCCAATATTTTATTTGTCCTCCTAAGAAAATTGTAGCAGTTTCTTCTTCTTCTTATGGTTTAAAAAGTCACCAGGAAATGGCCGAATACCAGTCGTTTCTCACAGATCGTCTGGAAATCGGAATGTTCCCGCCATCTGCGAGCTCCACGCCTGAGCCCAGAGCAGGGTCCTTCCGCCGCCTCCCTCGGGCTGTCTGTCCGACGGCTTCTCCCTCTCTGGGGGACGGCTGGGGGTCTGTGGGCCACAGGTGGCCCCAATCCCGGCAGGTGGTGAGCACCTCACCCCGTCTGCCCCGCTAACGGCGTCTTCTCCCTAGAATCCTGGGCCGGGGGCCAAGCCCTCCCCACGCAGGTTCTGCGGGGAAACGTGGGGCCAGGTGGCCGCCCTCCCGCGGTCCCGGCCACTCTTTCCCGCCATGATCGTCTTTCAACTGCACACACAACCGGGAGGAGCCCAAACCATTTGCTCTGAGCCGATTTGACAATAAAATTTTTCCTTTTTACAGAGTTGAGACGTACCAAAAATACCGACGCAATATATTGACAAGTTTAACACTGTTGTGTTTTCCTATATGCATTTTTATGACCAAAGAAACACATATTATTTATGAGTATGATATAGTCAAGCTCATTTTGGAAAGTTTTAAAGAAACATTTATCATCTTCTTAGCAAAATCACAAAAACGTTTTCTATCATGTGAGAAAAGTCCATTTATCAACTAAGATTTATCAACCACTTAAATTAATGGCTTTCCTGGGTGACACCTCAGTCGTCAAGGAAATGAGTTTGCGGACCTGACAGCGGCAGAGTTCTCGCTGACCTCGCGCTGAACACGCTCACAGTCGCGCTCAAGGCGCCGCCACTGCCCCTGCGTCCGGTCCCCCCTAAACCGCAGGCCGCGTGCCCAGGGCGCCGCCCCACTCGCCCGGCCCCGCCCCCGGTGTGCCGTCACCGCCGCACCTGGGAGTCTCTGTGGAGCGCTCACCTGCTGCCTCCATGAAGGTGAAGACGGAGAGTCTCAGCTGTGTTGATCTTGGGGTTCAGAACTTTCCGAAAAAGAACCCTCCAAAATGGAAAATCTCAGCCTACTTAACTGTGTGGGGTCGGTTATCACAGGGCCTGCTGCAGGCGGGCCCCCCACTCTGCAAACCTTCTCCATCCGAGCAAGGGACTGCCTGCCCCCCCCCCCAGGAAATGAATCCCCCTGAAATATGTCACATGCCTTAAACGAACGCCTCTATAATCGAGAGCCCAAAGCGATCGAGAACTGGGAAATAAGGGCGCTCGGTCTGCAGCGCCTCGCCAGGGAGGGGACCGATGGTCCCGACTGCTCTTCAGCTGCTGTGGAGACCTGAGGGCTGAGCCCCACCCCACCCAGGCACCCTCAGGGCAGGTGCAAGGGCCCAACACTTCCTCACGAGTGATCAGACCCGGCCCGGAGAAGCCAGGTCAGGAGGGACGGCCGCGTGATCCTTCTCCGAGGGTTTGCAGACACCCCGGGCTCTGTCAGATCCCACGTGGACGGACTCCCTGCTCCCCCACTCGCCGGTCAGGGGGTGTCTGGCCCATTGCGTGTGGGTGGAATGCATGACAATCAGGACTCCGTAGAAACACAGTCATTAATTACTAAGCTAGAATGTCTTATCAGATGCTCTTATCTTCTCCGTACATCATTTGACTTGTCATCAAACATTCCATACTTCTTGCTGTAACACAGTGAACTATTCCCCTAAAGACAGAAATGCAGGGAGTTCAAAGCGAAGGCTGAGCAGTTGTCCCTCTGGCCATGCATGGCACGCACAGGCCCTGCTGTGCTCTGTGGGGACCCCGGCCCCAGCCTCGCTCCCTCCCTTAGGAAACTCCAGACAGGTATCTGCGGCCTTGCCCCACCCTGCGCGCTGGGCACGTGCGCGGGAAGGTGTCTTTGCACCTCAAACTCCACATCCCAAACCAGCCCCGGGCCCTCCCTGGGAGCACGAGCCCTGTCTCCTGGAAAAGTCATCACCCTCCACTCGGACGCTCTTCTAAATTGCACCTGGAGTCCACACGTCCAAGTTCACCCACGTGCAGGTGACTCGCAAATCAGTGTCTGCGGCCCCCAGTTCCCCGCAGGCGGCTAACAAACACGGTCAACGCCACGGGCCTTCTCAGAGAGCTCCGTGACACATCCAACTCTGCAGGCCGAGGTGATGAGCCCTCTGTGGAGCTGGCGCCCCAGAGAGCCCCCGATCCTGGGGAAGGCGCCAAGGCCCACCCAACTGTGCAGCTGGGGGTCCGAGACGGGCCCTTGAAACCCCGATCTCAGCGCCCTGTTCCCTTCTCGTCCCCACCCCCACACCTCGCCATGAGTGGCACCACCCTGTGCAACCTGCCTGCACCGCGTGGGCTCTCAGGTGTGCCCGCCCTCCCTGCCTGGCCCTGAGTCCGTCCTCCGCAGGCAGCGAGGGGCTCTCGGAGACGCACAGCAGCCCAGCAGCCACCAGCCTGCCCCGCCCTGGGCTGCCTTCTATGGCTTCCCCAAGTTCTGGAGAGAAGACAAAATCCCCGACCGTGGATGGGAGGGTCGTGCCTGCTCCCCTCACTGCACCTTCCAGAACCCTCCCACTCTCCACACCCCCACCCTGTGTTCAAGGTGCCCCTCTTGCCACAGGGCCTTTGCACATGCCGTTCTTCCCCTCCCTCCGCACAGGGAGCTCCTTTAAATGTCAGCTTAAGTCCACTTTGACAGAAAAGCCTCCCCTGACCCGCCGACCTCCCCAGCCTGCTCAGCTCCTTCCATCTGTGGCTCCATGCAAGCTTGCGCCTCTGCTTGGTGACATTGCTCATGGACATAAGTGCACAAGAGCTTATATGACGGTCTGACATATGCCTGTGTCTCCTGTCACCTATGCATTCCAGGAGGGCAGGGACCCCAGACGTCCCAGCTCACTGCTGTGCCTGGAGCAGGGCCTGGCACACCACAGGGTTGACACATGGACATGGCAGGGGGACTCTGAGGTGCCCGAATCAGGCCAGACCCATGCAGGGAACCCCCATAAATGGGGGGCGAGAGCCGGGTCTACATCCTGAGGTAAATCATGTTTTTAGTTCCGCCAGCTTCACTTTCTTACTGCGAAAGCCGTAGGCTGAGAGTTTCACCCCACTGCTGTCTGTTAGGTGGAGATGACAATGACGTCTCTGTCATCACAGCCGTCTGACCATGATCATGTGATTGGGGAAACCGAGTGATCATCTCTGAAATCTTCTTCTCCAGGGTTTTCACCAAAGGCTTGAATGAAATGGTGGAAATGCTTTCATTTCATCCGTTGGCTGTTTTAAATGAAATGGAATAGCTGACAGAACAGCTCGAAGACAGATGAAGAATTTGAAGGGTTTGAATAAACAGCAACAGGAATCATTATTGCCCCGAGGTGATACGCAGCTGAGTGTGGACAAAGGTAAGATGGTCGATAAAAAGGAGAAATAAATAAAGCAAACAAAGAGACAGTGAGGAGAGAACACAGGGGAGAACCCAGAAGGGTGCATCCAACCAACAGCCAGAGTGTGTCTGCAACGCAGGGCTCAAACCCACGCAGAGAAGGCCGCTGGGTGCCAGGGCTTCAGCCTCGCTCTCAGGGATCATTGGCATTCAGAAGACAATCTCTGTTTTCTCACATTTTCCCCTCGTCATGAACGGTCTGTGCCACTTGACAATTATTGATCAACATGCTTAATGATTTAATCTGGTTTTGGTTGTATCCCTCAGAATAAGTTTTAGAAATGAGTTTAGTAATAATCTCAGCTAACAGGTACTTGCTAGGCTTCAGAACGACGGCAACGCTGTCCGTGTTTCTCGCATGCGGAGAAATGTGTGCGCTGACTTGGTCACCAGCGGGCACGGAGCCGGCCACGGCCACGGACTAGCTCTGAGGCACAGACCACACCCACATTTGCACACAGGCATCGGCCACACCTGGAGCAGGTGTCTGCGGGAGGAGGTTCACAGAGTGTGGGGGGCAGCAGTTTGCACACACTGGTTGGGGGAGCTCAGTGCCCGGGAGCAGATCCACCGGCCGCTGGCACCGCGGCACCCGGCTGCCCTGCGGGCACACACAGGGCGGTGCTCCTTCAGGAATGAGGTGGGCTCCGAGCCCTAATTTGAAAGAGTTGGATCATGATGTTTGCTCATCTAATATACCTTGAATTTAACGTTCACTTTTATCTTACCTTTTTCATTTCATCCCTTTACTCCTTTGAAAATTTCTAAATTTCAATTTGCTGCCAACCCCTTTTTCACCTGCAGAGAACTAGTGGTGGCCACAGCAAAACACAGGGGTCCCACATCTTAATATTTACCCTGTTTGCAAAGCGCTTAATTCCCCTTCCAGTATTCCGTCGGCTCTATCCCTCACAGAGCTAGAGATTTTATTTGGGCTTATTGAGCCTAAGCCCACTGCCGTCCTCTCCGCGGAGTGCTTGGGGCTGCGGAGAGAAGGATTCTCTAAGGAAGCAGCGGTTCACGTCTACACCACACAGAGGAAAGTTACAAATCCATCACGTTGCCGAGCACTGAGCTTGTTAACGTCCCAAAAGGCATTTATCTTAACATTTAGATTACCTTTTGCATGCTTAGAAAAGTAGTTTTGCTTGTAATTACCCCCTCATCAAAGGTAATCACAAATGACACCACAGCTCTGAAATAAACCAGATGAAACCAGAACGTTTTATGTGAAATGGAACATTCTACTGTGCTCTTTCTCACGGTACAAGCTCAAATAACATGTCAGAGATTAACTCGACCATCCTTTACTTTTGACTTTGTGCAGCAGATTTCACATTATTTAAAAAGCTTTATATGAAAGTCATTCAAACATGAGTAATTGAAATTATTTTTAATGATTGTGCCCTTAGACCCCAAACTTACATGGATCTCTGACTGACCTAGTTTTTTTTTCTTCCTTTCGTCGGTTCATTTTCCTGGTGAATTTAAACAGATTTATCTCTAATTAGATATGTACTTTTCAGACAATACTGGAGAACAGGTACCTCCAACATTTGTTCTTTGCATCTGTCATGCTGCGCTCGTCGGAGAGCAGGGCGACGCGCCTGTTCTCAGTGCGGCGGGTCTTCTCCGCACGTCCCTGTCAGTAACCCTGCCAAGAGGCTCTTGATGGCTTCTAACCTTTCATGGGGAAGAATGCACATTTAATTACCAGGAAAACGGCTGTGATGTAATAGGTCAAGACACACCCGGGCCCGCACAGGAGGGCTCTGTCCCGCGGCGTGGTGAGCTGGGGGGAAGGCGCCGTAGCCCCCGCACCCCCAGGAGGCCCTGGGTCCCGAGTACAACGCCAGGCGCAGATTCCTCCCAGCTGCAATGAGCACCTGGTTCATTAGCAAAAATAAGTGAATCATAAAGGCTATAAACATGCTTTAGACATTTAAATGCATAAATCTTATCCAATCACTAATCTTGATATAGGATCAGAGACTTTTCTTTGGATTAAAATGTCCTCCTAGCAGCAGCTATGATGTCTGATTTTCTATGTGTTTTTGTGCAGTCTAATGATTCATTAAGATATTTGCAAAGCAACCTGAGTGTAGGTACCTAGCAGATATTTTTTCAAATCTCGTGGAGTTATATGGCAGAATGTTGAAATGATGTCTTTAGAAAATATTTACAAAGCAAGCAACTTAGGTATTACAGGGGAAAAGTTCTCCTCACACTTGCTTATATTAATATTTTGTATTAGCATTATATTAATGTTGAGGATTCCCTTATGTGGTATTTAATTAAACTGTATAATTTAATAACAGGCATAAGTGGTGTGAATGGGTCTAGGAAAATCACAGCGGACACCTGGTGAGTGTTGACGCCCCACCCCTGGGGCAGGAGGGAAGTCCCCGAGCTGCCTGGCCCAGAGCCGTGGCCCTGACAGGTGCACGTGGGGTGCAGGGTGGGGGACATGGAGAGCTAAAGTTAAAAACCAGAAACTTCTGTGGTTAGGACCCTGTTTGATGTGCTCTCGCCGAAGTTACTGCTCCAGCAAGCAAAGCCCCTTCTGTTCGCCCAGGATGATCTCTCCCTGGAGGGTCAGCACACACTGGATTCCAGGGACACTTTCTTACCGCGAATCCTGCTGGGCGTCAGGCTCTAAGTCAGCGAATCACAGCTGCACGATGCAAATGCAACGAGTTTGCGCTTTGTGTACCGGGCAGGTGCAGCTCAGGGTGGACAGAAGGAGGCACCGAGACGAGGCCGCCCCAGTCTGGCCGTCCTGCCTCTGCCCTTCTGCAAAGTCCAGTAGCTGCCCCACGGCCGGGCCAGACACCGCGAAACAAATGCTGGATGGGAACGTTTGGGTTACCCTGAGTTTTGTGTATTTGACTTGTGTATGCTCGAATTCCTTTTAGGTTGAGACTAATAGTAATAAATATTTGCGTGCCCTGAAGAGCATCAGAGCACGTGGTCTGGGACACAGAGGACGTGCCCGTCAAAGGAGCCACGTGGCCCCAGCACAGGTGCTGGGGTGCAGCAGAATGCAGGGGGTCGGGGTTCACGAGCTGGGAGTCGAGTGAGCGCAGGCCGTCCGCAGAGAGGCCGAGGGGCGATTTTCAGTCGTCCTGGAGAACTGGGAGAGGTGAGGCTGCCTTTCCGTTTCCTGGGAGTCGCCCCCTTAGCCGTGTTCAGAGGGCAGAGTAAGCCTCATGCCCCACCCGTTTGTTTTCCTAAAACACTACCGCGGGTCAGAATTTAAGTGAGAAATATCAGAGTGCTGCAAAATTTAAGTGATAGATACCAGAGTACTGCAAAAGCACGTTGAGAATTTCTGAAGACTCCCTATAAAACACGCTTTGCCGGGGAACCACAACTCTGCAGCGTGCGGTGTCTTTGGTGGCAAAGCAGCACTTGCATCTGCTCGGCCCTCCCGCCTGCTCCACCGGGAATCTGCCAGCAGGAAGCGAGCCCTGTGCCCGGCTCCAGGCGTAATCACAAACACACTGCAAACCGGGTGTTTATGTGCTTGTTGAACAAGAATGTAAATCTTTCGGGAACCAGAGCTCACCATAAGGTTTGGAAAGTGAGCCCGCCCCCGCCCCTGCGGTGCCCCTGTCTGCTCCAGTCTGCCGCGCCAGCGAGGAGAGGCATGGCGGGAAGGCGTCCCAGCCTCTGAGCCTCGCGCGCCCGCAACTTGTGGAGCTGCAGAAGGCGGGCGGGAGGGGGCCGCTCTGACACCTGCTTCCCAAGGTCTCGCGGAAAACCTTGTGGCCACCTGAGCCCGTGGCGCCTGTGACTCATTTGGATTTCATTTGCTCAATCACTGCCACTTCTTGCTGGGTTTATTTTTCCCCTCCACAAGTTGCACAGAATCACCTTGAACATGAACCGTGGTGAAGTTTGTTTTTCCTTCAGGCCTCACCTGCTACCCAACGCAGGTGCGTTGTGTTCTCTGCCCCTGTGCCGTGGCTTCTCTGCAGAGGGGAAGCTGTCAGACTGGGGACTGAAGACTGAGTCCAGCCCAAAGAGAGCGGCTAAAAACAAGAGTGGGAGCAACGCTAGGTGCACATGTGCTGGGCTCGGCCTCGCACTGCACCCCGTGCCGGCCCTGCCTGTCTGGTCTCACGTGACCTCCACAGCACCAGCACGGAGTCAGCACTCGTAGGTCCCCGCTGCACAGAAATGACACCTACAGCACGTGTGCGGCTGACTGTCCAGGAGACAGAAGCTCCGAGCAGTCACATTGGCCTATTTCCATGGTGTAAATATCCCCACGATGGCCAGTGTCAGGCTTCCCGCAGGGCGTCACTGAATGGGAAGTTGGCAAGTGACGGGTTCAGCCGGCTCCAGCCACCACTGGCAGAGGTCAAGTAACCAAGTAGCCCGAGGGTGACCAACCTGAAATAGACATCAGGGGTCAAGGCCAGCAGGGCTGTTGGGGGGAGGGGGCCCCTGGGTCACCTTTGCCGGGGTGAAGCTCTGCCCAAGTGAAAAGGCAGAGAGTGGCTCGGTCGGCATCACGCCCACCACTCGGGCTGTGGTGAACCGCAACCCAGCGACACCAGCGCCGTGTGACTTTCAGCAAACCTTGGTCGGCACTGGCGGGGCACGCCACACTTCCAGAAGGCAGGAGCAGTCCCGCCTGTGGGTAATGGCCTTGGCTAACGGTGGGTTGGCAGCCTGCACATGTCAGACATGTGCCTGCCCGGGAGCGGCAATGGCAGTAGGAGCCTGCCAGATCGTCCCACGCTGCAGGGACATTTTCCCCAACCTCCTGAAGAAATGTCGTCCTCTGCATCACACGGGTGACTCCGCTCTCAGAGGGAGCGGAAAGGAAGCCCCGGGCTGAAAGTACAGGGTCCGCGTCATTTCCACGGGCAGAGAGCCGGTGGGCAGGTACCGCTGGTGCGGGCAGAAGCTGTGCGGTTAGAGCCATTCACCACTGTCTGTGTCCCCTGCTCCTCGCGCGAGCAACTTCCAAAGGAGAAATCAAGACGCACTCGGTCTCCCCTACCAGGGACAGACACCTCCCTGAGGCCGGGCTCCCCCTGCTGCCACCTGCGGTTGACACGCTCCCTGTTTAGCTGCAGAGCCACCCACGGTGTCTGGGACCGAGCAGGTGCCCCACCTGCAGGGACGACCACAACCCAAAGGTCGTCTCTCTCCACTCTACTCCCTGCCAGACCACTGAACGCAGCGGTGTCCCTGCGTGAGCGGACGCCGTGGAAGCTGTGAGGACGGAGGGTCGGTGGTAGCGAGGTCGTGACCTCGGGAGGAGTCGGTGTGCGCTTCCCCGCACTGGCCCCTCTGCCCTGCCGCTGGGTTCTGCAGGGGCCGTGGGGTTTTAAGGACATGGAGCAGGCAGAGCTCGGGCTGGGGGACCACGGGCACCAGGTCAGATGCCCGAGTTGTCACCTCGGGGTCTTGGGGAGAAGGGTTAGCTTCTCTGAGATCGAGTTTCTCCTTGGAGAACACTGAGTCTGTCATACTGAGCAGAGTTCTGGGAGGATGAAGGGAGATGCGCCACGTCTAACCCTGCGCCAGGGCTGTCCCGCTGTGGGGGCCCCAGCTAACAGGTGGCACCTGAGGCTCAACAGGGGACCCCAGAGGCAGGGACTCGGGAAGAGAAGCCCCAGGAGACCCTGGAGCAGTGTGGCCTCCACCTCACGTCCCGGAGCAGAGCGGCTCCAAGACGCAGGAAGACAGTCTGGGAAGTTATGCTGGCTTGCGCTGAGATGGGCCCGCAGCCAGGCTGTGGGTTTACCCTCTCAGGAAAGGTCGGAGGGCAAAGGATAACTTTCCTTCGAAGACACCATAGGGTCAGACGGGCGTCCCTGGGGCACCACCGAGACTGGGATCATCACTTGTCTAATGGCTCCGGAAGTTCGGTGACCTGACTCAGAGGTGGCACGGTGGGCGCGGCCCACGCATTCCTCTGCGTCTCCCTCTGCAGGGCTTGCAGTGGACTCTGTGGTGTTGAGTCTCTTTGGAGACCAGCGCTGCGTGTGGCAGACTTGACTGTAAGAGTCATTCCACACGAGGGATACGAAATTCCCACCCGGGGATGCTGGACATTGGCTAATTCTCCCATCACTTTCTGCAAATGGATAGGATGCGCTTACACAATAAATCCGTCTCCCGCAACAGAACCACCTGAAAATGATCCCAGCTTGCATAAACCAAAGAGATGGCTTTCCCATCTGCCTCACCCTTAAACCGGCTGCTTTGTTTAGTGCCAAATAAAACGCAGCTTTGTTAACTATCCCCTTATCCTCCTGTCCGGGGAGACCGACTGATTGCTTCTTGAAGCCGTGAATAGACAAAGTAAAAATCCATAGCAACATTAGTGGCAGGTTACTGGTCAATAAGTGTTCATTAAATAGTGCATTGGTTCTATTCAGTCTGTGGTGTCATTTGTTTTCTATTTTTTATTAGCTTTGATCATACAATAAGGCTTCTCTTTTTTTTTTCCTGAAGTAGTAAATCTGCATCAATACGCGTAAATCTCTGCCTAACACGAGCCGTTGCATCTTTATTAGTGTCGGAGAGCAGGGCTGCCTGCAAAGTCCTCCTCTCTGTCACGGAGAAACCCACCTGCAGGAGGGAGACGGCTCCCCAGCACTGCGTCCTGTCAGGACTTGGAGCTCCATGTGGCCTTGGCTGTCCCCAAAGGACGGTCACTCACCTGCTTAATTCCCAACACACCCGGGGCCTCGTCTGGGGGCTGTTCTTGGTCCCCCATCTTTCTTCCAGGGACTGTCAGGGCGATGCCCCCTGAGGGGAAACCCCAGGCCCCTTCTGGACCAGACTCAGACATGACGTCACCCCGGCACACTCGGGGTCTGCGTGTCTGTACCTGTGAAATGAGACTGTTGATACTCATAAGTCTCACCGTTCAGCGTGGCCAGGAGGTTAAACGAGATCGTGACCTGGAAATCAATACCAGCTTCTATCCGCTCACTCTTGGGCCTCCTCCCAACTTCACTGTGCACAGCTTGATTGTTTTTTTAAAATGAGGTGTGGTCACTTCATTGTATTATTGTATTAAAAAGAAAGATCTTATTATTTTTAGGAAAAGTTTCCTATTGTAGCACTTGAACCTCAGTTGGGAGAAATGGACATTCTTTGTTGAATGACCAGGTCCCAGCTGTTGGGTGAGTGACCCGGGACAGCGTGACCGCCTGCGGGGAGAGCTCCTCCAGGACGTGGAGAAACCACTCCGAGACCAGAGGTGAGTGTGAGCGTCTGCGTTTGGAAACAACGTACTTTTCATGTGTTCATCAAATGCCTATGTGGTTATTTTTATTATTCCTTCATTGATTTTGTTCAAGTTTCTAATGCTCTTTTGGAAAAAAAAAATAATTTACTCATTCAGGGAGACTGTAGAGCCCACAAAAATTCCGATCGATAGGAAGTGAAAGTTTTTCTTAAATGACGACCCAAAGCCCTGGGGGAACATGACTCTCTCGAGACCCTGAGGACTCCGGGAGCCCCTGGGGTCCGGGAAACACCTTCCCCACCGGAACCCCAGTGCTCCTTCTTCAGGAAGAAATCACGGCTCAAGCCCAAACTCAGAAGCGTTTTGTCACGGTGCTTACTCATCTGCTACACTTTGAGCTTTAACCTTCACATTTAGGGAGGTTTTGTCTTCTCATTTCATTGTTTACACTTTTGGAAAATTTTAAAGTTTAATTTTCTTCCTTCATCCTTGTCTCTACGGCCCCCCTATATTCTAAAGGAAAGTGCCGCCCCGATGTTTCCAGCTCCCAGGACAGGAGGGGCATCGTGGAGAGTCAAATTCTTTGGCAACGGTACCTTTATGCTTAACTTAATTTGTTCCTGTGATGCTAAATTACAAAATAATTTGGAAATTTCAGAAAAAATAACTTCTCTGACTTAAAGGTTTGATCAACTCCCGACTGTGGTGCGAAGTTATTTCTGCTCAGGAGGAGCCGCGCACTCATTAGCCTGAGTATCCGGACACATGGCTGACAGTCAGCAGGAAGAAACTCCTTAGAACACGGTGCAAGCCAGATGGGGTTACTGCGCCGTCGCGTGGTGCCGCGGCTCCATTAGCACGGGCTGCCTGTCCTGGGATGATGTCATCGCTGGCCTTAGGAAGCATTCGGCCCATGTAGCCACCCACTAAAACTGAAGTTCTGATTTTAAATTGCCCCATGCTTTGGCCTAGCAAAACACAGTTTTTAATTTTTACAAAGAAAAAACACATATGCTGGAAAACTCAAAATGCCCTTTTAGAGAGCGTCACACTTGCATGGTCTCACGGGGACAGAGGTTTATAATCCTAGCGACACCAAAGTGACCCTTTCAAGCTGGAGAGATGGTCTAAAAAGATGCGAGCCGGGTTTGCACAGAAGGAAAGGGAAGCAGCAAGTTAGGGGTGAACAAGCCACTCCCGGTGCTCCCGTTTCCCACCCGAGAGAAGACACGAGAGCACGCAGCCAAGTTTCCCCGCCCAATCCCAGCGCAGGCCGTGACCTGCTTCTCGACGACCACTGCCCGGGGAGAGTCCTCACAGGGTGAGGTGACAAACCCACCCAGCAAAGTCCCAACACGACCCTTCTGCTCCCTCAGGGCCACACGGGTTTACGTCTTCCACGAGGGGCAGGAATCAGTGAGCAAAGGTGGAACATGCCGGGCCCCACTCCCGGCTCTGGACGTGGAGCACCTTCCCACCGAGTCATCCCGAAAGGTCAGTGCTGTCCCTGTTAGCACAGGAGGAGGCTGAGCCCTGGGGTCCCCCGACGTGGAGCCCTCGAGAGTGCCGGAGGCGCCTGGTGTCTGGGAAGCATGTTCCTCCCACCCATCTCCCAGCCTCCTGCACGTCTGGTTTTCTGAACCTCCGTGTGGAGCGGAGGGTGGGAAGGGCCAGACGACACGGCCCCAGCCAGACGCCTGCGTGTGTAGCCAAGCGCCAGGGGTGGGAGGGCTCCCTGGGGGGCTGTGCCCCCGATGTAGGAGCAGGGCATGTGTGAGACCCCGCTTGGACCTCCACAGCTCCGAGAGCTCCTCCCTCCAACCAGGCTGCCCTGCCCTGGCTGTGGACAGCGGTGTCGCCAGGGCCACCCCCATGCTGCCACCCCAGGGTCCAAGGTTGACTCTGTGTCCACAGCCTCGGTGCCAGCCCGGTAGGCGTGCTAGTCTGCAGCCGCCAGCTGCCTTCCCTGCGCGTGGCCACCACGCTGGACAGCATCCCCGAGCTCCTTCTGCAGGAGCAGGTGCCCTTGGGCCACTTGCTGAGAGCCCCCCGCAGACCCCCTGGAGGCCTCCCCCTTCAAGCTTCCCCTGACGCCCCCCCCTTAGCCGGGTCCCGCAGGTCCTGTCACCCACCCCACCCATGGGTTCCACATGGTCCAACCCTAGCACTGTCTTGCACGTTTGTGCTCAGAGAGGGTTTGGTCCATTAGTAACGATGCCTTAATTCGGAGGGCAGCCTTTACTCCCTGTACGCCCGGGAACGTGGGCCCTGCTCCCAGGAGACCCAGCGTGTCTCTCTCGAGTGGTGTTGTACTAACAACACGTTGTGCTGCGAGTTTGGGCAATGTCCAGATAACCAGTTGTGACTGGCCTCCTGACTTGGGGGCTCCTTAGTGCCCTTTCCCGTAGGACTGTGCACTGCCAATCCCTCGGTGATCCAGCCCATCGTGGACCACGAGCCCCTGTTTTGAGGACCGCGCAGTGGAGCACCACCCTGCGGCTTGCGCCTGGCTGAAGACCTGCTCATCCTGCAGCTTCTCATTCGCGCCACACCCCAAGCCATCGAGCATCACGGTGACCCCCGCACACAGGCAAAGACCTCGAGGTGGTGGCTGCCGGCAGGTGTCCTCTGCTCTCAGACGGATCGGAGGGCAGAGGCTCAGACCTGGGGGAGGCCCACGTGTGGCAGCTGCATCTGCCACGTGCAGCGAGACGTGGCGCCACGGAGCCTCTCGGTGCCCCTGCTGTGCCCCCTGGGCCGCGCTCTGCCTCCGCCACCGGCTGGAGTGGCTCAGATTCTCTCTGCAGAGCAGCGGCCAAGCGGTGCCGTGGAGGTGGGGCAGGGGCGGGGCGGCACAGCCGCACTCGTCCTGCGAAGTCCCCCTGCTCCAGTGCAGAGCCGAGGTCCACGGGCGCCGTCCTGTGGCACTGCAGGTGGCGCGTGGGACCAGGGCAGCCGTTCTGGAGGGAGGGCGTGGGCTGTTCGGGGAGACCACAAACGTCAGCACGCAGCCTGCTGCCCCCACCTGAGAGCAGTCCCGCCCCCCAGACCCTATCTAAAGCCTTAAGGGGTGCAGTGCTCGCTCACCGCAAGTGCAGGGCAGACGGCGCAGCCTCCGCAGACCTGGGTCCCCACCTGCCGTGCAGGGTCCGGGAGCTGCTGTCCGGCAGCCACGTGACTGAGTGTCGTGGTCCCTGCCACATCGAGTGTCTGCACTAGGCGTCGCTGTTCCTGGAGGGCCATCGCTCCTGGAAGAAGGAGACCCCCTGCTGAGGGGCATCCTCGTGGGGCCCTGGTCATGTGACCCTCTCCTTTTGCGGCTGTGCTGCGCAAAGACCTGTCCTGCAGTCTGCGCCTCAAGGCCACGTGGCCGAGCCCGGCTGGACTCGCATCAGAAACAGTGTTTCAACTGCAGATAAAATTGAATGTCCTGAACTCTTAAAACTCAAGGGATAGAGTCGCTCAGGCATCCCTCTGAGTTACATTGAGAAGAACAAAGGAAACCCTGCTCTCCAAAGCCTTCCTTTCCCCCTGAACTTCACGATGGAAATGTTTTCAGGGGCGTTTTGGTGGGAGCAGACGCAGCCCCTCTCCAGGGCGCCGGGCGCGGCCTCAGGCCACAGCGGAGCGCGACCTGGCGTTCACAGAGGGTGACGAGCGCAGGCTGCCGGTTCTTCCGCGGAGTCGGCAGCCCCAGCCCCAGAGATGTGTCCCGAGCACACCACGCGTGAAGACATGGCTGTCACCTGCCGCCGTGGACGCGGGTTCCGTTCCCAGGGCAAGTGTGCCTTGATTAATGGCCAGCTGCGTGCGTCCCTGCCGCTGCGCCCGCGCCCGCTGCCTGGGGTCTCCGGAGACGCGGCTCCCACCTCCGCCTCTTCCCTGCCCAGGAGGCTCGAGCTCAGGTCAAAGCAAAGGCAGCGCGGCCACGCACGGCAGAGCGCGGGCTGACCGCTGGGAGAACCATAAACCTCGCAGTGTGAGGACCGACGGAGCAGTGAATTAATTAATCATCATTTTATGCCTCATCAAGCACTTTGCCGAAGCTCTCAACAGGGGCCGCGGGTGAGCCAATGGGAAGCAGACTGTTTTGTTTAGCCGGGTGAGCCTTCCATAAACAGGGGCGGCTTTGACAAGCTGATAAATATGTCATTCGTCTCTGCCGCTGGCAGCAGCTCCGCCCCACCTGCAAAGCGGTGGGATCCTGCCCGGCCTGGTGGGCAGCGAGCGACGGCAGAGCCAGGCCCTCGGAGGGGGCGCTTGGGAAGCTCCCCAAAGTCCCTTCAAGCTTCGCGGGAGAAACGCCGCACTCCTCACTCGCCAGCTCCCTCGCTGTGTCCCCCCAGGGGCAGAACGTCCCGACAGCCGTCCTTCCAGTCCAGCCTGCACCATCCGTGGTCTGCAGGGCCTCTTTTCCCTCCTGACGTCCCTCGACCTGGGGACGGATGTTCATATTAATATTGTAAGGGTGTCCAAGCAGACATCGGTCTAGTGGTAGACGGCCAATTCCAGGGCTTTGCCTCTCCTCTGAAATGCATCCCAGCAGCTCCTTGGGAAAAAGTTTCAAGGTAACCTCAATCCGTCCCCATTGGGAAAAAACCCACCAGTGCGGAAACCACCAATATTTAGGAAACTGGGTTGTGCAAAGCTAAAGAAAATTTGGCATTTGGGTGATAATGCCTGTGACCTTTTCATACGTTTGGTTCATGTCTTTAAAGCAAAATGCAAAATCCAGTACTGTCAGGGCAGATCTAGCAGCACCGAAAAAACACAACTGCAAGTTCCGCACGGATCTCTCATTTGTCAGTGAACTTTAACCTGTCCCCTACGTGGGTTTAACACGCCTCGGATGTAGTTTGACGAACACTCGTGTCAGACACGGATTCGGAGTTTCTCACCTGCAGTAACAGGGACAGCAGGTCCCACAGGAAGCGGCTTCATTCCAGGGTCATTTCTTTCCAGGATAATAAAGAAAACCTGGACAACCACAAAACCACGGTGAAAACAGCACCTCACGCCTCCTCTGCCCTCTGAGTGTAATCTTTTAAATGTCACCTTAAAGGGCCTCACGGGCTGTGTTGCTTACATTTCCTATACATTTATTTATTTTTTATTTCATCTATTTCATGCATTCTCGATAGGAGTGCCCAAAAGGGGGCTAATAATGGTTCTTATGGGGCAAAAGGAGCCTTTCTCTTTTATATAGAAAGCTTGTATCTACAGTGTATAGAATCCATCAGTAGACATCTTGTAGGTCTATAATAAAATCTGGCTGGGCATGGGCCCACCTGTAGTCCCAGCTCCTCGGGAGGCTGAGGCAGGAGGATCACTTGAGCCCAGGAGTTAGAGGCTGCAGTGAGCTATGGTGATGCCACTGCACTCCAACCTGGGTGACAGAGCACAGAGGGAGACCCTGTCTCTAAAAATAAAATAAAATAAAATAAATCTGTGTGGTTAGCATTGGGGGGAAACTCTAAAAATGAAAAAGAAGCTTGAGAAACACTGTTCGATTTGATTTGTCAAATTATGAACCAAGTGTGATTGAGACTCCATCGTAACTGCTCTCACACGCTTTCTGTGTGTCCGTTTACATGCACATGCTGCCTGGCTGTGTCACTGCCGTGCTGCTTGCTGAAACATCCCTCAGATGCCAAGCTCTTCATACGTGACATGTCACCACTATGTGATGTGGTTAACATGTCCACGTGTGGCCTTCACGGCCACTGTGTTAGGTAGAAATGTTTCCACTTCTGCTTTGATGCTGTCTGATTCCTGTGGGATATACTGACCTATATTTTTATTTTTAATCTTCTCTCATCACTTGATTTTGATGAGTTTTTCTGCAAAAAAAAAAAAAAAAACCAAAAAACAAGAACAACAACAACAAAAAAAACAAAACCAGAGCTGGACTTCAATTTACAATCCAGTCCACCACACCCAACTTTCACGCGGAGATGCAGCCCACGGCAGGTAGCTCGATGCCCTGACACCTGACAGGCAGGTCCCCCTGCACCTGTGTCTCTTATTCACCGCGGCTTTGCTGCATCTTTCCTCTTTTTATTCTGCTGTCTGGGGAGACTCCTGCCCACGCTGCTGTGTTCCGTGACCATCAGCCTGAGGTGCAGCCCAGTTAAGGAGCTGTGTCCACCCCACGTGCATTCCCCCTCTGCCCTCTGCCTTCCTAAATCAATCATCTAGAAAGGGTCACTTCCCAAATCCCTCCAACTCCCGCATTCCTGGGTTTTTCCAAAGCACTTAAACACTTGATTCCATCCCAAAGCTGCCTGTGGGTTTGTAGAACAAACCAGAGAGTGAGCTCCACACTCTTTCCGCACCTCTTCCTCTCGTCCTCTCTTGAGATTTCCCACCTGTTCGTCATCCGGCCAACGGCTCCTTGATTCCCTTCCCCACACGGCAGACAGGACGACATTCCCGCCGCCTCCTCCAGTGTCCAGAATCATTCCATGTGGCCGAGGATGCAGAGTCCTCATCACCCCGCCCCCCATGTGGCTCCGACGTTCCTTCCCTCGGAGTGACCTGCGCTTTCTGCCTTGAAACTGCCACAGCCTTTGGGGGATATAACGGAACAAGAGTGACTGAACTTTAAAATTCGCCCTCCCTGTGACCTAGCATTCCCGTCTGGGGAAACTTGCTTTATATAAATTAAGTCTCAAGTCTGCAATGATATATATCTTGTTAAAATTAACTTGAAATTAACTTAATTAATTAAAATGAATGAATTTCTTGTTTAAAGTTAACTCAGATATTGACCAATAATGGCATATAGATGCTATTGATATAAAATACAATTCAGCCTTGTTAAAAAGAGTATCTTAAATCTCTACGCACTGCTATGCGGCATAGCCAGGACACGTTTTGTGTGGGAAGGGAGGAGCTTCATCGTCACCGTGTGCAGGTCACGGGAGGATGACGGCTGTGTGGCTGTGGGCAGGGAGGGAAGGACACAGACCCGGGGCCGCTGATGGGGCGAGAGGGGCTGGGTGTTTTCTCTACATACTGGCGGGCAGTTCCCTTGCTGCAATAAACATCTAATTGTGCAATTTAAAAAATAAAGTGAAAGAAATCAAGAAGCAAATAAAGTCCACTTTAATCACGTGATTCAGCATCTGAAAACAACACAATTAAGTAGGAAAAGTCACAGCTTGTCCTGCAGGATCACTTGTGTCTGGCTCCTAACTACCTGGCCAGCCTGGTCCCCAAGCCCGTCCTGGGCTCCTTTCTCCTGCTTTTGCTCACGTGACCTGGAGTACTTGGCAAAACTGTCCACATAACTGTCCACCGCCTCGATCGAACGTTGTTTCACTCTCACCTTCTCCTAAGCCCGTGTTAACGCGCTGGCCTGACCGGGCACCCTCGGAGCACTTAGAGGATTCTTCATCCACATACTTGGTCGTCAGTTCACCCCAGACTGTCCTGTGTCCCCTGCGAGATACAGACAGCTGCCCGCAGACTATGTGTGACGTAAGTGTTCATGTGTCAAGCACCTGCCTCTCTGACCACGTTGAGTTCATGAGGACAAGGACTGTATTTTTTGAAATATCCTAGCCATAGTGATACATCATAGATAAGGGAACCAATGGATTGATGGATCGGTCGTTAGTTGCTGATGTGCTAGAACCTAGACCAGAGAGCAGGGTCTACAGTACAGGTGTTTCCTCGCATAGGGCTTTCTTGGATCATTACTTGTGCATTGCTGGGTGGATTCAACAGCCATAGCACCACCAACTCCTCTTCCCTGTGTTTCCAGCTCCAGAACACGTGTAGGAGCACGTCAAACAGGCACATTCACGCACAAGGAACAGCTATCCACCCACTAAAACCATAGGTGGATGTAGAAATACATTGATAGATGGATGGATGGATGGATTCAGCCTCTAAGATATTTTTAATTGCACAGAGAAACATAACTGCAATTTGAGTAAGCTATTCCCAAACAATACTAAATATCTGGTTCACATTACTTAGCCTGTAGCCAAAACACAAAATGGGTCAATGTCTTTTTCTTCTTTGTAACTTAGAAAAACTACATTAAACCCTTGAACTTAAAAATCTAGAAAGGAAAATAAATCAGCAGTATGTAAACAAACTAGCAAACAACTAACCACAAACCAGAAATAACAATTTCTCTAAATAAAATTCTTTGTAACCTGCCAGGGGCACTTGGTTTCAGAGGCCGAGGGACGATCCACTTGCCCCTAACTGACCTGCATCCGGGTCAACATGTTCTTCTGCGGCGTGACTTTCCGTCATGTGACTTCATGCATGACTTCTGTCTCTGATGGCTACCGAGTGTCTGTAAGTACTTCCTTTCCATGAAGAGGACACAGGGGGTTTATCTTCTGAGGCTTTTTACTGTATATGGGAATGAAGTCTGGGGCCAGCAACAGGCTTTCCTCGTGCACCCCTCGGCAGTGCTGGCCCAGCAGCTGGGACTGCAGAACAGACACGTGTGTGTGTGTGTGTGTGTGTGCGCGCGCGAGTGTGTGTATACCTTTGGGCCGCGACAGATCACCAGAGCCTGTCTCGGTGTGGGCGTCTCCAGACCGGGAATCCGCTGGTCACTTGCCCAGAGCGCTGACGGCTGGTGCTGTCGTGTATGCGGCTGCTCTTTGCATCTCAAACCGTTTTATTTTATCCGCGGCGTTTTGACGCCTGCCCTGGCGCTGCTTCTGCGTCCTTCCCTAGGCACGCCCCGGCCTCAGGTTGGGCCAGTGTGTTCCACTCTCCACAAACACCGAGTTCTGTTTTGTCATCATTTTACTTCCACTGCACCTTTCTCTGCTCTCCTAGAGACACTCTCACATGCGTGCGCTGGAACCTAATTTAATTTTTCGTGGTGTAAATTCCGTGTCTAGTTTCCTAAAGCACAGGAGGTATCTTTCCTACCAGAATTGTACTTTTTAATATTTTTAACTCATCTGCTTCTTTTAATGCCAGCTGTAAGCATGCTGCCCGCCCCACGCGTGCTCCTGTTCCTTCACGGCTGCGTTCCGTGCGGGGCGCTGTCCCGCTTCCCTGGCCGGGGGTGCTCGCACTCCGCTAGGAGTCCCCAGGGGCAAGCCAAGATTTCCTCCGATTCCCATCACAGGTCATTCTCTGTCCCCTTCCCTGTGCGGTTGTTGCAGCCCCCCCCCCACCCTGTCCACCTGTTCGCTCCGGTTCTCCACACGGTCTGAGGCCCGAGTGGGAGGAGGATCAGCCACGGGGTGCAGAGGACTAAATTTTGACCTGAGAAGGGGATGGCTACTGTGCTTTTGGTTTGGTTGTGGGTGGGTCACTCGCGACCCCTTGGTGCCATTCCCCTGGGAACCAGTGAGTCCTCTTTCTAGTACCTGCCCGGGAGCTCCTAGCCCAGAGTTACTCAATAGAGAACAAATAAAATATCTCTTTGTCTTTCAGAGCCCTGTGTTTGCTGTAGATGGAGACAGAAAGATACTGAAATGCTTAAATTGGCTGCAGCTGAAGTTTCTCCAAGAGCTGCTATAAGTTTTCTCCCTTTTCTGTGTCTCCAGTAATGCTTTAATGGAAAGTCTTGGAGGGGTGAACCGATCTAATTGAGTCCTGGTCCCTCCCCCAGACTGGCTGGTAATACTTCTTTGCCACTCACACGGACTGGTTTCCAAAACTGAGACCACTTGCAGGAGAGACCACAGCTTGCTTTAGGCCGTCGGCCCACGGACACCTGTGATGCCACCTGGCCCTGGGCGAGGACTCACTGCGCCGTTGGAGTCCCTCACCTGGCTCGGACTTTTCTTCTTGCGTCCGGCTGTGCACACCTGTCACCCAGCCTCCGATCTCGTCCTCTCGTGGAATAAGAGACAGGGAAATAGAAAGAACCGCTGATACGGTTGGATTTTGTCCCCCAAATCTCACGTTGCAGTGTGACCCCCGTGCTGGAGGCAGGTCCCTCAGGACGGGCTGGGTGCGGCTCCCAGTGCCTGTGGGACGGGAGAGTCCTCACTCTGAGACCTGGAGAACCGGGACCCGCCCTCCTCTCTCTTGCTCCTCTGTCCCCATGAGACACACCTGCTCCCCTCCGCCTTCCACCATGAATGGAAGCTTCTGGAAGCCCTCACCAGAAGCAGATGCTGGCGCCATGCTTCTGGTGCAGCCTGGGGAAGCCTGAGCCAAATAAACCTCGTTTCTTTATAAATTACCCAGCCCCAGGTGTTCGCTTCCAGCAGCACAAGCTCAGTGTGCTCACTTTTCCTTCCTTTTCTCTTTTCCTTCCTCCCACATTCATGCTCCCTCCTGGGACCACCCTCCTCACCCCGAGACCCCTGAGATGCCACGAGGGGCCGACCAGAAGGGGTCCCATCCGCTTCTCTCCTGTGTCCCACCCAACAGTCGGCATGGCGCAACCTCAGAGAGCTCTCAGCATCCACTCCCGGGCTGCGGTGGGGGTTTCGCTGAGACACAGACACTGGTGACCCTGACAAATAAAGACCAGCCCATCCCTAACTCTGACAGGGCTCAAGAATGTTACCTGCAGTTTCCATAAACCAGTGGTGTCAGGATAAAAGGAGGGATTCACATAAGTATCTTTTAAATAGAATCAAACATTGCTCAAACATCAACTGTCATTGTGTTCTCCTTGGTTTTACAACCATCCCATGATTAGATCTCAGATAAATACCAAAAATGCCTCCCTTTGGGTCAAAGGACCCGTCCTGCCAAGGTGCCTGAGCCCCCACGGTGGCCGGCAGAGCAGGGCATCTGGACACAGGCTCAACCTGTCGGGCCAAGTGCCTGGGATGCCCCGTCCTGCTTTTACTCCAGGGAGAACAAACCCTGTCCCCCACAATGCTGTGGGGAGCTGGGCTGTCCCCCTACCACTGTGGGTGCTGGGCTGTCCCCCTACCACTGTGGGTGCTGGGCTGTCCCCCTACCACTGTGGGTGCTGGGCTGTCCCCCTACCACTGTGGGTGCTGGGCTGTCCCCCTACCACTGTGGGTGCTGGGCTGTCCCCCTACCACTGTGGGTGCTGGGCTGTCCCCCTACCACTGTGGGTGCTGGGCTGTCCCCCTACCACTGTGGGTGCTGGGCTGTCCCCTACCACTGTGGGTGCTGGGCTGTCCCCCTACCACTGTGGGGTGCTGGGCTGTCCCCCTACCACTGTGGGTGCTGGGCTGTCCCCCTACCACTGTGGGTGCTGGGCTGTCCCCCTACCACTGTGGGTGCTGGGCTGTCCCCCTACCACTGTGGGTGCTGGGCTGTCCCCCTACCACTGTGGGTGCTGGGCTGTCCCCTACCACTGTGGGTGCTGGGCTGTCCCCCTACCACTGTGGGGTGCTGGGCTGTCCCCCTACCACAGTGGGTGCTGGGCTGTCCCCCTACCACTGTGGGTGCTGGGCTGTCCCCCTACCACTGTGGGTGCTGGGCTGTCCCCCTACCACTGTGGGTGCTGGGCTGTCCCCCTACCACAGTGGGTGCTGGGCTGTCCCCCTACCACTGTGGGTGCTGGGCTGTCCCCCTACCACTGTGGGTGCTGGGCTGTCCCCCTACCACTGTGGGTGCTGGGCTGCCCCCCTACCACTGTGGGTGCTGGGCTGTCCCCCTACCACTGTGGGTGCTGGGCTGTCCCCCTACCACTGTGGGTGCTGGGCTGTCCCCCTACCACTGTGGGTGCTGGGCTGTCCCCTACCACTGTGGGTGCTGGGCTGTCCCCCTACCACTGTGGGGTGCTGGGCTGTCCCCCTACCACTGTGGGTGCTGGGCTGTCCCCCTACCACTGTGGGTGCTGGGCTGTCCCCCTACCACTGTGGGTGCTGGGCTGTCCCCCTACCACTGTGGGTGCTGGGCTGTCCCCCTACCACTGTGGGTGCTGGGCTGCCCCCCTACCACTGTGGGTGCTGGGCTGTCCCCCTACCACTGTGGGTGCTGGGCTGTCCCCCTACCACTGTGGGTGCTGGGCTGTCCCCCTACCACTGTGGGTGCTGGGCTGTCCCCCTACCACTGTGGGTGCTGGGCTGTCCCCCTACCACTGTGGGGTGCTGGGCTGACTGTGCTCCTGGATGGACCAGAAGAAACTCTCGTGTATTTTAATTACAGGACTTAAGTGATAGTTAATGGAAATCTGTTATTCTGCTAGTTATCTGGGGTATCAGATTAATAGAGTGCGATAAATAATTCGTGTTTTAAGGGTTAAGAAAGCTATTGTGGACATGTGATGTGATTAGATCCATATTTTATTCAAATTGTATAAAGGTGAACCGTGTATGGGCAAAAATAATTTGTAGACCATGTTTCCAACACAAAAACCGAGAGATTGTCTGAAACGAGAATGTTGACAATGAGCTCCCTCAACTGTCCTTGTGGTTATGTCTGTAAGTGACTTTAGACACCGGGGTTGGGGGTGCAGAGAGGAGGGCAGGGTGCCTCAGGGCAAGGCAGCTGAGGAACCCTCACGGATAAGGACAGGACTTCTGGTTTCAGTGGCAAATGACATCACCGAGAACCTGGCGACTTCAGGGAATTAATTGCTCCATTGTTTCAGAGATGACTGCTTCTGTTTACCAAACCCGGAGGCCCTTTCAGTTATACCAGGTAATTTTTAAAAGATGAAACCGACTTCTGCCTGTACAAATTGAGAGGGAGTGTTTCCGCCTTTGTTCAGTAGTTTAAGCCACTTGGTTGGAGAATCTTCCGTCAAATGTGATTCCTTTTTCTCAAGTGAAGAAACTTCCTCTACAGCCAGGTGAAAGGAGGGGACAACAGAGCTTTGCTTCAGTTTTCTGGACACAGTGAGAAAAAAAATCTCCTGTAAACAAAGTTTTAAAAGAGGAACTAAACAGACAGTCAATATATTGGGGGACACATTCGGGAAAGCTGCATGTCTGGGGACGAAGTTTGGAGGTGGTCCCTGAACACCTGTGGTTTGGAAAGAGACAATGACATCCTGGGCGGCCTGAAAATCTGCGCTGAGACCTGTGCGTTCTTCTTGGGATCCAGCTAAGAGCTTGATCTTAACAGGTCAAAGGAGGCCGGAGGAGGCCGGCGAAGATCTCCTCGCCCGCAGGAAGTCACAGTGCTACTATTTCCGACAGTGCCACCGGCAGCAGCCTCCCTTGTGAGCACCTACAAAAATAGAAATTGCAATACTCGCCTTCCGAGGCGTCGGAGGCGTTGGCTAATAAATTGCTGTTAACAGATGTCACACAAAGGCACCGAGCTTCAATGGGCTGGCTTGGATTTCTGGCCGGGGACGGTTTCACTCTGCCGCAGAGCTCGGCAGATGGGAATCTATGCAAACAAGCCCCGTCAGAGGCGTCGGCAACGGCTGTGCCAACTGCAACCCACGGCTTCACCAGCCTTCCCGGGGGCATCGTCACCCCGACGGCCTTCGGGAATTTTCCCACCCCTGAGCCTCTGACTCATTTCCTTCCAGAAGCTTGTGCGTCGATGTGAGATCAACATCAGCTCCACAGTGCAGAGGAGCAGCGACTTCAGGCTTCAGCGCTGGCCTGAGCACTCATCCGACAGGCATTTCAGCTGCTTTCCCGAGGAGCAAAGTGACTTACTCCGGTGCCCTGAGAAGGGCAGAGAAAGAAGCTGATGGAAAGTACTGGAAGAATAGCAGCGCCTTACACTGCTACGCCCCTTAGAAATTCAAATCCCAGTCCTGTTGCAGATTCATCCGTCATCCCCAGTTAAGCAGACAGTGTCAGGTCCCCATGGTACAGATGGGGACACAGGGAGTTAAAGGTGATGGGGACACTTACTGTCCCCCCTGTGTGACCCACCAAATGCAGTCATCGAACCTCCCCTTCTGGCAGGGCCATCAGCTCAGCGTCCTGCAGTGCTGACCTCGGTGGATACGATACTAGGAAAATGTCTGGGAACTGGGTCATTGTTGCTGCCACTGCTGATGTATTTTATTTTTCCTACAGAGCATGGGACATGCCATCGAGCTCTGGCAGGGACACTGCGTATGGGGCTGGCACCACAGCAGAAGGGCCCGGGGCCGAGGCGGCCAGGCGGACCCTTCAGGTGGGCGACTCCCAGGAGTGATGCCAACGCCCTCGGAGAGCGGAGGGTCTTCTGTCCCGTCTCTCTGTTCCCGAGCAGGACTCGACCCCACCCCATTGGGCCCTCCCCAGGGAGACCAGGGGACGGAGCCCCCGGTGTGGAGCAGATGTCCAGGAGGGGGGCAGGGACCCCACATCCACAGAGGAGCTGTGCCCAAAGTCCACAGGGACGGGGGGAGGGGGGGACTCGGAAGTGGCCCTGCTGCCGGTCTGTTAGGGCAGCTCTGTCCACTGAGATCAAAGCCCAGATTACTGCGACCATCCCGCCGTCACACGCACAGGCCCGGTGTGCGAGCCTGGCGGGCTGGCGGGCGTGCCTGGGGCGGCTCCACGGAGCAGCGGGAGAAACGGGGCCTGACCGCACGTGGGACTTGATGTGGCTTCTCCACTCTGCCCAGGAAGCAGGAGGGTGTGACCCAGGGACAGCCCCCTGGCGCGCGTCCAGCGTGTGGTGCAGCATCTTCCTCCCGAGAGGGCGTCGGGGGTGCGGGGACCTTGCCTTTCCCGCCCCAGCAGGCGGGCGGTGCAGGGGGAACCCGTGGTTGCGGGCCCGTCCCCCACTGCAGACACCGCTGCTGCCCTCTGTCCCAGCAGGGCTCTCCCGGAGGGGTCTGGAATGTGACACGGCGAGGTCCTTACTGTGTCCCTGAAAGCCAAATCTAGATGTGCGTGGTTTATGCTGAACTATTTCAGAGTTCTGGGAACGGTCCTTAAATTTTCCAGTAGAAAGGAAAAAACTACCACTTTTGAGAATTTAGTAACACTGACTCACTGTTCTAGACGTTTCTGCACAGGGCTTTTCATATCATGCCCCACAGCCCTGGAGGGGTGTCCTGTCTTTCCACTTTGGAGGTGAGTGAGGTGAGCGTCAGAGAGATGGGTACCCCAGGGGCTCCCCAGTGGAGGGAGCATCCCCCAACCTCGGTCTCTCCACCCATGGCTCCCCGACGGCCACCTCCGACTGGGCTCCACGGTGGACTGGACCCCAGGGCTCCCCAGTGGCCCCCAGCTTACCAGGAGACTAGCCAAGACCCCAGAGCAAAGAGCGCCCCCATCTGGGCTGTGACAAAGACACTGCTCCTCCGGACCTCGGCGAGCGGGGTGCTTGGCGTGGAACGACTCACATGGAGGACAGATGGAAGGAAAGAAAACGAACTGATTTATTGGGCTGAAGTTCCATTTCCCTCTGCTTCATTGATTTTGAACTTGTTATAATTATGGAAAATTCTTTTAAACAGCCCATAAAAAGACGCGGTTTCCTCTGAGTGTGAATACCGTCCTGTTTGGAGCCGGTGGTGCCAGGCCGCCCTGGGAGGGGCTGGCGGGCGCCCCTCCCCAGACACGCAGCACCGGTGCCCCCCGCGCCGGGGGACTGACCTTCGCTGGGTCACCCCCAGACTCGCAGACTCCCCAGCCCTGTGCTGAGCACAGCGTCTTAGAGGCATAGCCATGTCTTAAGGATGAGAAGAAGAGGCAGGCACTGAACGCAATCAGATGGCCGCCGCGGTGTGGGCGGTGCAGCCGGCAGCCCAGAATGAAAGCAGATACCCGACTCTTGACAGTCTGTGCACACAGAGGCGCGCGTGAGGATTCTTACAAACAGGGACAGCAGATTATATCTTTCCAATAAAGCGAGTTTCATCTCCAAACTACCACATACCGCGACATAGCCACCCCTCTCTAATAATGGGGCTAATGAGGAGGCTTCAGGGTTACAGGGGGCCAGGAGGGGCCATCAGGGTGCACAGGTCAGAGCCGAGGGTGCGCTCTGAGCTGAGACAGCTGGTTTGATCTGATCTGCTATCCCGGCGTGTTTTCAGGAACACTAAATTGAACCCAGATTTTACAGGACGAGAAACGCATCCAGCAATTAACTGGGTGATCTGGCATTGGGTGTGCCTTGTGCGGCCCCTTCCTCTCTCTTTTCTGGAAATATTAGCCCTGCTGGGGACTCAGTCTGCGTGTTGATCCCCCCGTCAGGACGGGCTGGGGCGGCTGCAGCCGGGACTTTAGCTCCCAGAGTGGAGCCTCCATGGGCCTCGCCCCAGTGATCCAAGAGCTGCCAAGGACTGGCTTGTCAGAATTAATTGTTGTCTCGAATGTTATTAGTCGAAACACTAAATTTGCTCTTAGGGTAAAGTTCCTCCTTAATGAACTGCAGTTCTTGCCCAAACCCCCGCCCCCAGGCGTTCTCAGCAGTGCGATAGCATCGGCCCAGGTGCGGCAGCAGCCTTTAAAAATCGTAAATCTTAACCTGTCACTGAAGGGAGGGGAGAAAAAAGGTTAAACAAGTTTGTGGAAGAGGCTTTCCCAGGTGTTATTTTGCAAGAAGAGGGCTAATTGATGGTTCTGCCGTGATAGTTCCCACCGATAAGCATCTTGTAAACACTCCCTTCTCTCGAGCCAGTGTTCTGGGCTGTCCCAGGGGAGCAGCGCCCCTGCACTGAGCTGTCCCCCACACGCACACATGCACGCAGGGAGAGCACCCCCGGATCTCCTGACGAGCTCGAAGTGCCCGGCGCCAGATCCGATGGGACTCCAGGTAAAGTGGCATCCACACTGAAAACAGAAATCCGAGTCCCCAAACTCGGGAAAAGCTCCCGTCTCCCATTCCGTTCTCCAAGGTCGCACCCAGGGCAAGCAACCCTCCTAGAAACAACCGGTCTATCAAGCAACTACCTGCAGGAGCCTGAGTTTACTCTCAGGACAGTTCATCTCTCCTCATCCCAAGTTTTCTCCTAAAAGGGCTTAAGATCTGTCCCCTTTCAATTTTAGGGCTAATAATTCCTTTTTCAAGACGTAAAAGGAAAGGAAAGCCTCCCCATGGCCGCCTCCTGGAAGCAGAGAAAAGCATTTCACTCGCGGCCTCTCATCTCATCCGCAGCCTCCCGCACACGGCCCTGGGCCGCCTGGACCACGCATATAATTGGATTCGGGGGAAGGGTGGGAGAGGAGCGATAAAGCTGGTGAGAATCTTCACACAAAAGCACACAGCCCATTTCCATTTCCATGGGCTTCACAGGAAGGAACACAGAGCCAGTGGAATTTTTCTAATTTTTGCCATCATTGAAAAATTAGCATTTGCCCAAGTAAAGATCACTGTGCTCACGGCTGTGATACGGTCCGTAACCTAGAAGGGGTCGGGAGAAGCGAAAAAAATAAAAAGTAAAGATGGTAATAACATTTTCATTTTCGCCTTTATATTTTTGTAACCCGGTTTTAACTGCATTTAACTGCATTTGCTTGGGGATTTTTTCCTCATGAAAATAGTATCATGTGTGACATTCAGGCTTCCATAAAAAATGATTAAAACCACAGTGTCTTTGATGATATGTATTTGGAATCTATAAATAACACCAATACAAACAAATCCCGAAGCAACAATGGGCAGAAACGCGTCATGTCAGAGTCCATCCATCGCTCGGCCAAACTGCGTGTCTGTTTCAGGGTCTGGAAATTAAGGAGCCAATAACTGCCGGGTTCGGTGGGACGGTCGGAGCCAGCCCCGGCATTGGCTGTGGTTGCACACCTTATCCAGAAAGATCTCCTGTCCTTGCAAGAGGTGGCAGGACCGTCCTGGCCAAGCCTGGCTCCCAGATGTGGGGACAGCAGCACTGCTCCAGCTTTGGGGCGAGCGAGAAAACACGCTGGGGTCCCGAGTCCTGCGGCTCTCACCGTCTCTCCCATTCGCCTCTGGAACTCGTTGCCCATCTACCCCGTGGGGCTCGAGCGTCCGCTCATTTCACACGTGAGGGACCCTCCTGAAAAGCCGTGATTAGAGGTTCTAATTCTTTTTTAAGAGTTGAACCTTGTCTTCATGTTATTCTCATTTCCTTGGGAACAGAGTGGCCGTTTTCACAAAATCCGCCTGTTTGGGATGATCGCTAAGGCGGGTTTGCAGGGAGCCTGGGAAACGACCGCGAGGCCAGTCTGTGAGGTCTGCAGGTCACCTCTGTGGGGCCACAGGGTCAGACCGTTAGGAACTTACGACTTAAGGTAAAACCACACAATACCCGAAATGCTCTCCACACAAAAGCAGAATAAACCCGCGGCAGCCGCAGCGACCCTTCCCTTCCCTTCCCCAGTGAGAGCCGGTGACCGGCGGGTTCACCCGAGGGGCTGGGCCTTGTGGGGTGGCGACGGGGACCGTGTCCCGAGGGTGGTTTTCACTTGAATAAATGGTTTGTGAACATTTTTTTTTTCAGTCAATGTAGGCCCAAAGTGATGTTGGGGCTTCTTATTGCTTCGACCTGTTGTATGGACATATTTGTGTTCGGGAGCCCGTGAAAGTAACGAGCCATTTACAAGCGCGGCTACAGCAGAGGCACCTGGGCCGCCCCGCGCTCGGAGAACGCCCAGGCCCGGCCCTTCCTGGCAGGGGAGGCGCATGTCTGTGCGTCTCTGTCCACAGCCAGCACCCGGGAAAGACCGGGCCAGGCGTCCTCCCTCCGCCACCTTGACCTGGGCTCTGGCCCCGCCGCCGACGACAGGGAACGCGGCCGTGACGTGGCCTGGATCTGCCGGGCCCCCGCGTGCCCCTCCCAGGGCCGTGCAACATGTGTCATTCCCTATTTTATTCGATGGACTCGCCTTTTATTAACTTTAATGAAGTCAGTGTCAGGCAACACTTTATGTTGTTACGGTAACCAGAATCAGTTGGTGTCCATACAAGTATATTTAAAACAAAACAATGTTATTAAATCCTAAAATTAAAATTAATGGTAACTTACAAGGAGTAATAAATTGAAACCATTTATAAGACGGTCCCATTGAGGAAAGTACTTTCTCAGGGGAACAGTGTGGCTGTCTGTGGCGCGTCCTGAGACAGGGTGACTCCAGGCAGAGGGGCAGCTCCCTGTCAGTAGGGCCCAGCAGAAACGCTGCGTTTGGGAGTTTGTCCGTCCGCGCCCTGCGGAGCGTGGGGGTGGGTTCCAGGGGCCGCAGGGGACACGCAGCCTCACACACCTCCTGTCTCCTGCCTGGATCGCAGGCCCTGCTGCAGGCCCAGTGCTCCCGCCTTGTTTTCACGGAGGGTTTGTTCTTGGGGGCTCCACAGAGCCCCTTTAATTCGCCCTCAGTGGGGTCTCCCACTCCCGTTGCTACACAGCTCCTGACCCTGAGCCCTAAATTTGGTGAGAACACACAGGCACCCGCCAACACTCGCACGCTTCCTGAACCGAGGGAGCCAGGACGTGCAGACTTTTTTAACAACACATAATAAATGTAATTGTCAAATCTTCATTATAATGATCTCCAGAAGCTGGGAGATGGCAACTCAGCCCCGTGGATTTTGCGTGTGTTCCTCACACCTGTCTACTGGCTCCCTCCTACCCTCCTCCCCCCTCCCCCCCTCCTCCCCCTCCTCTGTCTCTATCTCTGTCTCTGTCTGTCTCTCCTTTTCTTTCTCTCTTCCCCCTTCCCAGATGAGAAAGGTTCTGACGATCTGGCCAAGGCACCTCCCGAGCTGCCCCTGTCACTGCATCTGGTGCTGCCAACCTCGGCAGGCCAAACACCACGGGCGGACCAAACAAATTCCCCAAAGAAGCCTCAAAACTCGACCCTATTTTGCATAGTTTCTAATATGAGTAAGTCAAAGTAGCATCCAAAAATTGAACAAAAGAGCAGCAGAATCCTTGATTTGATAACTTTACTATAGCCAAAATATTTACATTAAAAACAGATCCTTTGGCCACTTTAACAAAGTCAGACCCCCTGAACATTTATTTTAACGGTCTAGGCATGCATAAATTTCTTCTAATTGGCTAGAGACCAGAAATTGTTGGTAAGTGTGGCCAATCCCATCCCAATTGCCAAGGAAACCCAAGGCTTTGCATTCCAAGGCTGAACCACTAAACCACCGCGAGCGTGAGCTGGCCAGGTGGGCAGGCCCTGAGCACCTGCTTCCCCGGGTGGGTGGCCCGCCCAGAGCCAAGGCACCCTGAAGCTCGTATTCTACTGTTTAAATGTCAGTGAACAAGGGGGGAAGTTGATGGGCCTTTTCAGTCAGGAACTCAAGGAAAATATAGCTTTGCAAAATATTACTCAGTCTCTTTTGTTACTTAATTTTCACCAAAAATTACTGTGAACACAGGAAGTGGTTGAATATATTTGTGAGTGAAAAAGTTTTAAACTTGCCACTTACTAAATACTTACTCCAATTTGATCATCAAATGGCCAAAAGACAGCCCTGTGTGCGCAGGCGTGTTTCCCTTTCTTGCGGAGGTCTACGCAGGAGCAGGTTCGCAGGAGAGAAGAACATCTTCACTGACTAACCACACTGTGCAAACCCCAGACAGAGCGCGTTTCCTTTCGTCTGTGGAGATTTAAAGACCAAAACCATCGGCACCGTTTCCACTATGTTTGTGTCTCGCTCTCAGTTGGCAGGGGCTGGGCTGGGGGGAGATCAGCGAAAGGTCCACAGTTTTTATCGGAAGAACTTCGCTACCGCGGGTCGCAGTGACACCCCGTGCCTCTTGCCAAACCAGGTTTGCTCCGGGACCAGCACGTCCAGAAACCCACTACGCTGGCCCCGGGAGAGGAGGAGAGACACTCGCTCGGGAGAGACCAGGAGGAGAAGGCTGCGCGGGGCCGCAGCCTTCGTCATTGTGAAGTTTATCAGCCTAGAAAGTCTGAAAACGCCTCTGCTCAAGATCAAGGAAGCAAAACCATCGGCTTTCGCGGTTTATAAGGTCTTTACTGGCATCACACACAGATGCACGGAAGCACGTTTCCTCTGATGGAAAATTACTAAGTTCGTTTATTAAATTTTATTTCCTTCAAAGTTTGGTTTTCATCCTTTTGCCCCCATCGTGTTCAGGAAATCCGGAGAAGAGCGAAATCATAGGTAGCCGTTGAAGATACAGACCCAAAACACGGCCTAATGTTTTGGAAATTTTTGCTTTCATAAAAGGAAAATTTTGCTTTCAGTTTGACTTATGAGGGGGGTTCATTTTCACGAAAATATAATGTTAAATGTGTTTTCTTTTTCGTGAAATCTGAATGGTTTTAAGTTATTTGGAGACACAGGCTGTGTTCTTGAAAGGACTGGACAAAGAGATTTATTTCCCCAGACACCACGGCACATGGAAATCTCACTTCGAGGATGGACGGTTCTCTCCCCACCCGGCGCCTGCCGGCTCTGCCTGAGAAAAGGCCAGTTCTTCCTTTCTTTCTGGGAGGCATCCGGTTTTGCTCTGGGGGAGACCGAGTTCTCCTCCTACGAGACTGATGCTGGATCAGACAGATGTGCTCCAGCCCGGGCTGGGGGAGTGCTCCCTCCTCTACTTCACATCGTCTCTGTGCAGTGAGAGCATCTCATTTAATTAATAGAGGAAGATAAATTATAATCTGTGACTTCTGCTCAAAGTAATATTTCAACAGTTGTTCCTGTCTAATACATTTTCTTTATTTTTACAACTGTTCCCAAATCTGAAATAGTTTGCAGTGTCAGCAATGAATAAGAGCTAATAGTGATTGCCTTTTGTAGAGAAAAGGAAAAAAAAAAACCATAAATCAGGCATGAGAAGAAAATTAAAAACTCGTTTAATAAGCAAGAGTTAGAGAATTTCACAATATTGGGTGAGTTAATGTATAACAGCTAAAGCCTGGGGAAATAATCTATTGAAATAGCGACATGACTTTGTCCCCAGCATTAACCGTAAGATCCCCGTAATTTTGACGACTCCTTACTTTTAGTAATAGTTACTAAATTTAAAAAGCTCTTGACTTTATACATTATTAAGTGCTAGCTACGTACATTCTCATGAAAAGACATAGGTGGGCTAATTAACAGCTCTGCATTTTGTGATGTTAGAACCTCCTGTGTAGACCAAACATCAGGTGAGAATAGAAAGTCCGGGAACAAAAATGTGCTAATTGGCAAAGTTAGTTGCTCACATCACTGCTTTGAGGAACAGATTTTTTCATAGATAATGTTTGATGTGTCATTTGGATAAAGATCAAATTTGATCCATTCCTCACATCACACACCAGAAAGAACTGCAAGTGGATTAAAGATCTTAATATGAAAAGCAAAAGCAGAAGTATTAGAAACTGTTAAAACACAGACCGATTCCAGTCTCACATGGGAGTGGCGATAAACTAGTGATTATGGCTGAAAATTCAAAAACAATAAAATATTGAAAAATTCAATTATAAAAATTATGTTTAAAGCAAAAATAAACCACCATAAGGAAATTCAAAAGATAAATAACAAACTGAGAAAAGAAATATTTTCTATTTATGTTGTAGGCAAAGAGGGTAATATTTTGATTTAAAAAGTTAGTTTTTAAGAATGGGGAAGAAAAAGACCAAAAATTTATAGAAAAATAGGCAAAAGATAAGATACACTCAACTTCACTCAGTGTAATTTAAAAATCATTCCAACATACTATTTCCTATATATTGGAGTTGTAATAATTCCCAAAATTTGGCAACACACTCTGTAAAAATGGACACTCTCTTAATTGCTGGCCATTGGGAAGCATTTGCAAAGGATAATCCTGTAGAAATTGAATCCAAATAGCAAACATGAAATATATATTAAATATCTAAGATTCTAATCCTTAAATAAGGAAACTAACTCTTTCCTTTGCTTTTAATTCTCAGGATGTTTGTAATTTTTGTGAAGTGTTTTTCCTACCAACATAGAACTGATTTCTGAGGTTCTAAGTGGGAGAAAATAGTCTTTTTCTTAATCAATCCTTTTTAATGTTTTATTCCATAGATCTGTCAATATACAACTTCAGAGGTGTTAGAAATCTTGGCCAAATTCTGAAAGACTTAGTCTTCTGCCAGGCCCAGCAACATGCCCAACAGAGCAAAGGCCGGCAGAAAAGTCACCCAGGAGCTCATAGGAGCAGAAGATCAGCTGTGACCCTCAGCCTCCCCAGCACCGCCTCACCTGCACAGCCTCACCTGCACGGCCTTACCTGCAGGGCCTCACCTGCACAGCCTCACCTGCAGGGTCTCAGGACTCACCTGCAGGGCCTCACCTGCAGGTTCTCAGGCCTCACCTGCAGGGCCTCAGGACTCACCTGCAGGGCCTCACCTGCAGGGCCTCACCTGCAGGGCCTCAGGCCTCACCTGCAGGGCCTCACCTGCAGGGCCTCACCTGTATGCATGGTCTCACCTGCAAGGCTTTACCTCCCAGCTGCACAATCCCAGTGGTGCTGTTCATATGGATCATGTGAGGCTGTTACGGATTAACAATGAGCCAATTCCAGCTTTCTTGTTAAAAATTAGGTTGCATTTTTTCTAATTGTGAAGTTGTTTGGGGACTAATAGATCTAGTCTGGGGAAGATTGGTTTGCTTGCGGCTTAAGAAAATCGGGAGTTAACGCTTTTGTTTTCCCAGCCGTGGAGCCGACTGATGCCGCGCTCACTCTTGAGGGTGTCTGTGGCACTGCCGGGGTACAGGAAGAGCACGTCACAGCTGAGTCACAGAGTCGCATCTCATCACCAGAGTGACCAAACGGCAACATCCCCAGCTGGAGAAGCCATGGCAGCGTCAGGAGTTGAGTGCATTGGTTGAGGCCGCAGCCTCGCCACTCCACAGGCTAAGCCCCCACTGCCAAACGGGCCCAGGGAGGTCCCAGCAGCCGAGCGAGCACACACAGTCCTGGCGTCACCTTGGTGCCCACATGCTGCTCCTCCCTCCCCTCCACCACCTCGGCCCACGGGACCCTGGCCATGCCTGGAGCTCACCTCCCTCCGAATCCTGTCCCAGCCTGTGTCACTGTTGAACCGAGCCACACACCTGCCCAAGGTGCTGCCGGCTGGTGCTGGCAAACACGTTCCTTCCACGAGAACACGCGTCCCGGGGAGATAACTTCAGCGATGCTAATATGCAGACCCCATCGTTTGCATTAAGATCATCAAACCCAGGATGGGATGACGTCATCACTTACAATAGCGCGTTACTGGGGTTACCTTTGCTTTTACTCATGGCCTGGCTCCGACCCAGCTTCCCACTGTTTGCAGGACAAAGACACAGGTGAGGGGCTCGGAGGAGGGGCTGGGGACACGTGCACTTGGTGGGGCCCAGGAGCCCAATCCCAGCTGCCCCCCACGGCGTCCTTCCTGCTCTGTGCCCACCTCACCTCCCAGGCCTCCTGCAAGGAGCACCGGGCTGCCCTGGGCCCCTCCCCAGGCCTCCCCACACCCCCTTGGAACTCCTGGGTCCTCCCTCCAGCCCTCCTGTGCCAGCAGCAGGGACTCTCCGCACCCACCACGCCCAGCACACGGCTGGGGACAAGGCAGGTCCCCAGTGACCACCCTGAGGGATGACGGGAGGAGCCGCACTGTCGCTGTGGCTCCCAAATCCTGCCCGTCCTTACACTCACTTCCTGAGACCAAGGGACCTCCATCAAATTCTTGCCCTACTAATGGCATCTTGGCATGTCCAAAAACAGAACAATAAATCTGGCAGTAAAATAAATAAGACATGGAAATGCCCATACCTTAAATTTAACTGCCTTTGTCCTTTTTATAAGTGTTTTTTGCAAAAATTGAGAAGGAAAGGAATGCTGGGGCTTCTATCTTATGCAATTAATGTATTCACATCAGAGTCCGGTGAGGTTTAAAGTGGGAAGTTCCGTTTTAGAAAGAAGACCCCAGTCCGAGAGTGCCGGGACCCAGGTGCAGGACCCCAGCAGCCCCAGGCCTGAGTGCAGGCACCCAAGGTCGTCCAGGTCTCCTTTCACCGTCTCAGTTCCCGAGAGTGGCCCAGATGGCCTTGCCCAGCTCCAGGAAGCCCCCGAGGCCCGGCGGCGAGGGTGGCTCTTCCCGCCGTGGGTAGGAACGGGATTCCCGGGTGAGAGGCGCGTGGTCTCCGGCTCTTTACCATGACCCTGCCCGCGGCCTGAGACCCTTGCCCGGGGAGTGGGGCACCTGGGCCCGGGCGGCAGGTGGGGTGTGGGGGGCTCCCCCCAAGCATGCGTAGAAACCCGCATTTGGACAGGCTCCTCACAAACACCGGTCCTCCCCTCCCACGGGCTGCCCTCATCGCCCGCCGACGTCTCCACCGATGTCACCGCCGGTCACACACGAACTTCGTGCTGCAGACTACGTGGGAAAGATCTGAGTAGGTTCACAGCAATTCTCGGTTGTGGATACTTTTAAAGACAGGCAATTTTGTTATTTTCAAGAATTTACAGTAATTACTATTAGGCTTAAGGCATATTAAGTAATCACAGTATTCAGATGACTTAAATTAAAAAATATGTTGTGTGATTCACAATGCCTACCACAAAGCTGAAAATGGAATGGACAAGAAAAAGGTTAGCAGTGCGTAAGTGCAGCCACCGGGTAGAGCATTTTCCTGCTAACAGCTTGGCTACTTCCCTTAAAAATCAGGAAGGTTCTGAACTTTTAACTTGCTCAATTGGTAAAGAAAGGCAGGAAGCTTGGAAACCCTGGAGAAGACGTGCAATTTTCCTCTCCATGGAGGGTTTTACAGCCTCACGAGCACGGCCGCTAACGGCCTTGTCACTGAAGGCTGACAAGTCAGCGCCTCAGCGCACCGGGGCACACCCGAAACACACCCCAGCAAAGCTCAGGGGATCAACCCGCCCCAGCAGCCTCAGACCTCGCGGTTCCTTAAGGGGAACCTTCAGGGGAAGAAAGCAACTTCCCACCAGAGGCGACATCTGTCCACGCGCAGAGTCGCAGCGGCAAAGAATTGCTCCTGAAATCTTGGCGTCCTCCCATTGTGCTGGCACGCAACCTGCCCCTCTTGCCAGAATATTCCCGGGGTCTGGATCTAGTAGAAGGGACATTCTCAGACGTCAGGAGGCAGACGCCAAAGCACAGCTGGGGAGAAGGAACTGACCCAACCCAAGCGCTGGAGGCCACAAAGCCAGCGCTTTTCCGACAGCAGAGGGGCCAGCACAGCAGAATCCCAAGGAAAGCTCAATCCCTGAGAAATTGCAAAGCTGCACTTCCAGGAAATCATCATCAGAACAATACAGAGCAGATCATTCCACAGCAAATAGTAAAAGCCCACAGCCGCTGGGCACTCTGGGTGGACACGATCAGAGGTAGGACGTGGTCTCTACCCTCCTGGGGACTAGAGTCTGGTGGTCCTAGTGGACCCCATGAATCAACAATGATGATCAACTCTCAGCCTCCCAGGCACATGCAAACTGAGCAAAACTGTGACGCCTTTGCAGGCTGCCTTGAGAGTGGAAAGCTGTTTCTCCCTCTGTTGCTCGTGGGTGACACAAGCCAACGTTCTTCATTCCTCACAACGCTGTTCAAACTCCTGCACAGACTCCGTGGCCATAGGAAAGCCTCTGGGCCCCAGCCCAAGTCTGCAAGGCAGGAAACGTGGTAGAAAGCAAGGCACTTAGTTCCCAAAGCCCTGGACACCTGTGTCCTCCGGTCCCTCCCTACTCAAAATGTGGCGTGTGGATCTGTGGCCTGGCAGGGCCTGGGAACTTCCTAGACATGCCCAGGCCTCCTGAATAATCGAAACCAGCTTTTTACTAATTTCCTGGACGATTCTTGGCTTGCTCAAGTTTGGGAAGCACAGCTCCGGTCTGCCCGGGTAAAGCCTGCTGTGCGGCACTGACAAGCTTGCGCACAGAACAGTGTTGCCACGCGTGTTCCCGTCCTGTGACCTCATGGCACAGAGGAGACAACGCAAGTGCCTTGCGATATGTGCGGGAGGCCGCGTGTTGCCGCCTGGCAGCGTTCTGTAGGGTTGTGTGTCCGCTGAGCGCCCTGGCAGTGTGCCCCGACCACGCCCCGCCCCGCGGGCACCCAGCTGGATCAAATCCTGGCCGCCCTGGACCCGCCGTCTGGGTCTGTGCACAGACCGTGCGCACGCTGCAGCGTCACACGGAAACGCTCCCGAGACCCTGGTGCGGGGCTGCAGGGAGGGGGAACAGGTGCAGGAGGGTACCTGTGCAAAAGACACCCTGCGGGTCCCCAAGACCACGGGTCCCCCCACTTCCAGGACCCGGCAGCCTGTGGAACTTACAGCTACTGCTGATCACAGGTAAAGGACGAAAACAAAGTCAGCAAAGGGACAGGGGACAGGAAGCAGAGTCCAGGGACACCAAGTGTGAGCTCCCACGATGTCCTCGCAGGGGAGCCACACCGGACAGGCTAAATGCCTCCAACACTGAGCTATGACAACATGTGTAAAACGTTGTCACCACGGAAGTTCATCAGGGACTCTACACCCAGGTTTCTACTGAGGGCTCGTCACATGGACACCCTCTGCCCACATGTACCAAAATTCCAGACTCCCGGACGGAAAGCAGGTGTGGCACAAACGGTGTGGGCACAGCGAGCGCCTCCTGCCAGTCAGGGGCGGGGGGCCTCCAGAGACCCCTGTTTCAAGACACCAGCCGGGGGCCAGACCCGCAGGCCGGCCTTTCTGAGTGACTGGTCTCGGGCCTGCCGTGTGAACCATTTTCTGTGCAGATGATTTTTTTTTTTAAAGACATGTTGGAATATAGTGATTGTTCTCTACTAACCATGCCATTTTAAATTGAAATTGCAGGAATTAAGTTACATATGGCAAAGAACTCCTTGATAAAAAAGGGTCCGTGAGAGCAAGAATGCTTAGAGTGAGTTCTCTGTTCTGTGCTGTCTTCCTTCCACAGCCACCATCTCCTAATTTATAATAATTCCACACGGGTAATAAGACACAACTCTGCATACTAGACAGTCGCTCCGGCACCCAGGACTTCCTCGGCTCGGTGAGGGGCATGTGGACGTCCTCAAAGCTGTTTGTCGGGGGGAGACGCACCCTCCACCCACGCCCGGTCCCTCAGCCCCTGAGCACAGTCCCTGACAGCCATCAACAAGCCCAGGCCCCAGGGACAGTAATTACTCAGTCAAAGGTATTTCTGCAAAGTTTGAAATTAACTGCCATTGACCATACATGTTAAATCTTAGCTCAGAATAAAAATCGACCGCAATTCCATCGCACACTTAGAGCCGCACGTGGGGTCTTCTCCGCAGCCAGATCCTTGTTTTCACTCCATTACGGGGGACCCAAGACCACAGACGGACACAGAGAAACTGTCACCAGCACCCCTCACTCAGCAGATGCAGAAGGAAAAGTGACATGAACCTATTTTAATGCCTTTTGACTAGCCAAAGGATTAGCATAATTTGACAAGACCTAAGCCAGAGAAGACGGAGATTGGGTAAGTTAGAATTTTAATAAAAACCAAAACTGAGCCACATTCCGCAGTTCAGATCCCCCCGGCGCCACTCACGTTTCAGTCACCGCGTGAGGAATGTGGGGACTTCGGATGAACCTGCGGCCCTTCCCAGGGACCGGCACATTTTGTCGTTCACCCTCGCGGAGGTCGCCTGCGAGACTCTCGTTCCTCTCCCCGCTCACGTGGGGTCTGCCGTCGTCAGCTCAGCTGACACGCTCTGGTGGGACGTGAGCGGCGAGCCCACCCGCGAGCCCTGCGCCTGCGGCCCGTGTGCGTCAGATGCAGCCCCTGCTCGGCTTGCGGGGGGCCGGGAGCAGCCTCCCGCGTCCTTCCGTCTGGAAACGTTGCCACCTCCGTCCGCGGAGACCGCCCAGGGCAGGGAGGCTGGAGAGGACATCGTCCTCCCTGTGGGGCAAGGCCAACCCACCGCAGTGGCCTGAGCACGGGGAGAGGTGGCCCAGGGGACCCGCGGCGCAGCCCGACTTGCGAGCTCGCGCTGATCGACCTCAGGCCTCCAGCCGGGTGCCCGGGGTCTGGCTCACCGGGATGGAAACGCACCCGGGGCCACGGCGTCATCTGAAACCCTGAGACACACATGGGCAGAGCCACTCCTGGTCAGGCTGCTCAGTGGTGCCACCGCCGCAGGCAACGTGGCTCCTCTGTTAACAGATGAAAATGTAGCTATGATTTAGCCAAGGTTTTTTTGCTTTGAGATTAAAGACTCAAAATTTTCTGCAGGTGTCATTTCTCTTGAACGAGATATGTTCTGTGCCCCTGGGGGTCTCAGGATGAACCTTCAGAAAAGCTGTTACCCACAGTCGCACAGGGATGTGGCGTGCGTTGCTCTAACGTTCTCTGTGCCCCACCATGTTTGTAATTTGAAACTTACACAATTGAAAATAAATATATTTTCTTTTTAGAGGCATTCAAAAAAGAGAGTGCTTCCGGACGATTGTCAAGGGCTCGATTTTCGCGTGGCATGCTCCGGAAAAAACCGAGCTCTGATCTCGAGCTCCGAGGCTGCTGTCCCGAGGCTCCCCGGCTGTGGGCATGTCGTGGCAGGTGTTGGCCTGCTAGTGGGTCACCAAAAGCCAGGGCAGATCAGGACAGTTCCCCGAGCTGTACAAATGAACCCCATCAAAGCTCGGAGGCAGAGATATCTATCAGGATGGCAGCACTCTGTGTACAGGGTAATCGCCGCTCCTGGAGCTGGAAGAAAAACCCGGTGGCTGATTCAAAAAGGGACAAAAATCTCATCTAGAGGAGACCCTGGTGGAGCTCTCGATGCAGTGTCAGACCATGTCCTTGAGGGAACCTGAGAAATCTTCCAAAATGCAAACAGCAGGAGACTTTCCGCAGTGGCTCCTCATAGCCAGGAGGTTTTTAAATCCACGTTCCCGCAGCCCCCAGGCACAGGGCTGGGAGGTCCTTAGAGGGTCCCCCTGAGGTCCCACAACAAGGGGCAATGCCGGGGAGGGTGGGGTCGCAGAGCACCCCACGGCCGCTCCCGCAGCAAGCCCTCCGTGTGTGTGCACAGCCAGCCTCCAAGCAAGACACCATCTGAGCAAGGGCTTGTGTCCAGCAACAGTCCATGACCGCATTTTACACGTGACTAAAAGGATCAGTGTCCCCGTGCAAGGAGATCTGAACTCAGCTCTTTCCCCTCTGCCCCGAGGTGCCTGTGATGACAGCACCCCGTGCTCGTGTCCCAGCAGGACGGGCTGGAGGGGAGGTCTGGGGACACGTCCGTCCAGGCTGAGGCCAGGAAGGCACGCACGATCATTGCTGGCACTGGGGCTTGTGCTGTTGTATTTATTCTTCACCTTTTCTTCCTCCGGCCTGTGACCATGTGGCAGGCCAAGTGACAGTCCGGAAGACGCCCAGGCCTTCATTCTCCGGAACTGCGAATGTGGTGTGAGTAGCAAGAGGGAATCTGCAGGGTAATCACGGTTACAGCCCTTGTGACAGGGAGGCCACCCTGTGTTGTCCTAGTTTGCCGATCTCATCCATCTCATCGTAAGAGCCCCTGAAAGCAGAGAACCTTCTCCACCTGGAGGCAGCTGGAAAGGACGCTGGCGAGGTCTGAGGCAGCGGAGGGGCCGCATGGGAGGCAGGACAAGGAGTGTGGCCCCTTTAGAGCAATGACTGGCTTTGGCCTGCAAGGCAAGGGAGACTTCAGTCCTATGATCAGAAGATTCCAAATGCCACCAGCAACCTGCAGGAACTTGGAAGTGGGTGTGTTTCTAGAGCCCCCAGTGAGGAAAACTGTTCTGCCGACGCTTTGGCCTCGCCCGTGAGACTACACGGAGGACCCAGGGCCCCCTTGTGCCTGGGCTCCGGGCCACATCATGTGAGTGACAGACCTGTGTGCTCAGCAGCCTCTAAGGTTACGGTGACTTTCTTTACAGCAGCAACAGAAAACTAACACCGGTGACTGTTTTATTTTACCTCTCAAGGAAGTAAAAGTCCTAGAGACGCTTCATAAGGGGCACATCGTAGATGCCGCGGGGGAATCCCAAAGAGACCCCGTGAAACACCCAGGCTGGTTCTTGGCTTATTGAAAATAAAGCAGCAAAGGGACAATTACTAATCCACGAGAAAGGAGATCATGGCCCTGAAGAACTTAGTAAAGAAGAAAACGAAACAGGTTTAGCTTTAGTTTTAAAAGATGGGCAGTTCTGCCCCGCACTGGCGAGTTGGCAGAATTCTTTCCCACCGTTACTCCCTCCGTTCTCCACAGTTCTGTGAGGTGTGATTATTTATATTTTATGTAAATGTGCCGTGAGGCTACCAAGCATCGTCAGGGGAAAGCAGAGATAGAACGGGATTCACGAGCACAGACCTAAAACCCGCCAGGGTGGTGGCCCTTGTGTCTGGCAGAGTCCCAGGCCTTGCAGTCTGCAGGGGCCCCAGGGAAGGCGTCCAGGCTCCACATGCTCCTGTCCCTGTCCCTGTGCCCCTGTCCACCCACATCCCGGCCGCGGCAGAAACTCACCACTCACTGCTCAGGCACGCTCGCTCCCCAGCTGTGGGTCTACCTGCCCGGCACCCTCCCACCCACGCTGCCCTCCCTGGTCACCCTCGTCAACTGTGCCCAGCACTCTGGAGTCCCTGGCACCTCTCCTCTGAAATGGCTCCTGGCGGCTCCAAACATGTCCCCTCTGAGAGCCCACCCCGGCGTCACGCACCTGGGTGGAGGCTCTGCTGTATCATTTAGGGACACGTCTGCCCCTGGCCCCAGCTGGACTGCAGAAGCCTTGAGCAGAGAGCGTTCTCACCTCCTGTCCCCAGACTCTGGCCCAATGCCGGCCACTAGCGGACGTCCAGCAAGTAATTATTAATACTTTCTTTGTTGTCGTAGGAGGGCAGGGCGGCATCCCAGCCTTTGTCCACACCTTTGAGTTAAGGCTCTGTGGCAGGTCATCTCTCCTCTCTCCACCCTGTGAATTCCAACACAGCTACTGCAGCCGCAGAAACTTCTCACACAGCAGTTACCTGATGCGCTTGTGCCTTGACTTTTTGACCACTGGTGAACCGTCAGACAGCATGGTTTGCAGTGAGGATGGCATGACAAGTAATTTGGAAGGTCGCAGGAATCCTAAAAGACACATACTGGTGAGGCAAAGCGGGGAGAAGGGATCCCAGCCGGGAGTTGCAGACCCATGGCTGGCGGGTGCGAGCAAGTGTGAGGCGGGTGAACAGTGGTCTTCAACACGAGTGTCCCCAGGCAGCCTTAGGAGCGTGAGGTGGGGGCATTTCCTTCCCCAGCGACGGATTCCGGCAAGGAGTCGTGGGCAGAGAGCCCGGTGAGCCTCCTCTGAGCCGCGGCGAGTCACCTCACAGAACTGCCGCTTTCTTCACCGCATTTGGAGACATTGGAGACTGGGGTGGGCTCTCCACCAGACGGGGTCCCTGGGAGATTACGCTGCACTCAGCTGGCCAGCACTCCCTCCATGAACCTCCAGTAGGAGGTTTTAAACTACCGACCATTTAGAATTGTTTATTACCACAAAACAACTTAGCTTATCATTGAGGATACCAGAACCGGTACCAGAAGTGGGGCGCCACCACAGCACACAGCCCGGAACACATGGCCTTGGCTTCGGGGACAGGTATAAGCCAATGAGAAAACTGGTGGTTGAGCCTGTGCGGGTGTTGGTTCATCTTATGTAAGAAGCTGTAAAACATTTAATGAAGCTTCCCCGTGGTGACCCGGACGGCATACGATGCACCTATCTGGGCTGCTGTCTACGGGAAGAGAGCCTGGCGGTCAGCCAACGCATGTGCCAGTCACTGCTGACCGAACGTGACAAGACGCTACAGAAGAGATTGCAGTTTATAAAAGAAAGAAGGGAATAGAGAAATTAGGGGGCTTTCAGAGTTGGAAGGTATAATTTCGTCCCATCAGAGACACGGCCACCAAGTCCTTTGTTAGAACTTCTGAATAGATTGGGATATCTCAGGGCGAAGGTCACGCTTTCAATAGCCAAAGTGTTCAGGGGACAAGAAGGAAGCTACGCTGTGTCATCAAACCAGGTGAGCTCATTAAAGGGAGAGACCGTGGCTCAGACTGAGAGACTAGCAGGGCACAAAGGAACACAGAATCAGAGCACATGTAAAAAGGACATCTAGGATTGGAAAAAGAAGAGAAATGTGTGCAATTTATCAATTTTTAAATTAAATAATTTTTTAAAATCATGGCCCAGTGTGGTTTAGTCCAGAATTTCAAGGTTACTTTAATATCCAAAAGTCATTTATTAATTAATATTAATTATTAATTAACTAACTATTCACATTAAGAGGCAACAGAAAGTGATCTCAAAAATGGATATCTGGAAATATCTGAGTCTGGTAATTGGCACATGGAGTGGACTGTAATCCAACAGAATAGAAGCCTGTTGTGTTGTATGTGTAGTTTTTGTTTTTAATTTTGGTAATACACACACATATATACACACACATATATGTAATTTACCATTTTAACTATTTTTAAGTGTACAGTTCAGTGGCATTAAGTACCCTTACGTTACTGTGCAATCACTATCACCATCTATTTCCAGAAATTTTTCATCTTCCAAAACTGAAGCTCTATCCTCATTAAACACTCACTCCCCTCCCCCTCCCCCAGCCTGGGCATCCACCACCCCGTGTTCTGTCCCGTGAGTTTGGCCACTCTGGCGCCCATGCAGTGGAACCCTGCCACACTCGTCCCTTCACAACTGGCCTGCTCATTTCACCTGCACGAGGTCTTCATGGTTCATACATGTTGTAACGTGTCAGAATTTCTTTTTAAGGATGAATAATATTCCAGTGTACAGATATACCATATTTTGCTTGTTCATTCATCTGTGGACGGACACCCAGGTCGATTCCACTTTTTAGCTATCATGAATAATGCTGCTATGAACACGGGCACACAGATATCTGTTCTAGTCCCTGCTTCCGATTCTTTTGAATATGGACCAAGAAGTGAGACGGCTGGATCCCACAGTAGTTCCATCTTTACGTTTCTGAGGCAGCGCCGTCCTGTTTCCCATAGCGGCTGCACCACGCTACATTTGCACCAGCAGTGCACAGGGCTCCCGCTTCCCTACATCCTGGTCAACACTTATTTTCCTTTTTGGACAGTGGCCATCCCGACAGATATGCAGTAGCACCTCCTTGTGATTCTGATTTGCATTTTCCTGATGGTCAGTGATGCAGAGCATCTTCAGGTGCTTATTGGCCATATGTACATCTTCTCCAGAGACATGTCTGTTCCAGTCCTTTGCCTGTTTTTTTTGTTTCCTTATTGAGTTGTAGGAATTCTTTATCATTATAGGTATTAGTCCCTTACCAGCCATATGGTTGCAAGTAATTTCTCCCATTCTGGGTTTCCTTCCACGCTTGAGTGTCCTTTGATGTACCTAGAAACTTGCTGTGTTTGTGAGATACTTCTGTCCTTCCAAAGAAACCATGAGCTGGGATGAAAAGACTCCATAGAAATAAATGAGATTATGCACGTATGACACTGGGCACAACATCCATGCACTGTTGTTTTCAGTGGGTGTCAGTTTTAGTGTACATTTGTTCTAATGGTGCAACCATTGGTGATAATTCTACCGTCACTTCAACAATTTCAGAGATTATTTTCTTAATTCTTTTTGGAACCATCTTACAAAACACATTTTAAAAATCTCAAAGATAATCAGTCTCGTTATTTATAAATATATTTTACATTATGCTCCTAAATAAATATTATAGTATTTGTTTGCTGGTTATTGGGTTTGCATTTCAATTTCTTTCACCTTCCAATTTTTACGAGACTTTGGGCCACTTCTACATAGAAAAACTACCCTCGGCAAAAGAATATTTGTCGCCCAGGAAGTACCTAGAACGGGAGTTTCGTGGGGATCCTAAGGATTCTGAATCTTTACTACCATGGCTTAAAAGAAGCCTTGTGTTAAAATGGGCCTCCCAACTGAAGATGTCATCTTTAAGAGAAAAAATATTAACTTAAAAATATGCCCATCGTGAAAACAACCACCTTATCACTTGCCTCGGGTAGCTCAAAAACTCTACTGATCCTCAGTATTGTGACTGTGGTGTTGACACCCTCCAGTCTTCTGACGCAACTGGACATGGGCCACACTCTTCCTCTGCGTCCTGTCTGTCACCACGTCAGACAGCCGGCACCACCCCTGTGCCTTCTGCAGGATGGCGGGACCAGCCAGACACACTGGTGGAGAGGCTGGAAACCCATGGGCGGTTTTGATGCCACGCCACTGTGGAGCGGTGACTGGCATTCATCGCCAGGGACAGAGCTCTGTACTAAGCAGAAGAGGGAAAAAGCCATTCATTTATTCAGCCAAGAACTCTGAACACTGGCAAATACCCCATCCTAAAAGTCAAGTGTGCCTGGGTACGCAGCGATTCGACGGGGCCGAAAACCACGTATGTTGTGACGGGGACCAGGAAGGTCTGTGCTCCTCCTGTGTGAAATCGCTACAGAACGGGAGCAGCACCGTTTATATTTGCCAGCTCAGGTTGGATCTTTTCACCTGGTTGGGTCCATCCAGCCTGTCCTTCAGGTATGTGCTTCCCAGGTGATGGTTTGCATAACTCAATCTGAAACACAGAAACCAGTGAAGTTCTGACAAGCTGATGGTTTGGTCTATGTTTTCACGTGCAGATATTGCTGCACTAGCTTCAGTACCTGTATTTTTGCAGTGTCTTAAGCTCCAATCCTGAAATAATGATGCCCTGTGCGAGCACCTGGCTGGGTCTCGGCGCGGACGCAGGGTGCTCGGCCAGAATGGATTCAGACAAAGACATTAAAGTCTGCGTCCCCCAAACGCTCTGCGCCGCGCGGAGCCAGCGGTGTGTATAAATTACAGACTCAACATCACAAAGTTACTAAAAGCCAAAGAAGAATGAGAGAAATGCCAAAGAACACATCTCCTATCACATGACATTCCCAGGGTGGTGGGTACAGGGAGATCAAAGCAGAACCTTGAGGGATGAAATTTAGTTTAATGTGGAAGTTGGCAAACAAAATTTGAGTGAAAGTTAAATGGAAAGATTCTTCGGGAAGCAACTCTATTACCTGTTTATTTTTAATCCATTTCTAATGGACAGGGAATGTTTGGGGAAGTTTCTCAATTTTCCGTGCCTTGAGACTGAATAGCTGTGGTAGGGACATGACACCAAAGCAAGCGTGTGTTGGAATATCAGGGCAGGGTCCCCAAACGCTGCTCAGCCATGGAGTTCCAGCAGTCTCGGGGTAAATACAAAATATAAAACAGTGCAGCATACGTAGGCTTCAAGCTGATAACCATGCTTGGAAAGAATTATTCCTTATTCCTTATTCTGAGACTATATCTTTCCATGGTTTGAAGGTTACAAATGATCTTTCTTTTACAGAATATGTTGATAGTATATAGTAGTAATTGTGGGGGTTTTGGTTGTTTATTTTTAATGCCTTTTTTTGCAAAATAAAAGCTGACAGAGTTCTGTGCAGCCTACAATTAATCTATTTTAATTAATAGTTCATAAACATTTAAAAGTTCCAATCCACTCTTTAAGAAAGCAAATTAGGCCGTGGGGCAGGAGTGCGGTGTGAGCAGACGTGGGTGGAGGGAGAAGCAGGTGGAGGCAGAGGTGCAGGCGGGGCTGGGGGAGACGGCAAGGAAAGGCTCTGTCCGCAGGGGCTGCGATGCCTCGGCCAGTTCTCACCCTCAGGGATGTGGCGGGACCCTCTCCCCACGTCCCTCCCTCCATTCCAGCCGAGGTGAGGAAGTGCCTCGCTGGGGAGAAGGCGTGGAGTCGGAGCGCAGGGGTGGAACTAGAGAAGTTTGATGCATTGCTTCAGACAGCTGAGGATGTCTGACAGGGGTGACAGGCCTCTTCGTTCCACGTGGAGTCAAGGACATTTGTCTATAGACTCTGCTCTTTAGGCGTCACGGAGCTGGCAGGTGATGACACTCCTTGGCTGTGCGCTGCCAAACGTGAACAAACCTGGTGGGGCAGGTGGAATCCAAACCAGGAATGTCAGCCTCTGCTTTGAAAGAACAATCAACTCCTCCGCTAAACGCGGGATCTTCAACTGGAAACGTGTAGTCCCGCAGACCACGTGATCAGCTCGCGACCCGCACCCAGCAGGCCGACAGGAAACAAAATGGCGTAAGATCAGCGCCTTCCAAACTCAGCTGTGTAGGAATAGTCTCTGCTCTGCGGCTCGGCTGCTCTCAGCCCGAAGGGGGGTGCATAGCGTGGTGGCCGTGCAGCAGTGATCTCTGGAGGCCGACACAGGTTCGCCAAGCTCTGGCCAGAGATGCACCACCTACACCCAGCTCACTAATGCTGTCGTGCCCTCAGACTTGCCCAGAGTCGCTGCATGTACCATCTCAGTGGTTGAAATAAAGAAACGAGGCGTGAATCAGAGAAAGCTAAACCAAGCGAGGAACTCAGAAGACTAGACTTAGGTTTTTTTACCTTCAAGTCCTGCTATCAGAGACGTCTCCCCGATGGGTAAGTCACCAGGGGGGTGCTGTGCGCCTTCCCCAGCCGACAGGGTTGCAGATGCTAAACCCTGAGATGGACACAGGGCCCAGGCATCTGTGCCCTGCTGGGAGGGCCACAGCGGCCACAGGGGCCAGCAGGGACCACCGGGCTCCACTGGATGTCGGCAGTGGCCGGGGGCAGCATAGCCCCTCACTGAAGAAGTCTGTGGCCCCCACAGTGGGAAGTCCTTTCTCCCCTCAGGTCACAGAGAAGTAGAGAACGTTCCTCATCCACCACTAGGACTGCGCCCGGAGAAGTCCTGGGAGGAGTCTGGACTGTGCCCAACAAGGACAACAGCGGTGCTTTGCGTAAACCCTCCTTTCCAAGTAATCTCCTGGACACATTCATCAGATAACATGTTTTTGTTTTGTTTTGTTGTTTTGTTTTTCCCTTTAGCCCCTGGAAAGCAGAAAGTGAAGTTGTGTGAGGCTCGTGCACTTTGGCCTCACCCCGGGCTGCACCTGCTCAGGCCTGGGCTCCCCGCTGGCCAGTTCCTTGCGAAGGCGCCAGGTGCCATTTTGCACTGACTCAGAGGCCCCTGTGACAAAGTGGGGCTGAACTAAAGGGGAACTGCCACTTTGCAAATTTGATTTTAAATGTTTAGGGCTTAAAAATGCATATCTGCAAAGAAGGAATATTTAATTTTGAAACAACTATTTTTCTTATTATGAAAGTGCTATGTGTTTACCAAAAAATAATCAAGTAATACAGACAGCAACAAAGAAGAAAGGGGAAAACTGTCTGCTTGAGGACTTGACACATTTTCAATTTAAATTTTGCTCAGTGTCCTCCAGAAAAGCTGCAGCCTTGGAGGTGGGCACCCACCCTCAGCAGCCCTCACCCCACACGCTGCCGATGGGCAAATACTTGCCAGTTTAAAATAGGGACATTTTATTTAAATTTGATTCATATTTTCTACTATCAGCAAGATTAAACACCTTTGATAGGGTTAACAGGCCGTGCATGTCGTTGCTGATGTTGCTATGAATGATCTGCTCTTTTTTTTTTTTTATTTCAGCATATCATGGGGGTACAAATGTTTAGGTTATATACATTGCCTTTGCCCCACCCGAATCAGAGCTTGAAGCGTGTACATCCCCCAGATGGTGCACACCACACCCATTAGGTATGAATATCCCCATCCTCCCTCGCCCTCCACCTGCCCAACACCCGATGAATGTTACTACCATATGTGCACATTAGTGTTGATCAGTTAAAACCAATATGATGGTGAGTACACGTGGTGCCTGTTTTTCCATTCTTGTGATACTTCACTTAGCAGAATGGGCTCCAGCTCTATCCAGGATAACACAAGAGGTGCTAGATCACCGTTGTTTTTTGTGGCTGAGTAGAACTCCATGGTATGCATATACCACATTTTATTAATCCACTCATGTATTGATGGGCACTTGGGTTGTTTCTGCATCTTTGCAATTGTAAATTTTGCTGTTATAAACATTCGGGTGTAGATGTCTTTGTTATAGAATGTCTTTTGTTCCTTTGGGTAGATGCCCAGTAATGGGATTGCTGGATCAAATGGTAGTTCTACTTATAGCTCTTTGAAGTATCTCCATACTATTTTCCACAGTGGATGCACTAGTTTGCAGTCCCACCAGCAGAGTATGAGTGTTCCTGTCTCTCTGCAACCACACCAACATTTATTGTTTTGGGACTTTTTGATAAAGGCCATTCTCACTGGGGATAAGTGATATCTCATTGTGGTTTTGATTTGCATTTCCCTGATGATTAGAGATGTTGAGCATTTTTTCATGTTTGTTGGCCATTAGTCTGTCTTCTTTTGAAAAGTTTCTGTTCATGTCCTTTGCCGATTTTTTCATGGGGTTGTTTGATTTTTTCTTGCTGATTATCCTGAGTTCTTTGTGGATTCTATTTATCAGCCCTTTATCATTCTAGAATGATCAGTTCTTAAACTCTAATTTTCTATTTGGATGTGTATCTCTCCTTCTTGATTTATATGGCTCTTTTTTGTCAGAAATATTGCAATTTTTTCCCATTTTACTATTTCTTTTAACTTTATTTTTTTGTTTGCCCTCCATGAGCTTTCAATTTCTATTGGTCAAATTTTTTTTATTCTTTTTGAGAATAATTCAGATTTATACTTGGAAAGCCCTTCCCCAAACCAATGCATTTAATAATACAAATTCTACTTCCTTTTCTTCCTGAATTTTTGTGGTTTTATTTTCATATTTGGATATTTTTTTCACCTTAAATTTATTTTGGGGAAAAGTTATATTTGTATTTTATAAGATGAATTTTTCCCCAGTTATGTATGTTTTGCGTAACAGTCCTTTTCAGGATGGCTGGCCGAGAGTCGCACGGGGCAGTGAACATTCACCACCCTCTCACCAGCGCCAGTGTGCCTTCGTTGTGTTCTGTTTGTCAGACGCCACTCCCTGGATCATCCTTCCTGGGACCAGGAATTCAATCCCACTGGCTGTTTTGACTCTTCCTAGATAAGTGCACCATGACTGTAATGACTGAAAAATTTTTGTACAGTATATGACTAACTCTCATAGGAGAGTTTTTAAAATAAGTCATCACGGATAAAAATATGCAATGACTTATGTAAAACTCACACTAAGCGAATAATAGAAGACGAAAAGAGAAACATTTGTATCGACAAGTTGGAAGAAGATCTAGAAGACAGGCTTACCCAGTGTCATGTTGACACAGAGCTCGCTCACACCGGCGACAGACCCGACTTCGGGAAGCGCGGGGATCGGAACTAACCAGCCAAAGCCGGGTGACTGCAGCGTGCGCTCACGTCAGCAAACCTGCTCTGCTGGCGCCGGGCGGGGAAGCTCTGGGTGACCACGGCCTCTTGTGAAAGCCAGAGAGGGCTGCAGGGGGAAGGGCAGCCCCCAGTGGAGTCTGGGGACACCGCATGTGGTCTCCTCAACCAGCAGAGCGTCCCCGGGGGCTCCCTACTGCCGCACGGCCTCTTAGCACTGTTCCCCCCACGAGAGTTGACAGCGACTTGCGGACAGGGGTCCCCTCTGCACAGAAGTAATAATCTGAGTCTTAAGTCTGGACTCTCCTGCAAGCGTTCTCTTAACACTGTTTTTAGAAAAACAATCCTTTTACCAACCAAAACAGTTATATTTACCAAGCAGACCACCAACCACTATGTGAATACTTTTTGCAAAGGAGCTTCTAAGAACATTTGAATTTTACTTACGTCAACTGAGTTGAGTGCAGGTGGAGGGGAAAAAGAAGCCCTTAAGTTTCATGAAGGAGGAATGCACACGGCTCACCACTCTGAAGTTAGGGGCATCTCAAAGATGAAAACTGCACGGACAGCGCGAGAGGCTGGAGCTGATCGTGAATCTAAAAGGCAACGCGGAAAAAGACAGTGGGAAGAACACAGATCTGAAAATACATCTGGGTCATTTTCCAGAAAATAAAAGGTGGAGACTAAGGCATGTTCTCCCCTCAGTTTGGGAAACGGAAAGAGGTGGAAGGAAGAAAGAAGAGGAAGAGGGAATGGAGGCGGAGAGGAAGAGGAGGAACCTGGGGGAGGAGCAGTGCCCGCTCGGGCAGGTGTCTGAAACGCCAGGTGAACACGGAGACCATAGGTGTGGCTCAGCCTCCCGAACCTGGGCCCAGGTCCGAGCCCGCCCTCAGGTGGGCAGCCCTGCACCCCTCTCCCAGCGCAGACAGCACGGAATCCCCGACCTCCACGGCGGGGAGCAGAGGGGCGTCCCCTTCCTCACCACAGACATCCCCACCCATGGCAAGGCAGGCGCCCCCATGCTGAGTTGCCCTCAGCGCAAGTTTTCTCCTGGAGTCAGCGCTGGGCAGTGCTGGGCAGAGAGCAGCGGTCGGAAGGCCTGGGGGGAGGGGGCTTTCCTGCGAGGGGCCGGCACCTTCCCAGGGTGTAGAGCTCCGCACAAATGGGCGTCCAGGGTGAGGTCCTCTCCCGAGCTGGAGATTGCCCCGTCTCTGCCACGACGGAACGCGCCCACTCCCGGACGGAGAGATCAGAGCTATAGAAGGCCCCTTGGAGGGAGCCGAGGGATTCCAAATGCTGCCTTTTGTGAGCGGCGGCCTGGGAACGCGGGGCGAGGGTCCCGCTCGGGGCCTGGGTCTGCTCCTGCCTCGCCCCTGCGGTTGCCCTGAGGCCTCTGAGCCAGCTGGAAATGTGAGCACAGTTCATCCCAGATAAAGCCACAGAACAACCACGGTAGCATCTCAGGGGCCACGTGCTCACCCCACCCAGGCCACTATTTCAGCCAGTGCTCCCTCTGCCCACCCACAACGATTTTAAGTGACTGATAAAAGTAACACCACTGCTCGTTTACTTGTCCAAACACAGTTTGGAAAGTGCCGGGTTATACTTCAATGTTTAATTGCTACCAAAATATTTGTATGTCAAGTAAACAGTTATAGATAAAAGAAAGGCATTGTTCAGAAAATGAATTAATTAGTATTTAATTGCTATAACTTGCAATTAATCTGTTAATATGAGGAACGCAAGCTTGTAACAAATTAGTGACAAACAAAAGAAACCAAGGTGGAATGAAGGATCCATGGCCAAGTCCATAACCCAGGAGAACGCTGACCTCCTGAAGCTCTCAGTGGAGCTCCGTGTTGGAATCTCAAGGTATTTACGTGGGTTAAAGCTCAGTTTTTCTTTCTAACCTCAAAAGTCTTTCTCAATGGCCAAGGTGCCTTCAGTATTAGTGTTGATGACTCACTCCGAGGTGATGCAAACCCCTTGGCGGGAGTGGGTGTCTTCAGTTGAGAGCACATCTGACAATCATTGGCTCACGGGAGCAGGGAGGGAGAGGGGAGGGAGGTGTGTTTGGAAGGACACAAACCCCAGATGTTCACTGCCTGCCCTGGCACTTCCTGGCAAACCTGAACGTTCCGGCTCAGCCCAGGCCACCTCTTCTAGCAGCTTCTGTCCAGGAGGAGCGGGGTGACAGAGTGTGGGCTCTGGCCCAGGCGCCATCTGCCTTGCTCTGGTGGAGGGGTCCCCTTCCCGGCCTTCTCTGACCACCGGAGCTTGGGAGCCCTTTGGGGCAGACACATCCCAGTGCCCACGCCTGGCATGGCCCGGAAGACTCGGGCGGGACCTGACCGAAAGTCCGGTGAAGGCAGCTGGCTTCGCCTGGCAGGGCCCGGCCCAGGCCGTCCCACCCCCGCACCCCAGGGCACTGGCTCCGGCTGCTAATTAGGAGCCGACCCCACAGAAAACAGGGCTGCTCCTGCGGCCGGCGGCTCCCTCCCACGCCCGTCCACCCACCGCCAGCTCTAAAGGCCCCTCTGAATTGTTTGCTGTCAGCAGAACAAGTGAGTGCCCCGAGATCCCACAGACAACAAAGCCCGGCAGCGGCGTTTCACGCGGGTGATGTCACCCAGGTAAAATTGTACTGACAAGCTTTTAATTAAAGTTTTCCCACACATCTTTCCGCGGTCCCCGGAGCGATTATTCATTATGTGCCGACTGCCAGCCAATTGTGAGTCGGGAGGGAAGTGTTTTATTTTCAAAGCTCTTGCTGACAGCTAGAGAACACTTTGTTATACAATCTGTTTACGCTTTTTCACACATACACTCGCACACGCACGGCCGCTCTCGCTGAAGGGGATGGCTGCGCGGGTGTAGCCGGGCAGCAGTGTTGAAACGCATCTGGTGCTGAAGTAGCCGGGTGGAGCGGTGGGGGCAGCCAGCTCCTCTGTGAACCGTCTTGGCGAGACCCCCCCGGCTTGTCAAGGAGCCGCGACTCCGGGGAAGCACAGGTTTGGACAGGTGCAGGGAGCCGCGGCGGGAGCCCCCGGGAAAGTGGGAGCCCCACCGGGCACGTGCACGTGGCAGCCAGTGGCCACTTCTGGAAGAGCAACGGGAAGCTTGCATCACGCTCCGGCCCACACCGAGACAGCGCCCCACGTCCCTCTGTCCCTGAGAACCTGCCTCTGGGGGACGATCTCAGGAGCCAGCTGCACAGCAGGGCCCGGGGCTTCCTGTGCTTGTCGGGTGTCTGTGGGGAGCACGGGCCCTTCCTCAGTCCCTGCGTCACCAGGACAAAGACATGGGGGTGCGGAACCTGCTAACCTGCCCTGTCACGGTGACCACTGGGCATCCTGGCTCCCCCTGCCACGGCCTGCCTGGCCCCTCCCGGGGGTGGTGAAGGCTCCAGAACTGGCTCTGTTCAGGCCGTGCCCCCGCTAGCTGTCAGCCTGCACATGCAGCTCACTCTCTGGCCTCAGCGTCCCCCATGAACAACAAACTGAGAACAGGAGCACCCGACTCAGGGGGTGCGTCACAAATGACTCAAAAAGTGCCAGTTCATCAGAGTCCTTCAGTCATGAGAGGGTCCACGACACGTGTCCCCAAGCCTGTAGCACAGACCTGCACCCCCAAACCTGTAACACAGCCCTGCACCCCCAAACCTGTAATACAGTCCTATACCCCCAAGCCTGTAACATCACCCTGTACCCCCAAACCTGTAACATAGCCCTGCACCCCTAAACCTGTAATACAGCCCTGCACCCCCAAATCTGTAACACAGCCCTGCACCCCCAAACCTGTAACACAGCCCTGCACCCCAAACCTGTAATACAGTCATGCACCCCCAAATCTGTAACACAGCCCTGCACCCCAAACCTGTAACACAGCCCTGCACCCCCAAATCTGTAACACAGCCCTGCACCCCCAAACCTGTAATACAGCCCTGTACCCCCAAGCCTGTAACATCACACTGCACCCCCAACCTGTAACACAGCCCTGCACCCCCAAACCTGTAATACAGCCCTGCACCCCCAAACCTGTAACACAGCCCTGCACCCCCAAACCTGTAACACAGCCCTGCACCCCCAAACCTGTAATATAGTCCTGCACCCCCAAACCCATAACACAGCCCTGCACCCCAAACTTGTAATACAGCCCTATAACCCTAAGCCTGTAACATCACCCTGCACCCCCAAACCTGTAATACAGCCCTGCACCCCCAAACCTGTAATACAGCCCTGCACCCCAAACCTGTAACACAGCCCTGCACCCCCAAATCTGTAATACAGTCCTATACCCCCAAACCTGTAACACAGCCCTGCACCCCCAAACCTGTAACACAGCCCTGCACCCCCAAACCTGTAACACAGCCCTATAACCCTAAGCCTGTAACATCACCCTGCACCCCAAACCTGTAACAGGCCCTGCCCCGGGTCCTTTTCCTCCCTTTTGTGGTGGCTGCACACTGTGGTGCAGAGCTGGTCCTGGGCGCTGGGGCGGGGACTCGGACGCTTGAGGAACACGAGTGTGGATGTGCGAATCAGCAAGCGGAGGGAGGGAGGGATGGTGGACGGGTGGAGGGATTCCACTAACAAACTGGTAGAAAATCATCTATTCTCAGTTTTCTGGCAGGTTCACTACTTGTAATTGGTTTGGTTAATCTAACTTGGCATAATGCATGAGGCAAGTTTTTTTAAATGGCCAAAGGTGTTCGATGCTTCTCTCATTGAGTTGTGGGATCTAAAGCCTTTTCCCTTAAATCCTGAGTGGTTTTTGAGTCCCCAGCGCACACAATATGACGGAGGCATGTCCCTGCACAGCTAAAGCATGTCTGGACAGCCATGCAGTTTCCACCTTGCTCTTCCGAGCCATGTGCTGGGCCCTGAATCTCAAAGCCATGGGATAGGGAGCTTGGCCACATGCAAATCTTCTGGCTGACGGTCCCAGCTGAGCTCAGCATTTCAGCACCACACAGCTTCGCTAAGTTTTTCTTGAAATAGTTTTGTCCCCAACCTTGGGAACAGCCCAGACCTCATGTATTTCTACATAAGGCCCCAGACACTGCAAATCAGAGACACACTGTCTCCTCTGTGCCTGTTCAAATTCTTGATGCCTGAATACACGAGCCAAATGAAATGGCTGTTTACGCCACTAAGATTTGGGTGATTTGTTTTATATCAATAGGAACTGGAACAGAATTTGGCAGCTGGACGTGGGATTCTGCCATAACAGAAAACTTAAATACGTGGCATTGGCTTTAGGGCTGGAGGGAACTGGAGAGGATCGAGGAGACTTAGCAGAAGCCAAGAGAATCTCGTGGGAGGTGTCAGTGAAAACAAGATGAAAAGTAGGGAATATGTTACTAGAGGAAAGATGACTCTTACTACACAGTGGTGGAAATTCAGCAAAACTGTTGCCTGCACTGATGTACAAAATAGCAAATGTAGGCACAGAAATGATTAGACCAGGAGATTTTTAGGCAAAATGTTGAAAGTGTCAACTATTTTCTAACTGCACATCGTAACGTAAGGATAAAGAGGGATGGGTGGGTTACAGAAAGATTTATTCAGTTTGCAAGGAGAACTTAGAGAAAATATAAAGGGGGGGGGTGCCGCCCTGGACTGGAGGAGGCAGGAAGGACCCTCCCCTGGAGACTCTGGGAACAGTGAGTCCCTCCGACTCCTTGAGTTGGGAATTTGGCTTCTAGACTGTGAGAGAACAAATTTCCATCGTCTGAAGAAACACGGTTTTTGATCACGTGTTACGACAGCCACAGGAAGTGGATGCAGTGACCCTCCTGCATGTGTGTGAGGGTTAGGGTTAGGGTTTGGGTTCGGGTCAGGGTCAGGGAGGGCAAAGTGCCCCGTGGAGCAGGCCTGGCCTGGCGGTGGCGGAGGCCTGGTGGGCCTGGGCTGGGATCGCGGTTGGCTGAGCACGGCGTGGCCAGGAAGGGGCAGTGGGATGCCTGGCTCAGAGCCTGTGACTTACGCCTGAGGACAGGTGACGCACAAGTGGAGAGCGGCACGATGGCAGTGACGGGGACAGGAGTGCGGAGTGTGAGAGGGAGGGCAGCTCTCTCTCCTTCTCCTGGGACCATCCTTCCCCTTGCCTTGGACGGGTGGGGGCGTGTTTCCCAGGGCTGCTGTCACTATTCACACAGACTGGCCTGAAAGACACAAGTCACTGGAGGCCAGAACTGCGAGACCAAAGTTCCAGCTCGGCCGGTTCCTTCTGGAGGCTCTGAGTGCGCGTCCATCTGGCTCTGGCGTTGCTGGCGCTCCCCGGCGGTCCCGGCCTGTGGGCGCATCACTCCGGTGTGGTGTCTGCCTCCACCAGCACCCAGTGTTCTCCTGCAGGTCCCATCCCCCTCAGTGTCCCCCCAGGACACTCCCCAAACACGTAGGGTCCGTCCCAACCCAGAATAAGCTTTCTTGACATCCTTATTTGCACTTGGAAAGTCCCTTCTCCAAACGAGGTCACACTCTCAGTTTCCAGTGGCCGTACCTTTGGAGGAGACACTGTTCACCACTGTTGTCAGGCTTCACTGAGTGATGCCTGACTCACATGTCGGAAGGTCAAAGGTGTCCGGATGCGGCAGGGCCACCACTGGGGCGGGTTAGGGTTAGGGTTAGGGCTCAGCCACGCTCCAGGTTTGGACAGACGCCTAGGCGGACGCTTGCCCTCTGACGCGCAAGTGCATTTTGAAAGAACCCAGTGAGAGCCAAGTGAAAAAAGGTTTGTTTCACCTCTTGCATGTGTATCTTGTCAATATGTTAAGCATTTTATAACCCAGTCAACATGGATTCTAAGGTGAGGGCAAAAATTTAGTTCACCAATTCAAAACCCAGTGTGCAAGGGATATTTTTTAAAAAAGAAGTATGGGTATATTTTCTCAACATTTTTCTGGGGGCTTTATTTTGCATTTTGTCTTAGGAATTGAGACTCTGAAAATTCCGTGAGATCACAGATGCATCTTAGATTAGGAACCACCGCTCCGAAAAGGTCTAGTCCCCGACAGCACAAAACCTTCCTGCCTGAGAGAGTTACGCAGCCTCATTCCAGATATCTCAGTAGGGCCGAAGGTTTGACCTGATCATCTTCTGTGTTTGGCTTTCTTTGCATTTGAAGTGTGAGTTAATAAAGAAGGAATCTCTCTGCTCCACCATCCGGGTGTCAGGGGCATTGGGCAAATGTACCACTAGGGCACGAGTTAAATCTGCTCAGGGAGAGGTTTACACAAAGGTCACGGGGTGGTCCACGCTGGTCTGGAAGAGCCACAGCTGTGGTGTGTTTAGTGTCAGGTGGGAAGACGTGGAGCTACCTGGCAGGGGAGGGAGCTGCTTCCCCTGAGCCGGCTGTGACCAGCAGCAAAGCTCAGTGGCGTCTGCTCCCAGGCGTCCCTGCGTCCCTGTGCCGCTGGGCACCTACCCCCCAGTGACTGGCAAGCGCTCGGAACACTCCTTGGCGCCCTCAGAATAACTTTAGAGAAGAGCGTGAATTTGCCGGGAACATCCAGGACTCTGTGTGTCTCGCCTTTGAAGACTTTGGGAAATTTCGATTGCATGCCTAGTGCTGTAATTCATACTTCAGAAGATAAAGCTGATCTGGGGAAACGTAATTTTGACTAGTTCATTGGCAGGAGGTTGACTCTTCTCTCTGTGACACATCTGCAGACAATCTCCCCTCCAGGATCTGTTCTGGGGCTTCCCGGTTACCAAAGCCCGGCACATCTGCCCCGCATGAGTGGGGAGGACCGTGTGCGCGGTGCCAGCCCCCGCACACCTCTGCGACCCCGGCCCGACGTGGGCATGGAAAAGCTCCCACACGCAGACGCGGGGCTGAAAAGCCCTCTGGCTGCTGTCCTGACCCCACGTCCTGTCCTGATGAATCCTGAGGGCCCTCGTCTTGCTTCTCCCATTTGCTGTCTCAACCGCAGCTGGCTGGAAACTCGCTCCCGGCGGCCACAGGACACCCCACGCTCCTGCCTGCCCTGCGCCCCTCCCAGGGCTCCTTCTCTGTTTTCTTTGCTGGGTCCTCTCGCTCTGGTCCCTGGAATGTGTGGGCTCCTGAATGCTCCATCACCCACAGGGCCACCTGCTATCCCCCGAATCTCCAGTCTCTGCAACCCGCACCTGCACGCCAGGCCAGCCTCCCTCCCTGGACCTTTGGTCTGGGCGGACGGGACGGCCCTCTGCTCAGTCTGGTCACCACACTGGACCCCACCCACCTCCACGTCGCATGTTCGGCAGCTCTCCCGTCCCTGCACGCGCTGCCTGCCCCCCCGGGTGGCCAGGCCTGCACATCTCTGGACCACAACCACCGCCGCCCGCTCTCCCACCCAGCCCTCCCTGCACGTGAGCCCCGGTGTTCTGAGATGCTGGGGAGGTCTCGGGACCAGCTGCCCCACCTGCCTGTGGTCAGACCACTCCCTTGGGATGAGAACGTCAGGTCTGCCTCCCTGCAGGACACCTCCTCCAAGAAGCCTTCCCCATCTTCCCCACGCCCCAGCAGGACCTGACAGTCCCTTCCCCACTGTGCCCCTCTTACCCCGCGCATGCCTCGTCCACAGCACCATGTGCCAGCTTCCAGGGCCACAGGGATGGCGTGGTTTCCTCCTGCGCCCACGGCTCTCTCAGGGAAGGAGCACGAGCTGTCCATGGCTGGCAGCTCTTCATTCGTTCGTTCACTCACCCGCCTCACGGAGCTGGTATGTGAGCAGCTCTGCAGCCGCAGCCCTGGGGGGGCAGATCTGAACGCCGAGGGGTCGCGTGCCCATCAGGGCACATTCTCACACTCGTTGTCAGAGGTGGCACCATCCTGCATAAAAACGTGTGACCCTGATTAACCCAGAGGCCCACATGGTTGAATTCGTAGCAGAATCATGTTCAAAAGGCAAAAAATGCCCTGTTCCCAAGGGGGGAGGAGGAGGAACTGGGATGCTACGCTGGGCGTCCACGGGGCCCCCCAAGGAACCTGCAGATGGAGCCCAGACCGCCTCTAGGCAGACCACCTCCTTCCCCTCCATGGTCACTAATTCCTGGTAAACTCTCCAGGCTGCTGCCCCACGTAACTGACCCCGTTTCCCTGCCCCTCTGCTCCTCTGCGTCCCAGGGCTCAGCCAGGACACCCAGCCCTAAGCCCCCGCACTGTCCCCATCTCCCCACTGTGCCCCGACTCTCCGGGAGCCGGGCTGGCTGTGCTGGGCCCACGGAGGCAGGCACTGAGCTGGCCAGAGGGGAGGGGGCACCACTGCCAGGAGCCCTCCTCAGCTAACATTTCTGTCTGTTACTCAAACAGCAGGATTTTGCGAGGAACACGGCCACGGTGCTTCTGAAGTTCAGCCACTCCTGCCCATCCCTGGTCTGCCCCACACAGCCTGGCTTTGCAGCGAGCAAAGCCCGGAGCACCCCCAGCCAGGCCTCCCCACCGCATGGGGCCCGGCTGTGGGGCCCTTGCAGACAAGGTGTGCGGGAGCCCCTGCGGGGACCCCGGGAGCCGTTCTGCCCCATTGCTTCGTGGCGAAAGGAAAATAATAATAATTTCTAGGACTTGCAGATTCAGTCTCCCAAAGTGCTTTTCCAGGAACACGCTTTGAAAGAGCTCTATAGAAAATATGATCCCGGTCACACGCAACTGCAGACAGCCTCATGATTTAGGGGGCGAGACCACTGAAGGACTTCTGGAAGAGTTTTTTGTTTCTGAAATTTCAGAAGAAAAAAAAACACACATGCCTCCGAGCTGAGCCTACACCAGCGGCACTGAAAATTCCACGAGCTTTGCCGGGTCCTGCTAGCCCTGAGCATGGAAGACGGTTTGCTGTGAGGGTCTTCGGCTGAGCATCCCATGGTCAGGGGGTTGGCTCTAAAGGGCGCACATACAGCACAAGGTCCTGTACATTTTCTACAGAACACAGAGGAGGTATTCTAGAACAGTCTAGAACAGTGTGCAAGTGAACAAGCGAGTCGCCAGAGCATCTTTGGGGGACACACGGAGGTTGTTTCAGAACAAGTGTGCAAACGCTGGGTACTGGAGACCATAGAGTTGCCCAAGCAGGTTTCTGGGCACTGAGCAGCTCTCCAGCACCCACCGTATGCCCAGCCAACATTAGGCTCTGCAGAGAGAGGAAGAGGGCAGCGCGTCTGTCCCCACACGGCTGACACACGGCAGGGGCACACAGGTCTGCCGCAGGGGCCCGCGGTATGTGCAGAGTGTGGGCACCGTCACCCTGCAATGTGCCCAGACCCGAGGGGGGCACAGGAGCCTCGAGTCTGGCGAGAGGGGCTGCGTCGTGCTGGGGGAGGAGCCAAAGCTGTCTTTTTCTCACACAGAGCGGGGTGCCCCGAGCTGCTGCAGAAATTGACCGCAGAACTGCAAAATGTAAGAGGAGGAGCTAAAACCGCAGCCTTCCCTGAACAGAGTAACAGTTTAGCAAATTCAATTTTTTAAAAAATGTTCCAGTAAGCTGATGAGGTTTCAGATGGCTATCGATCCCAACTCTCATCTTTATCCACAAATTCTTAATAGCAAAATGCCGAAGGAAATCGATGTCTTTCCCGCCTCCTCTGCTGTCCTTGGGAACTCAGCATCAGACAGTGAAGAATCGTGTTTATTTCCTTCGAGGAGACACAGGAGACAAGCCCACCAGACCGCTGGAGAGGTGCCCGCTCGCCTGTGTCCCAAGGAGCACGGCGTAGCCCGAGCTGGCTGCGGAGCTGATCCCGTCGCAGGGACACGGACCTGCTCTCCCGCCCCCGCATGCCGGCCCGCCCAGGAGTATTTAGGTGCCACGGTGACGGTCAGTGGCCGCGTTCTGAGCAGCCGGCCCTGAGCACGTTGATGTTTCATTGAAGAACTGCCACAGCCGCATGACAGTTATACTATATCTTACGGGTAAGGAGACAGGACGATGTGCTAGATTAATACTTTGCCTTTTTAATCTATTAATCTACCACCTCTGGGACATGATTTTAAATCCACTCCAGAGCAAAGTGACTGAAAATCATTCTGGTCTGACAGCTTTAAAAGATCACAAGTGAAATGTGTTAAGAAGGTCTCAACCCATTGATAGCAAACAAGGACAGCTATCTGGGAATTCACCTGGCCCCGCAGAGAGCTCCACACCCTCCTGGTGAGGGCCTGAGGCCGGCGTCACGTGCCTGCAGGACGTTCCGTTGGATGGTTACAGGACGAGGGTCACGTTCCATCAGGGGCCCTGCGTGTCCGTCACTGGTGCATTTTGAGGATCGTCAGAGCTCCTGGGGCAGAGCTGCCCCCTGGGGGTGGGCCTGCGTGGCGGGCACCGTGCGGGCAGGTGAGGGGGGAACATGGAAGCCGGATGCTGATTGCCGGAGCCCTGCAGCAGGACAGGCGTAAGATTTATTTTTTTCAAAAGCTTCAATTTTAATGAAAGTGGAGCTGAATGTGTTTGGAGGTCTTGCTTCTGTGTTTGCTGGTCAGCGGAGGTGTCAGGCCACCGCTCAGTTCCCAGCGGGGCACCTGGTCCTGCTCTGTCCCTCTGAGTAGGCGAGCAGGGTCCCACGGCCTACAGTGGGCCCCCGACATGCCTCGGCCCCCGGGTGGAGCTGCTGCCCCAGCCGGGCCTCCTGGCTCCATCAGGCTCTGCGCCCTGTGTGCCCGCTGCCTCACGCTGCCCGGCCCCGCCTGGCCTGCGAGCGCCTCCCTGGAGGTCAGGCACCTTCTGCCCAGGGAGGGAGGTGCCCACACTGTCCTTAGGGAGTGTCTGGCCTGCCCAAGGTCCCAGGTACTGTCACAGGTGGCGGCTCTGCCTCAGCCTCCACCCTCTGAACTGCAGGATGGGACAGAGGTGCAGGAGGTCACCTCCCTGCCCACACTGGCCACTCCCGGAGAGGCCAGCTCCGTCTCCCTCCAGCTGGGTCCGCCGGGCTCCTCTCCAACGCCTGTGCCATGTGGTTGGCACCTTTGCCTACTTCCGGGGCCGACAGGTTCTGCCGCTCCCCCCACTCCAGTTCGGCGCACTCCCGCCACTTAGCCCAGTTCCCAGGAAAAGGTTTCTAGAGCCTTCTTTACACAATTACTGTCCTGGCCCACCGAGCCTGCACCTGCCCAAGGGCAGCAGGGGGGACTGCAGGGTCCACCACGCTCTGGGCACCACGCTTGGCGCTGACGGAGGGCAAGGCGTGGGCCTGGCTTCCCAGAACCTCTTCTGTGGGATCTTTCGGAGAAAAGTTACACTTCTTCTGTGAGCCCTGAGGGAAGGAAACGGGCAGACAAGAGAGCCCAGGAGACGCTCTGGGCCAGGGCTGCGGAGCCCCTGCTGGTGCCAAGCCCTCTGACGTAGGCCGAGTCACCTGTGCCTGCGGCCTTGGGGGTGTCGGCCCTGGGAACAGGCACTTGGACAAACGGCTGAGGGCCCCTCCTAGCACTGAGGAGTAGAATCAGCCAGAGCTGACCCACTGTCCTGCGCACGCCTGTGTCCGGGACAGATCGGCCCAGGTCCCTGGCCCAGGGACAAGAGTCCCAGGCAGCCTGCCCCCGCTGCAAGGAGGAATCTGTGCTGTGGTCCTTCCCAGGCGGGGCTGGAACCCTCTCGCCCTGTGAGACCAAACGGGAGTGCTCAGGGGACCACGAGGGTCTTTGCCCGGAGAGTATAGTGGCAGCAGGACTCAGATCCAGTGGGGAGGAGAGGACAGGGGCAGGCGGGCAGCCCCACCACCCCGCAAAGCAAAGCTCACCTCGGGCCTCGCAGCAGACTCCAGGGCCTGCACGTCCCCGTGAAATCTCAGATCAGACGCCGTCCTGTAGAAACAAACCGTTGTAGAATTATGAAGAAAACACGTTCTGCGTTTCAGTCATATTCTTGTGAAGGTTTGTACCACATAGATTCAGTTTCAAATGTCAACACTTCTGTCATCTGATAGGCGAACATAGATCTCAAAAAAAAAAAAAAAAAAGAAAGGAAGGAAGAAAGAGTGAGAGAGAAAGGAAAGATAATCTAAATTTAAAGCTAGGAGAAAAAGTTAACTACCAAGCTACAACATTTGTATACCTTTTCCCGAAACTGAGTTGGGTCATGCACAGTCCAAGCAACACGCCCACAGTCAAGGCTCCGTGTGTTGAGTTTGCAATGTACAGAGGAGGTGATCGGCGAGTGACACAGCCGTGCTTCCTGTGCAGTTGCAGGGACACGCACTCTGCGAAATCCCTGCCAAGCACTGCGACACACCGTGTCCCTCCTCGTGTTGCTGGAAGCTTCCTTCCTATCTGAATGCCAAGGTCAGGGGTCAACTTCCTTTCTCCAGGAGGCTTCACCCTTTCTCAACACAGGGACCCACATGACAAGGAGCAATTTTATTCCCACTGCTCTCCCGGCTTATTGCTCCAAAGCATCCAACAGATCAAGTCATGGCCTGCCTGTTCTCACCAAATGCCACCCTGGACCTTGGAGTGGGTGCCCTCCCTCGGCCACCCACCTCTGCCCCCTTCCCCTCGTGACCCTTGTCGGAGAGCCCAGCCTTGTTCCCGCACCTCCCGTTATACCACAATTTGCCGTAACCCAGTTCTCCCTGAGGTTACAGAGATGTGACTTGGGGACATCTTGCAAAGACCTGGGACAGTCAAATCTGGAACATTGGCCTTCACGGCTTCTAAGCGTGACGCCTGTGTCCAGCGCCTCGGCCTGGGGTATGGCAACACATTTCACTCTGTCTTTACTCCTAGCGATTTCCTGTTTCTCAGTGGCTGGTTTTTCAGCTCGAGCCCCTGTTGCTGAGGGGTGGCGACACTTTTTCTTCTGTCCTCTTGCTCTGTCTTACTCCTTTGCTTGGGAGAACCCGTGTCCGTCACGGTCTTACCCACCAGCACCCTGGTAACTTCCCGGGAGCGCCAAACATCTGCTCTCACCATCTGCAAACCGTCACGCCAGCTCCCTGTCAAGAACACCCAGTCCCCACAGGTCCAGAGTTAAAGTGTCATCATCATAAAGCTGGCGCCAGCCACCTCCGCAGACGACAGGGTCCCAGAGCCCTGTCTTGGCTGTGGCTCTGGTACCCCTCACCCCAGCAGCGGGGGCATCATCCTGCCTTTCCTCTACTTCCTCACGCTGCGCACGGTCTCACCCCCAAAGGCATCTCCTGTCTGTGCCCTCCTGTCTGTCCCCTCCTGTCTGTTCTCACTGGCACTGCTTTTGCTCAGTCCCTCGTCATCTCTCGGCTGGAACCACCCATGTGCCCCTCTCTGCAGCTTCAGGACATCTAAACTCTTGTCAGTCCTGCTAACAGGGGACTACCAGTGAAAGACACCGCTGCTCTCATTTAAAACCCTTTAAACCTTCCCGCCACCCCCAGGCTAAAAGGTCCAAGCCCATACACGATGTTACCTGACCAGGTGTGTTTCTACCTGTCCAGTCGTATTCCCATCTTTTATGGCACCTAGAGGGGAACCTGTCCTAGTGGCTCACTGACGTCAACAGCACCTCTGACTCTGAGACACCGTGGGGGACCCGTCTCTGATCCGTGTGCATCACCCTCTTTGGAAGCTGTGGACACACACACACCCCACACACCACAAACAACCTCTACAGTGCACACTGTCGGCTGCTCCCAGACCCATCCCCCACGGAATTAACCAAAGACTCCTACTTCAGAAAACTGTCATTGTACTTTATTAGCCATGTTTTAGCAGCAAAACAGAGGAAAGAAAATACTATGCAAAAGAAAGAGAACCATGATTTTCTCCATTATTCAGCATAAAATATTTAGAGAAGGACTGAGCGTAAGCCAAGCCGGTGCCCTCAACATATTCAAAATAAGCATTTTCAGAGGTGGCGGCTCAGTCAGGGAGCCCTCCGCAGGCTGAGAAGGACCACTGAAGGCAGAGTCGCTCGACAATTGCTGGTGGAACCTATTCAAGAGCGCGATATTAAAATTGGGATTCCACCTCTGGCTTCAGTATTATTTGCACATATAAAATAACAAAGTATTTTTAAAGAGATATTATAACAAGTAACTTCCAACTATAAATGCATCAAGGCAGCTGGAACTTACCACATTTAAGATATTAAAATTGAAGTTGATGGCGGCACCACATTATTCATTACATCAAATGGAGATGCCTTTAAATTTATATTAAATTCAATTTAAATGCCATCAAAACCATGGTTGACAAAGTACTGACAGATGAATATTTTAGTGTGATTCAATAGCAGTAAACTTTATTTTCTTACCTTGAGGCAAGGTGATGGGCTTTTTATATGCAGTAGGTTGAACTGGGTTTGTAGTAACAGGGCTTATGATTTCCATAAAGTCAAATTTTATCTTTAAAAAATGATTTAAAGGGTTTAAGTCTTGAACTCTGAAAACATTTCTTCAGGGGTTTTCTTCTTTACTCATTATTTTATACTATGAAATCCAATAACTTCTTTATACCACTCTCAAAATATCTTCTGACTTGGAATTAACAATTAGTCATTTTAAAGGTTTTATGTTTAATGTTGACACGCGGTAATATTTCATCTTGAGTTTTCCACTTGCAGCTCTTGGTCATGGGGGAACATGCCTCACAGAGTAACTCACTTGTAGTTGGTGTCGAATGTATAAATTGTTAACCGAATAAATGAAACATTTAATTAATTGATTAGTTAACTAGTTTCTGTAACTGTTTCTAAGAAGTAAGAGGCAGCCTTTTGTCTGCCTGCTGGAGCAGCCCTTGGCGCAATGTTTCCAGGCTCATCACAAGGGACACAACCACTCGCCCTAGAGAGATTATTAGTGAGTATATATGCATCTATGTGTATATAGAGAGACAGATTATATGTTGCCATAAAGAAATAGATAATCATCTATGCACTGCACTCCCCAGTCTCTGGCTCTAGATGCTTCCCTCTAAGATCTTAGAATTCAGGAACAGTTTTTCCTTCTCTAGACTTTGTTTCTAGAATTGAGAAAGCCACTCTTCCAGTCTGTCATCTGTACTGGAGATTTATAAAAATCCATGCAGTGGAATCACATTCTGCAAAATATTTTCAAATGTATTGGTTTTTTTTTTTTTTTTGCCCAATGTATTTTTAATTCCCTTTAATTGTTATGTGGATAATGGCTGATGTCTCCCTAAATCAAGGCAGTCACTGCTTCGGGGGAAGGACAGATAAAGACAAAAGTCAAGAAGTCGTTGCTTAGCTTTGACTTTCAAAATAGCTTTTATAAAAAGGAGCCCATTAGACTTGGGAGCCGAGCTGTCCACCGCATCCTTGAGAGAGAACAGGATGCCCTGAGCTTCCAGGGCCCCCTGGAACCAGAGGCCCAGCGCCTGTTGAGGCCGGGACAAAGAGGTGCCCAGAGAAGGAGAAGCTGGCACGTGCAAAGTGCCTTTCCTGGGGTGGAGGAAGGACGTCCTGGAGTTCGGGGCCCTGAGGCAGTCGGCGGCCCCCATCCACCCATGCCCTCCCTGGACTTGCGGACGGCCCCCAGGTGCCGCGCAGGGGCTGCAGAGTCCTGGCTGGCGGCTGTCCAGGAGCTGTGGCCCGAGCTCCTGACGACCTTGGAACAGAGCGGGAGCAGTCTGAGGGGGTGGGCGTGGGGCGGGAGAAGAGGCTGCAGCCACAGGAACCAGTGCAGACACCGGCGGCAGAGGCGAGAGGAACGTTAGGAGAATGCAGAGGAGGCAGATGCCCCAAAAGACTCTTCTTACCTTCCCTGAGAGTCTGAGCCGACCTGGAAATGACTGGGGACAGCTGAGGCCAAGAAGTCATCCTCGCTCCCGGCCCATGTCTGGCCCCCGCAGCGAAAGCAGCTGGCGAGGAAGTGGATGCTGGAGCTGCCTGTCTGCAGACTGGACAGACTGAGCTCTGGCTTGGTCTTAAACCAAGGGGCTGAAGTATAGAGACGAATCAGCCCCCGCTCCCTCCGCGTGTCCCCTACCACGGAGGCAGGGTGGACAGAAAGCTGTCGCTGGCACCGAGTCGCCAGGGTGGGGGTGAAGGTCCCAGTGGACGACAATGAACAGGGAATGTCGTACCCAAATGTCACTACACACTCAAAAGCCATTTTTATAGGAAAAACCAGTTTGTGTGCACAATAGAAGTTCTATACCCTGATGCCCCAGTGTCTCTAAGGAAAATATTCTCTCCTCTGTGAGCCTCATCGTAAATGTCATAAAACAGAAAAGTTTCTTTGCTCAAAAATATTTACTGACCAGTGACAGTGTGCAAAGGAGTGAGTTCAATTGAAAAACCCAGACCTCACTGTAATTAATCCTGTACTGAACATATAAACATCTTGTCTTGTTTTCCAGAATGCACTTTGCATATTGACGTGGCATCCAAGCTCTCTCTCTGGTGTGGATTCTGGTCACTTCTGTCATTGCCCTCCTGGGCTAGGCAGGACCATCCCAGCTGCGGGAGCAAGCGCCCTGCGGTCAGCGTCCGCGATGAGGAGACCTGGGCACGCTCTCTGCTGGGAGCATCAGCTCATCCCGGGAGGGCCCAGGGGCTCTGGATCCGTCAGTGTCGCACCCTCGCCTGGGAGCCCTACGGCGACGTGGATGGCAAACCAGCTGCGCCCTTCCAAGAAGCACCTCCTCCCGCAGCAGCTTGCAGGGAGGAGGGACAGGGAAGGAGAATAAGGCAGGCATGGCCTGCTTTGTTTTGCTTCTAATCAGGGAAGAACATTTTTCTCAGAACCCCTCCCTCACACCACAGTGATTTCCCGTTCAGTCTCACCACCCGGAAGCGGGACATGTGGCCAAGCATAGCCCAGGAGATTCTGGGGAAGTGAACGCACATCTTCTCCATCCTCTCGAGGAAGCAGGAAGCAAGAAAGAGGGAAGGGCTGAGGGGTGGGCGGCCGGCGCGGAGGCTGGGACGGTGCATGGTGCAGCCCCGTGCCCCCGCCAGGGTGAGACCCCGGAGTCAGGCCAAGGCTCCAAAGGCCCCACAGAGCTCCTCCCGTGGACTCAGGTAGCGCCTCTCTGGTGCCACACGGTGGACCATTTCCCGCATGCTATTAATATTACATATTAATTCTCACAGGAAGACTGTTGAGGAACGCCTTCTGCAAACTATCACTGTCATTCCTTGGATCCACATTGTCTGTTATTTGATCTCCACACTAGAAAGCGTGGATGCTGCTGGTCTCTGAGCAGATTTTTGGTTCTGAAGTTCCCTGCTACCCTAGTCACCTTTCCCTGGCAAAGCTGCAGGGTCACCCGTTTGGAAGAACAGCCGTGGATCCAACACAGTTGTAAGTGGTGACCATTTTAGGTGCTTAATTTTGATAGTTCCACTGTTTTTATAAACATTTAGAAAAGTTCTTTCCCCAAGTTTTTTAAAATTAATTCAAAACTTTCTTTGTTAGTCAATTTGCAGGAGGGAAGGATCAGTGTATGAAGATGTCTGATTTGTGCCTTGGCAAGAAAAGGTCTATGTCCCTGACCATCAGAGAGTCAGAAAAGTAATCCCAGGATGGGGTTTGTGTGCTTCCTGGCTCCGCAGAACACAACAAAATTCAGAAGTAAAAATTACTTTTTAATAGAATGGGATTCCTAAAATAGTCCATGTTGCTAACCTTTCACATGGTTTAGAATACAATTACTGTGTGATTACACATATTCACATATTATTTGTTAATGCAAAACATTAGATATGTACTTTTAAAGGAACATCTATTTTTTCTACTTAGAATTCCATTATACACATTCATAAAGTGAGTTATAAACTTCATTTTATAATTTTAAATTATCCCAGTGTCCATTTGCTACAGAGAGACATGAAGATGTAATAATTCTGAGTAGAATATCCCTGCTGGTACATTTGAAAATAGAAGCCATTACGATTTCTAACTTTTGCCAAATTGCAAATAAGTGAGTGAGCAGGACAACCAGTGACTGTGACGAGCCAGGCAGTGCTGGTGTGGCTCTTGGAACATTGTCGAGCCCCGCAAACGCCAGAGTCACCCAGGGTGCCCTGTCTCTCCCCAGACGCGGAGGGTCTGCAGGGCGCCGCCAGCCCCGGCAGGTGCAGGTCACCACACCTCACTCAGGCAGGCAGCACCTGAAGTCCCCTTGCTCCGACGCACACACCCGTGTCTTTGGGGAAAGCCAGCAGCTTCCAGATCCTAAGGACACCTGGTTGAAACTACCGCGCACACCGCCGTGATTTCATCCCGTTCTCGGTCACGTCTCTGCTCTTGGCTGCAGGAAGCGTCCTACAGATGACCGGCACGCAGAAGACGCTTTAGACATTCACATTCTTGCACAGAGAAGGGCTCCTTGGTACTGGGGAGAATTTCGGGCAGCAGGTGAGATTGCAGGCAGCCGGCTCCACAGCCAGGAGCTCAGCCAAGGTTCCTAAGAAAGGAAATCCCATAATTGCTTTGATATTGGCAAACTCATAGGTGAGACGGCCACGTGCTCACAGTGGCCTGTATCACTGAGGAAAGAAGTCAGAGCCGGATGTTACTCACATTATTCCACGTTGTTTCTCCCCACGTGTAGATACACTGGCTACTTGGATTTCCAGTGGTCACAGTAGCAGAAGAGTCCTCATTTAACATGGGGAATGTGACCATGTGTGACTCTGCAGCTGGGCCTTGGGGCTATGGGCAGGTGGGTGTGGGGCAAGTGTGTGGGGGTGGCCTTCGAGGTTGGGGTGGGTGGTGGCTGGTTTTTCCCTCCTGGACCTGGAATTGCTGCCTCCCCGCCACAGCTCTACCAGTCCCTGTGTTTCAGGCGTGGCTGCGCCCCGGCTCCATGACACCATGTCCAGGCGTGGCCATCAGCACACTGTGAGAGCCCCATGTCCAGAGGCTGGTTCGGGGCTGGGCAGGTGACAGGGAGCAGGTCCCTGCACTGTGCCGTCTCCTGAGGACTGAGACGATCTTCTGGAGATGAGTTAGCTCACTGAGTGGCCACAGCTGGGTGGCTGCTTCGTCCTCCCTCCTCTCTGTGCCCCCTCACCCAACTCTCTGCAGACATCAACGTGGGTGCCACTGGGTGGAAAACTGGGGCCTGGAGGAGGGGTGTGTGCCAAGTTCAAAGGGCTTCCACGTTCATCTGCCGGGGAGTGATCCCCCGGGAGGAGCCAGGTGCTGGGTGCCATGGGACTGTGTGACCAGGAGGGAGGCTGCCTCCTGACGACAGGAGGCTGGTGTGGGTTGTCACCCACTCGGGGACACGGAGGTCAGTCCAAGGCTTGCCTGCAGGAGGCAGGTCAGAGTCCGGGGTGGTCCTCGCCGCCCTGTCCTGAGCATGCCCCCGCCCCTAAACCAGCTGGGTGCGGCGAGCTCCAGAGACCCCAGCCTCCATCCAATGGTCACTGGTGATTTCAGTTGGATTTTTCAGTTGTAGATATTTATTATAAGTAATTTAGAACATGTGCAAACATGAAAGAACAAGCTAGAGTTTTGCAGCGGAACAATCTCTCATGCACTGTCTTCATCAGGGCATCCTTGAGTCTCCAGCCAGGGTCACGAGGACCCTCTCCCTTCATTTGGAACCGAGCTTCCTAATTACGGGAATAGCCGGGCCAAAGGGAAACAGCAGAAGTGCTCACTGGGCACCGGTGTTGCTGGGACGTTGCAGGGGGAGGATTCATTCCAGATCAGAACGGAAGCACAGAGCCAAGGCCACGTGCGCTGGTGCAATTCTTTCTTGTGATGGTAGAGTGCCCACCAACCTGAGTATGAACAAAATTGTAAAAAGGAATCTACCTGTGGAAAGTGGGGTGGATGCTTGTAGACAGTGAAGCCCAGGGTCCTTCACTGGGGGTGTCCCTGCCCTGGCGGGCAGAGTCCCTCTTAGCAGACAAGGTGACCTCTGGTCCACATGAGCACCAAGGACACCACGTGTGGCTCACGTGAGGAGTCGACCCACTGGTTCAGATCAGTGAGAGAACGTCCCGTCCAGCCATCCCTTGGTGGTAGAGGGGAACCTGGGGTTCAGGGTTACCCCCCCCTGGAAGAGTGAGCCTCGTCTCTCGAGCGACACTTCTTGAGGGAAAGGGTGCTCCACCTTCTAAAACAAAGTGGCGGCAAAGGAAAACGCAGCCTGTCTAAGCCTCAGCCGTGCAAATGACCCGTCTGTTCCCGTGTGCTTGGCCTTGCTGCGCCCTCACGGCACGTGAATCCGAGGGGTGAGTGCAGCTGATGGAACACAGACTTATCCCGATCTGAGGTCTGCAGGCCCCAGAACGTTCTGTGAGTGCAGCCCGAGTTCAAGCATGTCGGGAGTTAAGCACTAATCAGAGAACCTCTCCCGGACTCAGACTCCGCCTAGGAGCAAAGCCATGAAGGTGCAGTTGCGCGGCAGGACCGCGGTGAACACACGCAGAGTCCTGGGGACCGGGATGCTCATCTTTCTCCACTTTGTCCCAGAGAGTGGCAGGAAACAGCTGGCCAGAATTTCTGAGTGCCTTTAATGAAGAGAATTCTTCCTCGTTCAGATTTGGTGATTAAATAGAATAAGACTAATATTCCTCGGTGGGTTTCCTGAAAGAAGGCCGTCCTGGAAGATGGTGGGGTCCGCGCCCCATGCCTGCCGTGGGGAAATCGGGCTTGAAGATTGAGCTTTGGATCACATGGGCTCAGTCCTGTGCATTTTTCTTCGCAGGTATTTTTGAGAACATTTATTAGACCCGACTCAGAGGTCGATGCTGTTTCACCTGTCGGGATTTCTCTCCACAGAGCCCCACGCTGGGGGGGGAGGCTGCCACCCGCCGTCCAAGGCACCACCCCGAGCCCTCTCCCAGGGGCCGCGGCAGAGTCACCCTTGACCCTCACCGTCTGCAAACCCCTGCTCCTCTCCCGGACCTCTGCGTTGGGTTTTGTGGGTACAGAATGTGATTTAATCAGTTCTAAGCTCATCTAGAAGTCAAAATCCACACAGCTAGTCTCATTAACCATGTTTTTATGAAGTTGGATTGGAAAAAAACAAGAAACAAGAAGTGTTTTCTATAAATGCACACCCAAGAAATAGCCCAAGGGAAGTCAGGTAAGACTTTGAGGTGCAAATTGCCTAAGAAGGCCGGGTCCCCGAGGCAGAGGTGGTGGGGCCACCCCTGCACGGGCTTGGGGAAAGTCAAGCTCATTTTAGTCACTCGTCAAGAGGTTGGGAGGAATTATTAATAGGAATTTTGAACAATGCTATTCAAACAGAATCATGATCTCCAGGCAGGATTCTGAGAGGTTTGGGGTAACAGTAGCTGGCTGTTCTCACACAAATGGGCACCTGACAGCTTTTCCAACAAAAAGCTTTCACTCAAAGCACACTGGACTCCACCCTACCTGCTGCCGGCATCCTTCAGTCCCAGGAAAGGCATTTTTAAATATCTCTCAGTATGTTCCGTTCCTTCCAAGTGCAGCAGAAATAGCTTGTCCACGAGCAAAGTGCACCTTTCTCCAGCATAGCACCAACCGAGCTAGCACGTCATAGACGGCCAGGCGTCACCCTAACTGTGTTGACTCTTTTCTTCACAACCACAGCATGAATATGCCGCAATCTGAAAAAAAAAAAAGATAATTCTCAAGGAGAGAAAAAGCTGTGATTTTGGCTCAGAGGGCACAGTAGAAGCTGTTGTGGACTGCAGTGAAGTCAGCGTCCTCGGAGATACGGTTTTCCCTAGCTGTGTGGTGGCCACTCACGACCCCAGGGAAATCACACCGTCTCTGGGACTTGGTCTCCGGAACACATGGACAGTGTTTCAACTCTGCTTTCCTGCCTCCCGTGGCTGTTGGTGCATTAACGAATCAATGTTTGTAAAGTATTTTGAACTACTTGGATAAGAGTCTCAGCGATCAGGAATCACATTCCTCTTCGAAGACCGAAACATGGAGAAGAGGGCGCATGTGCATCTGGCAAGAGCAGCAGCCACCGTGCACAATGTAGATTCCACACCCTCACTACTCTGATCTTCCTGTTAAAATTCAGACGTCCTACCCAATTTAGGAACAAGGACACTTACGGGCCACCTTTGGTATAAAAGCAAACAATGGGTCCCTACAAGTTTTGGCAACAAAAGTCCTAAATCGTGGAGCCCGTGCCAGTTTCTTTTCAACAGCATAAAGTTATTTTCAATCTCTCTCCTCCTTCCCACCATTGAATGAACATGCACTATTGGAGGGCCATATTGCTCTCTTCTAATAAAATTTCATTTTAGGTTTGGAATCGCATTTATGGACAATATACACAACATCCATTCACACTCTAGAAGGTTTATGAGCCATTCTAAGTTATCCCTCTAATAAAAAATTCTGAAAGTAGCACAATAGAGTTAATAATATTCAATGAATTGAATAATATATTTAAGAATTCTTAACTGCATTATAAAATCTCCTGATCCCTTGGTGCCTCTCATGTGCTCTGCTTTAAACATAATCTTCGCTGAAGAAAGGCATCTGGATTTTGTGGCCACACTGCTCAACTGGAAGCTAGGAAAGGCTACAACAAAACCAACTTTACTCCCAGATAAAAAACTAATTACTGCGTCTGATATTTTCTGAGTTTTGTAGACTTATCTAGCAGCCTGATCCAAAAAAAAAAAAAAAAAGAAAAGGAAATGGATCATAGCATTTCTGTGTGGACACGGCTTAAGGAAATGGATCATAGCATTTCTGTGTGGACATGGCTCAAGGAACAGTTTTGCACAAATGTCTCCTTGCACATGTGTGACGACTGTGACCAGGGAACTTAGAGGACAAGGTGGCTGGAGCGTGCTCTTCCCACATCTGCTCAGATTATAAGATGCTTCATAAATACACATTTTTCATGTGGTTTTTGAAATACTGGATCTAACAATTATTCCTCCAGAATACACCATGGGTGGGCACCATGTCAAGAGCACAGCACACAGCTGCGTAACGGCCACTTCCTTCCTGGGACCCTGGAGTCCAGCCAGGAAGGCGCCCCGTGGAAAAGCCCACCATACAGGCTGCTGGTCACCTGAGGACTCTCCCAGAGGCCCAGGACATGCCACCAAGGTGTGCGGCTTTTCGAGAACGGGTCCCACAGAGAGGTCAGTGAACAGGACTGTGATGTCACATCCAGAGGTGGGCGGGTGACACCTCAAGAAAAAGGCACTTACACCTCTCATCATTCTGCCAGAAGCCACTTGCTTGTTTATCCTCAAGCCATACCTTTATTACTTGTTCTAAATTTAAGATATTTATTCATATTCCAAAACTGGAAACGTGTGTCCACAGAGGCTAGGAACTGTCTCGCTCAGCTCTCCATATCCTCGGCAGAGGCAGCTTAATGAGGAGGGGACCACGTGAGTCCCACCTGAGCCGTGCAACCCTCTCCATGCAACTGGTGTTGGACAGAATGTGCCAAGCTGCTGGCTGGTGCTGATTGACAATCTCAAAATATTCCTCAAATGCACGGTGGACTCAATAGGTCTTGCTTAAGGGTTGCTAACCCACATAAGGTAACATATGCGTAATTCCTGCGCCCAGATCAGACTGTGAGGGCGAGAATGAATCTGAAGCAATGTGCTGCGTGTGCAGTTGGGGAAGCCTCGTGGGCATCTCTGGGAACTAGTAGTTTGGCCGTGTGTGTGTGTGTGCGCTCGTGTGTGCGTGTGTGTGTGTGTGTGTGTGTGTAACAAAAGGCAAAGATACTGTGTACGGTTTTTAAGGCTTGAGCAACCTGCACTAGTGTTGAACTGAGGAGCCCCGCAGAAATGGGAAAGACGTGATGGGGTGCGGGGGCCCGGTGTGCTCGTTTACGCTCTGCCTTCCGTTCAGCAAACCCAGGGCGCCTGGCCACTGTCCCACCGAGCCCGAGTCGCTAGAAGCCGACAAGGGAAGAGTAAATGACAGGGAATGTCTGTGGGAAGCACAGCTCCATATTCCACCTCCCTTCCACACTTTCACTTATTCCCAGAAGTTTAAACTCCGTGGGAGAGGGAGGTAGGTATAGATTTAAGTAGAAATAGATATAGATAAGCACAGGTTTATAACATTAAAAAGACCAGATCTCAAAAATTAAAAGAGATCTAAGGAAGAAACCCGGGGCTAGGATTTTAGTTTCAGATTCAGGAAGAACAAAAGTGGGAGGTGCTTCCCACTGCACGTTTGCTGAGCCCAGGCCGAGCACACAGTGCGTCCCGGTGGTGTCCCTGCACCAGCGAGCGTCCTGAGGAGTGGTAGTGGGTGGTGGCCCACAGGGGTCCGAGAGCTGAGACCAGGAATCTCACTGCCACTGCTGTTACTATCTTTTTGCCTGACAATGGGTTGGGATCGAACACTTTGTTTTTGCAAATACTGATATGCTTTTTTTGTGAATTTGCCATGAAATAATTTAAGGAAAACAACATACGCTAGCAGCAACTCTACTTAAGTCAGGGGAGGACTTTCTGCCATTCCGATCTGTGGAGAGAAATTCCGTCCTGCACATGGACTAGTCTGTGCCCACTGCCTTTGCGTGTGTCTGCACAAATCTCAGTCCTGGTGGGCCTTTACCAAGACAGCTCCCAGCAGTGAGGGTGGGAGATGGAGACGTGTGCCGTCCACAGCCTGGGCCGGCTGCTGGTCCTGGTCTGTCCTCTGCACGTCACCCTTGGATTCATCTGCCTGGGACTAAGGACAGTCAGCTGCAGGGGAGCCTGAGGGCACGTGCCATAGGCACAGGAAGTCAGCCTGGCCCCTAGGGGAGCGGTGGGGGGGGGGGTCTGTGCCTGGCCAGAGCAGAGTCCCCAGCCAATTCCTTACCTTTGGTTAATTTGGGCGAGTTGGAAGCCTCAGTTTGCTCACCTGTGAAGTGGAGGCGACAGTCATCGCCATTTGGGAGCCTTGCAAAGGTGAGACAAGATGACCCCTGGGAAGTGCAGTGTCAGCGCTAAGTAAATGCTGCAGTCGCCTTGACAATAATTACCGGTGTCCTTAAGCCAGTCGCTTAGAGCTCCGGCGCCCTCCTGTGTAACGTGAGAAGAAAATAACATCAACCCAGGGAGACCTAGGGGAATTTTATGACCGTTTAAATGAGATATGGTGCACGCACACGCTGCGTAAACACCCCTGCCCTGAACCTTTGCCAATCCCACAGTGATTGGTGTCAAGCCAGCTGTGGATAAAATCTGGTGTAAAGCAACTCTGCCAAGACCCCTCCCCAGGACAAGCCACAGGAGCTGCCTCAACTTCCCTTCCAAGTGCTGAAGGACCCCAGAGCGCCCCCAGCTTCTCCCAGACGGCTGCAATTCCCAGGCACCAGACGTTGCCATGAAAGGCATGAGCTTTTGGTTAACGGACTTATTCTGGGTCACAGAAACCATGAGCTGAGGATGGAATCACTGCGCCCAGCGCCATGTGACCCCCACTGCCACTGGTGGCTGCCACCCCGTCCGGTGTGGGTCTGGGAGGCTCCTCCCCCTGCACCTGCCGCGACGGAGGCCTGTGGTGGCTGCTGAGTGGAGGCGCTGCTCAGCTCCCTAATGATTACCCCTAATAATCACACCGCCCTTCCACAGCCAGCAAAACCGCACCACCCCACCCGCAAACAGCATTGCCTTGGAAACCAGAGTTAATGCCTGTGTAATTTATTCCTCTTCCAGGACCATGGAGCGTTACCTGAGTTGTGGTGCAAGTGACGTCACAGCCACTAACTAAAGAAGTAAAACGTCAGATTGAGAAGAAACTTTCAAATGCATTTGCCTATTTAACTTCTTGTCAAGACCATTCATTAATAGCAGTTAGTGTTAATAAAAATGGTTTGAATTTCACGAGTTTGTTTTTCATCCCTGAGTCCCCTACCCTATGGGGATGTCTGTGTGCCAAGTGGCCGGAGCTGGGACGAGGGCCCGGACGTGGGCACAGGCCTTCCAGGGAAGCCCGTGTGTGCTGTCCCGGCCACACGCAGACTTGCACACCACACGTGCACACACACGTACTCACGAGTGCGCACACACTGTTCTGTGCGGTTTTAAATCTTTGATGATAATATACCTGGGGCACTTGTAAGCAGAATCTTGAACTTAATTGATGGCATCACTAAAAGGCCACCACTTATTCCATGGCAGTAAAAAGCCCCGGAGTTCGGTGAAATAGTAATTAAATTTCTTATAGCAACTTAAGCTCCCTCGTATCTGGCCCTAGCAGGGATTCTGTCCTTCTCACAGAGGACTTCACCAGGCGATGTCTCTGTGACTGCTCCCCTCCCGGCCTAGTGGGAGAGGGACAAGTTGATCAGCTGCGAAGCGCTGCAGCCAGGGACTAGCCGGGCGTCCACAGTGGGTGCCGTCTCTTCTCCCCTCCTGCTCTCTGCTACACTTCCTCGTCCTCTTCTTCTACAAATATTTCAATCAGCATGTGCTGTTTCGAGAGCTCGAGATCATTTAACAAGTATTTAGTAAGGACACATGTTTAAAATAAATTCTAATTATCTGCATCTAACTTAGACTGAGCTAAAAAACATTTGAGGCCCTTTCATGGGAAGAGGGTCCTAACAATTTTAAGAGGTTTTTCTGGTTTCTTGTGAAGGAAAGAGCAGGGCATGGCCCACTGAGCACAGGCGGAAGGTTCTGGGAGTGTGAGTAATGCTGTGAGTATTCCCCATTGGACACGGGAGCTGTTTCCCCAGCCCAGCACCAGTTCTACCCTCCAGGCAGCTGTCCACACGGGGCCCCTGCAGCCAGCCTGTACAAGCCTCCTGCTCTGTCTACACAAGCCTGCAGTTGATTGTCTACACCAGGACCCAGCAGCTGGCTATGCACCTGGGGCCCTGCAGCCAGCCCACACAAGCCTCCCACTCTGTCTACACAAGCCCCCTGCTCCGACTGTCTACAGAAGCCCCTCGCTACAACTGTCTACACAAGCCAAGCAAAGAGAAATGTTGAAAGGATCACTGGGGTTTCTGTGCTGAGAGACAAGGTTTGTCTACTTCTCATCTTACCACAAGGCGATTCTGGCTGATGTACAAGTGGTCAGTGCTCAGATACACAGTATTGGGGCCCCATTTGTCCTCCCGTCCTGGCCCCCACCACGGCCGTCCCTGGGTGTAGACACGCCGGGTAGCTGGGGTCTGTAGGCCCCGAGCAGGCCGCAGTGACGCTAGGGCCAGGCCAACCCAACGGCTGCTCATGCCTCTGGGGCCCCGAAGCCTGACATGGCACAGGAGCTTCAGGGGCAGCTCCTGGTCACTGTGACATCCACGTGAGCAGAAACCGAGAAGCCAGCATGTAAACGACCTGCATTATTCACCAGCGATTCTCCAGCCGAGGCAGGAGACTGCTCCAGGCAGGGCCAGCGGCAGGTGCAGGTTGGCTGAGAAAGGAGAGAGCTCTGTGTTCAGAGAATCCGCAGGGCCAGCAAGGAGAGGGGAGAGACAGGTGACACCCTGCCCATGTTTCTGTACCTGATGGCTGGCCTGACTCAGGTGGGAGCTCCCTTGCTGGAGCCTGGGGCACACTGGAGGCGCTGGGCTTTCCTGGTAGGTCACTCTCGGCCCACCCAGAGAGCCACACTAGGAGGTCCTGAGTGTTACCCCTCCCCTCCCCAGCAGTACCAGCCTCCAGAGTGTATTGCTGCCTGCTCTGTAGACAGGGGTGTGGACCAGACCCAGGAGGCTGCCATCCCATCCACGGCTCTCCCTCCATCTCCGGGCCAACCGCAGTAGCCACCGACGTTCTGCCCGAGGCTGCCAGTTCTTGCATGCAGTGGCCTGGTACCAGGCAAACATGCTTTCCTAGGCTTCCTAACACTGGAATGGCGTACGACCATCATTGGTCTTTACCATGTGAGAGGTGTTCCAACAGCGGCTTTTCCTGACCTCAAAGTAACAGCCAGACTAAGGGTGCACCTAGCTTGGGGGTGTCCCTGTGGCCGGGCCCCCTGAGACCCACAGCCTACCTGCAGAGAGGCCCTCCCTGCTCTCGCGCCTGGAGAGGCAGAGAGCACAGTGTGTGCTGTGCTCCTGAATCCAGTGTCTGCTTCTACTTAAAGATCACGAAGTCAGTAGAAAGTTGTTTAAAATGTAACTCATTTCAGGGTCTATCTCCTGGCAAGGTCTATTTATTTTCTCTCAAAGCACAGGCTTAACTCAGCCCCTTCCTTTATAAAACCATCCAGTTGCACGGAAATTTTAAACAAACTATGTGTCCCCCTGGTGCTTGGGCTCAACCTCCTCACTCTCTCCCCACCCCCAGGCCCTCCTGGAGGAAGTGGGCTGGGTGTTTATGTCTGGGCCCATTACCACGAAGAGAAGGACACTTTTATTTGAGGGCTTGAGTACTACATAATCATTATAAAACAAATTGTTTTTCCACTGCTTAAGAGCCAGAGAGAATAGCCCTGGAAGACCGGAAGACCCGGCCATGGCTTCCTATTTAAATAAACTAACGTCACAGCTGGGCCTGAAGGAGCCCCTGCTGCCCGCCCACCCTACCCTGGGCCCAGTTGTCCTCCAGACCCTGCATCTCTGGTCCCTTGGCCTCTGTGGCTCTGCAGGCTGGTCCCAGGACACCCGTCCACCCTCTCCCTGCTTGGGCTGTGTGGATCTGCAGGGTTGAGTCACTCGGGTGTCCGATGGCAGGGATGGGGTTGAGGCCAGGGCCACACTTCCCCAGATCCTCAACAAGGCCCTGACCCCCAAAGGCTACAAAGCACACTCCTCCCCAGATGAGACCCCCTGGCCTAGGGCCTCCCTCCGCCCGGACCCTTGTAAGTCCTGTGCCTCTGTGGAACCCTCTTCCCCTGACTGTGCTATGGGGGTCTCCTCAAAGAGCCTCCTATCCAAGGCCACCAGTGTCCACTGGAGGAGGAGGGCCACAAGCCGGGTCTGGCCACTGTGGCCCTGAAATGGGTGGGGGAAAGGCTGGGGCTCCAGACCCCCTTTGACTCTCCAGCCTGCTGGGTGGGGCTGTTGCAGGACCAGATCCCGGGGGCCTGGAGGCTTGCTGGTGCTGCTATCCCAGCGCTAAATCCCCTGTGTCCACTTGGGCCCACACCACCTCCAGGCAGCCCTCCAGGTGGGTTCTTATGGAGGAGCTGGGGGAGGGAGGTGGGTGCTGCATGTTTCAAGGTGACTCAACCTGCTTTGTCAGGCCTGTAAATCCCTGACTTCGTGGAGTAAATTCCCCAAAGGAGAAAAGAAACTCCTTTAGCAAGCCGCCTGCGGAGATCCCGCAGCCCGCTCCAGACCCCTCCCGGCGCCTCCCCCTGCTTGTCCAGGGTTCATCCGCAGAGGTGTCCCCCCTGCGCCCCGCTGGCCTTGGGACCCCGGCCGTGGGCACCACCCACCCGCGCTGGGCCCAGCGAGCCCCGCATCCCGGCGCGGATCGAACGCGGAGCCGCCTGCGACGTCCTCGGCAGCTTCCCCGGGAACATCGTGTTCTGCTGCCGAGCGGGCAGAAAGGCGCTGTGCCTGCAGGAAAGAAACCGAGAAAGAGAAAAATGAGAAAGAGGCGAAAGGCAGGCCTGCCCTCGCTCGGAGCTCCGAGACCCGGAGGCTGCCGGCTGCCGGGACCGGTCCGGCTCCGGGGACCGGGCGGGCCAAGGAGGAGAACCCCACCGCGAGGCTGCCTGACCCCCGGCCCTGAACTCCACGAGCGCTTTCGGTTTGCCCGGTGCTCGCGGGGCACTTTGTTCCCAGCTGACCCCGCCCAACCCCGGGGGCCGAGTCCCCGTCCCGACGAATGCCAGCCTGCCCGCCCGGGCTTGGGGCAGGAGACTGGGGACTTGGCACCCCGCGCCAGCCACGGAGCGTGTGGGGGGTAGGCCAATTCCCGGCCGTGCGAGGGAGTGGAGAGAGAGGCGGGCGGGGCGGGAGCCCGAGCAGGGCCTGGGTGAGGAGTCTCCAGAGTGGGGTCCGGATGGGAGGAAACCTGAGTGGACTCGGCCTGGGGCTTGGGAGGGGTCTGGGGAAGGGAGCCCGGAGCAGGGCCTCAACGGGGCTACGGAGTGGGGCGAGGCAGGAGCCGGGCCTCCCTTGAGAGCTGGTGGGTCCTTGCCGGTCCTCAGGCTTGTGCGTGGCCGCGCGCCCCCGGGAGCCTGGCTACGGCCTCCTTTGAAGCTTGGAAGGGTTGGATCCCGACTCCACTCCAGCGCACCGGGGCCCAAAAGCGGCGCAGAGAACATCAGCAGTCGCGGCGTGGGGCGCATCCTGTTCGGCGCCCCCGCCTCCCCTGCAGGTGCGCCTGGGCCGGGGCTCTGGCGGGCGCCGCCGCCACGGGAGCAGGGCGGCCGCAGCTCACTCGGTGTCCAGGATCCTTGGACCTGCTACTGCTCAGCTCACCCGCGGGGCCTGGTCCCTGCTTTTCAGGGCCTCCATGTGACCAATTAAGCGCACGCGGGCAGCAGCGCTGCGCTGGTGTACAACGGGACAGAAATGGGTCTTGTGTCAGCTGAAGGACCCCCCATACACACTAGGACCGTCCGGGGGCTGGAGCGGGTGGAAGAATACAGTTCCCCGAAGAAAATGATGATAGCTGTAGGGCAAAACACGTGTGCTCGGGCACCGACCCGGGGTGGGAGCTTAAGGACCTTAAGGAGCTTCTGCCCCCCAGCGCTCTCCCGGGAGCAGGCGCCTGTGGGAAAGGCCTCGGTCCGGCAGGAAGCGACACCAAACCCCGGGAAGAACGCGGGAGGGGCACCAGGCCAGCCTGTCCAGCGCCCCCAGCGCCTGTACCCTAGGACCAGGGCCGCTGGAGCTCGGAAGGTGGAGGGCGACCGTGGCAACAGCGCACCGTCCTCCTTCCATGCGCTGTGGCGCGGTTCTCTGAGGCTGGGGCGGCTTCTCCTCTCTGCTTTTGGGATCGGCTGCCCCTCCCCTCCCGGCCGCCTACTTGTCCCCACCTAACCTTGTAAAGCACCTCCTAACCTTTCAGAGTCCAGGAGCATCCCCTCACCGCGCCTCACTGGACTGCAGGTGGGTGCACGCGGACTCGCACCCGCACTGGGCGAATGCGCAGTGCTGGTCCCGCGCAGGCCCAGTCGGCCAGCGTCGCTGGTATTAGCAAGGCCCCAAAACAAAGGTTCTTCCCCAGTCCCCCTTGCCCCTGTAAGAGGAAGTCGGGGTTCAGCCCTTAGATTTGCCCTTTCTCTTGCCTTGGAGGGAAGAGGCGAGCACCGCTGGCACCTTTATGGGCCTCAGCCCTGCGCTGTCGCGAGCAGGCGCAGCCCTGCTAACTTTGATCAGCCTTATTAATTCCAGCTGCGCTCTATTTGTTTGTCATTTCCCCCTTTTCCTCTGGAATCATTATTTATGGCAGAAAAAAAGGTGCCCACTGGTAGAACGGAGACAAGGAGGGTATTTCTGAGAACCCAGCAGGTGAATGTGAGTGTTTTCACTTAAAGGTCACCAAAACGGAGGGGAGGGGTAGGTTGGGTCTGATCCGTTCTTCTTTGAATTTATTACTCAAGAGCATTAACTAATTACCAGATCAGAGAAATGAAAAAACAAATATTCTTCAAAATAACCGAAGGTAATTATAACCCTGTTGTTGACACTAACGATTAATAATTGATCAGGAGTTACACACAATAAATTGTCAATTTATCTCCCCACAAAAATGGGAGTGCTCGTGTAGCGTTGTTTTGTTTCTTCCCTCTGGGTATTCTCTGGGAAGATCGGCTGCGCATTGGAGGCAGCCCCAAACCTGGCCGTCAATTCCATACGAATATTAGAGTTAATTTGCTTTCAGCTCCATATAGAACAAAGCAACATTGGAACACCTTTTAAAAAGATGTTTATTTATTACCTTGGGGCCAAATTTAAACAAACAAAAAACATTCTTCCTATTTCCTTTTACCTGGGATTGCAAAAGAACAGATGACAGATATTTCATAACTCATTCCTTTTTTTTATTGTATTACCTCCTAAATAATGTCTTCAATTTTTATCTTTCTTAGAAAGAGGGAGAACACTCTGCCCTAACTCTGGGAACACAAGCCTATTCTCTGCTAGGAGGGTGGCGAGGACAGAGGTGGCAGCTGAGACCTCTGTTTGCAGAGGGTGCAGGTGGAGGGATAGAGTGAAACACACAAGTGGGGCGACTGCACCCTGAAATGGGGGTAAGAAGTGGTTTCTCTTCTGCCCATCAGTGGCTGAGGTCCAAGTGCATATTGCCAAATACCAGCTTCATGGTCTTCTAGCCCAGCAAGGGGGGAGGGTTGTGAGTGCTTTCATTATGGCCAATAGAAAGTAATTTTCAGCAACTGGAAAATTATATTGTCATAGATTACTTCTCCTTATAATTAGCCTTTAAAATATCTGTAGGGATTTGTCACTTGCATAAAGGTTTGAAAATACATCAAAGGGACATGTCCCCCTTGCGATTTGTAGAAATTCAAATGATGTTAATCATAATATTCACATATCACAGACGGTTGTGTATTGTTCCCATGATAGCCCCTTGGGTTCACACATTTTAAAAATATTTAAAATGTTATTTTTGTAAAAGCAGTTTAAAAACACATATTTAATAGATCTATTTATATTTTTAATTTGTAGTTTAAAATGAATGTTTTCCTTGGTATTTTCAATGCAATAAAGAAAATTATATAGTGACAATTATTGTATTCTGTGACTTAGAGAAAACTTTCTAATAATTCAGAGTGTTATTTAAATTTGAAAATGCTTGCCTCTGATAGGACCACAAATTGGTTCGGAATGATCTTTTTCAAATTGATGTCTATTTAATTGGGTTCTAACAGTGGTACTTTAGTGTACATTTATCTGTATCGTTAAAAACCCACTTTACTTTTAGCCTCTTCAATAAATATTTAAATGTAATTGTAAATGATCCGAAAACGCTCTGGAGCTTTGGAGGGTGGCCACTTCATCTCTGCGTTTTTTCGCAATGGTTCGAACCTCCCCGCCTGCAGATATCTGATAAACACAAGCATTGAGAAGAGCCTTGTGGAGACACCCCTTGCCCCGCCACTCCCCCACCTACAGAACCCCGCGGTGGCACGAGGGGGGCGGGCGGGGCGCTCCCCAGGACTCCTGGCTTCCCGAGCCAGGCCAGCCGCCCCCGGCCCCCTGCCTCTCCCTCCGCTCCCCGCTCCTCCCGCCTCGCTGCAGACAAAGGTGGATGAAGTTCTTTCCAAGTTTCAAAGGCAGTTGCTGGGCAGCTTTGCAGAAACAATAACTCTTTTATTGGGAACAAATGTTGACATTTGACGGGCGCGGGAGGCAGCGCCCGCGCCGGCCGCAGGGCAAGCCCCTCTCCCCGCCCCCCCGCGTGCTCTCGGCAGCGCCGGCCCCCGGGGCCCACCTGAGATTAAAGCGCGAATTCCGATAAATCAGTTCTAATGCAACCCCGGGCCGCGGAGGGCAGAGGGGCTGTCGCCGCTGACCACGCGGCGCCGGAGGAGGAGTCGGGAGCGCCCGGGCCTGCTCCGCGCGAAGTCGGGGCGAACGCCCCAAAGCGCGGGTCCGTGCGAGTGCGCCGCGACCTCGTCCACAACTGCAAAGGAGGATTCTATCTTGGCCCGCTGCGTAATTTTGGATTAACAAATTTTTAAAACAAAAATGAAAGTCAGACCCCATTAGCTGCCTCCCTCCCCATGGAGGACTCCCTCCCTCCCTTCCTTATTTCTCTTCCTCATTCATCTTTCCCGGTGACCTGCATGGAGAGGCGCTCATAAATCACTCTGCATTTCTTTAAAAAGATCCCTCTAAACACCTGCAGGTTTTATGTTCTTAGCGTATATTTAAAAATCAAGTTCTCCCGAAAGAAATTCAGATCAGGAGACGGGTGGGTAAGTTATGGAAATCTTTGATAATTTGTTGGGCATATAAACATCAAAGAAGCTTCTTTAGCCTGGGCTAATCTCCTGAGCGGCTTTGAGTTTTCACCAATTGAAATGTGCAGGTCGTCCAGGAGAACAGGGTCTGAGGGGGATGTGTGCAGGGGAAGGGACAGGGATCCATGTGCAGGTAAACCAATCTTCCCTGTCCCAAAGGGAGGCAGCTTTCACCCAGCTTCAATGTCTGAACATATGCACAGAGATCAATTTGTGCTTGGGTTTCTGCCCGCGAGCTCCACTCCTCCCTAAGAGACGTATGGCTGTAAATGTGTCTTCATTACTGTGCATGGTCTTTCGGTGTTTGCTTTGTTAAATATTGTTAACTTTCATACTTTTCACTGAAGTCTGCAAAATACTCTCGTTAGAATGTTACATGTAACAGAGATATATTGCCGCCATGGGCATTTTATTCCCTGCTGATTTAGGAAATGTGGTTAATGTTAATAAAAGTAAAGTACTTAGGACCATGATATTGCAATATAAAATGCTTCCTGGAGGGGAAAAATCATTATCTTTATGGAAATTCTATGACGGTTTTATGTCTAAAACCAAAACAAGCAAACATACTCGAAGCTCACTCTTGCCTTTCCAGACCTTGAATTTCTTTGCTTCCAGACACGCTGCCACAGAGTGGCAAAGCTTCCCATGTGAACACTCTTCCCTCTCCCCAGCAGACAGCTCAGCTCCGAACATTTCCATATGTATTACTAGAGGAGGCAGGGAAGAGAGAAAAATAGCTCTCCACCCCAGAGATTGACTTTATGTCTGACCTCCAAACGCTTAAGTATTTAAAACCAACAAAATGCACGAGAAGTAATAGAAAACCCAAACCGAGGTCTGCTCCTGTTCTCCAGTCAAACCACAGTTGCTCCTCCCCACCAGCGTGGTTCTGTGTCCAGCTAACAGTCCTCTGGCTTTGCCCCAAGTATCTAAGATTACTTTCAAATACCCTTTCTAACAAGACCCCAGCAAGAGGCCACTAATTTCTATGGCACAAAAAGCCACTGGAGAGAGATCCGTTTGTCAATATCAACTGGTCCAGCAATTTCCCATCCTCAGACACATCGGCCTATCGGAGCTGGCAGATGTTTAGACAAGATTTTATAAATTGTTCAATATCAGCCCATAATGAACCCCAACTGACCATTCCAAAGCAGCTAAAAGCATCCGAGACCTCCCCCACTGGGATCCAATAATGCTTTCGCGCTGCAACATTATTAATCATGGAATAAAATAGATGAACCTCTTGAAAAATAAGTGTATGATTGATTAAAGGGCAATCTAAGAAGCTATTATTCTTGTTTTATAACCGTAAGTTATATTCACTCAATTTATCTTTGGAGAGGAAATAAATGATTGTTCATTTCTTTTCTGAAATTATATTATATGGATATCCATATAATTTTGCTGAAAATTAAAGTGACAGGTTTGCTGCTTTTATGATACTAATCAAAGGGAATATGTTATGTGACTACAAATTTTAGACGTGTCCTGTAATTAGAAAGTGAGTTACACAATAAAGAGGCCATAGTCTCAGGTTGTTTAAACCTTTCTTTTCCCCCAGGGTAAGGGTAACAGCCTCTGAAAGGAAACTAAATCCCTCCCCCCAGACTTCACCTTGCGTTTAATGTGAGTTATATGAAAAGGAGAGTTAAGAAATCATTCAATAAATCTGAATAATGCCCACCAATTTGGATAATTCAGCTTTAAAAAAACAATTATTTCCATCAGTACTTTATTGTGGGGGATGTAACTCTCCATTATCCATATTATACTCTCCAGTTCAGCTTATTGAGGAGGTTCAATAAACCAGCATCAGAAATAAATATAAAATGCATAAGGGTGTCAGATCATTTTATTATATTTTGCTTAGTTTTAAAAATTTACACTAACAAGTAATTTGCATATTCAGAGCACAAAAAAATCTTAATTTTCTTGCAATACATTTGTATATAAATAATCTAGAACCACATGTATCTCCCTACTGCACATTTCTCTTTCGGCTGCCTTTCTTTTTAATAAGCATAAGAAAGGAGAGTTTATTTCACACAGCTTTTCACTGAGAAGGGGAGGCCAGATCACCTGGAGGTCATCATCCCCTGGGGCTCCAAACCCAACTCTCTCTTCTAGGAAAAATCAGCCCCAAACACCATATTATTGTAGACTAGTCTGTTTTTATTTACAATTTAAGATATAAATTAGTAAAGAATCCATGTTAAACAACCAACAAAGATTGTATAACCAGCAATGTTCAAATAAAAACCAGGCAGAATTTATTTACAAAAAGTTTAGATTCCATTGCAATACAACTTGCATAAATTACTAGAAGCTTTATATCATTATAAAAATAAATATCAAATTTGTTTCCACTTCTGAAGTACTCAAGTTCTTCAATCACGTTTTATTTCTACTGTGTACATCTTTTACAAATAAACTTTACAGTAAATCCTATCACACCTATAGAATATATACCGTGGCAATGAAGTGATCAATTCATATCCTGAGAAAAACAGATTGTTTCCAAGAGTCACAAATACATTGGGGAAGCTATACTATGCCGACAAATTCACGTATGTCCAACAATAGTCTGTTCCAATCGCTAGAGTCTGTGGGTGGACAGTGCTGGGTGGATCCTTCTCGTTTACAGTGGCACAAGATGTGGTCCCGATTTAGACATCTGGTGTTTGTATCTATGTGTTTATAAGCTTGGGAAGGGAGAATGGCCTGCTGACTTTTTTTTTTTTTCCAAAGCAATTGTGACACCTACCTGTGGACCAAGGAAAAAACCAAATCATCCCAAATCCTTCAGTTCCACACTGACACCATCACATTAGGAAATGAGTTGATCAGAAATGGTTCCACCTCTCCCATCTTCAAGATCTGTGATTAGTAATTTTGTCTAGTTGTAAAGTAACATATTTTTTGAGAAACTGCTGTAAGCCAGGAGAACTTCAGAGTCCTGTCTGGTCCATGTGGACATGCGGGCGGGCAGGGCTGATAAAAGACTAGCACTCCTGGTGTCTCTTCAGTCTTAGCCTGTAAACATCATCTAGGAAGGTTTTGAGACTTCAAGTTTCAGTGGTGCTAGCCCACCAAAAGCGGGTGTCTAGTATGTGTCTAGCATAGTAAAACTGGCTCCAAATTGCATTCAAATGCCCAGATTTTAATAATCTATTTTTTCAAAGAGAAAAGAACAGCAGTGTTGCAATATATATTGCAGTTTAAGGAATGACTCTTCAAAACAGAACTTGAGCCAGAAATAGGGAATCTACAAAACAGAACAGGCAGTCTCCCCCTTTAAGAGGAAAAAGGCCAAAGGAGATTGAAATGCTCTATCTTCCAACCTCATGACAAGAAGCAAGAAAAACACATTAAGCAAGTGTACAGTGCAGTAGGTGCTGGGAGGCTCCCCAGGGTGTGGGAAGCACAGGGTGCCCACTTACTTGCACGCCGCGCTGGCCCTTCTATAGGTAGGGCTGGACGCCCCCGCCAACCACGGTGCAGCCCTCACTGGCATCTGTCAGGGGAGGGGCAGTTAGTGAGAACCCGACCCCACAGCCCACCGGCTCGCAGAGCAGACATGCACCCACCATCCCAGGCACCCAAGCAAACAGCAGATGGTTCCAGAACCGACCGTCTCCAGCACCACTATGTGAGAGGCTTTTTGGTTGTGTTCCCTAATTCTCACTGCCTTCCCCCCTTGAACTCCTCTAGCAGGTAGCCTGAACTGCCAGCAGCAGAGGCAACACAGAAACGCAGGGAGAAAGGGAACGGCTCTTATTTCCTGTTTTGAAGACATAATGCCTCCGAGACTAACTGGGAACGTTTTGCTTCCTTCCAGCTAAAGGCAGAGAGGAGGCTCCAGCTGAGACTCTGCTTAACCAACACAAGGCACCGAAGCAGACCAACGCTCGCTCGCACTCCCCAGCAGGGACAGGGGCCGTCACCTGCATTTTGTGGCCATTTGTGTCTGCTAGAACTGTTTTAAAAGCCATGACGATAACAGCAGTAAAACTAACAGTAAGTGAATAAAAAGTAAATAAGACCGGGGTGAGCTTGAGAAGAGGCCCCCGCCCCCTTGGCCTTATTCTCAAGCCCCTCCGCCCCTGGGTCCCTGTCCCTAACTGTGGCTCACAGGAGAGCGGCTGGCCTTTCCCTCACTCCTCTAAACGGCTGGGGTTTCCGGCCCTTCCCGGTGTCCCAGGGGCTCTACCCGACCAGGCCGGCGGCCGGCCCTCCCTCCCCGGGGACCCCGCGGCCACGGGCAGCCTACCTTTCTTGGGCTCGTAGCCGCCGCCCGGGGGCCGGTAGTGGGGCTCGAGCGGGTGCGCGCCCGCCTTGCCCGCGTCGCTGGCCGCCTTGGGCGCCGCGTGCAGCCCCTCGCCGGGAGCCGCGGCGGCTGAGTTGTACCGTAGGAGCCCCTGGCCCTGCAGCGCCGCGTTCAAGTTCCCGTAGTTTGTGTAGTTGCCATAGAAGGGCGACGTGTAGTAGAGGTGGCGGCCGAGCAGCGGCGAGGCGGGGTAGGGCGAGCCGCCGGGCGGGGCCCCGGATGAGGCGGGCGCGGCGGCCGCAGGCAGCCCCGGGGGCGCGCAGCCCGGGCCCAAGCTTGGCTGCTTCAGGTCCGACGTGGCTATCTCGGCCAGCGACCACAGCTTGGGCTTGCAGGCGGGCGGCGGCGCTCCTGGCGACGTCCGGCTGCTCAGGGGCGTCTTGCCGCCGCCGCCCCCGCGGGGTGCGGGCTCCGGCGGGGGGCTCAGCAGCGGCGCCTCCACACCGGTAAGCGGCGACGAGGTCACGGGCTTGGGCGGCGCCAGGCCCCGCTCGCCCTCCTCCTCGTCGTCCTCGTCGTCCTCCAGGTCGTCGTACTTGTCCTTGCACTCCGAGCCCGATTCGCACAGGGGATCCCCGGTGCGGCACGGTAGCTTCTCCCCGTCCGACTCGGCCGAGCACGAGTGATCCGTGAGCGAGTCGACGTGCAGGCTGATCCCTGAGGAGGCGCGGGCATGGTCGGTGGCACTCGGGGAGCAGTGAGGGCACTACCCCCCCCATGCAATCCCTCACCTCACCCCAACCCCTGCCATGTCCGGGAGAGCCCGACCTCCCCGGGAAGCGCCCGAGGAATCACTCGGCCAAATCCCGAGGACCAGAGCGACAGCGGGCGGGCGGCTGGGGCCCGAGCCCGGACCTGGGGTGTCTCGGGGCAGTGTCCCCGACCCCGTCTCTGCACCCCGTCTACGAGGGCAGCTCCCCGAGACCGTGCGCCGGCCGCGCGCGGCCCGCTCACCTTCGTCCTCCGCCGAGGTCTCATTGCCCTCCTGCACCTTGTCGGGGCTCTCGTCCTTGCTCCTCGCTGCGTCGCCCTCGTCCTCGTCCTCATCCTCGCTTTTGTTCCTCGGGGCCCAAGTCATCTTGTTCTCCTTCTTGAGGCGCCGGCGGGCGTTGGCAAACCAGGTGGACACCTGAGTGAGGGTCATCTTGGTGATGATGGCCAGCATGATCTTCTCGCCCTTGGTAGGGTAGGGGTTCTTGCGGTGCTCGTTGAGCCAGGCCTTGAGCGTGGCCGTGGCGTCCCGCGTGGCGTTCTTACGGTACGCGGGGTCGTTAAGCTGGTATGGGTAGGCCGCGCTGCCGTAGGGGTGGTAGCTGATGGCGCCCGTCATCCCGGTCGTGTGAGCGTCGTAGGGTGCACCCTGGAACCAACAAGAGCCTGTGAGTGGGGTGCGAGGGGACCCCTCCGCCCGCCCATCGCTGCCTTTCCCACTGAGAGTCTCCCGCTCTCAGCCGCCCTTCCCGCAGCAAAAGAGAAGGAAAAAAGCAGTGTGATTTAGGGCCAGCTATGGATCACAAAAAGGACTGCAGTTTTATTCTCGATTTTTTGAACTATTTTACCTTCCTAAAATGACCTATCTTCCCCTAAATGTTCCAGAGCGGTGCGCACAGATGTACACACACTTACACGTGTGCGCACACAGGCCTACAGGTAGTTTCTTGATATCTAAATTTCTCTGGATGCTTCAAGTGCCACTGCCTCCCCCAACTCCCTTGTCCCCGCCCTTATATGGTTAAAAAAACACCCCAAAGCCCCACTCCGCTATTCACTGCTCTAAAGCTCTGCAAATCCAATTTGCAACTCAGAAGCCAGTCACCGTTTCGAATTCTTCAAATACGCGGTAATTAGCATTTTAATTCACCCTTTAACGTTTAAATTCGAGACATTTGCAGCCCTCGCTTAGGCCGCTGCTACTCTGTCGCTGCCCTGGAATTCCACCGAGGGCCGGCAGTGGCCACAATCCCCGTAATGGCCTCAATCGCCCATAACGTGATTCGCCAAGGCCCGGGCCGGGCCCAGCTGCGCACTGCAGGCGCGAGAGCCGGCCGCGGGTTGCGGGAGCAGGAGCTGCTCTCTATGCGCTGAGGACTCGGGCACTTAGCAAGTTACACGCCTGCCCGTACGTTTTTCGAAAGCAAGGTCTGCGGGGCAGATTAAGGCCCGAGACCAGGGCGCCTCGGGCCAGGATCGGGAGCCGCAGCCGGATGCTCCGTTCCCTCCTCTAACTCGGTGGCCCCGCTGCCCCAATTCCCCGAAAGTGAATGCGAACTACCCAGCGGCCGCCCCAGAGGCCCCAGTGGCGCCGTGCCTCCCACCCTACGCCAAGGCGGGCGAGTCTTCGGCCGGATCCGGACCCCTCATCAGGATGCGATGCCCGAACCAGGGACAACCCACGACAGACGCCAGTCCCGGCGGAGTCTCGCTTTCCAGGCTCTTGGAGAAAATCATCCGGCGAGCCAATGGGGAGCGCCACGGGGCGCTGGGCCCGGCGGGGCTCAGGGACTTCCCCTGCTGAACACGCTGCCTGCCACCCTGGCCCCTTGTTCCGCCTGCGGCGCGGCAGACAGAGCTGGCTACTCTGGAGCCGCCGCCCGCGCCACATTCCCCGCTCACCGATCCCCACCCCACGCGGCCCGGGCTCCAACCAGGGTCCCCACGCCCCGGTGTCCCGCGTCCCGACCAGCGCACGGTTACCATGTAGGACGGGAAGCCGGCCGCGGCGGCGGCAGCGTCGGCCGAGTACTGCAGCGGGCTGCCAAAGCCGGTGGCCGCCTGTGCCGTGAAGGCCGCCGAGCCCGGGTACGGGCTGAACGCGGAGCCCGACGCTGAGCGCGCCAGCTCCTCGCTGCGCGGCGCCGCCAGCGCCGACGCGCCGTACGCCGGGCACGAGTAGAGCGCCAGCGAGCCGGGCGCTTGGTACAGGTAGCCCTGCGGGTAGGACATGGTGGGCGCGGGGCGCGGGGCCCGCGTCACGCCGAGCAGCGGGCTGGGCGCGCGGCGCCCCCCATCCACGCCGGGCCGGGGCGCGGCGCGGCGGCGGGCACCCGGGCCGAGGGCCGAGGCAGGCGGGCCGCGGCACTAGCCCGGGCGGCCCGCGAGCCGGGGAAACGGCGGGGCGGCGGTGGCGGCGGCGGCAGCGCGGAGCCAGTGGGCGCAGCCGCGCGCCAGGCCGGCGGTCGGGGTTTGGGGGAGTCTGGAGTCGGGAGTGAGGAGTTGAGGAAGGAGCGCTCGAGTTTCCGAGGGACATTGGAACGCGGAGCTGTCCGTCACGCGCTCATCTGCATATTCGGGTGCCCGCCCCTCCCCTGCTCCGCCCGCTCCAGCGGCCCGGCGGCGGCCGGGGGAGGAGCAGGGAGCGGCGAGGGGAGGGGAGGGGAGGGCGGAGGAGAGGGAGGCGGGCGCGAGGGAGGGACGCGAAGGCTTTTGTGGCGCAGCCGCCTCTCTCGCAGCTCCGGCCCCAGCCCGCGGCCCTGCAGCCTAGCCAGGCCGAGCTGCGTGTCCCGGCGCGCACCCCTCCCACTCACGCTTACTCCGGCCACGTCCCCCTACCCCGCTCCAGCCAGCTCCCCCACCTCGTCCCTGCCACCTTCGTTCCTCCTCCCTTTCACCCTCTCCCACTGCCCCGCCCCCCAGCTCCGCTCGCGCGGACTAGCAGAGGCCGCCTGCAGTCGGGCCAGGCCGGGTCCACTTGGGGGACGCACAGCCCGTGTCCCTTCTCCACCCCAAGGAGGCAGGCCGGCCTAGATGACTGAGCGCTGGGCTCCAGTGTCCAGTCCCGAGTCGCAGGGAAACAGGGAGGAGGCAGGATGGTGGCACCCAGGGCCTGGGTCCTCCTTGGGGTGGTGTGCGGGACTCCCACTCCCATCTTCTTCGATCTGCTCTGCCTCACGGCTGGAGGCTCCCAGCGCCCTCGCATCTGGTCGCCTGCCCCTCGCACCCCACTCCACCGAGCACGGACCCGATCGGGGCGCCTTGGTTGCGAACTGCCAGGAGGGCCCTGAGGTGAGCAACGGAGACCCCGGATCCCTTAATGACAGGACTTTTCTCGTTGGAAACGTCGTGGCACACACTGCAAAGCTTCACTGCTTCACTTGTTAGATGCCACCCCCCCCCAAGAGTTTTTTAATTTGTTTTAGTAAGTTGACTCCTCTTTCGGATTGTGTTGCCAGGACACTCCGGGAGATGACTGTCATCGGAGAAACCGCCTCTGGCAGGATGTGAAGCCTCTCCGCCACCTCCGGAAGAGAGAGGAGAGGGCAGCCGGCTGGTGGCACTGGCACAGTGGGCATCACAGGTAGCTCAGGTAACGTGCGGCTCAGGAGGTGCCTCACAGGGCTCAGAGGCGGGGTGGTTAGCTAGGGTCCCCGAGACTCCAGCCCTGCATGCTCCTCCAACCCTTCTCCACGCGGCCGGCCGGGGAACAGCGGAAGAGAAGAGGATGTCTGGCTACTCAGCCTGAAGGTTCACCTATGGGGGGCGCTCAGGGGACTCAGAAGGCCTCAGGGTGTGTACGGGCCCTAGTGGGGGCATCCACCCAACAGGTGCCTCTTCCTCGAAGCTGTCTCGAGTGGGTGCAGTGGAGGTGGGAGGGCGCCGGGGCTGGGAGCTGGGCCGCAGCTCAGGCCTGAAGCTCCCACCTCCACCCCGGTGCAGTGCGCGCTGCAGTCCGCCGGCGGCCTGTGCGTTCAGGATCTGTGCACCGTGCGGCCTCTCGGCGGGACGGGAAGAGGGGGCTAGACCGCCAGCCTGGTCCGGGCAGCAGGAGACACTCGCAGACCGGTCAGGCTGCGTTTGTCTTTTTCCAGGTGAGAGGGAACCAGTTGCAAAGTGCAGTGTTGTGCTTGACAACTCCTTGGTCCCAGGCTTATCGCTCCGGGTAAGTGCTCCCAGGCCCAGTGCCCCTCTCCCTCCCAGATCGCTCGCAAACCACACCCCTGCCCTCAACACTGTACCCTACACTCCCTGTCATCTCAGCACACACCCCCCACCCATGACCACCAGGCCCTTGCACACATACATGCCACTTCCACACACTTAGGGTCACTTGTAGGAGCAAGCAGGGGTGTTTTAGGTGTGACCCCGCCTGGGACATCCTAATGCAGTTCAGGGCAGATATTTTAAATCAAGAATTATAGAGTTGAAAGCAAGAGAAGTGGAGAGAGAAAGAGAAATGAGATACTTCGGTAACCTGGTGGGGCGAGCCACTGTCAATGTATGTAACGTTTTTGGTTTTCCTGGGAGGAATTCCTCCAGAAAGATGCATAAAGGAGATGCCCACACATTGGGTAACAAACACAAACAATGACAGATCAGATTGCAGCCCTTTAGGGTTCACTTCCAATCAGATCAGTTTAAGTGAAAAAAATCGGGTCTAATTTTTCTCACCAGAGAATACGAGCCCTGAGTATTTCCATTTCTAAAGACCTTCCTGCTGTGGGGTCATTAGCATTTGGGGCTTTTCTTTCCCCCTCACCCTCCTCCCGCTTGACCTCTGGCAGGGGCAGAAGAGAAAACACCGAGTTATTACAAAAACGTCCCCAGTTCAGAGCAGAACCGTATGCTCTAGATACAGTCGATTTTGACACCAATTAAATGTATAAACAGACAATTGCACTTCGAGGCTGTCCCTTGTCCAGGGTGCATTTCCAGGATGGCCTGTCCTTCCCGTCTCCTGAGCCCAGCACCGGGAGTTTGAAGACAGCCTCTTCCCTTCCTGTGTGTACCTTCCTCCCAGCAATTATACTCCTCCACTGAAATCTAAATTTTCCATACTGCTGCTGCCTGGTGCTAATAAAAACCGTCTACCTTGCACTATTACACAGTCGAGTCGCACTACATGCCGTTTTTATTGGTAGTGACTGTAGCAAATTAAAATGCCTACACAGAGACATTAAAACTTGTGCTTTTCATTGTTATTAGAATATATAAACTTGGCTTTGCTGTAAAGCTCCCTGACTTTTAAAAATCACTTTTCCTTTTCTTAGGTTAAAGTTGACTTGGTCTTCTTAAAAGAACATCAGGAAATACACCTGGCAAGTATGAAAGCTTGGCGTGGTGTTCCTTGGGAGGCTGCCTGCAGGGTGGCCCTGGGTGAGCTGGGATCGGACTGGGGTCCCTGGATGGAGCGGGTGGTAGCATCTGGGGCCCCACGGCCGCCCCCTGGAGAGCAGGGCCCTGGCTGTTTTGCTCAAGGGCGAGAAGGGTGCTCAGGCACGTAGAGTTGCCTGGCTGTGGTTGGGCACTTTGCTGGTGCTGCTTTTCGGTTGTCATCTGAGCAGGGATGACAACACAGGCAAGCGGGGAGTACCAGGAGCTGCTGTGAAAGCGCAGCCACTTGGTGCCATTGCCCAGGCAATGTGTGGCTTCAGGCTCATGGTGGATCCTCCTGGCCTTGCCGAGGGGTGTGTGTGTGAGAGAGAGAGAGGGAGAGAGAGAGAGCGAGAGCAAGATAGAGAGAGAGAGTGTTAACGCTGCCGTATTTTTGTTTCCTGTGCTTACAGTGGGCTAAGCATTTAGAACCAGTCGGTGTGGACACGCACCTCTCAGAGAACCGGATTCTCTGGCGAAGCCAAGTGCAGAGAAGGGCCAGACACGCAGGGTTGGGTTCAAGGGTGTTCCCAGGAGCTTGGCCGGCTGGGTAGGCCTAGCACTGGCCAGACCTGGTCGTGTGCTGGGGGGTCTCAGGTCCGTGCAGCGGAAGGAGGCAGCGGGCAGAGCCGTGCGCGCAGGCGGCGAGGGGGCGCTGTGGGCCAGCCTGCGGCCTTGGTCCCCAATGTGGTGGCCCAGGCTCTGCCCCCGCGCCAGGGACTGACTGCGGGTGCTCCCGCGCCTGGCATCACTGCCTCTTCTCACGTTGTTTTAATTCAGGGAAGAAGGAAAATGGTGCGAGGGCATTTCAATAAAACCGATGCAGCTCCTGATCATTTCTCATTCTGTTCATTTCTCTGGCCTCTGGTGGACTTTGTTAGAGTTTGGTGGAAGGATAGCCCCAATTTGGGGGTGTGTGATTTTTTTTTCCAGGAATTAAGATTAAATATACACATTTTACATGGGTTAGCTTTGGCGAAGTAACATTGTAAATGTAAATAGTGTCCATGTGTCAAATCATAGTCCTTTTGTATCCACAACCAAGACGTCTCCTTGTGCCAGCGCTCCCCAGGGGTTTGCGGAGGGACGGACAGCGGGAGTAAGGTGGGAGAAAGGTGAGAAGCCCGGCTGTGCAATTTTCTTCTTTTCTTTTCTTTTTTTGAAAAGAAATACATCTTTATACACTGTACAAAATTTAAATCAAAATGAAAGGTAAATCTCTTTGAAACTTCGTTTACAGCTCTCAGTAGTCTGTGAGTGCGTTTTGATGGATTTCAGATGCAACGGTATTTCTAGGTTCTCAAACTGGCATCTGATGCTGAAACGTTTCCCTGGATAACGCATACTGAGGAGACTCCGAGGGAGACGGAGGGGTCCGGAGCTCCTGTCCTGGGACAGGTGGGGTTTTCAAATGGGCCGTGAGGCCTGGCAGCCCTGGGCAGCGCCAGCGCTGGGCCACACTGCGGGGGACTCGAGGCCTGGCCACTGGAGGCTGGAGGGTCACCCTTGGGGGTGCTCCTGGCACCTGGATCCGCCTCCCCAGCTCGCTCTTTCTTTTTCTTTGTTTTGGTATTCTAGGGAGAGCGTGTAACCAGCTCTTCCTCACTCAACTGTCCTGTTTTTAGCTCAAGATTACTGCCGGGTGTCGTCACTGCTAACTTGTCCCTCCCCTAGTGGCAGCAAAATTCGCCATCCTCTGACAGATGCCCCGCCTCCGACGAGCTTCCTGAAGTTTCTCTCTGGCGCAGGGTCCGGAAAACCCTAATTTCTCCATTTCTCAGCAGCTCGCTGCCTCCGTCTGGGTTCTTCTTCCCCCTTTCCCTGCCCTCCCACGTCTTTTGCCCGGGGCTCCTTTCCCCCTCTGCGCCACCCCACCCCCACTCGTCCAGGGACAGGCGCCAGCTCAGCCCCAGCCTAGGGTCCCCCGGCTGTGCTGGGCAGCTCCCGGGCTGGGTCGCTGGGGTTGGTGGGTCCTGCCTGCGGCCCCCCAGTCCCTCCCTGGCCGCGGCTCCGCCAGGAAGGAGAGCAGGGGAAGCCCAGGAATGTGGGGAGAGGAAGGGAAGGGGACGGTCCTTGGGAATGGACGGGCCTCCGTGCCTTTAAGGGCTCGGAGTCAAAGGAGACTGCTTCTGGATTAGCGACCTGACCACCTTAGTTCTTCACCAGGCACAGTTTGGAGAGGAAGTGCTTGAGTCCGCCAGCCTGTCACCTTCGCACATGCACACAACCCCGCACAGAGACACGCGTGCACACGCGCTCCCCGGACAGCGGGGCGTCTCAGAAGCTGTTCTAGGCAAGTGGAGTTGCCAGGTTTTCGTTTTGGTTTGTTTTTTAAAGTGCTTCTGCAAGCTAGTCTTTGAAAGAACTTGGCTCCCCTCCCCCGTCCCTCCTGCGGCAGCTCGCTGCTTTGCATTCCTCCTTTTAAACGCCAGAGCGCACCTCAGCGCTGGCGGTGCGTGCGGCCCTGGGTGCGCCCAGGAGGCTGCGGCGACCAAAGGGGTCAACTCCAGCCTGGCCTGAGCAGGTAGGACTCCTTCCTCGCCTGCTAAAAGACACTGCAGGAGCAGAAAGAGTTCCTCCAGTCTTTCTACAATTACTTTCTTCAAACAAGCGAGGCCCTAAAGAGTGTTGGTCTAGACCATGTTTAATATCTTTTTGCCAAGTCTGTATCTGTTCTTGTACCCCGACATATCTCAACCTGGCCACTGGCTTGGGGACATGTGGTCACCCACACACTAACCTCCCCTCCCCAAGCTCCCTCCGAATATTGCACACCTGGGGTTGTATAGGCAGGGGTAGTAGAGGTTTTTGGTTTGTTTTCTTTTAAAACATACCAGAAAATGAAGAAAGAAAAAAAAAATGGATAAATTTGATTGCGTTGAATGTAGACACTTTTGTCAGACATGACAAACCGCCCACACCAGCGGGGGTGGGGATACTTGCCGTGTGGGTAGATAGAGGACTGCGATGCGGAGCCCCCTCCCGGAGGATTCTGTGCCTGGGTGAAGACAGGGCGCCCTGTGCTCAAATGGGCAGGCAATGCACAGACCCTGCACACAGAGGACACAGAAGCGCTCCCAGCTTCTCTAGTGACGGGGAGCCTAGAGCAGATGAGGTGCCCTTGGAACCCACTGGGTGGCCCCAAAAAAGGCCTGGGGTATGCACACAGGGGAACTCTCCCGAACTGTCCCTCACCACTGTGCCAGTTTAAACTGCTATGAGGAGATTTGGGAGACATTTGGCAACATCTGAAGGAGCAGGAGGTGCAGGCTGCCTGTCACCCGGCACGCAAGCAGGCAGTCCTCCACGTATTGTTCCTGAGTGCAAGACTGGACACCTCCAGGCCGGGATAAAGAACTAGTAGCATATTTCATAGAGCAGAATGTTCCCCAGGGGTCAGAGTGAATGAAGTCATTCTTGTATCAGCGTTAGTAAAAGTGTAAAATGGGGGGGGGGGTGCAGAAAGAATATGCTGATGGTGGAATGTAAAAAAAACAGCAATATTTTGTGTTGTTTCAGGCATGGGGGCTGCCACAAGGACATGGGGACAAAAGCTTCCACTCCATTTCAGGTCTGAATATCTTGGGTGGTGGTTAGATTTATTAGTAATATCTTATTTCTGAAAAACGTATCTGAATTAAATGTAGCAAAATGTCAACAATTACTAGCTTGGAATGATGGTTACAGGGGATTCTAATGGTCTGCACTTTTCCACTGTGTGAAATACTGTGTGGTTTGACAATTAAACTGAGAAGTAAGTGCCAACCTTTAAGAAAAAGCATCAAGAACCCCAAAATATAATGTGCTAATTTGGGGCTATTTATTACAAAAGTAGCTTTCTTACAAAATTTTCTCATGAAATTTTTATTTTTATTCTTAATCTCTCTTTTCCTGTCTCTGTTCCCCCACCCTTAAAAAAAAAAAAAAAAAAGATGTCTTGGATGTGCAGTTTAACCTCTACGTGGATTGCGTCTTTGTGCCTCCTAAGCATGGTGGGGACAGGTGTTGTCCTGGCAGGTGCTGCTGCAGCCCGGGCCTCCCATCCTCTGCCTCCCCATGCCCAGGGCCAGCTCTCCTTTGAGCTGTGCTGAGCAGTGCTCACTGGGCTTGGGGGGTCTCTGGAGGCACAGGATAGGGCTGGGTGTGTGCACTCAGCTGCCTGCTGGTCACCCAGTGCCTCCGTGGGGGGCAGCACACTTGCACGGGCTGTTCCACCTCACGCCTACACCAGTGAGAACATAAACAGCAGAGAGAGGGACTGCAGGAAGACAGAGAGATGGAGAAGGGCCAGGGAAGAGCAGAGTGCAGCCTGGACAAGAAAGGAGGGGAGAGGAGAGGTGGGGGAAGCAGGGGGCAAGCCCTGAGGAGGCAGGGGGAGGTAGTTGGGGGGACAAGGAGGGGGAGGCCTTCCTTGCTCAGTGGGATTCCAGGCTCCTGGCAGGCCCTTGCCCCTTCCTCAACTCCTCTCACTCCCAGAGTAGAACTCAGGGCCTTTCTGGCCCTTAAGCTCCTTCCAGAAACATCCAGGTCTGCACTGTTCTCTTCACTGCCGTCCGAGGGATGCATGTCTTCGCAAATACAAGTCTGCATAAAGCCCTTGCAGTGGGAGAGGCCTTAGGGCCTGGCTTGGTCAGTGGTTATAATGGTCTCCATCATTTATTCTATCCTCAACCTGTTCGAACCAGGCAGGGTGGAGGGGCTATTTCCTGGGAACCAACACATTTCCAAAGGCTCCCCTTCGCTAAGGTGGCCCGAAGCCTCCAGAGCTGCCCCAGCTGCACCCTGCAGCTTGCCAGGCTCTCTGCTCCCGGCATCTTGACCACTCCCCTTCCCATGCAGCCGGACCCCCTCCCAGTCAGGGCCTCTGCAGGTTGCTTCCTCCTATAAGGTCCTCACTTCTCCCCTGGGAGGCCAGCAAAGGCCCGGGAGCCTCCTTGAGGCTCTGGTCAGCAGCTGCCAGAGCTGCTCTTTCCTGGCGTGATGGTTCCCTGACCTCAGTGCCAGCCAGCTCCACGCGTGGCACCTCCTGGGCACTAGACACACACCCACTGAGTGAATGTGCACATGGGCAGATGACGCTCTTGGTTCTTCACCTTTACTTCTAAAGGGCACAGGGGGTGATGAAGGAGGGGAACAGAGTGGGGGGACATTTGCTTACATTCCCTGCTCCCTCCCCCCTGGAGGCATCTCTGAGCCTCCCCCTGGCGGCCCTTACCTCCTCCAACCAGATCCTGTCACTCCTCCGCAGCCCAGGCTCCCAAGGGTAAAACATGATCAATTTTGGACATTAAATTTTAGGGCCCAATAGATAATGTACATTTAAAATAGCATTTAGTTTTTAAGATAAATTCCTGAGTTAGCAATCAGCCCAAAACCTTGTGCCCCTCAAGGAGAGCGAGCATGCATTTCTATCTTTCCTTTGCAGATGAACTGCATGGTTCCCAGCACACAGCAAGTGCTCGATAGTTGAATGAATAAATGAATGTATATTGACATTTGGGGGAAAAAAAAACTTTAATAGAAGCAAACTGAACTTTGACAATATTTTCAGTAAAAAAATTTAGAGTGGGAAAGAGTTATAGATATCTTATTTAAAAAGTAAATTAGATCCTGGCAAGTTTTTTACAGACAAAGACAACTTCATTCTAAAATGTACATGGTGTATATGGAAAGGCATGGTCCTTAAAACAGTTAAAACAATTTTGAAAAAGAAGAGTCAAGTGGGAGAAATCAGCCCACCCAGTGGCAAGACGTTATCTGGCTACAGGACTCAAGACGGAGTGGTGTCCCTGCAGGGATAGACGCAGATCAGTGGAACCGCACAGAGAGCCCTGAAACGGAGCCACATATATTTGCCCCATTCATTTTATTTTTGACAAAAGTGCGAAAGCAATTCAAGGAGAAAGTCTTCAGGATCTAGGGCTGGGCAGAGTTTTAGAGCAGACATCAAAAGCAAAATCCATAATAGCTAATTTTTGACTAAGTGGACTTCATCCAAATTTAAAACTTTTGCTTATGAAAGATGCTCAGAAAACAAAAAGATGCATTACAGACTAAGAGAAAATATTTGCAAGCCACATATCTGGCAAAGGACTAGTATCTAGAATATATAAAGAACATTCAAAACTCAATAGTAAATCTAAAACCAAAAAAATGAAAACATCTGTTTAATAATTAGAATTCGGGGAAAACACATGAAAAGACATTTCACCAAAGAGAATATACAGATGGTAAAAAAAAAAAAAGCACATAAAATGATGTTCAAAATATTTAAAAATCAAGGAAATGCAAATTAAAACCACAATGAGATAAACATATCTATCAGAGTGGCTAAAATTAAAAAATAGTGACAACACCAAATGCTGGTGAGAATGCAGAGAAACAGATCACTTATGCATTGTTGGTGGGAACATAAAATCCTAAATCCATTCTGGAAAACAGTCTGGCAGTTTCTTACAAAACTAAAGATGCAGTTACCATATAATCCTGCATTCTTGGGTATTAGTTCCAGGTACACAGAAACTTATGTTCACACAAAAACCTGTGCACCAATGGTCATAGCAGCTTAACTTAGGATAGACAAAAACTGGAGTCAGCCCAGATGTACTTCAGAGGCCAAACAGTTAAACAAACTCTGTCACATGCACACCAGGGGTGACCACTCAACAACAAGAAATGAGCTTCCGATAGACCCAGCAACCTGGAGGACTGCGGAGAATCACGCTGAAGGGAAACAGCTCGGCTCAAAGGTCACATGCTGCATAATTCTGTTATAGAACATTTCTGAAATTACAGAATTTTAGAAACGGAGAACAGGTCAGGTGGCTGCCAGGGGCTCAGGAGGGGGTAGGAGAGGCGGGGGTGACAGAAGGGAAGTGGGTGTGTTTATTAGAGGACCACAGGACCCCTAAGGACTGGAAATGGTCAGAGTCTTGACTGGGTGGTTACACAAATTTACTCACGTGACAAAGTTGTATAGCACTGGGCACACACACACACACACACACACACAGAGCAGCATCTGGCAAAATCTGAACTCAGACTTTCCTGTGTGCAACAAGTTCCACGCTTCTCACAGACGTCGGCTGTATCCATGGCAGCGTCCCGGTGTGGTCTTGTGGTGTAGTTTTCCAAAATGCTACCCTTGGGGGAAATCGGGTAAGGGGTACGTGAGATTTCTGACAGCTGCACGTACATCTAAAATGATCACAATAAAAATTTCAATTGAAAAAAGAACAACAAACACAAATAACTTAGAATGTTTACCAAAAAAGGAGGTTTTAAGGAGACGGGTATTCAGAGAGGCCTGGGGAGAGTTAGAAGTGGGATAACCCGGTGGTCAGACGTGTCCTGCATTTCAGAGCAGCGAGAGGTACAAGCCAGGAGGAGAGAGGGGAGCCACCAGGCTGGAGGTTCCTGGCAGGACCCAGGAAGGGAAGTTGTCCCTCGTGCCTCAGGAGGGCTGGGGTGGGGAGGGCCTGGGTTCCGTCAAAGTCTATGGACAACAGGAGTCATGGGCAGGCTTTAAGCAGAGAGTGAAATGACTCGATTTGCTTTTTCAAAGAAGATTTATCGAGATATAATTTATACCCCAGAAAATCCATTCATTTTAAGTATGCACTTCAATGACGTTCAGAATATTTACAGAGTGGTGCAGCCATCACCACAGTCTCATTTGAGGACATTTCTGTCTCCCCAGAATGAAACCCCGTGCCGTTCCGAAGGCCTTTGTGGCCCACTTCTCCCACTGAGGTGCTGCCCTGCGTGGACCGTTTCTGAGTGCTCGTAGCAGCTTCACCCACAGCAGCCCGGGCTGCACACCACCCCGATGGCCATCAGCTGCTGGACGGATAAGCAAAATGTGGTCAATTCACACAATGGAACACACTGCTCCACCAAAAGGAGGTTTTTCATTCTCAGAAACATCTAAAGGTTGAGAAACTTTGTGGGAGACTGGATCTTGGGTAGGCAGAGGCTGGGCCTCGTCCTCCCAGCTCCGAGTGGGGAGGAGAGAGGACGGAGGGAGGGGGGAGGGGGGAGGAAGGAGGGAAGGAGGGAGGGATGAGGGAGACACTTAAAAAGTAACTACTTCAGTGTTGAGAAAACTCTTCATATGTATACATAAAAATTACATATGTACACAGATATTTTTCTAAGTAATATACACATTTAGAAAAATGTTACCATGGATAAGTAGTTCTAAAAGACATAATGAAAATTATAATTTCTTGCTCCACCACCTGCAGCCTAAGGTCCTTCTTTGAGGCAGCATTTGCAGGTAATTTTGCCTTTTTTTAACACTCACTCATATGTCAAAGTAATAATCTTCTAATTTCCGTTATTGACCTAATTTATTTCTGGTATTAATTATTGGCTTCCCATTTTGGAAGATGAGGACGGAGGGGACTGACCTGGCCCCTGGGACCCAGGGCCCCAGCTCAGGCCCTGTCCTCTCTCACAGCCCCCGTGGCTCCCAGGGCCCGTGGTCGCTGTGGCTCTGAGCCACGACCGGGCCACACTCGTGGACGCAGTTGGTGGGTGTGTCCCTGCACCTTCTGTGTACCAGGAATGGTCCCTGCACTTCTGTTCTGTCAAACTTTGCTGATGACAATAAGAGTCAAGGCTGGTTTTCCTGCTGGTCTGACTTCCCGGTTTCTGTGCGTTTGCTGTGATGGGACGTCAGAGCCTGCCGGACTCAGGTGAGACAACGCAGGCCACGCGGTACCCACGGTGCCTCTCTCAGGCTCTGCCAGCATTTGCCCCACTCGCTGTGGCCCTGTACTCTGCCGCACACCTGTGGGTGACCCAGCTCCTCGAACCCTGTCCTGCAGCCTCCTGCTGGGTGGCAGCAGCTCTTCCATCTTCTAGGGCTTCTCTAGGAATCTGAAGCTGCAAAGACCAAAATATTCTTTGTCATGTCTAGAACTTTCTAAATCTCTTTATGTGACTAATCCTCATGAGCTGTGGAAACCCCAGAGAACCGTGTCTGCTCTTGCTGCTGAGGCCACCACGCCCTGCTGTGCATACTGGACATCACCGTCACAGAGGAATTGCTCTCTGAAGTGGCCGACAGACTCTCTTAGACATCGAGAATGGCCAGGGTCTGCTCAACACACAGGGGCCAATCTCATCTTGATCCTGAACCAGCTTCCCCTCTGTGACCTCCTGTCCAGAAAGGACAGCACAGGCCAGGGCCACAGGATAACTCAGTCCCCCTTAGCACCAACTGGAGTTTTTCAACAAATAAAACTTTCAATTTTTATAAGCTCTTATTTACAGGAATTTTTTTTGCTTTGTGTGTGTGTGTGCATGTGTGTCTGTTTGTGTGTGTGTATTTCCTTTAAGATGTATCTACCTAATGTAAAATCATAAAGGCTTTCTTCTACATAATTTTGGGAACTGTTTGTGGCTTAACTCTTATATTTAAGTCTGTTATGATTCATTTGGGAATAATTTGTTTATGATGTATGGTAAGGATCAAAGTTCATTTTTCCCCATACTGTATCAATTATTGAAGACTATATTTTCTCATGGAATTATCTTGGTACCTTGCCAAAAAATCAATTGGCTATTTGAGCATGAGTCTATTTATGCTTCCTCAACTGTGTTCCATTGATATTTATGTCTATCCTTAGACCAACATCATATTGTTTTAGTTTATTATTTCTTTGGGGTAAGTCTTAAATCATGTAGTGTAAGTCCTCCAACTTTATTTATTTATTTATTTATTTTTTACAAAATTATTTTGGAAATCCTAAATCCTTTGAACTGCATGTAAATTTTGAATTAGCTTCTTGATATCTACAACATGCCTGCTGGGATTTGATTGAATTTAATTGACAATACAGATGAATTTGTGAAGAATTACTCTCTTAAAAAATATTAACTCAGTCCATAAATACAATGTACCTTTCCTTTTATTTGGGCTTTTAAAATTTTTCTCAGGAATGTTTTGTGGCTTATAGTGTAGACATTTTGACACATTTATTACAGTTATTCCTAAGTATTATATCTATTTATGCCAATGGAAATGCATTTTTGCAATATGTTTTCAAATTGCTTATTGTGAATGTATAGAATTACAACTGATTTTGTACATTGACTTTCTATAGCAAGGTTCTATAACCTTGCTAATTTCAGTAATTAGTTATATTAGCTTTTCTATAGATTAAAAATTCTTCATAAGTTGTTATGTCCTCTGTGAATAGTTTTATTTTTCCTTTTTCAATTTGTTTGGAAATTTCATTTTCTATCTTTATCATACTATCTGTAACTTCCAGAGTGTTCCTTGCCTTGTCTTATCCTAACTAGGAGGTTCAGTCTTCTTTGCTAATTATGATTCTACCTGTAAGTTTTTTGAAGGTGTCCTTAATCAAATCAGGAAGTTTTCCTTTACTTCTAGATTGCTGGGAGTTTTTATCATGAGTGAGCACTGTACTTTTTTTGGAAATTATTTTTCTGCAACTATGGAGATAAACATATTTTTTCTATTTAATTCTATTAATACAGTGTGGTACATTAACTGATTTTCAAATGCTAAACCAACCTTGCATTAGTGAGATTAACTCTGCTTGGTCATGGTTAAGTTATCATTTTACAGACCAATATTACTCATGACCATAGAAACAAAATCATCCTATACATATGTTAGCGAAACAAGCTCAGTAACATATCAAATGATAATGCATTATGCACAAGTGGTGTTTATCCTAGGAATTTAAGATGAACATAATTTTGGAAAAATTGATCCTTATAATTCACCCTATGAACAGAATAAAAGAGCAAAAACATAATTAATATAAATCAATAGGTGCAGAAAAAGTTTTTGACAAAATTTACAATGTCTTTATTAAGAACATTCAGAAAATTGAAATTTTTTCATTCAGTAGAATGAAATTTCTCAATCTAACAAAGGATATCAGCAAAATATCTAAAGCTGACACCATCGTTAATCATGAAATATTATTTCAGGTGCTTTTCAGGATTGGGAGCAAGGCAAGGATGTTCACTTCTGTTCAACAATGCACTGGAGGTCTTAGCCAGTGTAATAAAGCAATAAACACATTTTAATTTTTAAAAATATCATTTACAATATTGTCAAAAATATTAAATAGAAATAAATTAAATCACATAAAATGCACAAAAACCCTACATGGAAACTTCAATACAGTTATTAAAGTACATGTAGATAAAGTGAGAGAGACAACATAGTCATGCGCTAAAACACTCCATACTGTTAAGATGTCCATTCCTCCCAAACTGTTACATAGACCCAATGAAATGCCAATCAAAATCCCAATTAGATATTTTGTAGAAACTGATAAAGTGATTCTAAAGTTTATGTAGAATTATGAAGGACAAGAACAGTCAAAAAAAATTTAAAAAGAACAAACCTGGAGAGCTTATGCTACCTAAATTTAGCATGACTGCAAAGTCACAGTAATTAAGACAGTTTAATATTAGTGCAAGGATAACGTATAGAACAATGGGACAGGACCCAGAGACCAGAGGAGATGAACGGCTATCAGTTAATTCTTGACATCAATACCCTGGTGCTAGAGCAACTCAATATCCATCAGAAAAGATCAATTAATCGTGTATCCTAACTCACATCCTATACAAAATTATTTTGAAATGGATCTTAGACCTAAAAGTAAAAGGTAAAACATCTAGAAAAAGTATTGGAGTAAAACTTCACAGGTTTGAGGTATGAAAACATTTTTTAGATAGTAATAAAAGACCAAGACTATCCATAAAAGGATAAAGAAATAAATTGGACTTCAAAAGATTCTCTTTGGACGACAAAGATAATAAAATGAGAAGACAGACTCTGGGCGGTGGCCACTGGCCTCGTTCCGCTTCCTCCCCAACCTTGTGTGACAAGCCCAGTGTGGCTGAGATGGAAATCCTGTAGGTGGAAATTGACAAAGGCAGAAACGCAAGAAACAAACCCAGGGCTTCCAAAGAAACGAGGGGCAGAGGAGGGAGCGGCGAGTCGCAGCGCGCATCCCGCAAGCAGGGCCTGCTTCCCCCTGACTTGGTACGATGCAGAGAGGTTGGGTCAGTTTAAGCGACTGCGCTGCCCCTTTCTCAGCCAGAGGACGGGGAACCCCTGTCCAGCAAGGCCAGGCCGGCCTCCCACCGGCCCCACCGCTGGCGGGGAAGGAGGAGCCGCGCTGGTGAAGGAAGAGCAGGCGGGCGACAGCGAAGTCTAGAGTATAGCCCAGCTGCCCGACGCGTTCTATGCAGTTTAATCAAAGTGTCTTTTGTTGTTGTTGTTCAACTGATTTTAATTATTGGAATACACAATTTTTGCTTAAAAAACAGTTTTAAACATTAAAAAATGAAAAGACATAGTATATGTATATAAATAAATTATTACACATAGTGATATAATATTATAGTGTATGGTACAATTTGTATATAGTGTATAATATAATATTATATCGTGTAATAATATAGTGTATAATTTACAAGAGATTTGTATATCTAAACACATCTTACACCCCAGAAGACAACACGCTTAATAAAAAATTTGCAAAAGTCTTGAATAGACCCTTCTCAAAAGAAGGCATGTAAACAGCCAGTGAGTAGACGGTTAATATCATCTGTCATTAAGGGAAGCACAATCTAAACCCCAGTGAGAGGCCGAAACACACCGGTTAAAATGTTTGTAATTAAAAGTCTGACAGTACCAATTGTTGGAGCAACTGGGATCCTCGAGCATTGCGGACGAACGTGTGGAATTACTAGCACCTGGGCACTGTTCGGGCAGGTCCATATAAAGTTAAACATGCGCTGACCGCTGGGTCGAAGGTTCTACGCCCAGGGATTTATCCAAGAGAAATGAGAACAAGGTCTTGCAAAATATCCTTCCCACATGTTAAGGTGGCCTTGTTATATATGGCGTCAAACTGGAAACAGCCCCAATATTTACTGTGAACGGAACTCTGAAGGGCATTTAGGGACAGGAGACTTCACTGCAGCCAAGAGCTTGCGAGCTGGGTCTTCGGTGCAGCATCCCGGGGAACACGGGCAGGGATGGCTTTCATAGACGAAGGGCCCTCCCAGGCTCCCCGTCAGGTGCACTTATGCAAATGCCGGCGTCCACCTTGCTTCGTTCCGATTGGTTGATGCTTGCTGAGTTCTGATCGGTGGATGTAGCTGAGCTTTGATTGGCCAATGCAGCTGAGTTCTAACTGGTAGATGCAGGACGCAGCCTATTGGTTGGTTCAGGGAGGGCCAGGCACAGGCAGCTGCGAAAGAACCGCGGTTGGCAGAGCTGCGGGGTCTCTGGGAGCTCAGCCCCGCGGGACCCCGGTCAGCAGAGGGCTGCTTGGCTCTGCCGTAAGTCCAGGCCCAGGTGGCGGCTCGGGATTCCTGAGGCCTGGGCTGCTCAGGTTCACACTGTAAACAGCTGGCGTCACATGTAGTCTCTAGGAGGTACCACGTGCAGTGATGACGTGGAAGGGGGCACGCGGCACAGGCACGTCTCAGCAGCCCTGTGCCAGTGGAAGGACACATGGGAAAGAGTGTCTCCGTGTGACTCAGTGACATGGAGCAATGCTGGCCAATACTAATCCATGGCAGTAGGTGCCTGGGCCTGGAGCGAGGGGACAGAGAAGGGACACGAGAGCATTTTAGGGGAAGATGGAAATACTGTAGATGCCAGTCGGGGCTGTGGTTACATGGACATATGTACTTGTGGGAACTACCAAATTTTATACTTAATATCTGGGCTTTTTAATGTCCATAAATAATACCTCTATTAATAAAGCATATACTTATATTTTTACTGGATTATAAATTAATGTTTCAAATACTCATTGAAGAGTCCATATTTACATTACAGGGCCTGTTTACAAAATCCTTGCCAACTAGGTGTCGTCAATCATTTTATCTTTCCGGATCTGAGGGTTGATAAGTAAGTTTGTTCTAATCTCCTTATTTCTGCTATATTTCAGGCTGGGCGTCATTTCACATATTGATTCATCAGTTATCTTTCTGCTTCTGTGATCGCCTCCTCAGGTCCTTGTTTTTTTTTTTTTGTCTACTTGATTTTTTTTTTTTTGAGACAGAGTGTCGCTTTGTTGCCCAGGCTAGAGTGAGTGCCGTGGCGTCAGCCTAGCTCACAGCAACCTCAAACGCCTGGGCTTAAGCAATCCTACTGCCTCAGCTCCCGAGTAGCTGGGACTACAGGCATGCGCCACCATGCCCGGCTAATTTTTTTTTTCTATATATATTTTAGTTGGCCAGATAATTTCTTTCTATTTTTAGTAGAGACGAGGTCTCGCTCATTGCTCAGGCTGGTCTCGAACTCCTGACCTTGAGCGATCCACCCGCCTCGGCCTCCCAGAGTGCTAGGATTACAGGCGTGAGCCACCGCGCCCGGCCTACTTGATTGTTAATCTTCTGTTATTGGCAAGAGATCTTCGTATTTTATGATATTAAGCCCCCTTGTTCTTACCTCCATCGTCCCTGTGAGCAGCCTGTGCCTCTTAGGTGCCCCTGGCGAGGGGACATCTGGGCAGGCCTGTCCTGGGCCTCCCCTGCCCCCTGGTTTCCAGGCCCACCCTAAGGGCCTGGTCTAACCTAATTACCTCTTTACAGGCCTGTTTCCAAATACAGTCACAATTTGAGGTACTGAGGGTTAGGCCGTCAGCACACACACTTCAGAAGGGCACAGTTCAGCCCGCGCCAGGCTCCATCCAGACTTGCCCAGAACTGCTGGGGTCTCACGCGTGTGTTTTCTGTTGCCTTCTCTGTTGCGCAAGGCCGGGCTGCCCACTGGCTCTGCGCTCCTGCCCAGCCTCTGCCTGCAACAGGCTGGAATGTGCCCTCGGGTCCACACACCGCAAATGCAGGTGAGAGGTGCTGGAGCACAACTGGTCTGACCTGTTTCCACACCAGACTCTCCACAGGGACGGGAATCCTCACCACTCCAGAGACAGCCAGTTCCTGAGGCCCGACCTGCTCAGCCCCAGACAGCGGTGACCAGACACTGGCTCCAGCCCCCCCAGCTCTGGAGGTGCAGGTGCAGCCCTGGGGTTCACACCTGCTCTCCACCCACCGCTGAGCTGTCTGCTCCTTCCTGGGCTTTACTGACTTTGGGGAAGAAGTGGGGAGGGTCTACTCTAGGATAAAGGTGACTTCGCATGGACAGGGGCCTTCCTTGTCCCTGGTCCTGTCCCTCACCTGCTCTTCTCCTCTCCACCGGGCCACCTTTCCGCTCTGCGCCACCCCCACCGTGTCATGAAGAGCAAAAGCGCAACCGCGGCTTTTGTGTGTGAGTTTCTGCCAACAGCCAAACCGTCAATCTTAAATTTCTTAAGAAGGTTTTGTACTGACAAAGATGGATTCCTCTCTAAGAGGGACTCTTGTACCAGCTCTTAACCAGTACATTTTAGGTGACCGGAATATATATATACAAACTTCATTGCTGTTGTATTTTAAGAAATGGCCACAGCCAGCCCAACTTTCAGGAACCATCACCCTGATGAATCAGCTACCATTAAAACTGGGGCAAGAATCTCCACCAGCAAAAAGAGTAAGACTCCCTGAAGGCTCAGATCATTGTTAACATTTTTTGGCAATGAAGTGTTTTTAATGAAGTAATTTTGTACATTTTTTAGACATATTGCTATTCATACTTAATATACTATAGTATAGTGTAAACATAACTTTTATATGCACCATGGAAACCAAACATTTGTGTTACTTACTTTATTGAAATATTCACTTTATTGTGGTGGTCTGGAACCCAACCCATGGTACCTCTGAGATATGCCTGCATATACATGCATGTGCACCTGTAGACATGTAAAGTATGTATATACATGCATGTGCACCTACAGACATGCAAAACCTATATGTACATGCATGTGCACCTGCAGACATGCAAAGCCTGCATATACATGCATGTGCATCTGTAGACATGCAAAGTCTGTATGTAAATGCACATGTATATACATGCACCTGTAGACAAGTAAGGCCTATGTATATACATGTGCGCCTTTAGTTGTGCACCTGCAGACACATAGGACATATACATACATGTCAGATGTGAATATGGACTTCGCTGACTCACTGCTAATGAACAGAATATGGCAGAAATGACAGAATGTCACTTCTGAGATTGGGCTTTACAAGACCGTGCCTTCCGTGTTGGCTGTGCTTTCTCTCACGCTCCTCAGACCACTGGGGTTTGGGCAATGAGCTGCCACGGTTTCCCCAGACCAGCGGTCGGGGCTGTGCGGCCGCCTTGCCCGCAGGCCCCCGTGAGGAAGGTGAGGGCTGCCCACAGTCAGGTGAGTGGGCTTGGAAACCCGTCATCTGCCCCTGTTGAATATTCAAAACAAATGCGTACCCTCTAATTGTTCCGTTTTAGTATTGAAAGGCAAATTAGGTGAAGCTTATGAGGCCAAGTAGGGTATTCAGCTTTTCCACTTTTTTTTCTGTTTAATCTGTTAATTTGAGATTTAAGATGTCTTTCACAATAACTGAGAATTTTCTGCTTTCTCTATTTACTTTGTGTGTTTTTAAACTACACTGTTATGTGCAAAAACATCTATGATGGCTGTGTCATCTTAGTGCATGTTCCTTTGTTACACAAATATCCAATTTCACCACCTTTATTGTTTTCACTCTGAATTCTAATTTATTCCGTATCAATAACTCCAGCTACTGGATTTTTGTGAGAATATGATTGGCATATCTTTTTCCATCCCATTCTTTTTAACCTCTGTATAAAATTTATGTTTTGGTGTGCTTCCTCCATTGGTATATAATTGGATTTTTAAAACCCAATTTGTAAGAGTCCTTTGCTGCATGAACGTAGCTCATTTACATTTATTACAAGTACTGGTGTTTGCTTTTCTTTTCTGCTGTGTAATTATTATTATTTTTTTTTGATACCAGATTTTCACATTTGGTCCTTTCCTCATAAACTTCACTGTTTTAAATTTATCATGTTTTCTTAGTTACTTTCCAACCTCTATCTAATTATATTTAAAAACATAAATATTTCAGGCATCATTATTGAGGCATAGTTGTAAATGTACTTGTTTAGTGGGCTGTTAAGAACACAATTGCTATGATCATTCATGTCCAAGTCTTTGTGTGGAATATGCTTTCATTTCTCTTAGGCAAATACCTAGGAGTACAAGCACCGTGCCCTCTGGTAAGTGTATGTTCAGCTTTCTAGGAACCTTCCAAACTGCGTTCCCAGCCGACTGTATCCTTTCATGTTTCCACTAGGGATGCGGGAGAGTTGTGGTTGCTCCACATCCACACCAAACTTTGCTATTTTGTAGCTTTCTAATTTTAGCTATTCTAGTAGGTTTGTGCTGATATCTTCTTGAATTTAATTTGCATTTCTCTGATAACACAGCAAACATCTTTGCATGTGCTCATTGGTCATATTGAGATATTTTATTTATAAATTGTATATTGAAATAGTGTCAACAGTTTTAAAAATTTTGGTTATTTACATTCTTATTGAGTTATAAGAATTCTTTACATATTTTATATATTTTGGACACAGATCCTTGGTCTGATACATGTATCGTGGATATTTCCTCTAATCTATGGCTTGCCATTTAAAGTTTCCAGTATCTTTCAAAGAGCACAGGTTTTAATTTTGTTGAAGTTTCATGTGTCAGTTTTTCTCATGTGGGGTTTATTCTTTTTGCATCCTTTGTAGGTAATCTTTGCCTGCCTCTATGTCACAATGATTTCCTCTAATTATTTCTTCCAGAAATTCTGTAGTTTATAGTTTTATGAATATATTTAGTCTTATGAGCATTTCAAGTTATTTTTTGTGTTTGACATGTGAGTTTTGTTTGTTTCATTATTGTTTTTCTAAACATTGACACCCAGTGGACCTAATACTATTTATTAAAATGATAATGCTTTCTCCATTAACTTGACTGACCATCTTTACAGAAAATCAATTGGACACTTATGTGTGCATCTATGTAGAGGCTATGAATTTTGTTCCGTTGATCTGCATGTCTATTTTAAAGCTGATACTACACTGACTTTATTTCTGTAGCAAACCTTGAAATCAGCCAGTGTAAGTCTTTCATCTTTGCTGTGATTTGTAACTGTTTTGTCTAATCCAGATCCTTCGTATTGTCATATAAGTTTCAGAATCAGCTTATCATTTTGTACTAAAATGCCTGTTGGGATTTTGATTTTGACTGCAATCAATCTATCAGTTAATTGGGGAGAAATTAATATCATAACACTATTGAATCTTTCAACCAATTTCTTTAATCTTTCTCAGCAGTATTCTGTAGTTTCATTGTATAGGTATTGCACATATTTCTGATATGTTTATTCCTACAAAACTAATATTTTGATACTATTGATAATGGATATTCAAAAAATTTGTTTTCCAATTGTTCATTGGTAGCATGGAGAAATGTAATCAATTATTGTATATTTACCTTTTATCATATGACCTTTCTAAATTCATTAATTCTAGCAACTTTTATATATTCATTAGAATTTTCTACATACAGAAATTGTCATTTACCAATAAAGACAAGTTTATTTCTTTCTTTTTAATCTGTATGACTTTTGTTTTTTTTTTTCTTGCCTTGTTACACTAGATAGTACCTCTAGTGCAACATTCACTAGAAGTGATGGGAACAAAACTCATTGTCTTCTTCCGGATCATAAGGAGGAAAGCATTCAGTTTTTAACCATTAAATGTGTTGTTAAGTGCAGGTTAACTGTAGGTGGTCTTTATTAGTTTGAGGTTGCTCCCTTTCCCCTTAGTTTCTTGAGAGTTTTTAGCCATGAATGAGTTTTGAATGTCAAATGCACTCCCTTCCATCTACTGAGGTACTCATGTAATTTTTCTTTATTTTATTAATATTGTTAATTATGTAGATTGATTTTTGAATGTTAAATTAATCTTGAATTTTGGGGTAATATTCATTCAGTCCTAATATATTTTATTTTTATTGCTGAATTTAATTTGCTAGCATTTTGTAAAGGAATTTGCATTTTTTATGATGGACACTGGTCTGTAGTTTTCTTTTCTTATAATATTTTTGTCTAGTTTTGATAACTTGGTATCAAGATAGTTCTGGCCTTACAAAATGAACTAGAAAGTATTTTCCTTCATATTCTAAAAAAAATTATTATTCATTTCTGAAATGGTTGATAGGATTTACTACTGAAGTCATATGAACCTGGAATTTTCTTTGTGTGAAGGTTTTAAATTATAAATTTAATTTTTAGAAAGATTTAGAACTACTCAGATTTTTTATTCTTTCATATGTCTGATATCACAAAAATTTCTCCATTTTGTGTATGTGGTTGAATATATATTGGCATGAAGATTTTTATAATCTTTCCTTATTATCGTTTTAATGTTTCTAGGATCTATAGTGATGATGTGCCATCTTTGATTCTTGATATTGGTAATTTATATCTTTTCTCCTTTTTTCTTGTTTGGTCAATTAGAGGTATATGAATTTTACTGATCTTTTCAAAGAATGACATTCTGATTTTACTGATTTTTTTATTATCTTTCCATTTTTATTTATTAATTTCAGCTCCAATTTATTTTTCTCCCATTATTTTGGTTTTACTTTGTCATTCTTCTTTCTTTCTTTCCTTTTTTTTTTTTTTTTTTTAGTTTTTATGGTAGTGGCTTAAACTACTGAATCTAGATTTTTTTCTTATTTTCTAATATAATCATCTAATGCTATAAATTTTGTTTTAAGAACTGTTTTAGCTGAAGCCTGCATGTTTTATATGTTGTATTTTCAGCTTTTATTTTTATTTAGTTTAAAATATTTTCTAATTTCCGTTTATGTTCTTTCTCTCTTCCTTGACTCATAGGATTATTTAAACATATTTAGCTTAATTTCCAAATGCTTGGGGATTGCATAAATAAATTTTCATTGTTTATTTCTAATTTAATATTATCATGCTAGGGAATATACTCTGTATACTTTCAGTCCTCTTAAATTTATTGAAACTTATTTCATGGCCCATTATGGGTTTATAATAGGCTTCAGGTTCACTGGAGGAGGTATAGATTCTGCTGTTGCAAGGTGGAGATTCTATAAAGGTCAAGTTATCTGAGCTTGTTGACGGCATTGTTTAGGTCTTCCATGTCCTTACTGATTTTCTGCCCACTCTTTACATCAGTTGCTAAGAGCAGAGTGTTAATATCACCAGATATACTTATGAAAGTGTCTATTTCTCCTTTCATTCAATTTTTTGCCTCATATATTTTAACACACACATTATTAGGTGCATACAAATTTAGGATTGTTATATCTTCTTGCTTAATTAACCCTTTTATTATTTTCAAATATCCTTCTATATATCTTTCTATATATAGTAATATTTTTTGTCCTAAAGTCTACTTTGTCTGATACTAAGATAGTCACATTAGCTTTCTTATGATTAGTTTTTGCATTGTATACCCTTTTCTGTCATTTTATTTTAACCTAGCTCTGTTTTTATATTTGAAGCTTACTTTTTAAAGACAGGATATAGTTGGGTCTTCCTTTTCTAGCAAGTTTGATAATCTCTGCCTTTTGATTAATGTTTTTATACCATTTATATTTAATATAACTATTATGGTTTGATTTAAATTAATCATATTGTTATTTGTCCAATCTTTTTTTTTTTTTACTTTTTTTCTTTTTGTACTTTTTTTGATTGAAAATTTTTTTTGTTTTTTGACTTTATATTATTGGCTTATTAGTTGTACTTTTTTAAGTATATATATATTTTAGTGGTCTCTAGAGTTTACAATATGCAACTTTACCTCAATGGAATATGCCTTTAAATATTACACCTTTACATACATATGTAAGATCCTTATAAGAGTCTGATTCCACTTCCCATTGTTATATGTTTTATTTATACATATGATATAAACCTCATGATATGTTGTTACTTTTTGCTTTAAATGGTCAATTATTTCTTTAAAATTTTCAGAAGTGAGAAAAGCCTTAATATTTGTCTACATATTTAACATTTTGAGAGCTGTTTATTTCTTTTTATAGATCCAAGTTCCCAACTTGTGTTGTTTAACTGCAGTGTAAATTTTTTTCTATTAACATTGCTTTATAGTACATGTCTGCTGGTGATAAATTCTCTCAAATTTATTTATCTAAAAAATTTATTTTGCCTTATTTTTGAAAAATGTTTCCTCAGGTATGGAATTATGGGTTGACTTTTTATTCTTTGCAGCCCTTTATAGATTTTTAAACAAAATCTTTTGGCCTTTCTTGGTTCACATAAGAAGTCTGTAACCATTGTTGCATTTGTCACTCTATGTATACTGTTTACCGACCCCGAGCCCCTGGCTGCCTTGTATGGTTTCCTTTGTATTTATCTGACTGGTCTTTGTTGCGTTTCTTCCATCTGAGTGTTCATAGTTTTCATCAGTTTGGAAAAATATTGACCATTACGTATTCAAGCATATTTCTGATCTTTTCCTTCTTTCAGGGATGCCACATGGACTTATGTTAGCTTGTGTGATATTTTGCCATAGGTCCCTGAGGCTATAGTCATTTTTCCCTATCTCTGTGCTTCTTTTTGGATACAATGTATTGTTACATCTTTAAATTACCTGAACTTCTCTTCTGCAATGTATAGCTCTATGTAATTCTTCTTGGTAGGTGCATTATATTCCATGGCATGAAAGTAGAATATCATAATTTATTCATCCACTTCCTTAATTAAGGGCACTACACCATTTCCACTTGTTTGCTGTTTGCAATGATCCTGCAACAAGCATCCGTGTACATATATTCTTACTTAATCTTATTTCTATGAGATAGAGCCCCAGGCCTGGGATCTTTGGATCAGAAGACATATTTATTCAATTTAAAAGTTATGTAGCTTTCCAAATATTCTGTCCCAAACATTTCTATTTGTTTATATACATATAACTTACACAAAAAATTAATGTGATAATTTTATATCTTTTATTTTAGTGTAGTCTTTTTTTTTTTTGCCTTCTTTGGTTAACTATTCTCTCCACTTTTTTCTGGCTTCCAAATAACATCTTCTGTGGCATTTAATCTGCTAAGTCCATCTAGTGATTTTTCATTTCAGATATTGACTTTTTTACCCCTAGAAGTTCTATTTGGTTCCTGGGTAGATTTTTTTATTAGGTATTGAGTGAGAAAAGCACCACATAGAACACTGTGCATAATATACATCCAAGACCTAAATCAAAAACAACAACAACAAATTCTACATGTATTTGTTTATAACGATAACTATATATTTTTTATAAAACATATACTAAATTGCCCAGAGGGAGAAAGGTATAATGCTATCATATATAATGTACCAGAATACATGTGAATTAAAGGGGATGTTGGGTTACAAGAATAGCTTCTTCAACTCTACTAGATCTGAATCTGGTGAGAAGGATGAAGATGATGATGACGATGATGACTATGAAGACATCGGGATTGGTATTTGATCACTGAATCAATTTTTTAAAAGCATATAGGTCCATTTATATTTATTACTTCTTCTGGCCTCAGTTTTAGCAATATCTATTCTTCTTGTAATTTGTCCATTTTATCTAAGTTTTCAAATCTGGTTTAGGAAGCAACTGAGTCTAACCTATGCGGGAAAGAAATTTATATAAGGAGACAAGTGTCTCATGGAACTTGAGGGCACAGATGTGGCCAAACCCCAGGAAGGACCTGGAACTAGCACCTGAAAAGCATTCAGGGTGGTTTCCCACCTGTGTCCTGTGCTCCTTGGTTTTGTGTCTCTTTCCTTGCAGGATGGCTGTCCATCTCCATACCCTGGCCCATGGCTTCCTCTAAGAAACAAATTCACAGGGTAGAGTTTCACCCAAACACTGAGATAGGTTGGCGTTTCCTTGCCCAAATCAGCATTCGCAGGAAGGAGAGCCTGACCCAGGTTGGGCGTGAGTCTGAGACGGGGCATGAACCACAGGCACCGTTGCTGTTCTTCCTTAGCGGTGTTTCCCGCAGAAAAGGTGGGAGACACTTTCTACACCTGCTTCCTGGTAAAATACAATAGATTGCACGTGCAGTTGGAACTATATAGTGTGGTGAGTTTAGTAAGTCTGTATTCCTCAGAATTATTAAGGTGGAAATGTTTTTTCCCATCAAACTTTATAGAAAAATAAAATACAGCTATAATTTAATAACTCTGAGAGAGATAAGATCTACATGTTTATAAAATACATTCAATATTACATTTGTATAAGTGGAAAAATGTTATCTAGTACATAGATATTTCTCTTGTTAAATATTCAGTTATTAAATGCAAGTTAATAGTTGCTATTAGCGAGAGAAACTATGCTTTCTATATGATACTGAAAGTTCACTAACAAATAAGACTTGCAAGAAATTATATTTCAAAAAAAGAAGAACTAATGTATATATGACATTGTACTATTTCTCTTTACAAAAGTAATATTTTTCATCTCTTGGCAGATATCAGGGTCCTGTCTAACATTGAAAAGAATAATATATCTGACGTAGGTGAAAATTTTCAAACATTTAAAATTAGTCTCTTTGCAACCATAGAGATGTAAAGAGTTCACTTTCTTAATACCCACCGAGAAGTGTGTCGGTGATTAAAGGTGCCCTGAAAGAGAGACAGAGCGCAGCGTGGGCGGGCACTATGGAAGGCGCACGTGGCTGATGTCTCCGCCCCGCAGGATAACACCTTGCCATGGGGTCACATTGGAAGTGCCACCTTCATAGCTGTCGAGTACGAGAAGCTGTGGGTCAGGGTTTGGGATGGCATTTAGCGGGCTTCTTGGTAACTGTCTTTGAAAGAGTCCCATTCATAATCCATTTGATGATTTGATATAATATCACATACCAGCAAAAGTGATATTTCCGAGGATTGATATTCCAATTCATTATAATCCAAATGTTTATACTCTGTGTTCTGAACTAAGCAGATGACAAGAGCTCAGTTAGTGATTTCTATGAAAGGTGTTATGTTCAAAGAATGGACTAATTTTGCAAATATTAATCTACTACCAGCACTTAGTACAAGAAAGTTTCTAATTCGAAGGCAATTCTCTGAGTGAGAATTAAGAGTGCTGACACTTTGTGAATGACATCAAGGGAACTGAAACGTCACCCTCTGATTAAACCTTTCTAGCAAGACCACATTGTTTTAGGCTTTTCGTGTGACTTGTAATTTTTTCAAATTTGGATTGCCCATGGAATAAAAAGAAACTCTGTTAATTTTTCTGACATCGTGCAAAGCAGTGGTTCCTCCTTTGCTCAGCCACCAGCTCGAGCGCTTGCCCTGTGCAGAGGCAGAAGCATAAGACGCCAGGCAGGTGGGTGCCAGAGGTCCTGTCCCTGATCTCGGCTTTGAGCTCCTAGGGAGGTGCTACACTCAGTGTCAACCAGGCCACGTGGCTCTGGGTGCTCCGAGTGCTTCTTCCGCCACTGCCCTGGGCATGATGCTGCATCCAGGGCAGCAGAAAATACACTGCTACCTGAGAATCAAGATCTGCATGCAGACTTTATGAAGACGGAGCAGGGAAGACTACGATTCCACTCGCCAGGGGAAGATGAATGGCAGACACCTAGATTAAAACGAAGCCAACAAAAAAACTTCAAGGTGTCGGACAAGTGATGAATCATGAATCTCTAAACAGGAATATATATGGGAATGATTTGGGTCTTTTGATGAAATAGAAATTCCCAATAGGTCAGCAACTGTGAGGATTCTACCACAATCTGGTGTTACCTCGGTCCTTATTCGCAAATTCCTGGTGCCTAGACCTGAGCTGGGTGCGAGGGTGCTTGTCGGACAGTGCCTGGGTGGGGTGCACAGTTTGGGGCTGCACGTTGGAAGATGAGAATGGCTGAGGTCGTGGGTATGTCACAGACAGGACTGAGGAAAAGAATGATACTATTATAAAAAAGTAAAATGCGAGATTGCCCCATAAACTCATGTAAGATAGGACTTGCTCCAAGTGAGATTTAGTTGGGGGACCCTTCAAGGGGTTATTTATTTATCCATGTATATAGGGAGCCTCTTTATGAAACAATCACACGCACAAGGCTAGCGCATCCAGGGAATTCAGAGGAAGACACTGCATTGAGCTTAAATACAGGTAACGGTAGGAGGTGATGAGATAGAAGTGGTTTATGGGAATGGCGGCCGCTGTAACTAAATTCCAAAGGCTTGAGTCAACCATTCCTGAAAAGTAATTGCAGCTAAGGGATTTTGTGTTTTTCAAAGTGCCTAATTACAGTGTGTGCGCGCGCACAAGTGTGTGTACATCCTGATAACTTTGACAGAGGGCAAAGCTAAAAGCTTCACTAAGAACAGCAAGAACATCCCAGAAATAATAAAATTCAGGCTAGATGTTAAAGCAGGCAGATCCTCAGAATGCAAGCATATCTGTTTTTGGAAGGGTTGTGAAACATTTCAGTCCCGTTGCATTAGGTGGCCTCCAGCATGGGGTGGCCGTAGCTTCTGGTTCCTGGTCACATGTCCAGGGTGCCCGTCCTCGGACTCTGTCCTGGTGGAAGCCACACCCGCAACCGTGCAGGTGCTCTTCTCTCCCTGGTGAGACTCCCCAGGGATGTAGTAGCATCACAGCTATTTCCACGGGGCAGGTCTGATCAAATGAGGGCTGGTGAGAACTTTCCATGGGCATCTTCGGGGAGAATGTGATGTGTGACGGTGTGACAGATTTTCCCGTTGGGGGGGTGGTGGTGCCTGAATTCCGTGTCTGGAAGTTACCAGGCTATGTGAGTAAATGAATGAAGGATGATGGAATGAATAAATCAGGTAGCTGGAGTCACTTGCACGACTGTCGAAAGCTGCTGTTTGCATTTTCACTGTACAGTGTTAGTAATTGATTCTTTTCTGTGCCCTATGGCTACGATAGATTTTTTGCCTATAATTATAATTTCAGCAAATTTTTGCAATTGTAAAACACTGCATTTTTAAGGAAATCTTCCCCATTGAGCAGATCCGTGCTTTATGGTGTTAATTCAGCGTGCTTCCCACCCTGGGTGCCCAACTCCAAGAACTCTTTACCGGGCGGATTTATGATGGATGCCATCTGGTTGATAGAAGGAAACAGATATTGATTTTTAATATTTTCTCCCAACTTGTTTACTCTAGGATAATACAGCAGCTGTGTGGCAGCTTGTCTCGGGGTGGGAAGGATTATTACCACTGCCTTTTGATGAGATAAATTACCTAGGATGACTTGAATGGCTGAAGGGGATACTTTGATGTTATGTCGCTTCATTTACCCTTATGACTAAATGATTATTGATTTTATATTTTTAAGCTCTTGAAACGTGAAAATAAGTTGGTGGAGAAGGCCGGCTGTGTTAGTTTTATTAATTTATTTCTGCAGGGCATAATTCACTTTGGACCAGGTTGTGAAGGTTTTGGGTTCATGACCGACTGCAGATACAGTTGCAAAGAAATGGCTTATTTATATAGTCATTGCAAGTAGTCCCAAAATCAATACAGCCTGGGATTGGATGATTAAACTCAGTCCCTTTGTGGGATTCATTCCTGTAGCTGCTGCTGAAATCGTGTTGACTTCAGCAGCCTCATGTGATCAAGTCTACAAATAGCAAGTTTGTTCAAGTTGAAATATTATTTTTTTGCTCATCTTTTTTTTTTTTTTTTTTTTGTGATGTTCACTCAATGACATTTTAACAGCATGGGAAAAAAAGGCGGTTGATTGACTACTTCAATAAATTCAGTAATCTGCATTCAAAGAGTCGCCTCCAAGGACTTCTAGAATGTCCGTAGGTGGATTCAGCGCAGACTTTGATCAGAGGTCCCAGACTGCGCTGGATTTAGCTCTGGGCGCATCTGCCCGCAGCAGGAGCCCAAGGTGTGCGCTAAACCTCGGACCGCTGGGGGCGGTTCAGAGGGGCTCGGTGGGGCCGGCACGGACACACAGCCTGCGTCTGTGGAGTGCCGTCTCCTCTGCCTGCATCTGCTCTGTCTGGTGCTTGTCCAAAGCGTGTCCATGCCACCCCATGCTGTCTATCACTCTGGACACAAGAGTAGAAACACTGTAGAAAATCCTGTTATATAGCTTTTATTTTTCACAATTTCCCTCCACTTAGTTTCAGAGATTTTTAAATATAGCTCCTCACGTCACACCTATTCCCTGTTCGTAAAATTCAGTTTGATTATGAAACTCAAAGATATCTGTTAATAGGGTTTAACATCTGAAGCTGCAGGTTTCACATCTTTCTGTCACCTTCTCTGCTCAGTGCAAGAGGACCCGGACCAGGTGGGGGGATGCACACAGGGAGGACGGCTTTTCCAAGAAGGGTTCTAAGAAGATTTGGCGTTTACTTGTTCAGACTGCCACAACCCAGAGTCAGCCACAGCCGCCGATTCCTGGGGGTGGTGGCAGTCAGGCTTCGAGGTGGGCGAAGTTTCCCGCCCCCAGTCCCCTCGCTGCTGCCCTCCCCGCACCTGCTGTTGGCTTCGGGTGCATGGAGAGATGGTCAGCAAAGTCCACTGGCACATTTGGCCTGAGACGATATTTTAAAAGTCAAAAATGTATACATCAGCTGATCTTGGTAATGCTACTTTTTCCCTTGGAAATTCGTTTCAGACAGAGCGACCTGTTTGTATTAATAGAACTTAAAACCTGTACCTAAGCGAGCTGTGCTCCACACAGACAGGGAGGGCTCCTGAGACAGTTCCTTTTCCAGGCAGGACTTATCAATGCTGTAAGTAATGCCAGCATGTTTTTATGGAGTTGAAAAGGTGTAAAACACCTTTCCTTACTTTATTCAGTGTATATGTATAATTAATATGCGGTAAATTATATGGCTCCGGTTTAAAGCTTGTTTAAATGCATAGAATTGGAAGTGGAATGAAGGAATAAAATAACTTTTGGAGCACTGCAATGTAATATGTTGATCAATTTTATAGAGGAGTGGTGAATATTTAATTAATCACCTTTTGACAATTATTCACACTGGCCGAATCAAGGTCTCCATTAAAGCCGAAGAACAGCTTCATTACAAATGACCCATAAAAGTGTCGAGCGCTGGCTGTGAGGACAAGTAATTTCCCTTCCCCTTAAGACCATTAGGTGGAATGATGAGGGCGGGCGAGGTGATGGAGTGCGTAAGCGCCTGATCACAAAGGAAAGCAGAGCAGTAAATTTGACAGCTATGTTGGAGGGCAGGGATGAGGGTTATAAAGCGACAGCTGGACTCCTTCGAAGTGCTTTGGATTTTATAAGAGGACAAGACTGGCAGCATCTATTTTTTGCGGGGCTTTTCTCTCCATGCTGTCGCGTGCGTTAGGATGTGGACACGCCAGGCTTTCAGCACCGGTGTGTGCAGACAGCGCGGTGACGGTAACGCCTCCTCCCCCGGCCCTCGGCAGAGCGAGAACACACTCCCGGCCGCCCTGATGGATGTCCGCCCGGCCGGCCTGTTGGAGCCGCGGCGGGCCGCCCTGGACGGGGAGGAGGGACCGATCGGTCAACGAAATCAGTGCATGCGTCTCAGGGCTGGGCTTTGAGGACGCAGGACACATCGATCCTCGCGGCTCCTCTTCAGCCTGAGAAGCGGACGTTGATAACTGCTTCCAGTGCACTAAATCCATTTCTTAACTTTTCATTATTGGCAGAGAGACCCTGACGTTTATCAACTTTCAGATGTCAAGACAGGTCTCTGGGTCTCAGGAACTCTTGAAGATTTTTTACTGAGTGAAAAATATTTTCTTTCCCAAATGGCTCAGTGGTGAAAATTCATTTGTGAGAATGTCAGGGTTCCACGGCCTTGGGGAAAATGATACAAAGTAGACCCGTTCCTGGGACTCCCATGTCCCCCCTCGGCTGGCACCGGGCACATTTGCTCTTAGACCAAAACTCAGCTTCAAGGATCCTGTTAGATCCAAAGACAAGAGTGTGAATAAAATTCTCTGCTTCTTGGAAAGTGTTTTGGACACTTGAATTTAACTGTGATTATAAATGGTCTCCTTAGCTGATGGAATTTTTCTAAAATCTAGCAAGATGCAAAGGGCTGGTACTCGTTTGAACACAAACAGAATCTGAAGGTACTTATGTTTCCAAAAGTTCAGGCGTCTTGACCGCCACTAAGATGTGTTTCTTAAACCTCTTTATTTCTTTGAACCTCGTTTATTTTAAGATCCTGCACCCCTGGGTAGCCTGGCTCTAGTGCACACACCTACGTACACACGTTCGAGTGGCCACTTTTAGAAACTAATGGCTATTGACTCTCGTTGGGATTTCTGTGATGTTATCTCGCCTGTAAAGACTTTGCAGTATGCCGTTTACATTGTATCTGGCGATTGTATAATCATTATTGATTTTTCCTGTGTGTAGTACCTGTGTCAAACAACCTAATATATTTAAATGGTGATTATTTCAGTTATATATCTACTATTAGATAAGATCAAAGGTAGTTAAATGTGCGGTAGATGGGGGAGAAGATAGCATAATGCACTTGCGCCTCTTGAGAGTATTTAATAATTAACTTTCTAGACCACGTTGAGATTTTGGGCGTGCAGAAGAATGAGCCCCGGCAGATGGAGAGAAAGCGCCCCGGCCTCGCGGCTCAGGGCGTCCTGGCTCCGGGAGCGCCGGTGGCGGCATGAATGGCTTTTCAAAGGCCCTGGGAAATCATTCCGGGTGCTTAATTCACTCCTTGTTTTTGTACAGACACTTTTGAAGAAATGAGAAACAAACTTAGGCTGATGCGTGATTTCCCCCAGGAAGCCACCACGGCTAATCCTGAGAGTGGGATCGCGGCTGGCCTCACCTCGGGCGCGCGGCCTCGCCGGGTCCCTCTCGGGGCGCGCGGCTATTGTGTTTTACTGATGACCTGATGACGGAACGGTGTCCGCTCTGTGCTGCGCTGAGAGCGTCGGCTCGGGATCACTTACCTGAAGGCAAAGCGAGCCGATCTTATTGCTGCTTCTGTGGCTGCAGAGTTTTCTTAATAACATTTCCTTTTCCAAAATACATTTTGGGTTGCAGTTTTTGGAATTCATTGTAGCATCAACACATGAATATTTATTAGTTTGAAAATTATTAACCCTACATCTAAGACAATCTCATGAAAATTTGTGGCGGTTGGAAAATAAAATGCCACAAAATCCAAATTCTAACACAAGGTGTAAGACACGCACATATCCATAGATACTTCCTGAAAATTTCTGCTCACAGCTTTCTGCCTGCCCCGGACATCTGCCAGGACTTTCAGCCCTCACACCCCCAGGTGTCGGATCTGAGAGGCTGGGCGAGCCAGGCAGGCTGCAGAGCAGCAGGTGGAGGTCAGATGGTTTGTGACTTCACTGGTCTCATTACAGTGTTTATTCACAGTGTCTCCTAAAACCACTATTTTTTCCTTTTATATAATGTTCATTAAACGTTAATTACCTCGCTGAGGTAGGGTAGCTAATGGAACCCCACCACCACCGCCGCCAGCAGCGACGAACACCAGCCGAAACCATCTGAAAAAGAAGCTAAGAAAGTAATTCCACTTACGATAGGTCCAAGTAAAATAAAATACTTAGAAATAAACTGAACCAAAGAAGTGAAATATCTCTATAATGAAAACTATAAAACATTTATGAAAGAAATTGAAGAGGACATAAAAAATGGAAAGATATTTCATGCCCATGGATTGGAAGAATCATTATCATTAAAATGTCCATACTATCCACAGCAGTCTACAGATTCAATGCAATTCACATCATACCAATGACATTCTTCACAGAAATAGAAAAAATAATCCTAAAATTTATATGGAACCACAGAAGACCCTAATAGCCAAAGCCATCCTGAGCAAAAAGAACAAAACTGGAGGAATCACATTACTTTGTATTATACCACAGAGTTGTAGTAACCAAAATAGCATGGTACTGGCATAAAAACAGACACATACCAATGGAACAGAATAGCAAACCAAGAACTAAATCCATGCATTTGTAGTGAACTTATTTTCAACAAAGTTGTCAAGAACATACATTAGGGAAAGAATAGTCTCTTCAATAAATGGTGCTGGGAAAACGGGATATCCACATGCAAAAGAATAAAACTATGTCTCTTACCATATACAAAAATCAAATCAAGGTTGGGCATAGTGGCTCACGCCTGTAATCCTAGCACTCTGGGAGGCCGAGGCAGGAGGATCGCTCGAGGTCAGGAGTTCGAGACTAGCCTGAGCAAGAGTGAGACACCATCTCTACTAAAAATAGAAAGAAATTAGCTGGACAACTAAAAATATATAGAAAAAATTAGCCGGGCATGGTGGCTGCCTGTAGTCCCAGCTACTCGGGAGGCTGAGGCAGACTCCTGAACAAGACTGTGTCAAAAAAAAAAAAAAAATTAATTCAAATCAAAATGGATTAAAGACTTAAATATAAGACCTGAAACTATGAAACTACTAAAAGAAAACATTGGAAAAATGCTTCAAAACATTGGTCTGGGCGAGAACTTCTTGAGTAATACCCTCAAAGCACAGGCAACCAAAGCAAAATTGGACAAATGAGATTACATCAAGCTAAAAAGCTTCTGCACAGCAAAGGAAACAACCAACAAAGTGAATAGACAGCCCACAGAATGGCAGAAAATATTTGTAAACTACCCATCTGACAAAGGATTAATAACTAGAATATATTAATAAAAGGAATTCTAACAACTCAATAGGAAAAAAATCAAATAATCTGATTTGAAAATGGACAAAAGATATGAATAGACATTTCTGAAAAGAAGACATACAAACGACCAACAGATATGTGAAAAAATGTTCAACATCATTAGTCACCAGAAAAATGCAAATCAAAACTACAATGAAATATTATCTTACCGTGGCTAAAAAGCTTCTCTCAAAAAGACAGGCAATAACAAATGCTGGCAAGGATGTGGAGAAAGAGGAGCCCTCGTACACTGTTGGTAGGGATGTAAATTAGTGCAATCTCTAAAAACAGAATCAGCCAGTTATTCCACTGCGAGGCACATATCCAGAGGAAGGGAATTCCATATTGAAAAGACATCTGCACCCCCGTGTTTACTGCAGCACTATTCACAGTGGCCAAGATATGGAATCAACCTAGTGTTTATCCGCAGATGAGTGGATAAAGAAACTACGGTATAAACACACAATGGAATATTATATAGCCACAAAAAGAGTGAAATCCTGCCATTTGCAACAATGTGGATGGAACTGGAGAACATCATGTGAAGTGAAATAAGCCAAGCACAGAAAGACAAATTTCGCATGTTCTCACTCACATGTGGGAGCTAAATATTAACAATAATTGTTCTCATGGAGACAGAGAGTAGAATGATGGTTACCAGAGGCTGGGAAGGGTGGGGCGGATAAAGTGGGGATGGTTAATGGGTGCAAAAATAGAGTAAGAAGGGACAATATTTGATAGCACAACAGTGTCTGTAATCACAGTAAGTTAGGGTATACTTTAAAATAACTAAAAGAGTGGAACTGGAATGTTCGTAGCACAAAGAAATGATAAGTACCTGAGGTGATGGAAACCCCAATTACCCTGATTTGATTAATACACATTGTATGCCTGTATCAAAACATCACATGTACCCTATAAATATTTATAGCTATTATGTACCCACTATAACGAAAAATAAATAAAATCAAATAAAATACTTTTATCATGTTTAGAAAAAGTTTTCATCTTCATGCTCACAAATGGTAGAAATTTGGATTTTCTCAAATGCTGCCTCTCCACCTATTAACTCATGTAGTTTTAAACTTAAGTTACTTGCATGGTACAAATATAGCATTTTATTAAATTGATCATTAAATCATCATGCAAAATTGAATAAGTAGTTTCTGGTCAATGAAACAGGCATGCATAGGAAACATTTGACATGTAAGCAGTGTTTGGAATATCTCTCTGCCTTGGGTGGGTTCAGTGAGGAAGTGAAAATGCTAACCTGGTACTAAAGTATCTGCTCTTAATGAGACCAATGTCACCTGGAAGGTGTGATTTTGCCAAGTAACCAGAGTAAGCTTCAGTGTGTTCCTGGCATTCAGACTTTCTTGAGTGCCTCAACAGTACACATTAAGTAACTCTAAATGTATCCTTAGATATTTAAATAACATTTTCCTAGCTTATTATGTTGATATGTTTTTACCAACAATGCCAGCTAGCATTCTGACTGCTGTCCAAAAGCTAATTTGGTTGTTATTGCTAAACACAAATAGATCGCAAATTGCATCGCTCTGCAGTATTGATGACCTACAGGGACAAAACCTTCCTCGGCAGGGGAGTGACAGTGGAGTGCTGATCCAGATGTTGGCGCAGAGGATTTCAGGCTCAAACCGCCAGTGCTGAGGAATTTCCTGAGTCTCCATTTTTCTTTTTCTTTTTTTCTTTAAGAACTTTTTTTAAATTTCAGCATATTATGGGGGTACAAAAGTTTAGGTTACGTATATTGCCCTTGCCTCTCCTCCCCCAATCAGAGCTTCAAGCGTGTCCATCCCCTAGACAGTGCACATCGCACTCATCGATTTTCCTATTTCCAAATCAGGTAGTGATTATAACATAAAATAGTTTAATATTTTACTTCCTAGTCGTTACTAGCATGAAGTAGAAAACAAAAAGGTGAATGGACCGAAGATTTCACTATTGGAAAACTCAACCCAGGGGCGAACCTGTGGTAACCACTGCAGGCTCTGCCCGGACGCCAGCGGGCGGCCCCAGGCCCGCTCCCTCCCGCACGGTGCCACCCCCTCTCTCTGTAGCGCGGCTAATTCCAGCGTCATGTTCACAAAGGCAGCTTCTGTGATGATGCTATAAACATCCTGATGCTTCACCGACTGGAAAGCTCTGTGTGTCCAAGAGAAGATGCTCACGGAAAGTGCACAATCGGCCAGGAGCAAAACACACCCTGTGGCGTCTCCGGCAACACTTGAGAACTATGTGTTATGACTTTCCCACTCACAGTAGCTCCTCACGTCACTGAAAGATTGTTTCCAGGTGGAATTATATTTCGCCAGTTTCAATCATTATTCCACCTTGTTTGAGCCAATTTTAAACAACCTGCAAAGCGATAGGGGGAATATCAGTGGTCATTTTTGCCTATTCCTAACGATTTCTGCCAAATGACCCCAGCGTGGATTTTCCGAGTGGAAATGTTCAGCGATGTTGGGATGTCATGGCCCCGCGGGATGTTCTGAGTGTTTGAAAATGTGGGCGTAGACATTTTGATTTTTAAAATTCAATGCAAAAATCACGAGTCAATAAAATACTTCATGCATGTGTGTCTCCTGAAGTTCTGAAGCTGGATGTCTAGGAGGAGTTCTCTGACGTTTCTCCGGGTATTTCTTGTGACTCTCTCTGGTCTGCCTCAGGACGGGGAACAGACATTCTGCTCTGCGGGGGCTTCTGTGACTTTTGCAGAAACCCTGAACCCACCACTGATGCGCACTGGCCAGCGCCGGCCTCCGTAGAGCGGAATCCACTCTGCTTTCCCTTGTGTTGGCTGCCAGAGCTTCCCTGGTGGGATTTATTTTACGAATTTCCTGTGTCCCACAGGCATTTTCTAATGCCACCACTTTGGCTTACATCGGCCACTCAGTCAGTGCCTGCCATACAAAAACTGTGCTTTATTTTTAACTAAAGGAAAACCCTTTGGGTCTAGGTCTCCTCCTGCCCCTTGCAGCCCTATGTTTCATTTTATTTTCCTTGAATAAGGGGAGTACAACAGGAGAGCTCAGCAGTAGGGATGGGATTCAGGTGTGGTGTGATCAAGGCTCTGGGTCTGTGTAGCTGTGATTTTCAAGGTGCTGTCCTCCTCTACCTGCTGCTGTCACCGTAGACCCACTTCTTCCCTGGCAGCGAATGGCAGCAGGACCCAAGGAATCACATTGCATCTTCGTTCTCTCCAGAGGACGGGGTGCAGTCCTGAGCAGAGGTTTTCTTTGGGTTTGTCGGCCTGAACAGAGCCACAGGGCTTCTCTGTACTGGGCAGCAGACCAGGGGATGGGGCTGAGCCCCCACCCTCCCCACTCCCCTCCCAGGCCCTGCTGCAGTCAGCATCCCCCAGAGCAGGCGGGGGCTGGAGGGGACAGAGCGCGAGTCCGTGTTATCCATCACCGTCTTTCAGGCTTCAGGAACTGGGCGCATTGGTGGAGGGACCTCGGGGAAACCAAGCCCCAGGAACAGGCGAGGTGACTCCCTCCTCCTCCAGTGGAGACACCGGCATTTCAGTAATCACATGCTTGAGATACTTAAGGACTAGATGCATTATCATTGCTAATGATAACAAAAATAAAGATGGCCTATGCTCCCCCACAATGCCCCCCCAAAATCGATTCCTCTGAGGTCTGGGTGGGTGCGAAAAGGCTTCCTTTCTTTAGTCTGGAAGGCAGATGGGCCTTTTATTGCGTCCATCCCATACATTCCCAATGAGTGATTGGCAGAATATTGACACACTCACAAGAGGATGGTTTTAAAATCACATATCTTTATCTAATGCCTTTATGATTCCACCAGTTAGATTCGGTGGGCAGGCCCTCTGACTTTTATGAAGGAATTCCTTTTAAGTAGGGAGAATGCCCGTCTTTCCCTCCAATCCATCAAAGCCCTGCCTTTTCCGAGCGGGGTCCTGCCTGGCTCAGAGTCGCTAATTGAGGAGGTTGGTCCGCGTGGCAGAGCTGGGCAGCAGCGTCCTTCCAGCCATGGTTCCCGCAGAAGCGCAGCCCCATTATCAAACAATGATTAAGTCCTCCAGGCTCCTTTACACTTGCTAATCTTGGTGACTGTTTACATGCTACTATTTGTTAAATGGCAAAGTTTATTGATCTGGCAAATTCAGTCTCATATTGTAGATTTTCTCTCAGTCTGTGTTCCTACATGTGGTTCAGCATTTTTAAATGTCAACTGCAAAGTATTATTGATCAGTAATTAAAAGTGTAGAGAAAAATTAGCATAGTAGAAGTTTACGGTCATTAGTACAAGTACCGTCGGGCAATTATTTAGCATGTTTTAACATTTATTTTCCTTCTTGTTATTGACATAGAGTATGATGCTCACCAAACAGTTTTTGTTTTGCTAAAAAGGAAAGTTTTTACATCAATAAGAATTAATGGCAGCATTTCTTTTTGCAAATTTGCTTGTTGGTTTCCCTGATGCATAAACAACCTGGTCTGCTGGGTGCTGTGTGCTCTGGCGGGAGTGAAGGCGGATCTCAGCTTCCCGGCCACCCAGAGGGACCGCGATGGCTCCCCAGGGCCGAGTAATGGGGTCGCCTGTTGAACCTGGACGATGAAAGTACAAATCTGGCCCAGGCAGGGAAGAAAAAAACTGCTTTTACTAAGAAGTTATTATGTGTTTGGGAAACGTTTATCTCACGTTTTCTCAAACATGGTGCAGATTCCAATGTTCTGCACTATTTCCTTGGAAGTATAATGTAGTAATCAAGTCATGTGAACAGATTTTTACCCTGAAAGCATGATCGCCCTGACTATCATAAAGGCATAATCAATGCCCTCAAAAGCCTATATTCTCAACATGCTTAAAAACCTAAAGCACAAAACCAGCAACACCAGGGTGCTGAGCTGGGTGAGTGTGGCTCGACGTGGGTGGGCAGGGGCAGGAGGTTCTTGGGGACCAGGGACCGTTCTGGCCAAGGGAGCCGCAGGCAATGCCAGCCCGCAGGATTTTCGCACCGTGAGGGCACAGTTTCAAGGAAGCAGGCTCTGTGTTGGCCGAAGCCAGCAGGTGCGGTGGCCACGGGCAGGTGGAAGCGCACTGATGGTGGCAGCTGCCTTCCGTGGGCACGTGTGGCCAGGAGTTCACAGCCAGGAGCCGGGGGTAGGCCCCGAGCCAAGGAGGAGGGCCAGAGGCGCAAAACCAGTCAATCCCGGGCGAGGCGTGGGCGTGGGGTGCGGCTGCACCTCTGCGGTCCTGGGTCCCCGCCGGGAGCCCTCACCTTTCCCACCTCTCTCCTCCTGGGGCCGGTGGGGCCGGCGGCCCTCGCTGCGCGGGACCGCTGCGGGAGGCGCGCTGGGGTTGCGAGGCCAAGGCGGGAGTGGAGAGGACACGCAGAGATTGTCAGAACCACCGCGCCAAGGGAGAATGAGCCCTACTTTCTCGAACCTGCAATCATCTCCGAAAACCAGAGGAAGGTGGCCCAGGCAAGGCCCAGGCTGGAGAGGGAGTCGCCAAGGGATGCTGAGTGTTCAAGGAGAATGTTGCCATTTAATAATTCAGTGAGCTATTTTTTAAAAGAAATGAAATCTATTAAAAGCTGTATTTTCATTTGATTAATAAATGCTATATGGGAACAACAAATAACCAAATAATTAAAGCAAATCCAATCTCTTAATGCAAACATCCTTTAAACACTCCTTAATTTGCTTTTAAGCATAAATATTAAATGACGCAGAACCCTTCGAGCTTCCTTCCCTGGCTGTGCTTTCCTGAAGAGTTCTGCCTCCTCACTTCTACCTGAGGGAGCAAACTCTTTCATCTGGCAACGTCAACCGCCTGTCTCTGCTCCAAAGGATGCCTTCGCACAATTTTTCTTTGCCAGTGATTGATTTTTGGCAGTAAATTAAACATTTTGTATTATTATATTGTGGATGGAATTAAAGCTTTGCACGTAAAGTTGGCCATAAAGCATAATAAAGCATTTTTATTTGATTTCTCCAATTTATTGTACACATTTTAATTTTTCCTTTTTTAAATTGCACAGTCTGTTATTTGCACACATTTAAGAACTTTATGCAGTGTTAGATGCTGTGTACTAGTTTAATAGTATTTTTCTTTACTAAGATTACCTGGAAAAAAAGAAAAGCATTACAAATGTCTTCCACTATTTTTATTATTATTTAAATTCTATATTTATGCTTCAAAGACTTTCAGGTAGAAAACTCGGGCTCTCTATAAGGTAATTTGCTCAGTCCCGCTTGCCTCCTGGGAAGAGGAAGCAGAGCTGTGCTCACCTAATAGAGGATAAACGAGACAGATCCAGCGAGGGCTGAGAGACTGGTTCAAGGTCAGAAGAGAACGGTTGAAATGTAGTTACCTGGATTTCCAGCTCTTCACTGAAGTCTCCACATCGATACATGTTGAAAATATCCTATGATCAGCAAAATCACCTCATCTGTTTTCATGGACAGCACATCAGTCCCAATAAAGAAAAAAAAAAAAATCTTTTTTTTTTTTTTTGCCAACAAAGTACCATATAAATCCAAAATGGTATTTATTAAACAATGTTCCCACATGAATGAAATATGGATCTACAGTCATTGGAAAGAACATTCTTGGATTTCATTTGTCAGGAAGTAATTACTATTTAGTTTTACATTTTTGTGCATTTTGAGTGTTAGCTTTTCTTTTAATATTCACAAAGCAGAGCCTGTAACACTTTTAAGGTTTGAGAGTGAAGTTTAATAGTGTTCTTGGAAACTTGGGAGGAAGAGGTTATCTATTGGACGATTCTTTAAAATAGAAAGTCTTTCTAGAAATGCCAAAGTATTAATGATATTTATATTATTGGCCTGTTAATAATGGGAAGGCTTTTTTTAAATATGTTAATAGTTATGTGCCACATAATGTCATTTAGGTCAAAAACAGACTGCATATATCACAGTGGTCCCATAAGAATATAATACCATGTTTTTACTGTATCTTTCCTATGTTTAGATATGCAAATACTTACCATTGTGTTACAACTGCCTACGGTACTCAGTTCAGTAACATGCTGCACAGGTTTGTAGCCTGGGAGCAGTAGGCTGTACCCTACAGCCTAGGTGTGTAGGGGGCATAGCATCCAGGTGTGTGCAAGGACACTGCATGGTGTTTGCACAGCAGCGAAGTTGCCTAACCATGCACTTCTCAGAACATTCCCCGCGTCATTAAGTGATGCATGAGTGTGTAATGTCTGAGGACGTCTAAAAGTCCAAGACTGATTCCAACGGCCAGTTAGTCATCCTATAAATGGAGTCCTGTCCTAAATATTCTGTTGCCTAATGCACAATGTCATATATATTTCCTGAAAGAAAAAAAGTTGGCGTAGAGGCATTTGTAGGATATCAAGAGTGATTGAATGCTGAGTCGTGCCTCTAGTCTCAACCCTTTGATGGAGTCGAAATCAATCCCTTTGAGTGCAGTGGTCTTATACATTACCCCCAATCATATACTAGCACAGCCCCTGGTGAGAGGCTCTGCTGGGGATGTTCCTCCTGAAATGTCATCGTGCCATTTTGTCGCTGTGGCCAGGGAAGGGACCAGGGAGGGGCATTGCCATAACGACCTAACGTGAGCTGACGGCTCCCATGCTCCAGACCCCAGGCAGGGAGGCACCACGTGGACTGCATGAAGCGGGCAGCTCCATCTCATCCGCCCCTCCCAGTCTGTGCCCCTGCTTGGTCACATGACTCCCCCCATGTGGCATCTGGGCATCCCCCCATCTCACGCCTTTTCCCAAATCTCCCTCACCCTCAGTCAGGAACCAGTTCCCTGTCCCTTGCTGGTTACCGTCTTTCATTTTGCTGTAGTTTCAAGGAAATGGAGTCTCTCTGTCACCGAGGATCAGGCTGGCTGCTTCTCCGGGGAATCCCACGGAGTCATCAAGGGGAACCAGGCTGGCAGGAAGGGCGGGGAGCCTGGCCTCTTCCCCAGGGATGCCTGAGCTGCCCCTGCCTCGGCTCGGCCAGGGGCCAGGAAATGAGGAAGGTTCTGAGGAAGCAGGAACTGGAGGAGCTGCCCCAGTGGAAGCCCAGGTTCCAGGCAGGAAGCACGGAGAAATGTTTGCAGTGGTCAGGTCGCCAGCCGGCTGGGGATGCAGGGCCGGTGCGAGCCAGAGGGCCTCCCGGCTCGGCTGTAGAACTGGGGTCCACACACATGATGGTAGGAGTCTGAAGACTTGAAGCCACCGGGTCTGCAGCTGTGGGGGCTCAGACATCAGGAAGACTGTCCTGTCCCTGCGGAGCTTCAAGGTGAGCTGCGCCCAGACAGGACACTGCAGGGAGGGAGCTCCTCTTTCTGGGGGGCGATCAGGGCCAGTTTCTAGGAAGAGAGCTCCTTCCCTGGTATGTTTGCTGACATCCTCTGTGTTTCACGCTCTGGGAGCCACCCTGGCTGGGTCTGCGCGTGTCCCGGCTCGTGTGTGTGCACCGGGAGGCGCGGGGGGATTGGACCTCGGGAATCCTCTTTCACGAGTCTCCACACATGTAAATTGCACTTTCAATGAAGACAAAAGTGATCAAAAATGTGAAAGAGATGTGAAACGTTTTAACAATTTTATCATAGAACCTGAGATGGACTGTTTTACTGGTGAATCAGGAGACAGATTAAGAGAACTAACAGCCAGAAAAGTCACCTCCTCTTGGATGTTTGCACACCAGGATTCACTGCCACCCTGAGCCTGACTGAGCTGGAGCAGCGATTTCTCTCTCTACTCAGATTTCCTCATTTGAAAATTGGAATAAAAGCTACCCCCATTGAACCATGGTGGGATATAAGTGACAGCACACCTGTCAAAGAAAATGCCAGGGGTGGCTGACACTCTGTGCATGTCCTGCTGAGGCTGAGCTCCAGGCCCTCCCCATCCCTCCTCCCAAACATGCCGACAACCTCCCGTTCGCTGTTGTTTCTACAGAGTAAGTTCCATCAGAGCTACTTAATAATGACCCAAAACATATCCCGTATGCTGATCAGTGTTCTAACATATCCCGAAGAATATTCATAAAATGTTCATTTAATATTAAGGTTTTTGTTGCCTTTGCCGGGCAGAGGCTTTTAGTTTGGTGCAATCCCACTGGACTGCATTTGCTTTTGTCCCTGTGCTTTTGGGGTCATACCCAAGAAATCACCGCTCAGACCAAAGTCATGGAGATTTTCCCTGTGTTTTCTTCTAGCAGTTTGACAGTTTCAAGTCTTCTGTTTAAGTCTTTAATCCGTTTTGAACTGATTCTTGTGTGAGGTGTGAGATGGGCTCATTTTCGTTCTCTATGTGTGGAAATCACGTTTCCCGAGCACCGTGCATTAAAGAGACTGTCCTTTCCCTGTGTGTTCTCAGCAACTTCGTCAAGAATCAACTGACTGTGAATACGTGGGCTTAGCTCTGGGCTCTCTGTCCCATTCCACTGGTTAACGCGCCTGTTTTTATGCCAGTACCACAGTGTTTTGATTACTAGGGCTCTGTCATATATGCTGAAATTCAGTAGTGTGACGCTTTCAGCTGTGTTCGTTGTGCTCAGGATTGCTTTGGCTATTTTGGGGTCTTCCATGGTTCTTTGCAAATTTTAGAATTTTTTTCTATTTCTGTGAAAAATGGCTTTGACATTTTGATAAGGGTGGCATTGAATCTGTAGCTTGCTTTGCGTAGTGTTGTTATTTTAGCAGTATTAATTCTTCCAATTCATGAACACAGGTTATCTGTCCATTTATTTGTATCATCTTCAATTTCTTTCATGAATGTTTTATTCTGTTCAGTATATAGATCTTTTACTTCCTTGGCTAAAATTGCTCCTCAGTATTTTAATATTTTTGCTGCTATTATACAAGAAATTGTTTAATTCTTTTATCAGTTCTAACAGTTTTTTGTTGGAGGCTTTATTGTTAATTTTTTTTTTTTGTATATAAGATCATGGCCAAAAGATCCTCAGAATTTTCTTTCAGCATCTATACATCAAAGCATCATGCATACTCTTTTCATTTTTATGAATATTTTGAATTATTGGGTCATTTCAAAAATGATGTGTAGCCATTTTCCCTATTCCAGTTAAATTTAAGCATGTATTGCCACTTTTTAAAATTAAGTGTGTAGGAAGTCCATTATTTTCTGCGTATTTGATCCTGACTAGATAAAGTGATTATCACTGAAGCCAGTTTAAATTCACTCTTTCATCACTGCCTTAGTATCATGCACCCTTTATCCAAAATTACTTCATTTTGGAAATAATTTTGGAAGCCAATGGGGCAAGGATGTATGTTATTAAAAAAAAAAAAAAACTTTTGAATCAAAGGTATTATTGGGAGGGTTTCTTATTTTTTTAAATAAAATATAAATAAATCATCTTTAGCCTGAGCCGGGCAATGAAACTTTGAGTTCAGAATGGCGCAGTATTGTGGGAAGTTCTTTTAATTGTGGAACCAGGTGGTCTTCACTGAAGTGCCTCTTCTCTGCTGTTTACCAGGCCAGCTCGAATTAGCGTCTGCGTGTAACCCGAGGCTTAAGTAAACCAGAGGCCAAATCCCCGTTTACCACACGTCTCTGCCCCACAATCTGCCCCGACCATGCAGACAGGAGGATCCCGCATGCACGGAGCAGACCGCACAGCGCCAGCGCTGAGAACTGCCTTCCCGTTTGGGCAAATGCTTTGTGGTCTCACAGCGAAACATCTTTGTTGACTATCATAATAAAAAGGTACACGCACGTAAGCCAAAATATAGAACACGTTCATTTTGTTTGTGCAGAAACTTCTGCAGCTTAAATAGAAGGCTCATAGTATTCTAAACGTACTGCGATGGTGAATGTAAATTCTATGAGGAAATATGCAATATAATTGGATTTTAATTCAATTTCTCTAAGATTAAACAGAATGAAGAAGGGTTAAAAAGTTTTAGAGCTTTCTGTTCCTTTTCACTTATGTGTGACTTTTGGTCCGCTTGTCTGTGAATATTACTGAATGGGTGAGAACTCTCTGGGCTAAATTTCCTTCTCAGTTATACGTGTATGTCACTGGGCAATTCCTATCAAATATGTCTATGCTTACTCACCCAAAATATGGTGACAATGAGTTCTGACATCTAAATCTTTCAACTTTGAATGCCTCTTACTATTTCAATTCGCAGGGTATGTTTTTTACTGTTATGTACATGTGTTAAGCACTTTCGTAGATCCCTTTGAACCCTATCCTGTTGCTCTCGTCAAGAATGGGTGTGCGTGTGTTTCTGTGTATACGGGCAAAGACCGTCAGAAGCACTTTCACTGCGAGGTAACCTTTCCGCACACTTGCCAACTTGTCTGCGTTTCCTTGAAGGTCGATTGGGTTTTCAACTGTGTTATCTGCCAGGTGTTTGATGGAGTGGTCCAGATAACAGGGGAGGGAGCAAAGGAAAAAGAATTTTTTGAAGATCAAAAGTGGCTGTTCATTTTGTTATCTGACCCTATCTGTTGTCATAGTAACAGGTTTCTTTTAACCTATGTCACGGGATGATTTGTCTCTATCTGCTCTGAATTCTCCTTTGACTGAGGAGCTGCTCCTACAGCCTCTGCCGCTCTCCGGTGTGTCTGAGGCTCTGCTGAGGGGGCCAAGGAATGGATTCCCGTGCTGGAAAGGATTTAAATTACATTTTCAATTTAAACCGCTATCTTAATTTAGGAGGAGATAAAGACAACACGGTGGCTTTCTCCCCTGGTTTTACAATGTGTAAGTAAATGTCATTTAGAAATGAAATGAATTAATGTGTTGACGCTCTAGCATCCAGGACAGGTTTAATCTTGCATCGCACCAATGACAGAAGGTAAAGTGACTATGTGAAGGTAGTGTTTGAAGCGAACTTTTAATGAAAGGAACAAAATAAAAGCTGATCTAATTTCCTCTGCGGCCCTCGGAGGAGGCGGTGTGGAGGTTATGCTGACGTCCCTTTATGCTGACGTCTTTGCAGTTTGCTCACATCCAAGCCATGAGGGAGGACTGGAAGCAGGTGCCTTTATTTTTAAACAAGGCTTTTGGAAAACTGTGTTTCAGAAGGTGAAATTTCTCCTGTGGGTCATTTTTAAGTGACTTAATGCAACTATGATATTCCTTTAGGATTTGCAGGTAAAAATAATCTTAGAAATGACCCTTCTGTGTTAGGCTGGGTCCTAGGCCCCCTTCCTGGAATCCAGGGGCAGCCGTCCCCAGGCCTCTGCGGCCCGAGGCCCTCCCTGCTGCAGCACCCATGTGGGGTCAGGCCTGGGCTGCACCCAGGGCCCCTCCCACGTAGGGGATCCAGCTTCCTCTGCTACTAAAAACCTCTAGGCATAGTAAATGTCTTCATCTGGATCTCTACACAACTCAGTCAACAAGACACATCACTCAGCAGAGTTTCGTGATAGGTTTGCAAAGACCAGGGGCGCCTTCCCACTTCCTGGCTCTGGACAAACTCCTTTTCTGTGGAAAGTCCTCTCCTAAGAACCCCGAGTGTCCCCCAAAGGGCACTGACCCAGGCAGACATCCCCAGCCAAACCTTCTCAACAGCGCAGGGGCTCCTAGGGAGGGCACGCCGGAGATGACCAGGAAGTCATGTCCACACTTGTCTGAACCACGCCCACCTCACTTGGGTTGGTCACAGCACATGATCCCGATGAAACCTCTCGTCTCTCCTGTGCAGTGGAGACAATAGTGACATCCACCCCCAGGACTATGTGGAATACACGGTGCTGAGCCCCGTGACTGCTGGTGCCCAGGTGGTCCCTGCTCTTGGGCCGAGTGTTGGCACTGTCAGAGTTTGTCCTCACCCTTTCTCTTTCCCGGACGTGTGACGTGGCACTTGCCTGCACCAACAGTGTCCAAAAGGCGTGCATTAGAATACTCACAGTCCACTCTCTTAGACACACTAACAGTGAGAGGTGACACAGGAATAACTACCTGCAAAATGTGCAAGATGTTGTAGCCGGACGGGGGAGATGGCAGCCTGTGTGCGTTTGATTATGAGACGTCAGCGTGGGATTCCCACAATTCTTTGCCTGTGGTAACTGTATATTTTGCCTGTTCTGTAAAAAGTCTGATCTGTTGAGCAGATCAGTTGTGTTTTGCTGATGTCACTTGCTCTCTGGCAATCTCACTCTTGCTTAGCACAGCCTAGAACCGGGAGCCTTGAGCCCTGAGACGGGCCCCGCATTCCAGGTACAAGACTCCCCACACCTCCCTCCAAGGTGGCTCCTCGGAGCCTACGCCGTGCAGACACACCTGCTCAGGGTTGCCGTGTGCTTGCCAACGCGCGGCAGGTGGGAGCAGTGGGCAGTGCTGCAGGAAAGAGAGGACTGCTGGAGGCCAGAGGGGAGACGCCACTTGAGGTCTGGGGAGCAGGAGGTGGGCGCTGCAGGTGCGGGCGTGGCCAGGAGGGCGGGCGCCTCAGAAAATAATCACCAGCGAGAACTGCAGTGCACAGCCCGGAAAAGGAAAGGTTGAACTGGGAGTTTTATGGGCAGAGCAGTGTTTGATCTCTTTTAATAATAAAATTATTGAAATAAACATCTTAACAATCTTCTATAAAGATTACTATTTAAGGTATTTAAATGTGATTGTGTGTGTGTTCCCCCCCCCCACACCCCCCACACCCTACCACGGTCTGTCTGAAATGAACAGCCAGAGAATGTCGGAGGAGGAAGAGGTGCATTTGGGCCATTGAAATATTCCCAGACTTAGTAAAGTCATAAGATTCTGACACAACTACCAGTACTTCAATTTCTACTCATAAACTCTTAGTATAAATATGAGAGCTTCTAATATGCAGGTATAATGAATTAGAAAGTATTGCATACTGGATTTATTCCCCCAGAATCTTAAATATTAGTTTCAAATATGGTTAATTTATATATTTTTAAACCAAATTTTCAAAAGAAACTTTTAGGACAGAATAAGTTCTGTTCATTAAAGAACTATTCAAATTTTAGACCCATTGGCAAAAAACAAAAACAAAAACAAAAACAAAAAAAACCCACCTAAAAAACAACTTCCTAAACCTTCCAAATGTGCTTTCCTAAAACAATCACATTCTCAGTTTATTTCAAGGGATTCATTTAGCATTTTGGCTACTAAATACACATTTTAGTACCTCTTTTTATTACCTGATACATAGTTAAACTGAAAAGATACAACATTTTTCTTTGTTGTGTGAATCTACGGTTCCCCTGGACTGATCGTGGCAGATGCAGGTGCTGGGTGACGTCACCTGCTCCAACCCTGCCATAGGTCACAATGGGTGTAAGAAAAGCTCCTGGAGAAAACAGGAAGAGGATTTTGTTAATTTTCAAGGGTGAAAAGGGATGTGTTGCTACAAAGCTGATGTCTTAGGGTTCTGGAAGTAAAATCCCCCCAGAGGAGGTTACTCAGAGAGTGGAGGGAGCCGCGGAGACACCCTGGCCCTGAGTGGGCTCAGCCCGGTGCTCCCCAGACACTGTGCTGGGCTGGAGGTGTCTTCGTGGGGACCACATCCAGCGGGTGCCTTCCCGCAGATGCCGACACACGTGCGCGCTGCTGCCGACAGTGGGAGCTGGCGGGTCCGTCCTGTGCCGCAGCTCAGCTAAGGAATTCCGGAACGTGTTGCGTTTCTCACGAACACTGCGCACTTCCCCGCGTTAGGCAATCGTCAGTGCCCTCTGCGATCAGAGCTTCTGCGGTGTGTTAGGAAGCCCATACTTTTTAGAGCTGTTCCCCTCCTTGAAGCCACTTACACTCAAATGCTAATATCAACTAAGTTTTATGTTCAGAACTTGTTGTTTTTAACAATTCTGTGTCACATTGAATCATTATGTTTTTCTCTAAACACTTAGCAAAGTCTTAATTGAGTAGGATTATAATTAATGACTCTGGAAAATTATCTCATGTTTGTAACTTTTTTTTAAAAAGAGCACAAAAAAACTCAGACAAGTTATATAAATGTTTTTGAGAGAATCTATTTTTCCCCCCTAAAAATTGTTTTTCAAAGCTTTGCAGCTACTTCAAAGAATCCCTCTTTTGCAATCAGCAGAAACTCACTGCCCAGTGTAAGGGACACTGGGAAGAAATGATGTGATTAAACAATATATTAATAATACGTGATTCTATGCAATGCCTGGCTTAAAGCACATATTTAAAAATGAGTAAGAAGATCAGCAGAGAAACAGTTGAAATTAATTTATGGAAAAGGTAGGAAAGAAAATCCAGTTATTTCCCCCCAAACCTAGTAAGAGATTCCTTTTAGGATCTCTAGACTGTGGGAAAGGGTCTTTCTGTGCTTCTGATTAGAAAAAGGCCAAAATGGATTAAATGAACACAATAATTATAAATAAATAATGTTTGATAAATATGTCCAAGGAGTGGGTAGACACCGATAGAAATGAACTTCACAAGATTTACTGTCATTCCTAGGTTGTTTTTCCTTTAATTCTAAAAACCCATGCAAAGGAGAGATGGTTGGAACATTGTTATTTCTGGCTCCTTGTTCATTAGGACTGTCCTCACAGAGAGCATTTCAAGTCCTTTCAAAGGCTCTCCCGGCCTCTCCTCCGAGGAGCAGGCACGGAGGGCCGGCCTCAGATCTGCGCTGGGCGCTCCGGCAGGTCAGCCCTCGGGAGACGACTTTGTCATATGGAAATGCTTAACGTCCAGCTCACGGCCCTCGGAGGCCGCCTTTTATCTTTGCAGAGTTTGAACATGATCCTTTCAAAGCCCGATAACCGAGGAGAGGCCCCGGGGACCGCCGGCCGCTCCCTGCAGCCCCCACCCTGGTCCCCGAAGGGTCAGTTGTTAGAGTTAAGTCAGGAGCTTCCCTGTAGTTTTCTGTGTGGGCTTCAGTCTTTATGTGCCTGCAAAATAATATGCTAGCATCCTTTCGTCTTTTCCTTCTAACCAGCAGACGCAATGTTAAGACTGAAAACAAAGTTAGCCATCAGCGTGTGTTTAGAGACTCATTCGAATTTGTGCATTTTATAAGCATATTGAAAAATTGGCAACTGAAATTGCACCAAATACTCAGCCTTTTCTGTTCCAGTTGGATGGTCCTGGCCTCTATCTAACGCCCAAATCTGAATTCCCTGGCTGCCAGCTACCTTTAGAAAGAAGCCGTGTTCCTCACGAGTTTTCCACTAAGAGGGTACATCACTGAACATGGATAAGATCGAATGGAAATTGTGACCAGCCAGGCTGGATCAGTCTAGATTTTCTAGTCATTAGTTAGCGTATTTGCCTGAAAACTGGCCAGGTGTCCACACCGGGGAGCAGCCTCCGGGCCTTTTCCTCCACCTCCGCAGAGGTTCTGAGGCCGGAGCTTCTCCCACCACCCGGCAGGAGGCACCTATCGTCAGACTCAGCAGACATAAAATCACTCTGTCACAAAGCTGTAACGATTCTAAAAGCTTACTTTTCATTTCCGTTCTTACCTGGGCGTAGCCTGGGGGCAAGCCACCTGTGGACCAGCACTGCTAAACTGAAATACAGTAACTGGGACGGTTAGAAAGTGTCTCCTCCAAATCCACGTGTTGAAACTTAATGGCCAATGAGACAGTGCGGACAGGTGGAGCCTTTCAGCGGTGATTCGGCCCTGACGCGCCTCCCCGGTGAATGGATTAGGCGCCCTCGCTACAGGGCTGCATGGAAGGAATTCGCTCCTTTGGCCCGGCCCGTCCACCTTCTGCCGCGAAGGACACAGCGCTCCTCCCGCTGGGGGACGCAGCTTGCCGGTTCCACCTCAGAAGCAGAGAATAAATGCTCACCAAACATCACAACCCATAGGCGCCTTGATCTAGGACTTCTCCGCCCCCAGAACTGCGAGAAATAGATTCAGGTTTTTTACGTGTCGCCCAGTCTGTGGTGTCCCGCTGTAGCAGCACAAGCGGACCAAGGCAGTAACTCAAGGGACAGTTCCTCAGCTCAGCGCCACATGTGGGTGAAGAGGAGGGTTCTGGTCATCCAGCGTGACTGCCCGTGTTGGAGCTGAGGATCTTCTCCCGGGAGGTTTGCTGAAAAATCACTGACATGAGGCAGATGGATGACCGGAGAAAAGGCACACGGATTTATCTAATGTGTGTACATACGAGCATTCAGAATGAAGGCCCAAGTTCCCGGGGGAAGGAAGCCCGTAGACCATCTAGAGGTTACAGAAAGCACGGGCCTGCGTCCTGGCCAGACCGGGCGTGGGACGGGGGAGGATTCTGGGGAGGGGCAGCCAATGCTTACAGGGACAAGGCAATGGGCTTGAAGAACTTGCAGGGGCCTGGGGCAAAGCCTGTAAGGCCTGCAGAGGGGATGGTGGTTTGTGACAAAAGTCTGTCCAGGGAAGGTCAGAGGGTTCCTCAGTTCAACGTGTCAGAATGCCATATTTTGGGGTGTTGGTTCCTGAACCCCGACACAAGCTTTTGAGGACAGTTTTCTTCATTGCCACAAAATTTAACTCAAGAAATGCACTTGCCAGGTGTCCCCTCAAAGTGCAGAAATTGCCTTATTGGGAGCACAGTGTTAGTATATTTATGGCCATTTGTCAAATCCTGTGTCTTTCAGAATATTTTATTACAGACCCGCCATTCCACGGAGGTGGATACAGGGTAAACGGCCACTGCCCTTTGGGGGGCTCCATCCACGGTGCTGGCTGAGACAGTCTCTGCTGCCAGCACCGTCCCCTCCATTCACAAGTTGTGTGACAGGCAGGATGAGGAGCAAGACCAGGGTGCCCACTCTCACCTCTTCTATTCAGTGTTGTAATGGATGTTCTAGCCAGGACAATCAGACAAGGAAAAGAAAAAAAAGACATCAAGATTGGAAAATAAGAAGTAAAACTCTCTCTTTGCAGATGACATGATCATGTATATAGGAAATCCTAAGGAATCCACTAACAAAACCCTATTAGTTACAATAAATGAGTTCAGCAAGTAGCAAGATATGATTTTAATACACAAAAATTATATACACATGCATCAAACAATCAAAAATAAAATTTAAAAATATTCCATTTAAAATCGTTTCAAAAAGAATAAAATACTAAGGAATAAGGTTAGCAAATTAAATGTAAAACTTATACTCTGAAAACCATAACACATTGTTGAAATAAAGGTCCAAAGAATATGGAAAAAACATTCCATGTTTCTGGGTTGAAAGAGCTAGTGTTGTTAAAATGGCGATAGTCCTCAAATTGGTCTGCAGATGCAGGGCAATCTGCCTCACTAGCTCGGAACTGCTGTTCTTGGTGTTGAGGAAGCTGCTCACAGTGTCGGGGGCTTTGGCCCATTTGGATGCCAGGACTCGACCTGGTGGCTGGGCCGGGTTCGAAGAATGCTCGTCTCTGGACACAGGCGGAATATTTGATGCCAGGCAAGTCAAGGTGTTTTTAAAAACCAGAGGTCATGAAGCATTTTCTTGGCCAGCGAGGTCTGATCCTCAGGTCAGTCCCGTCCCTGGGCGCACCGGGCTCCCCAGCCCGGTCGCAACTCAGGATCCCCTTGGAGGCGGAGAGAAGGGAGGGCGGACGAGGAAACGAACTCCCGGCGCCCCTCTCTCGCCCCGGGCACTCCGTCTCTCCCTCCACTTCCAGTTTCTTATAACGATCCTTTGGGATCGATCGTGCTATTATTGTGATTTAAAAAATGGGCAACCTGGAGCTAAAGATGATTAAGGAACTCGTCAAAGATCACAGCAAATGCCGGCAAGGGAGGCCAGGAGAGACTGTGCAGCCGATGCTTTGCAGGCGACACACGGGGCTCCTCTGCGGCGGCGCTTCTGTGAGGGGCCTGAGCCCCTCCGGTCAGTTCCAGCGGCCGTGCCAGGGCGCGGGAGCCGTCTTGGGGCGAGGGTGTCCCCGCTCGCACCTGATGGTCAGCGCTCCCACAGTGCAGCACGCTGGCGTTCTGTGGGGAAGCTTGACCTGGAATTTGGGGTAATGGGTGTGGCTGCCGGTTGTGCGCCAGTTCTTGGGAAGGTCAGCCCCGGCACCGCGGAGGGACACCGGAGTGGCAGCCACGCTGATGGTGAGCACGCGACAGGCACCTGCATTCCGTGTCCCCCGCAAGCTGGGCTGGCTCCCCCCTCCCCTCCCCTCGGCCCGCAGGCTTCCTGAGGTGCCACCTCTGTCCTGTGAGGCCTGGAAACCTCTGCCACTGGGAACGGCCTAGGACACCTCAGACTGGCCTGTGTGCGTGAGCCTCCTTTGAGCACTCATTTCACCAAAGACCACGTTATTGGGAGAGATTTTCCACCACCCAATAGATGTAGCGTGCAAAGGGGCCTGAATTTTCTTTTCTGGTTTTGCTATTTTATTCCCCATGAAGTTGCACGTGTGTGTGTGTGTGTGTGCATGCGTGTGCGCGTGTGTGAGAGTCAGAGGTGCGGGGTGTGCGCTGGTAAACTAAAGGTGCCATTAGCTGGCAGGGACTCTCCCAGGCGTCCAGCTAACGCCATTAAACACGTCTGCTGTCAGTCACGTGGCAGACGTGGACAGAACATCAATCACGAGACGGCAGCATCTCTCCCTCTGGGTGATCGCGTTCGGAGCATGGGTTTCTTTACTGGTTGGGTATTTGAGACAAGCACCAGTTCAGTGCTTTGCTTCCTCTACTGAATAAGGAAGCCTGATTCTTTTCTTTAAATCAACATTTATGGAGCACCTACAGTGTACCAGAACCTGCAGTCGGTGTTTTTATATGTCATTGCGCTTGAATATCACAACCACCTCGTGGGATTATAGGGCCGGGTTCCAGATGGGCTGGCTGGGTGCAGCCGAGTGAGCCGCCCGCACGCGGTGCAGCTCTGCGTTCAGCTCTGAGCCTGGGGCTGGGGCACAGGCGTCCCCTGCCTCGTGCCCCACCACAGACACTGCAGAGCCTGAACAAAAGCATCGCGTATGCTGAGTCTGACTGCGTGCCACCACCAGACATCTGCTGGTCCCCTCCGTAGACAAAGACCGGCTGGGCGGGTGATTGTTATTGTCCCTGTGTCACAGGCAAGGAAAAGGGTTCAGAACAACCTTCAGTAACTTGCCCAAGGTCATGCGCCAAAGCCTAAATCACTTCCCTGCCTGCGGCCTGGAGGGCCTGGCCACCTTCCTGCCCTGAAAGGGAGCGTGGGAAAAGGCCGAGTGGAACTCTTCCCAAAAGGGTAGTGCTCAATAAATATTTGTCGATACATTAATTAACAGGCATTATCCTTTTTTAAAAACAACTTTATTGAGGTATAATTAATATACCATAAAATTCACCCATATTAAGTGTACAAGTCAATAATTTTTAGTGAATTTTCAGGATTGTGCAACCATCTGCACAGTCTAGTTTTGGAATATTTCCGGCAGTCTAGGAGGTAACCAGGGGTCTCTTGAAGTCACATTTCATTCCCAGCCAGCCCCTGGCAGCCCCTCCTCTGCTCTCTTTCCCCAGAGAGCAGCCTTTTCTGGGCATTTCATGTAAATGGAACCATAACCTCATTTTTTTGACTGGTTTCTTTCACTTAGCGTAATCTTGTCGGGCTCGCCGTGGTGTGGGTTGCCGTTCATCCCTTTCTATTGCTGAGTCGTATTCCACGGGATGGATGTGCCACCTTTGGCTTATCCGTTTGCCGGCTGAAGAGTGGGCGGACTGTTCGTACTTTTGTGCGGGGAAGAATCATGATCCACAAAGGTTTGCACACAAGTCTTCCTGTTGACCGAACTTTTCATTTATCTTGGGCAGATTCCTCATAGTTATAATCCCTTTAAGATGCACATAGTATTCAAACTTAAGTGTAAACTATCTTTTATCTATTTTAAAATAAAGCATTGATTTTTGAGGGTGTAAACTCTTCTAAATGTGACCGGGTTCAAAAACTTCCTATTCAAGAACTTATTAACATTCTGCAAATTCCTCACATTTATCAGTCACGCACTTTCTTTGCTTTTTAGGGCATGTGGAGGGTTCATAGAAGCCTGATTCTGTGTGAAGGGCAGAGGGGGAGAATCCGCCTGGGGGGAGAGAAGGAAGGTTTATTTCCAAATTCACAGGACCAGCTAAACAAATGGCTGCTGAATGGAAGAAGTGCTCCTCTCACTAAGTGCCCCACTGTTTCTCCCAGGGGGACAGTGACTGTCACCGGTATCAGTCGGGGCCACTAATGCGAAATACCCGAATCCAGGTCTGCAGGGAGAAAAACGCAGGAAGCCCTCTGGCTCTGCTCCCCTTACTGCAGATGGGATGAAAATGTTAAACTTACAAGTTTCAAGTGTTAAAAGTCCTAAAGTGACAACAGAAAAAGGATATCCAAGACACTCGGTTCGCACGTGTAAAATTTGAGTATGTAGACAGGAAATTAGATTTGGGTCAGCGACATCATTTGTGTGAGTGAGATTTCTGGGCTAACTACACACTTTTCTGTGCCTGAATTGGTCAAAAAGTAACCTGCACACACGACTGGCCCCAATTTTATAAATCTAGAATACACATTTACTCATTTTTCAATAATGAAAATGACTACTATTAATGTTAATATAAAAATATTATTTGATGAATTCTAGAAGGAAGTCTGCAAAGTTCTGGGGATGTTGTCTGTTGGATGCCATTTCCAGATTTCCTGGCCAGCGCTGCTACTTCACATGACACCTCCAAAATAGAAACAGGTTTGAGAGAGACTTTTTCTCCCCCAGCGCATGCCAGCTCCCAGTCTCCTAGGTGTAAATAAAAACATTATTGTTGTCTGGTAAAGACCCTCGCTGAGTATTGTCCTTCAACTGACAGATTGTTGTTCTAGAACTTTGCTCTGGAAATTCTAGTCATTGCTATAAAACAAGTTAAAATATTTGAAAGCAAGAGACAAGATCAACATAATTTGAAAATTATGACTGTTCACCTAGAGAACTCAAGAAGCAATGAAAGCTGTTCACCCGATGAGAAAGTTCGGCAAAATATTCAGTTATAGGACTATGGAGTGGATGATTTTATCATATTCAAGCACTAACCTTGACCTGTGTCGACTCAAGAACAGGACAGAAAGTATTATGGAAAAGAACTGCATTCCCTACAACAGCAAAACCTAAAAAAAGACTAAGAAACAAATGTAATAAAAATGTACAGGATGTTGAATAAGAAAATTTCATATAATCTGAAAGAAGCTTTTAATAGAGAAATGCCATATTCCTGGACAAAAAAAAAAAAAAACAATTTCCCCTGAGTTAATTTACACATATTATGTGATTCCAATCAAAATACCAAGTTTTATCTAAAAGACTAAGTGGTTATTGCAGTCCAAATATTTTAAAAGAATACTAAGAGATTCTAAACTTCCAGATATCATACACTATAGGGCTGTAATAGAGAACTGAAGAGTAGAGACAGATATAGAAACAAAAAAGTGTAGAAATAGGAGAAACTGTCAAAATTGTGGGCAAATGGTTAATAGCTGATGTGTGGGGCTTTCACATGACCCACAAAAGGGTCAGGTGTTAAGCGGCCAGGCCGAGGGAAAATGAAATGAAATCCCTGTCGCACACCTCCCGCTAAAGCAAACCCCCCAGGGGTTGGAGGTGAGTGTGGAAAGGGAAGGAGAAACTGCTCACATGAAGGCAGAGCGGGTTGTGTCTTCCTAAGAACATCAGCGTGGAAACCCTAACGGACTAACAGAGCCGATTAGAGAAAATTAAAAGAAAAAAACCCTCCAGTGTTTGTATAGCGTTCTCCAGGGAAATGGAAAGGGCAGGGTATACTGGAGGGCCGGGATGGAGACTGGTCTCCAGGAGCTGGTTCTCGCAGTCCTGGAGGCTGCGCAGTCCCGCGCCTGCATCTGCAAGCTGGGGGCCAGAGAAGTCAGCGGTGTGACTCGGACCAAGTCAGAAGACCTGAGAAACAGCGCTGCGGATGTCAACCCCAGCCCGAGAGCAGGAGACGGGGGGATGAGGTGTCCCTGCTCAGCAGGGAGGCAGAAGAAGGGAAGATCCTTCCCTGTGCCTTCTAGTGCATTGGGCCTCGCGGACTGGCTGCGCCCACCCGCGCTGGGGGGCGCTCTCCCACATGGATGCTCATCCCACAGGGATGCTCTCCCACCTGCAGCCCCGCACAGGCACGCCTGGGAGTACTGTCTAATCTGGGCACCCAGTGGCCTAGTCAAGTTGACATTTTAAAATTAAAGATCACAGTATTTAAAAGAAAAAACACCATCAGTCAAATTAAAAGTCAAACAGAAAACTGAGGATAACTTGTAGAGCCATCAGCTGACGGAGGGCTTGTGTCCCACAGATGACGTAACAAGAAACCTTACAATGAAGGGAAAGTCGTAACTAAACTCAGAAATGATATTAATAGCATTTTGCAGAAGACGAAGAAATGAATAAGCATTAAAATATCTGGATTCACTAGAAATAAAAGGATTACTTAAAATTTCTAGATTACAAATTTTATCTGTTAAATTGGCTGGGATTCAAAAGAACACACACGCTCAGTGCTGGCAGTGCTGTGGGGAGGACGCCGCGTCAGCGGTGCCTTCTTGGAAGACACACATATATATATGTATATACAAAAATACATTTGTTATGTATATAATACTTACATATATATACATGAAAAAATCTAGTTAAATATAGAAGTATATAATACAGCCATATTTATGGAAAATGTGCATGTGTAGTTATAACAAACAAAGGAATTTGAAATTTTTAAATAGTAAAATTGTACGTTAGTGTAAAAAATATCTTCAGAGTTACTATGTTTTTTTGCACTGAGCTTACTTTGTAATATAGGAAATGCACTTTAAAATTAAAGAAGAAAAATGGTAAGTTGGAATAGCATATAAATAATTAAATTGTTTATTCACTAAATAATGCTTATACTTCTGAAAAGAGAAAATATTGGCCAAATTGCAATATTAAATATGAGCCAATCTCAGCGTGGTAGGCATGGGAAGTAGGTAATCTGAGAAAGACAAAGGGGAAGCTGAATTTATGTTTTTCCGTCTGCCTGTCCACGGCCGGACACGAGCAGCTGAACACGTGTGTTTTGGAATGCATGCTCACTTTGCAGAGCGTTGGGGAGCGAGTCTGATTACACCCCCATCACGGTCACTCCTGGAGGCATTGCCCGCAGATAGACCCGACACCAACCCGACCCTCTCCCCACGGTGGCTCCACAGACCACAGACGCTGGGTTTGTGGCGTGTATGAGCATGAAATAACTTACACTCCAATAATTTTTGTGAGGACCTGAATGCAAACAGCAACTTTGCATTTTATAAAGAAACGCGTGTAGAGCCCAGCTCAATAACCCCTTTGAAAATTCGAGCTACCCAGAGCAAAGATGAGAATGTCAAAATTAACAGGCACAAAAGACTTACTTCTGTTCAGGGCAAACCTTAATGTCCAACTTTCTGCCGAGCTGCCCCATGAAACGAGTTAGAAATGATTTTGAATGAGTATAGTTTAAAAACATTACTAAAATATTTTCTGATTTTATAGCATTTGATAAAGTCGGGGAGTTTTTTGATGTGTTTTCTTTCAAAGTGAATGGATGCTGTTTTGGCAACTTTGATATTTCATTTGAGGAGAGTATAATAAACTGTTTTCTTTGTATTGATTGAAGAAATATAGTGCTTATTTGTTTGCTCGGTTTTCTAGTAGTTATTCGATAGGTTAAAGGGCAAGGCCATCTGTTTCCTAACAGGACATTTTGTGTAAGATTTGCAAGTCCTACAGGCACCTTTAAGCATGGATAAATATGCACTCTTGGTTTCAGATGGGTAGTTTTTTACTACCAAAGGATGATTATGTTGTGTGCCTTGAGACATTGGCTATAATATATTTCCTGTCCCTTTATTGCATTTTGGAATCATAAACAATGACTGTTTGGCTCAAAGCCATTTATTCAGCCCAAAAAGACATTATTTGCACAACAAAAATCAATAAAAATGTTACTAGGTCTGGCTGGATACTTTGCTTAACTGTGATATTTGTCTATCACTGATGGCATGCCATCTCTCGCAGGGGACTGGGGCCAAAACACAGCTATTGATCCAGTCAGCGCTGATGGATACTGGCATTTGGAAAGGGCTGCTGCGGAGAATCTCGATTAAAAAAATATTTCTAGGTTTCGCCTGCAGCGGAGTCAAGACAACCCGAGCGAGGAGATTTTCTCTGTTCTGCTGGGCTTCTCCCTCTTGTGGTGGAGAAGTGCTCCGGACCAAAGTCATTATTGAAAGAATTAAGTCAATCTGTGTTTAGCCAAAGGCTTTGGCTCCACATCAAGCTTAGCTGATTTAGACACGAGCCCCTGTCATTTTCATCACCTGAAAGCATGGGGAAAGCGTTTCATACACACCCAGGGTAGCCGAATGCCACGAGGATGGTCTGGCTTGCCTTTTCTCTCTTTGTGCGTTATCTGTTTGTGCCTAGGAGAACAGGAGCGACCGCGTCCCTCCGACATTACTGGCTCTGCAGCACCACTTCTCAGGTGGGCGATTCAGTGGAGACTCAAGGTGCTACCTGAAACCCAGCCGGGTGACACAGAAACATACCAAATAGGTTATAGACAATTTACTGCCCTGAGCTGGAGGAAGAAAGTGATGCATTATCCTCCAGTCCCACACACTTAAAATACAAAATTGTTTTTCATCTTACACATGGTATCTCCCCATCTCCAGCATAAGTACGATGCACAGAGCCACGCTGGGATAGAGGGTTGAAAATATTTTTATTTTATTTTACTTCATTACATTTTATTTATTTATTCGCGTATTTAAGACGTCGTGGGAAAATGGAGCCATTGGAAGCGAGGCCCAGCACTCGGGATGACGAACGCCGTCTGTGAGCCGCCTTCAGGGTGGCAGGCTGGAGCCGACTCCAGGGCGCGCGGGGCAGGTTCAGTGCGAGACGCAGCAACTGGACTGTGTGTCAGGCTCCCGGCGACGGCTGTTCACGGGATCCCAAATTTCACCGCAAAGTGGTTCATTTGGTTCTCCCACCGGCCTGCAGGACGACGATTTCTTTAAATCTTTCAGACGCTGCTGCACAAGGCCTGCGGGGCACAGTCTGCTTGTGCTGGACTCTTGTCCTGTTTTCAAACCAGAGATTGACCATGAAGTCCGCATGTTACTATTATTATATTTTGATTTCTTAAATGCTCTTCATGGGGTGGAAGTAATTAGAATTAGCAATGAAAAACCAACTGAGGTTGCCAGCGTTGGCTGTTTTCAGGTGAGAAATTCGGGCTGGTGGTTTAGAGTGAGGGTGACCGCCGTGTTGAAGCCACACGGTGACTTCTCTCTGTGAACAGTTAAGCTTCCTGCATGTTTTGCAGCTCAGATCCTGCCTAATATATGCATGTTTCACACTACTGATGTATGAAAATTTTTACTGTTTCACATCACGTGTGATTTTCTAAACTTTTATTATGGCTACCTTTGTAAGGAGACAAAAAAGTCTCATATTACAATAATTCAAAGCATGGTTTACAGAGGTTAAATGACTAACAAACAGCATTGTAATTGCATTTCCTGATTGCAAAAGTATACATAATATAGTATATGTACACCTTATATATGTGAAAGCATATAAAGTACATGTGGACATACACACTAACACTGAACATAGTCACGTGTGTGCACACGCATGTGTGTGCAGCCATTTCCTGGCCTAATATTTAAGGCATTTACCTTGAACATATCCTTAAAAGCATATTTTCTATGATGTCAGCTTTGTTAATTTTAAAGTTCTCTCTTTAAGTTACCGTTTCAGATGACTGCTGGGCTGCGGCTTTCACACGCATGAGATAACCCACCTCCCGCAGGTCTTCCCGGCGGGAGGATGCACGCACCGCTCAGGGCTCCCGGAGCGCTGACGCCCAGGCACCGTTCATGTTCGCTCTCCTAAACCCGCACGCTCAGCACTGACTAAAACCTGCTTCCTTTTATCTTGCCCTAGAGAAAATCAAGCAGGCCTTCCGAGGCTGAAGCGGATGCTCTTTGAACACGGGCAGGAAAACACAACCCTTTGGCGTGTTCCTCATGCAACAGCTCATTCCCATTTAATAGAATAAATGCTACGAAGGCCTTGCAGATGGAGTGAACAATCAGCTCTAAATAGACTTTGTCTTATCCTGCTGGTTCTCCTAAAAATTAAAATGGGCTTTTAAAAATGTTTGTTTTGCAAGTTGAAGAACAGACCGGCGGATGGGTCCCTCTCGCTGCGGCTTCAGCACGGGGTGTCCGTTTTTCAAACTCATCCAGTCTGGATTTGGCCCATTTCTCTTAGTTTCTTTTGTGAGTTGATTTTATATTGACGGCTTCCATGTAAGATCTTAAATTTTCATTCCTGATAAAATGGGCGATCGTCTCTCCCTGAGAGCACAGAATCCCGGGTTGCACACTGGGCACGAACGTGTTTGTGTTGGGAGGTGTTCCAAGAACAATAGATTGTTGATGTTGTTTTTAATCAACTGAGAAAATGGCCTAATTAGAGGACTTTAGCAAAGATTTGCTGAATGACTGTTGAAGTGAAAGTGCATTAGTTTAAGTTTAATGCTAAATCTAGTTAATTGGAGTTAAATTGTCTTTTCAATAGCTAATCCAGCAGAGTGTGAATGGTAAATTATCTTCATCTGAACAATAAAACGACCCCCAGCCTGGAATTATCTCTGGAGGCGCGTGGGCCAAGGATAATGTCTGCTCCGAGAGTCAATCCAAGTCTGCCACTGAGATGACTTCTCGGGTTTCTAGCAGTGCCATGGTCCCTGCGCTGTGAGGGTACCAGTCTGTGCTGCTGGTGGGGGACAGCGTCACTGTGAGGTGTCAAAACCATGTGTGGACGAGAAATCCATTTAGCATGAAATTCATCAGCAAATGTAGGGCCTTGCCGAGATACTGTATTCAGATGATGCTTGAGCGATCTGACCACGGCTGTAACACGTGGCCGAGATGAAGTAAATACTTTTCTACTCCCAGATCGATTCTATTGATCGTCATTAAAGCAGCACGCTCAAAACAATGAAGTGGTTTCGCATTTCCAGGCTCCAGGTGGAGCTTCCAGGCTTCAGCCTCTTCCCCTTTCCAGTTAAGAGCATCATTAAATGTATGAGCAAACAGCACATGGAGAGGCCAAGTGTTTTATTAATTCATCATCAGAATTATCTCAGTGCATTAATATTAATAGCCTCAAATTGGATTTCATTTAAGAGGTGAAATAAATATGCAGATAGTAAAAGCCTGCACAGCCAAGAGCCTTGCTGGGGCAGTCACCTCCGGCTCTGCCTGGGAGGGCTGCGGGCGCCACCTTCTCCCCTGGACGGGATCTGCCTGCAGGGACAGCCGTGCTCGGAACGCCTGCCACAGAGCTTGCCTGCCCAGCCTCTGCCCTCTGCAGGCACGAAGTATGTGAGCTCTTTCCAAGATTCCGTGTAGGGCGGAGGCATGTATGACACAAGGAAAATAAGCTCTGCGCAAAGACAAGTTTTCTGAAGTTTTGTTTCCTCCCCAAAGGGAGACGAGGAGAAACTGAGTCACGTGGAGTTACACAAAGGCAGGAGATTCCAGGGTGGACATCAGAATGATTCGGCTTTTATTCAGAAAGCTCTTTGACATAATCGAAGATAAGTAGAGCTCCCTTCGGGCATTTTTAAAAGCTGTGTCTGTGATTTTCCACCCAGCCACGTTAGCTCGCTAGGGCTGCCCTCACGACCACACACTGGGGGGCAGAAGACAGCAGAAATTGACCCTCTCACAGCTCTGGAGGCCGGAAGTCTGAAGTCCTTCCTCTGAAACTCCGGGTAGGCTCTGTCCTTGCTCCCGGCACTCCTTGGCTTGCGGCTGCAGCCCTCCGACCTCCGTGTGTGTCGAAGGCGGCCGGCTCCCTGTGCCTCTGTGTCTTTTTATAAGGATGGAGGCCCGTGCTGATGACATCATCTCAGCCTAATTACACCCGAAAAGACCCCCGTTTCAAATACGGTCACGATCACAGGTGTCAGGGGTTTGGACTTCAGTGGATCATTTGGTGGGAGAGACATAATTCACCTGATAACACCAAGATAACTTTGAAAACAGATAAAAGTGTTTGTAAATCAGCACACCTAGCCGGGAGGACTTGTCAGTGACACCTGGGGGAGTAAAGTGGCCCCGGGGAGAGGAGAACGGCCTTGCAGATGCTGAGGGCGTGAACATGGAGCACCCGGGAGCAGAGGACGGACCTTCTGCCCGAACAGAGCAGGTGGAGTCCACAGGGGCACAGTGACCCCCGACCCCAACCCTAACCCTCTGCAGCTGTGCTCCCTGACCAACTCCCGGCACCCGCAGGGGACTCTCAGGACTCAGCACGTGGCCTCGGGCACCACTTCAGACCAGAGCTCTGGGGGAAGACGTGCTGCCTGGGCCCCTGGGTGGAAGGATGCCCCAGGCAGGATGGCTGCCGGTGAGTGGAAGGTTCTGGGCCTTGGTGGACAGACGGGGGGAAGGAACCACATGGAGACTCGGCCTTTATCTTTCTCAAAGTTTCGTATGAGAGTTACCCAGGGTCACTAGCACTATTTGTACTACACTCCTGTGGGCAGATCTCGTCCGTGCTCAGGTACCGCGGGGTCTGACGGTCCCCACTCAGCCCGCAGCTTCAGTGTGCACCGTGCAGGAGGCAGAGGGGTGACAGTGACGCTCCCACGAACCACGTGGCTTTAGGGTAAACAGCCCACTGGGTCCCGCCAGCCCCAGGGACACGGTGCCGCCTCAGGACAGGGCCAGACTCCGCCCAGAGTGTCCCTCACACACCTGCCCAGGAGGGTGACTGTAGGTTACTGGAACAACTTTCTGGACTTAAATTCTTACTTACCTACCTCCGAACATTGAGAAACTAGCATTTAGAGATTAAATTTAATTCATTCAAATTCTTATTTACCTACCTCCGAACATTGAGATGCTAGCATTTAGAGATTAAGTTATTATATTATAATGTATTCTCTTATTAGAACGTTTTGGAAGAGACATGTATAATCCAGCATAATGGATAATTTCTATTTCTTAAATTGCATTTCAAATGAGCAGTTAATGATTTCTGAGACTAGAAACTTAAACAGAAAGGAAATGAATGGAATCCTGTAATTAATTTAACCACATGCTAAAATGGATTTTGGGGAGGATACTCAATGAAAATGCAAATGTGTTTTCGTGTAGTTTTTCCTCTAAATAACTCAAAATAGCACTGCACTGGGGGAGGACTGCTTTGTTAGGTAGACTGCCCCAGTCCATGTTTCTGCCCAAATCCTCCTGGGACCTGGCACTCAGCGCTGCCATCGCTGTGTCCGACAGCTCCGGTCTCAGGCAGAGAGACCCTTGAGTCCGAGTGAGCTCGTTGTCAGCTCCTCCCGCTGTTTGGAGACCAGGAGGAGGTTGCTACGACTCCTTGAAGTGAAGCAGAGTTTTCCCTATAAATCATGCTCTCGCCAGGTGGACACCGAGGGACCAGAGAACCAAGAGCATCCCGTATTTCCATGGCAACGCTCCAGGACCTCCTGCCTACCCAGGGCCTTGTGGAGTGTTCAGGGGGACCTGAGGGATTTGGGAGCACAGGCAGCCACTTACCCTAGGACAGGTCCCTGAGGGTGGGCACTGATGCACCTCCACTCACTGCTGTGGCCTTGCTACCCGTGGCACCTGTGGCACCAGCCAACTGAGCATGGCGTGACCGAATCTGCCCGAGGCCCTGTCACAGAAACGCAGACCAGCAGCCCCTTTTCACAGCTTGGGGCCCTTCCTGCCCCCGGGGCCTGTTGTTACTGTGGTTCTTGATCTGTCCTGCAGCAGGATTCCTCCTAGGTGCAAACCTGCCGTTCCTAGTGCCATCCTACCTCGTTCTCAGGGTACGGGAGATAAATCAGTGCAGTTTGACGGTGACAGAGTTAAGTGCACACGTAGTGCGTGAAATGGGGAGAACCAGAGTTTGACATGAGAGCATAGCTCACCCTTCCACGCCCTTCCAGGGGCCCAGGGAACTGAGGGGAAAAAGGAAATAACAGGCTGGGAAAGAGAAACAGGAAAGAAAGAGGGGCAGGAGGGAGGGAGGAGGAGAGGGAAGTTAGCAGGGAGCTTCAGGGAACGTGCTGAAATGAATGTAAGATCATTGATCTTATTTTTCTCTTTTTCATTGTTTTAAGCCACTAAGTTTTGGGTGGTTTATTACACAGCGATGTATAACTGACTTACTCAAACAGAACGTAGGTGGGACATTTTTCTACTCTTGGACTCTTTCTTGAAACAGTTGAGTTTAACTGATTCACCATCATTACTGCTTGTGGATATCTTAGACTTAATTTTGTTGCCTTATTTTATGTTGGCAGTTCTTAAAATTTTAGCATATTTAATTAACTTGGGCAAACACATTTTAAATTGTGTTGTTTAAGCATACTTTTCCTGTGAATACCTAAATTTAATAAATTTCCTCTTCCTATGTGAGATTAAAAAAAAACTCTCTTCCACACTAAACTTTCATGTTAAAACCATCTTAAATCATATTTGTATGTTTCTATCAGTATTATCTTGTTATTACCTGAAGATTTTTTATGTGTAAAGATGAGTTTTACTAATTTCTTTGTTCACCATAGTTTCCTAAATCCCACATTGTTTTCTGAAGACTTGCTTTTGGTTTGTGCTTGAGTACTTTCTCAAGCAATTTTTCCCCAGTGGTAACCTGGATTTGCTGTTCAACTGTGTGACAACTTTTGTTTCATCTTCAAACTGAAAAGCTTATCTTGTTCGATAAATGGTTCTAAGTTAAAAATAATTTTCATTCTGAACTATTCTGTGTTCTCTGCTGTTGGTTCACTATTACCGAGATGAAGACTTCTCTTTCATCACATTTGTTTTTCTAAGTGTTTATAAATTTCGTGATTTCTCACTTTTGTTTCCTGCCAAGTTCATTGGTTTAAGAATTTCTCAATATTTTTTGAGGGGAAGGGCATTCTGGGGGCCTCCTTATACCCTCTCTTTTGTCTAACAACCTCCAGGATTTATTATTACGTAACAAGTCCCATCTGCTATTTTTGTGCCATTTGGGTTAGAAAGGAAACATATTCTCGAGACTCCGTCTTCAGTCCCTTTGTTCTGCACGAAGGCAAGTCCATTGCTTTCGATACAATGTGTTACTGGGAACACTGCTGTCCTGAATATCATCAGTAGCTGTTTCACATATTAAAAGCTTTCCAGCAGATCTGAAATCAAACAAAATTTTTTTGGCTATAATCTATCTGTTGGTTGATGGAGGTAACTTTTTGGCTATAATCATCCATTGGTTGATGGAGGTAACTTTTTGGCTATAATCTACCTGTTGGTTGATGGAGGTAACTTTTTGACTATAATCTATCTGTTGGTTGATGGAGGTAACTTTTTGGCTATAATCTATCTGTTGGTTGATGGAGGTAACTTTTTGGCTATAATCTATCTGTTGGTTGATGGAGGTAACTTTTTGGCTATAATCTATCTGTTGGTTGATGGAGGTAACTTTTTGGCTATAATCTATCTGTTGGTTGATGGAGGTAACTGGCTCCATCAAAAAGACTAACCACAACAAATTCCACTTTCTTGTTATCAAGAATTTGAATATTATTTGTAGTTTTGCTTAATCATATATGTTAATTAATATTATATTTAGTATTTATATTTAATTAGAAAACATTTTTTACCTATTAGCAGTTATATATATTTAATATATTTAAAAATCAGCCTAATTGGTGGTAAGAATGAGCTGCTAACAACATTTCATCAAGAACTGGGCCCAGCCCCTTCTGCAAATCCCCCTGCTGTGAAGCGCAGGCTCCCTCAGGGCTGCCCAGCAGCCAGACGGCCGGCCCGGCCTTCCTCCGAGTGCACCTGGGCTGGGCAACGGCCGTCTCCAGAGACAGGCAGGAAGCACGACCCGCACGGGCCCAGGTTCCTTTCCCTTAGTTTCCTGCAAAACCCACCACAGCCACGCAGGCAGAGGTGAGTGGACGCCCCAACTCACACCCTCCTAGGTCCTCAGGGAAGCACGTGGAGTGGTTGGCGCCCACCTGGGCAAGGGCCAGAGCCCGGCCTCTTCCACTTCACGCCACCAGTCTGGGGAGGGCCCCCGCCCCAGGGCAGCTCCCAGATGGTCAGCTCCCACCCTCTGTGGGTCTGGAGCAGGCCCACCCCTCCTGGCCGTCACCGGACTTTGTGCACACTCAGCACTGACTGGGTAGGCCAGATCTCCACGGACAGCAACCGCTCCAGAAAATTGAATCTGCAGTGACGACGTTGACATCGGCGACTGGCTTGGAAAGAACAGGATACGAGGTAATGAAAATCTTGAACAGTTCCTAATTCCGGTTCTTTAAATAAGCTCCAGACATGTCAAGCACAATGCACGCACGCAATGCACACCCAGTGCACACACACAATGTACACCGTGATAGGAGATCGAATCTCCACAGAGTATCCACGCCAGCTAGGAGAAGAATTGGAACCCAGGAGACTGCCAAAAACCCTCGTGGGAAAAAAAAAAAAAAAAAAAAACAAACCTAAGGAGAGAATTAGGAAAATAGAAATCTAGAATTTGTTATACATGAAATATAATTCAATGGAGGACCTACCTCAGGAAAAATTAAAAATTGATCATAACCACTAAAACTTTACAAAAAATAAAACTACTTATAACTACCAGTAAATCTGTGAAAATCTCAATTCCTAATTGTAAAAAGAAAATAAAAGTAATTCGATGATTTCCCAGGAACGCTCTGTATGCTTACAGATAGGGCCGTTTCCAAACCTTTAAATGCAGAGTTAATATTACAAGTGCAAAGAAAACAGAGACAATTATTTCTTTTTGACAAGGAAAGCAAGTGTGTTTTAAAATATCCCAGAGTTAACGTAGACGTGAACACACATAATTCCTTTATTGCGTATGAGTGTGGATACCGTTAATCCATGTGCTGCATGTGTGTTATAAACGATCAGTATTAAGCTATAGATTTCTCAAAGAAAATCACAATTCTGTGTATTTGAGTTTTGAGGATACAATTTTTCGATGATGCAGAGCAGCAATTTAAAGGTTTTTGTTTTCCAAAAAAAATTTCAGAGCCCAGTACTTTCGGTTTGACGGCTTCCCGCCCAAGCCGGTTTCCTCTGGGAGAATGGGAAGCGGGACCCGCTCGGGTCTGGACCTACTCAGTGAATAGTAAACAAACCAGTGTTCCCAGATATTTCTAAAATTATAAATCAACAAAAATTTTATTACAGTTCCTAGAAGATAATAATTTTATTTGGGAGCTGCAAATACATAATCATTTTGAGTAGTATTTAATGTACTATTTTTTACATTTTTCTGACTTATTCTTTTAAATTGTTATATATGAACAATTAGCAAATTCTTTGTGAAGATGTGATTACTTCAGAGTTTTCTACCACATAGTATTTATAACACACTTCCAAATATTCTATCCATTAAGTATTTTCATAACTCAGAGCTCTCTGTACTCTTTTTATTTTTTTATTTATTTTTGGGGGGGTAGAAAAATATTTTTAATATCAGGATTATTTATAATACTATAAAAAGCCTGGAAAAGTCTTAACATTCAACATTAGCTGGATAATTACCTCCATTTGACAATTTTAGTTCTGAAAAGTTTGCAATGATATGAGAACCACCTGGCCCATATTTAAATTAACATTAGGAAACACAGTTTTGCATTCAGTTCGAGTTTTGAGTTTGAGCAGACTTCTGTAAAATGTGTTTTGTAGAGAACACCTAGAAGAAAATACACAGCAATGTTGATAGTTATTTCTAGATGGCGGGGCTAACTTGGCAATATGGCTTCTTCTTTAGATATATCAGTATCTAAAATTTATCTTCCATAGCTGTGTGTTATTTTATTTATGCAAATATGACAAGGTAAACACAATTTTTTTCTTTAACCCTACTCAAATTTGAGAATAAAAAAAGGCTTTCCTTTATTTTATTCACCAAGTATTTCTATTATTTTGAAAGTAGTTTCAGACATCACAAGGGGTAAAAAGTTTATGAAATTTTATTTCTGTACATTGCTATTATTTTATTTTTCAGGGGGCATTTACTTTTCTTTTTTCTTTTTTTCTTTTTTTTATGTATTTCAGCATATTATGGGGATACAAATGTTTAGGTTACATATATGGCCTTTGCCCCACCGGAGTCAGAGCTTCAAGTGTGTCCATCCCCCAGATGCTGCTCACCACACCCAGTAGGTGTGAATATCCCCATCCCCTCCTCCCCCCTCCCACCTGCCCAACACTCGATGAATGTTATTACTATATTGCTCTTAAGCATTGGTCAGTTAAGTCAGTTAATACCAATTTGATGGTGACTACACGTGGTGCTTGTTTTTCCATTCTTGTGATACTTCACTTAGTAGAATGGGCTCCAGCTCTATCCAGGATAATAAAAGAGGTGCTAGATCACCATTGTTTTTTGTGGCTGAGTAGAACTCCATGGTATACACATACCACATTTTATTAATCCACTCGTGTATTGATGGGCACTTAGGTTGTTTCCACATCTTTGCAATTGTGAATTGTGCTGCTATAAACGTTCGAGTGCAGATGTCTTTCTTATAGAATGTCTTTTTTTCCTTTGGGTAGATGCCCAGTAGTGGGATTGCTGGATTAAATGGTAGATCTACTTTTAGGTCTTTAAGGTATCTTCATATTACTTTCCGCAGAGGTTGTACTAGTTTGCAGTCCCACCAGCAGTGCATGAGTGTTGCTATCTCTCCACATCCATGCCAGCATTTATTGTTATGGGACTTTTTGGTAAAGGCCATTCTCACTGGAGTTAAGTGATATCTCACTGTGGTTTTGATTTGCATTTCCCTGATGATCAGAGATGCTGGGCACTTTTTCATATGTTTCTTGGCCATTAGTCTGTCTTCTTTTGAAAAGTTTCTTTTTATGTCCTTTGCCCACTTTTTAATGGGATTGTTTGATTTTTTCTTGCTGATTCTTCTGAGTTCATATAGATTCTAGTTATCAGCCCTTTATCGGATGTGTAACATGTGAATATTTTCTCCCATTCTGTAGGTTGTCTGTTTGCTCTCCTGATAGTTTCTTTAGCTGTGCAGAAGCTATTTAATTTGATCAGTTCCCATTTATTTATTTTTGTTGTTGCTGTGATTGCCTTTAGTGTCTTCTTCATAAATTCTTTCCCTAGGCCAATGTCTGTACAAGTTTTGCCAACATTTTCTTCTATGATTCTTATAGTTTCATGCCTTAGGTTTAACTCTGTCATCCACCGTGAGTTGATCTTGGTGAGAGGTGAGAGGTGTGGATCCTGTTTCAGTCTTCTGCATGTGGCTACCCAATTTTCCCAGCACCATTTATTGATTAAGGATTCTTTTCCCCAGTGTGTAAGTGATTCTTCAAATGATGTGACCCGTATTAAGAACGAAATTAATGTCTATCCCAGTTGAATAAAAGTGAATTTTTTAATTGTTGAGCTAAAAGCTCCATGAGACTAAGGATAACAAGACTTTGAAGCAAGTTGTTTAGCTTGAATCCTGTCGTTATCGGGCTTCTAACATTCCTCGCCACTTACTGACTCATCTGTTCAGGCATTTGTCTTCCTATCTGTAAGTTCAGGCTGGAAAAACTCACTCATCTGAGGCAACATTGTGTCACTACTTCAAAACTGGAAGGTCCACAGAGAGAGTTTCGTATAGAGTCTCTCCTTGGGAGTGCCCCCCCCCCGCCCCGCCCCCGCAACCCAAGACCTCCCCGCCGGTGCTCAGCGGCCACCTGTCCTGGGCTGGGAAGAGGCTTCAGGCTCCCTTAGGCAAAGTGTGTTGAGTAAGGAGCAGAGACCTTTCACACGGAGCCTTTTTCTAGAAAGGCCTGCAGCAGTGACAGCCCCCAGCAGGCTGCTGGCAGGTCTCTCCCGGCACCAGCTCACAGCAGGTGCAGCCTGCACACCAGGGCTCTTCCGCCAGGACGTGCTCCTCCCGGGATGTGTCACCTCCACAGAGGCCACATGGCCGCTTGTCCTCCACGTGAGTTTTCAAAAGGTTGAAATCTGAGCTCCGGAACCAGGGCTGGGCCGCTCCTGTTTGGGGAAAGAGGGCTGCACCACCCTGTCTGTTCTGTCGGACCAGCCTCGGGGCCAGGCCGACTTCTGCAGGGCCGCGGAGAGCCCCAGCGCGGGGCCCCAACCTGTCCCCAGGGTTAGCACACATGCAGACACTTAAAGCCACGTAGCAACGTGCTCGTCACACACTGATGAGAGGAGCCAGGTCTATGCAACCCATGCCAGGCGTTTTCACAGGAGGAAAATCATGTGTCCGACCAGGTCAGTGAAACTAGCAATGCTATTTCAGTTACAGGGAGAAGAACTCACGCTATTTGTCAAAACTTAGTGTACAAGTAACCTCCATTTGGAATTTTGGGTATGTTTACTGAAACACACGTGACATTTCAGATCATAGTGCCTCTTGGCAGCTCTTTCTCGCAGGACTGGGTTCAGCCAATGCCTGTCACAAAATACCCAGAACTGTGGCATTTTTCCTAAGAGAAAATACAAAAATAAACATCAGCCATCCAGGCGGACACGTTTCAGAGGCGCGGCAGTGCCGGTGGAACATTGTCCTCCGCATGTGCGTGTGGACACGGAACACACCAAGTGCCTCCGTCCTTCTGCTGAGCAAAAGAACACCTTAAAATACTAGATTTCTGAATGAGAGGGTGAAGCTTGTTCTCAGATGCCCTAGTTGATAGATCTAAATTGAAACCGAGGGGCAGAAAGATCAGTGCACGCATCTACTTGAAACAGAGAAGAGACTCCAGCCCGGGCATGCAGCCTTCTGGAATACGCTATTTTTAGACAGTCGATTTTCTTATCTCTAAGCTTCCCGAGACTTGCTCAGTTAAAGCCTGAGCTGAAGATTCCAAAAGAAGAAAAAATCCAGATCACTCCTATCCCGACCAGCACTGGGCCCTCTCCTAGGCCGACCTGCTCGTTTTGCTGTGCGGAGTCCTGGGCCACCGTGGCCACCACGACAGACGCCCCCGGCCCCGCTCTGTGGCGGAGCTGTGCAGAATTGTAATTTGAGATTATTTACTTTCTGAGTCAGGTTAATTAAAACTCTGAAGCCTGTGCCTATTCAAGCTAAATAACGTAATTAAAAAGACATTTAGTTTTTCACCTGTTCATTATAGCATTTACAGTAACAAATGTTTTCCCTGAAATTACAAAATGGTTTCCATTTTTAATCTCCTGGTTCGTGATTTTCTGCTCCCGCCTTTCTGACGAATTCCCTTCCAGTTGAAAGGGAATCAGACACCCGGCGAGAGGGTGGCAGTTGCCCCATTTAATGTGGGCTTCCGTGTAAAATTACCAGGCAGTGCGGCTCGGTCAGTCTGCAGAGCTGAGAGTTCCAGGTCTGTGTCCGGGTGACATCTTCTTGACGTCTGCGGCGACCTCACGCCTGCGGCCCCAGCGTCCACTGCCAAAGGCAAACAAATCAACCAGCCCAGGAAAACCCCACGGTGAGAGTGCGGATGGCGGCCTGCTGTCTGTTCTCTAAAGTGCACTGCTGGGATCAGGGAGGTGGTGTGTACACCGTGGGGTTAGTGACTGTTGGAACCCCACGTGGTGACTTGGAGGGATTCCCTGATGCACACCGTGGTCCGGACCCTGAGCGTGGCTGGCCACGTCTCCCAGCCACCCGAGTTTCACTGAGACCGCTGAGTGGGTATATATATATTACATTTAAAAACAAGTTCATATAAAGTTCATAGAAAAGGTGAATTTGTCATTTTGAACTGCAACCCAAAGTAAGAAGACAACGGGAAATGGCAAATGGCTGTGAGGTTGCCGTAATGTTTTAAAGGGACAGCAGTAAATTGCCGGGACGTTTTTATAGAGTTTTTTAACCCCTGGCCTTTGGAGCAGGGAAATCAATAAGATATTAAGAAAATCGTGAATTAACGTTTCCTAGAGTGCAGGCAACAGTAAGAGCTCTGAGGTTCAGACGAATGTCTCAGCCTTAAACCTCACAGCTCCCGTGTGAAGTCCAAGCCCCAGGGGCGCCCCGGTGGGCACCGTTGGTGTCGGTCGCTCCACCCCCACCTCCGTGGGGGACTTCACGATGCTATGGGAGTGTTAAAACCTGGATGCTTTCTGGGATATTGTGAGAAAATCTCGTGAGGACAGGAAATACAAACCGTCCTTTCTCCACTAAGCGAGATCACTTTCTTGACAGCACTTCATGGGGATTTTCTAGTGATGATGGCCTCTGCTCATGTCTGGGAATCTCTAGGCAATGGGGTTGGGTTCTGCAGGAACGGGGCCTTCTGGTCCCACATTGCCCCTGTGGACTCGGGCCTCGCTGGACTCCCAGGTACGTGGCCCCCGCCCTGCCCTGCCACCCCCGGGAATCGCCCTCTGGCTCCAGCTCTGCCCCCGTGTCCCCTCCCCTCCTTCCTTGTCTCCTCTGGGAAGCCACCCCAGGGTCGCCGTCCCGGATAGCACTTCCAGTCCTGCATGGAGCCACACACAGCACAGGCGTGTGGGCCCTGAGGCCCGGCCCCGTCTGCCGGGAGTGGAGCTGCTGTCCCGGTCACGCGGCAGGTGGAAAGGGATCTCCAAGCCCTTGTCACGGGTGACCGTCACACGTGTCAGTGGCTCCACCTCCCGATTGGCACTGCTGACACCCCCTCCAGTGTTCATCTCAGGAAACGAAATGCCCACATCTCATCACTGGCAGGGGACAGGCCTGGGACTTGACCCCAGGTGTCTCAGCTCCCAAATCCCACATCGGCCTTACACAGAATGGACCGGGGGCAGGCGCTGGCCCTCTGTGGGGGGCAGGGCTCTCAGTGAACCTGCAGTCGGGCATTTTATCCCCCACCGTGCGCGAGCGTGCGAGGCTCCGACAGGTGTGCGGGCCACAGAGTCACTGAAGGTCCAGGAGGGCCCAGGATTCCCACCCGCTCCCCACTCCACCCCCCACAAAGGGCGGCCACTGGGGCTCGGGTCCCCCAGCAGGAACTCGTGGTGTCTCCAACACCAGGACCGGGATGTGGAGGAGCTGCCCAGCTCTGTTGTCCCCTCCGGCTGTGTCTGAGCCGAGGCCTTTACCGGGATCTCGGGGAGAAGAGCAGCATTCTTGGCGGGGGGGGGGGGGGGGGGGGCAGTCACGCGGCTTTTCTTTCTCGTGGCTGGGGCAGTGGAGGGAGGGTGCATGGGTGGCAGACCCTCTTACAGTCCCCTCGGTCGCAGAAGGAAGCACCTGGTTCTCAGGACAATTACAACCCAGCGCAGATGCACCAGGGCCCTGAGGGCCCAACTCGCTCTCAGGGCTGGGAGGTCCAGGTGACCTCTCCCCGTGGGACCCTGGCGGGGTGGAGTCACCTCTCACGTCAGCCCTTTGCATGTCCTTCTGTACACAAATATGTGCCATCTTGTTCCAGGTGCTTATGCTACCTGTTCAGAGCCAACATTTTGCTTAATTTAAAACAAATAATCACCACAAGAAGGGCTGTAGGACTCCAGCTCTGTGGCCCGAGAGCCAGTGTTGAAACGTTGCTCGAGCTGGATTTGCTGCTCTGCTCGGGCCCCGGTGCAGAGAGAAGGCAAATACCTCTCTCTGTGAGACGGGCGGCCTGGAAGGTCCGACCCCACCAGGGCACTGTCTGCTCCGACCACAGAGCCACTGAGACCGCGGCGCCACCCAGAGAGAGGAGGGGCGAATCCTGCAGGTGCCGGGCCGGGGCACCAGCTGCACGAACCCACGCTGGACGGCATCGGTGCTCCTGGGCAGGAAACGAGCAACTGGCATCACGCTAAAAATGCACCCGGAGCCTCGGGAATCGGCCTTCCTGTCTGCCAGAGAGCGGACTGCTGCGTGTGTCCGTGATCAGCCCAGGGAGGGGTGCCTGGGGCAATGTGGCACGTGGGGACTTGGGAACGAATGGGCTCGTGGACCCGCCTCGGCTGGGGACACTCACTGGTGCCACGTCTTCGTGGGGAGGGGAGGGGAGGAGCCACAGTCCCTTTCACAAGGAGCCTGTGAAGACAGCCTTTCCTTTCAGATTGGAGCAACTGGTATGAAGAACTCTCAAAACACGACCTACCCTGTACATGCCAATGAACAAGCTGTCACCAGATATCCTCCGGTCAGCTTCAGTGACCTCCAGGCCCCCGTTCAGTGCGAGGTCCTGTGATTGCAGCAGTTTGGGAGGGAGGCGTGATTCCCAGCTGGGCACTGGGGACGGGTCTAAGGCGTTATCCTCAATTTTCTTTCTACAAACAACATGCAGTGAGTTGCAGGACAAAATCTAGAGGGTCCCCTTTCCCAGTCTGACTGGGCTTTGTCTGCAGCAGAATCACCCCCATTGCCCTGGTCCCCTGCGTTTGCAGTCACCTCCTCCGATTGTGTTCATCCCTGTTGCTCAGGGCACTGCCACCGTCACATGTCCAGCCTTTGATGTCGCCCTGCTCTGACGAAAGCACATGGTTGATAAAGTATCGTGCTGACATCGATGCGTGTGCACCGTGGGTGTGACACTGTCCCCAGAGAGCTGCGTGGATTATCCCATCCGACCCCGACAGGATGGCAGCGTCACCATCCCCATGGTGAGAACGTGAGACACTCAGAGTGGACTGAGAGGAAACAAGGGAGGAGGGTGGTCCCGGAGGGGATCATGCACACACCCGCAGGCTCGGGGGCATGAGCTCACCGGGGCTGTGGCCCAGACGGTCCTCCTGCTCTTCATCTGCCTTCCCAAATGCAGAGGGGAGGAGCCGGGCAGCCACTGCCGGAGCGGAGGGCAAAGCGGGCTCTGACAGTGATTGAGTCTCAGTGATCGTATCGGCCAAGCAGAGCCATCAGGCTAGAGGCTGGGGACAGGGCCCGTCTCCGGCAGCCATCAGCGCCCGCCTGACACCAGACAGGTACCGCCGCCCCCCGCGCTGAGCGGGCAGTGAGCCACGATGGGAGATACGGTGTGGCCGCCAGCAGGCATCTGCTCCCCGCTCTGCCACCATGTCAGTCCCTCAGCCCTCACTTTGTCAGCTTTCTGCGGAGGGGGAAGCGGCCCTGGTGCCTCAGCCCCTCGGACGAGCCTCATTCTCACCTCCGACCTTCCTTCTGGTCCCCGTCAGCCGCTGCGCAGCCACCAGGCCGGGCACTTGGCTCCACTCCAGGCACTGGCCAGGCGGTCCGAGCACACAGGGCTCAGCCCACCGCAAAAGACACTCCTTGGCAACCTCATTATGGTCTGAAGGCACGCAAAGGGGAAAATTGTCCACAACGTCAAATTTTGAGCAAAATGCCCGTGGATAACGTATTCCCAGGCAGCACTGCCAAGCCGTTCCGTGGCGGCTGCATCTGTAACCGTGGAACACAGAGTGCACAGGGAAGTCACAGGGATGTATTCGTGTTGCCCACATGTGTTTACACACAGAGGCAGCACGGCTTTGAGCTTCAAACATGGGTGGCAGGGCCCGGCGTGACTAGCCTGCCAGCTCCGGGAGGAGAGGGTGTGTGGTGTTAAAAATTCATAAAGAACACTGCTTTTTATTTCAGGAGCAACAGGAGCAAAAGGTTTCTCTGCAGTGCCCAGGGAAACAGAGTTCAAATATCGTGAGGCTGCAGAGGCAGATCAGAGCCTGCGCTTCCCAGTCAAAGCCTACAAGGCAGCTCTTTGCAGTGCCTGGGCCGGCTCTGCCCGAGGATAACTGGGCCTAAGAAGCCAATTTGCTGAGTTTTGTTCGGCCTGTAAAATGAGTAGTTTTTGTTCTAGAGTCAGAAGCAGGAGGACCATGAGGGAGCCTGGAGAACAATGAAGACAGCTCTCGGGGACTTTCCCGGCACTCGCGAGATACCGTTTCCCCACCCGCCGATTCTCCACGGACGCCCGGTTCTGTTTCCTCAAAGCAGGACTGCAACATCCGGACTTGGCAGTGGAGAGGAGGGGCGTGGGGAGAGCATGCTGCCTAGATTCTTCCCAGGAGAAATTGGTCCTGGAAAATCCAACATCTTTTAGCAGGCTGAAGAATTATCATTTCTGTTTGCAGAGACACGACTGAATGGCTTCAGCTCTGAGAGCCAGGCTCAGAGGACAGGCACGGTGTGCTCCGCCAGCCCACGCACTTCAGGCTGTTTTGCAGCCAGAATGTTTGCAAAATCAGTTGTGGTCCTTAAGTGTACAGAAAAGTAACCTGGCGTGTGTGAGCCTCCAGGGGCAGTGTTGGGAAGACACCTTTTCCGTGCCTTGCCGCTCAGCCAGCGTAGGTCCCTGGCTCTGTCTGCCCTTTGGACTGTGATGTGACTAACCTAGAAGAGCAGAAAAGCTTGGTGCCCACGAGCCTCTAGGGCCACACTCAGAACCAGTGAAGCTTTTGGAAGCAAAACTGAGGACAGGTGTGGGTGCCGAGTGGACTTCTGAGTCCTTACAACCTCTCTCACAAGAGGCAGCTGTGTTTGCGAGGGGATCCCTGGGCAGAATGTGAGTTCTCCTATTCCCTCCTGTCTTTGTGCTCCTTGGAAGTCAGGGTTTTGAGTCCAACGTCTTGGTTTTTGAGAGTCTGAGCGATATAAACACATCAGGAGTGTTGTTCAGGGAAGGGAAAAAAAAAACCCTCCCTAGGGTCTTGGGAGGCTGTGCCTAGCAATGCCCACACGGGGAGCTTATCCACGTGAAGAGAGGTGAGACTGCCCGGAGAACCCCTCCCATCAGGCATTCGCCTTCCGTTTCCCTTTTCCTACCAGTGCATAATCATTGTGAGAGTTAAAAATCACTGAAATGTTTATGCCGCGATTTTCTTCTTCCTAGAAGCAAAAACTGAGACGTATGTGCCAATTCAGAATATGTGGGCTGCACAGTTATCTCTCTCTCTGCGCACATTACTATGCAATTATGAGACGCAGACTTCTCCAACTTTCAGAAAGCAAATGCCACAAATTCCTGAGCAACATTATTCATGGAAATAAGCTCTTTTGTCCACAAAGAAATTCCAGTGGTCCCTCAAAGATTCCTGTTTGGAGCTTTCAGGGAAAACCAGAAAAGAGTATATTTTTAATGTATGTGAAGACCATCCTACATATTTCCCTGAGCGTTAGCAGCAACCCTAGTTGGCGGAGGACGAGGAGGTTGAAAGCAGTTTATAACTTGTTCAGGTTTCACTGATACATAGTAGCAAAACCAACACGAACACCAGGTCGCACAGACTCCGAGCCTGCCTGGCAGCTCCTCTCCCCACCCCTCTTGGCTTTCAAGGAACTTCGAGTACGTGGGTGTCGGGGAGTGTGGTGTGACTGTGATTGTCACAGGCAGCTACTGCCTGCCTCCTCCCGTGGGACCACCGTGTGTTGGGGGAGTCCTCGCCGCCAATCCATGACCGACCTCCAGGTTTCTCAGGAGGCTGTGGCACTTAACAGACACAGACAACACTACATGGGGTCTTCTTTCAGGACATTGAGCTTCCAAGGAGCAAGTCTATGTTGTGTTCGTGTCTAAGGTCCCATTTAAGGGAAACGCCGCTGGACTAGAACGTGTGCAGAGGGAACGTCAGGTTGAGCTGGCGAGAGCCACACACATTATGTGACATTAGGAGGCCTCAGAGGACTCAACCCCCCAGGAACATGGTGAACTTGAGCATGACCAGAAGCTAAGGGACCTGCAGCCTCCCCGGAGCAGAGGTGGTGCGGACTGAAGATGGTGGGTTGGGCTGGAGAAGTGGTTGTCTTCGAGGAGCGGATAGACAGATCCACTGTGTACAAGCCTCAGACTGTCTCCGGGCCTCCAATCCATCCCTGTGGAAATACCTGCCTCCCAGGGTTGTGGCCACGATTAATCCGATTAATCCAGCCTGGGGGTGGGCAAGGAAGGGACAGGGCAGTACTCCCTTCTCCGGCGATGCCCCTGGGCTTGTGTAGCAGACGGTGAGACAGAGAGAAAAGCTAGGAAGGTCATCACTTGCAGATGACATAATCATCTATGCAGAGCAGACAACAGAATTATTCGACAAACTGCTGGAATTAATAGGAGTCCAGCAAGGTTGTCAGACACAGAAATCGATGGCATCTTTTCAGCCAGCAATGGTCACTAGAAAACACCAATCATTCGTAATAGCCACGAAGACTATAAAGTATCTGGAGTTAGCTTTTACCAAAAACAAACACCACTTCGGAGAAGCATTTGGAGTTCTAATGTGAGACGTAGACATGAATGTGATAAACAAGGCCATGTTCTACGCTCTCACCTGGGACAGCTCCACATTTAAAGATGCCAATCCTCCAGAAATGGATCTATCAATCTAACGAGATCCCAATCAACGTTCCGGCTGGATATAAACATAAAACTTGACAGAAGAATAAAACTTGACAGAAGAATAAAATTTCACGAAGAACTAAGTTAACCTTATAAGACAAAAGACAGCAGCCTGGCCCTCCTAGCAGTTAAGAAATGCGTAATCATGTAATAAAACAGTGCAGTATTGGAATAAAAACGGGCAAACAGCATGGAAGAGAGTAGAGAGCAGAGGTAAGCCCATGCATGCGCAAGTACTAAATGTACGATCGAGGTGGCACTAACGTCAATTCAGAGTGAATTTGATGTTTAGCAGATAGTTCTGGGAAAAGAGACCATAGGGGGAAAGTTAGAATGAGTTTCTTCCTTAGACATATCAATGGCTGCTGCAAGCTACTAAAGGCTAATGGTGGAAGGTATGACCGTATGGTTAGGAGAGTTGGGAGCTCTGCAGCCGAGGAGTGGAGAGTGGCTCTTGAATGGCACCTGCCCTAACAGGGACAAGGCGGTGCTGTGCATGTGCCAACCCTGTCAGGCCACAGGGGTTGGGACGTGGGGACAGCGGGGCAAGAGTGGCCAGTGCAGGGAGGAGAAGGGCAGCTGCACTATCTATTCTCACCTCCGGGGAGTCCTTGAGTCGGGCGCCCAGAAAGTGGGTCAACCCAAGTGCTGAATTCCGTGGAGAAAATGCTTTGGTAAGAGCCTATCATGAGGTCATAAATTTATTAAAGTAATTGTGCAGTGTCTGACCACGCCAGCTTTAAATTTCCATTCACATGGCCAAGAATGGGTCCTTCCTATAATTTACTGGGATCATAATTGACAGAGATTCAATTATTCTTGAACACATGGACCATAATGTGAGAAAATGATAGGTCCCTTTTTTATTCATGGGAGTATATATTTTTAATTGTCTTTTAGAAAATCATTAGAAAGGGACAATTGAGTAACAATTACATTTTCTTTTAAAGATGTAATTAAACACACGCTCTTGTGTTTGATTTCGGGCTGCTTTTGCATGCTAAGCACGGCGGCTGCGTTAATGAAACCGGCGCGGCCGCAGCCGCCTCTCTCCAGCGCTCAGCGCTCAGCAGCTCGGTCCTGTGAGCGGAGCTCAGGGGACCCCCTCTGACCTTTCCCACGTGTTTATGGGAGGGACTCAAAAGCGTGCTCATAAAATAAATGAGTTCTCCTCCGAAGGCGGAGGGAGATGTAAGTCTATGAAGCAAATAGGTAAACTGGCGGCTTTGAGCTATAGCTGATGTGAAAATCTACTGCGCACCGACCGATCCGACCAGTGACGTCAGAGCTCAGCAGAGCCAGGTTCCAACCTGGCTCCCTGCTCCCTACTGGCGTGGCCTGAACACAGCCTCACCTTCACCAGGTCTCTGTCATTTTCCCTATAGGAGGAGCCTCCTCGGGTGGAGGCTAAATGAGACGACCAGGGTTGGGCAGGGTTCATGCATCAGGCCAGACGGTGATGATGCTGATGACGGCTATGTGGGTGCAAATAAACGAAGAGGCGAAGAGGCGAGTCATTTAAGATCAATTTGTAGAAACAAGATAAACAAATACGAGCGAAACAGCAGCACAGTATGGTGGGATGACTGAAGCAGGAGTGGCAGACTTTAAGCAATCGGTTCAGCAGGCCCCGCTGCTCCGTGTCCCCACCAGGAGCAGCCCTCACTCTGCAGACGTGGAGGGCGCCAGCTCGCTCGTAGGTCTGCGTCTGCGGGGTTTTTGCAGTGCTTTGCAGGCTGTTGCAGACTATCTTTTTTAAATCACATTCCCACCAGAGTTCAGGGCTAAATGCACACCCGAAATGCACCCACTGGTTCCGCAGGTCCACACTGAGCACTTGCTCGTGTTGCCTGCTGGGCTGGCGTGGGGTGAGTAGGAACCAAATGCCAGAGCGGCCTCTCCCAGGGCTGGCGCTGTTCAGGGTGCCAGCTGTGCTTCTCCCTGGTGCCAGGGGGATTCGTGGTGGCAACACCTACACAGCCAGAATTAGCTCAGCCTTGTCGCCAGCAGAAGGAACAAGTGTATCTTCCTGCTTACGGCCATTTCTGTGCATAATTCTTGTTCCCTCTCACACAGAGACTGTGACTGTGTCCCTCTCTCTACTCCCAAGAGATACATCACCTTCGACCCTCCCCAGCATCCAACTCTGTGTCACAAAAGTCCTATGTTCTTGTGCCACAGGAGCAGGCTGGTCTTAGACATTCTCCTTCAGCCTTAGTGAGGGAGTGTCTCTCCTCGAACCATAGACATTTGATCACTGGTTACCAGTCGATGCTGGATATTAACTGGCTAATGTTAATATTAGATAATGAAAGATTTATAATAGATAATTAAAGATAAATTCCCCACTCCCAAAGCTGTGATTCGGTGCTCCACGATTCTGGGGAATTTAAACCAGTTAAAGAGAATGGACTTGGAAAATGGCAAGATGCAGGAGTAAAAGAGTTTCAATCTTCAGGCTCTTTAACCAGCAACACTGCCATGTGGATCGCAGCAAACCAGCACTGCAGAGGTTGCAGAGGTCTGCTCAGTCTGCGTGGGAAGCTCCTGTCCCCACTCCCCGGCCCCCGAGCAGGTGGATTTGGAAGTGTGAGTCCTCCGGCTTACAGACAGGAAACTGAAGCATGAGGTGCTGTGAGGCTTGTCCCGGGCGCTTTCCAGGAGTTAAAGCCAAAACCAACAGTTTCTGTTCTTCCCTCCGCCACCTTGCGGAGTGTGTATGTGTGTCGGGGGGGTGGGGGCTGGCGCTCAAGTGAGTACCTGTGAAAAGCTTTGCATTAAACTGTTAAACCGTGTGGGGTTATGAGAAAAGAATACAAATTGAGATATTTACAATCCAGTGGTTGTTACAACAATTGCAGACCCCAGATTAGGACCAAAAGGCACACCCAAAACAAGGGTAAAATGTCCTGTGTTCTTATTTCCTTTTTCCAGCCATTTCGCAACTTGAACCGAAGTCATTACTGAGGAACCTGTGGATCCCTCTCGGAATCAATATTGGGTATGTGGGAATATGTGCATTTCTTCCGTGAAAGTGCTGCGGATTTTAGAAGCTGCTTCCCCTCCTCCCCAAACACTACAAACCTCCAAACAAACCCATTTAAAATTTCTGTTGCAGCTGATGAGGACCAGCTAAGAACAGGAGGAAAATATGAACAGCTTCACAGATTCTGACATCAAAATGCAGAGATACTTTCATAGTTTAGCTCGGAAATAACTTAAAAGGAAATCACTACATCTATTAAATGATCAAGGAATTATTATCTGGAATGTACTTATCTAATCAAAATTCTTAAGAAGACATTTGTTGGAATTAGGCTGGGAGCTCACTGGCTCTCTGCTCTATGCCTGGGCCACGCTAAAGACGTGGCTGTCCTGAACATGAAAGATGAGTGAGACGGCAGATAAATGAGTTTAAATGGCTTGGGCTTTCACAGGGTCCTGGGAAGGACTCGTGTCTCCATATCTTTAATACAAGGGACAGTGTCCGACGCATTTATTCTGACAACAAGCACAGGCTCACCCTTCCTTCAGGTCACTGTGCAGGGACAGGCACAGACGCTCATTCTGAGGGCCATCGAGGAGGAGCATGGCTCTCACCTGCACAGAGTTCAACCGCACTCAAGTATTTCAAGTGCATTTTACTTTCAGGCTACAACATTTATTTGTATATGTTTTACCTGAAGGACTACACTGGGCATTGGGATGGAAAGGAAAAGGCTGCTACAATTTTATTTTAGGGATTCCTAAAATGCCAACTCTGTTTTGTGGTTTCCATCCCAAGCTGAGTCTTGGAGGACAATTGTGTCCTCCCTATGAAGGGTCCTCAGCCCTGACATGCAGAAATCATTCCCAAGGCCCTGGGTGGGCCGGCTGCCCCCACCTCCGTCACTTGCCTGCATCTTTGCCTTGTTACCTGGCCTCTCTGCCCACTCCCAGAGCTGACTGCGGAGATCTCAGCATGTGTGAAAAACACTCGAACACAGAGACTCAGACCTGGGGTGGTTGTGCAAGTGCCCTCCCTGGGAAGCTCCAGGCATGCTCCAAGGAAGCCCATGGGCTGGGTAGATAAGCAGGCTCCTTCCTGATACCACCTTGTAATTCGGACAGTCCACAGCAGCCTTTACTGAGTCCCTTTTCTGTGGCAGGAAATGTCTTAACATTTTAAGCACGGTAGTGATCAAATGTGCAGTTTTGAAATCTCTCAGGAAGCAGCAGGAAGAAGAGAGTAGCTTGTGTCCATGCCTTTTGCCAGAGTAGTTTCTGTGGAAGGCTAAGAATGGGTGCTGAAGGCAGTTTGTTGAAGAATGTATAAGTGAAAGCAAAATACGAGCTTCCTGGCCAGTACATCTCTTCTCTATCAAAACAAAAGGAAAATAATGTTTTTAACAAGAGAAATACCATCGTCAATAAAACAGAGGAAATTTTACAACAACCAACTATAAACCAGGAAGAAAATGTGTCAAATCCTCAAGAATGATACACATGTGATAACTGTGCCAAAAATGTTTTGTCTTTTTCTTTCAAGTGCAGTGAGGTTTGGGTTGTGGTTGGACCACAGAAGAGCAAACATAGCTCAATACTAAGTAATGTCATCGGGGAGCAGGCTGCAGAGAAAATGATTCTTATACGCCATTTCTATCACCCCTTTTTGGCTTCCTTGCAGCGTACTGAGGTCTGGGGGTGAAGCAAAACGAGGCCAGAAGTGGCAGCAAGGGCTTGCTGACCAGGTGAAGAGCTTGTGACCCCAAGATTCTGCAGAAACCTCTGGAAATTAGAGAGAATGATGTTCCTCAGATAAAATAATTATTAGATTTGTTTGAGACCTTAAGTCCTACTAGAAGCTAAATATTTTTCCAGATAACTTCCACTTATTTTTCTCTACTCTTTTCTTGACAGATAGCTGGCACCATGAAAATGAGCAATGAACCCAAAAGAAACAAAAAGAAACCTGGCTCAAAGAAGGGAGAAATAAAAGATGGAAAGTAACATAAGCAAAAAGTAAATGACTAGCATACATTAAAAATATCCGAAGAGTTTAAACAATTAACTCTCCACAATCTCAAAGAAATTACAGAAAATATCAGCTATCCAAAATTGAGCCCAAAGAATAAATATAAATGTTCAAAAGGAAGACTATATGATCCCAGAAGAAAGAAGTAAATGATTTGCCAGAGTTCTAGGGACAAACTTAAGAGAAAAATAAAAGACATTTATAGAAATTAAAGGCATGTTACTAATATAAAAAAAGCCAAGAAAAAAAGTAGAACAAATAGAACTAAAGACTAAGGGATATAGTAACTAAACTTTAGGAAGGCAAATTGTATTAAATATGCTTATTTATATTAAATGCATAGTGGATGTCTGCCGTTAAGTTTAGCCCTTCCAAGCATATGGACCTCTTTCTATGTTTGGGTAACACTTTATTTTGTCCTAGTTTCCTTGCCCAAATTCTCTTGCAAATGAGAAAAAGATGTGTGGCTTGAGTTCTGCCAATAAGCACCCACAGAATACTGGATACAGGAAAATAAAGGACTAATGAATTCAAAGGCAGGTCAGTAGAAACTGTCCAAATGAGAAGAAAGAGAGAAGAAGAAGAAGAAGAAGAAGAAGAAGAAGAAGAAGAAGAACAACAACAACAACAAAGAAGAAGAAGAAGAAGAAGAAGAGGAGGAGGAAGAAGAAGGGGAGGAAGAAGAAGAAGTGTGAAATGCACACATAGGCCATGGTCAAATAATGTCATATAAGTACAATTGTGCCCAGAAGAGAAGGAAAGAAGAAACAGAGAGAAGCAATATTTGAACAGATAGTGACTGAGCATTATCCAAAACTGAAAAGAAGACAAACACTTACTGATTCTAGAAACTCAGTGAACTCAAGGCAACAACAACAACAAAAAAAACACAATGGAACAAAACAAACACACAACTAATCAATCACCATAAAATTTCTTAAAACACAAAGATAAAGAAAATACCCTAAAGGATGCTAAAGAAAAAGGAAACATTGCATACAAAGGAGCAGAAACCAGACTTACAGCTGACTTTTGAACAGAAATTATGGAAGCCAAAAGACAATAGATTATTAAAAAGTTGGGGATAAGGGTGGGCCAATCTAGAATGTATTCCCAGCAAACTGACACCAGAGCAAATATTACAGAATGTTCTTTAGGCTAAACAGCAATGATATGACATGGAAGCATACAACTACAGAAAGGACTAAAGAGCGCCAGAAAAAGTAAATTTGTGAGTAAACATAGGAAATAATATTAACTGCATAAAGTAAAAACAGATTACTATAGGCTGAAGAGTTTTTAACATATGCAGCTTTAAAATATATGACAAAAATAGCACCTATGATGGGAGACTGTAAGTGAACTTAAACTGTTGTAAAATTTTTTCCAAAGCTCAAAAAATAGTAATCATATTTATTTAAGATAAACCATAATAAGTCAAAAATGCATATCATAATCTCTGGGGTGAGCACAAAAAGAATGTTTAAAAAGTATAACTACAGTGTTTACAAAATATAAATAATCAATGAAGAAATAATTAAGCCAAAAAAAGGCAAAGACTAATAAAAGAGTGAAGAACAGACAGAACAAACTGGAAACAAATATCCAGATTGACAACTTAGATCCAAATATATAAGCAATTATACTAAATGTAAATGGGTTACACAATCCATTTAAATTGCAAAGACTGTCATGTTGGGCAAAAATACAAAATCCAACTATATATTGTTTTCCAGAGTTGCACTTTAGATATAAAGACACATAATGTATCATTATAGATCTTATAAACATTAAAAAGATAATAAGTCTATTATAAAAAATTGTATCAATACATTTGAAATGGACATTCTTTGACATTGATAAATTCCCCAAAAAATACATCATACCAAAACTGACACAAGAATCAATACAAAATCTGATAAATCTTATATCTGTTTACAATATTGAATCTGTAATTAAAAACCTGACCATCGAGAAAATTTCAGACCCAGAGAACCCCACCAAATATTCTTTGAAATATGAAATAAGTAATAAGTGATAGAAGTGATCTTACCCAGACCTTTCAAAAAGCAGAGAAAATAAAAATAATTTCAAACTCATTTTTTGAAGCTAGCATAATCCTGAAATCATAATCTGACAAGAACATTGTGATTTAAAAAAAATTATAGACCAATATCTTTTATAAACATAGTAAAAAATCCTGAACAAAATCTTTGTGAACAGAATCAGTAATATATAAAATGGATAGTGTATTCTGACCAAAATTATTGGAGAAGTGTATGTTTACTTCAACACTTAAAAATTAATCAATGTGATTCATCATATGAAGAGGATAAAGGAGAAAAACCACATAATCATTTATTAGATAGATATCTAGCAAGTATCTGGTAAAATTCAACACCTGTTGATAAGAGAACCTTCCAGCCAAGCAGGAATGGAGGGAGCATCTCAATGTGGTGAAGATTGATAAAGAGCCTGTGAGTGTCACTGTCCTTACGTCTGCTCTCATCACTGCAAATTCAAAAAGGCAAGAAAAAAAAAAGTTGTAAAGATTGCAAAAAAATTACTTCATTTTTACTAAGATTATGTTTGTAGAAAACCCCAAATTATCCACAAACTATTAAAATTGATACATGAAATTTCTTTTTTTTTTTTTTTTGAGACAGAGTCTCACTCTCTTGCCCGGGCTAGAGTGAGTGCCGTGGCGTCAGTCTAGCTCACAGCAACCTCAAACTCCTGGGCTTAAGCGATCCTACTGCCTCAGCCTCCCGAGTAGCTGGGACTACAGACATGCGCCACCATGCCCGGCTAATTTTTTGTATATATATATTTTAGTTGTCCATATAATTTCTTTCTATTTTTAGTAGAGACGGGGTCTCACTCTTGCTCAGGCTGGTCTCGAACTCCTGACCTCGAGTGATCCACCCGCCTCGGCCTCCCAGAGTGCTAGGATTACAGGCGTGAGCCACCGCGCCCGGCCATGAAATTTCATAAGTTATTAAAGTCAATATAAAAACCAATTGTGTTTTTATATACAAGCAACAAAGAACTGGAAAATAAATTTTTTTAAAACAACAAGGATCAGCAAACTGTTTGTGGAAAGGGCTAGATAGTAAATAATATATACTTTGCAGGACACATATAAGCTCTGTTGCTTTTTCTCTCTCTCTTTTTAACAATTTTTTTTTTAAATGCAAAAGGTATTCTTAGCTCACAAGCCACACAGAAACAGGCTCACAGCTCAGTTTGGCCTGTGGATCTTATTAATAGTTTGCTCACCCTTGATCATAGTCCCAAAGGACATTAAATACTCAAGAATTAATCTGAGAGAAGTTACACATGACTAAAACACTGAAAAATAAAAATCATAGCTGAGCAAAATTAAAGAAGACACAAATGAGGAGTGTGCTGTAATTCAGCAGGTTGGTCTTTTCAAACAAGTGTTCTGTGAGAATTTGATGTCTGTAAGAAAAGAAGTTAAGAACTTCTGTTTATCAAAAACATCATTATGAGAATTAAAAACATAAGCCACAGACTGGGAGGAGATATTTGCAATAAATGTATGCAACAGAGGACTCATATCCAGGATATATAAGAACTTCTATAAATCAATAAGAAAAGGTAAACATCAATTTTAAAAGGGCAAAGGACTTAAATAGACTCTGCATAAAATAAGGATTTCAAGGCAATAAGTATGTGAAGATGTATTCAACATCATTAATCTTCAAAGGCAAGTAAATTAAAACTGTCCTACGATACCACTATAAACACCCCACAATGGATAAAATGAGAAAGACAGATAATGCCAAGTGCTGGCCAGGACACAGAGGACATGGGATTCCCCTGCCCTAATTGCACTGGGTACGTCTGTACAAACACTTTGGAGGTCTGTTTGGTGATACCTAAATATACCAGCTAAATATCTTTCTACCCTACAAGCATCAATTCCATTCCTAAGCATAGACCCAAGAGAATCAGCAAATCTGTCCACAAAAAAATGCATAAACCTGCATGTTTATAGAAACTTTATTCATAGTAGCAAAAAAAAAAAAGCCCAGGAAAATGGATAAATTTTGTGGCATATTCATAGAATATTATACTACACAGTAAAAAAATGAGTAAAGTACCAATTCATATGATATCGTGGGTGACTCTAGCAAACTGTATGCTGCACAATAAAGGGCAGACACAAAAAAGTCATGTTATACAATTTTGTTGATAAGCAGTTTGATAAAAGACAAAATTAATCTATTGAGATAAAAATCAAAATAGTGGCTACTTTGGGTCAAGGAAGGGACAAATGGCACTGAACGTGTTTCATCCATTATTGATCGGGTGATGGTTATAGGGCAAACACAAAGATGCAAATTTATCAACTGTTCAATGTGCACTATAAGGTAACACTTCATATTAATGTGTATGCATGTGTCCTTCAAATTGAAAAATGAATGAGCGGTGAGAAAATGGAAACAAAAGAATATGCTATTTTAAGGAATTTGGCTATATAAAAGAGAGAAAGAATTGGAGTCAATTTTGTTGTATTTGATTTTGTTGTCATCATTTTTAAGATAAAACATAGCTGAACTTGTTTGTGAGCGGAGGTGACGGGCAGAGAACAGCAAGGAGGAGGCACGCCCACACGGGGGCACACACGTGGACACACACCCGTGGATAGCCAGGGAGGGGAGCTCACTATTCTAAGGTGACACACAGCGTGGGTAAGAGCATGCAGTGTCCAGGGTGAGGAAAGGGGTTTCACCGGAACAGGAAGGAGCGGAAGAGAGAGAAGGGGCACATTTTGATAAATGCATGCTCAGATAAGGAGTAGGAGGTTGCAGGATTCACTCCTGACAGCTGAGTTCTCTCAAGTCAGGGCACAGCAGACATTTTACAGGGACTGAGGGTGGCACGTGGAGACCATGGAGAGGGGCTGCAATGCCCCTGTGAGGGTGGGCAGCCTGCCTCGGGTGAGCTTCTCCAGCAGGTGGAGAAGAAGAGAGTGAAAATCACCGAAATGATCGTAGTTCGGAGACTTTCGTTATGCAGGGAAGACATACGAAGAGCTGAAGCTACTGGAGCGGGCTGATGGAAGCCCTGTCAGGTGAGACGGGGAAGGAGAGTAAGTCAGCCAGAGGGGCTCGTCTGCGTCGGCTCGGGTGTGTTTCAGGGAGCGGTGAGGCCGCTGGGGTGGCGGCAGATGTGGCCACTACAGCTGGAGGCTCAGCTGGCTGTGGACTTGGGAGCAGCCTGGGTGCTGCAGGGTGCGGGTGGAGAGGAGGCTGTGAGCCACGTGCCACGGCCCCTGGGCGTGGCCTCCTAGTGATTGCCAAGGGAAGAAAACAGCATTGAGGACAGACCTGCAGGGCTATTGTTACTCATTTCAAGTACAGGAAAATGAAGAGAAGGGTCTTATAATAGATTGTTGTGCTCAAGGTCCCACTGACCTGTGCCCCTCTGTGTGCACAAACTCCGGTGGTCTCTCCAACAGCAACTCCAGCTGGGAACGTGCTTTGACAAGAGGACGGTGCAAAAATGCTCCAGACAGAAGGTGCTTGGGAAGAGCTTGCGCGCTGGGGCTCACGCACCCTATGACCGCTGCGTGAAGACGCCTGGGACGGTACTGCTGGGTCAGAGGCCGTGTGGAGCAGAGCGGTGTCAACATAGCTCAGGCTCTGGGGACAACCTGATGTACGAATGTGGTCACCGTGGAATATCCGCAGGGCCTGGCCACCCTGCCCACTGACCAGGGACATCAGTCAGAGGAAAGAACTTCCCAGCTGACCCAAAGAGAAATGACAAATCATTACTTAATGTTTATCTGTTACTAGCTGCTAAATTTGTTTGAGTCATTTGTTACACGGCAGCAACTTATACACCTGACAAAAAATAAGAATGCTCACGTTTGGGAGCATTAGAAAAACCACGTCTGCAATAACAGTTTGTTGTTTTTTCTTTAATGGGTGGATTTCAGAAGAGACCATCCACGGACGAGGGACTGACGGGGTCCGAGTGCAGCCCCAGACACGCCACGTTGGCACTGGGGTTAGTTTGTGCTGAGAACAGTTGCGAACCCACAGACGCAGGAGGAGTTCTCTTCTCTCCTTTGCTGCCTGAAAGCAGAGCACACACCTGTGTGAAGGTGCCGGCCTCTCGCACCCGGAGGGGAGAGCGACTATCACCAGACTGTCACCACTGGAGACCAGGGCGTGTCTGCACCCACAAACCTCACTGGGATAACCCTCACCCTTTGCTGGCCCCCCGCCATGTATTTCTTGATACTTTCCTGGGGATTTTCGTCCCTGGACGCCCAGACCCCCTTCCTTTGTTAAATGGGATGTGAGCTCCGGAGTCTAACTGCTTCTTTGAGCTTTGTTTCTTTTCCATGAACTCTTTTGTGTTTAAAATATTAAACATTTGTATTTCTTTTCTGCCCTTCGTTTGGTTTTTGTCAGTTAAATTTGCAGGCCCCTGGTCACTGAACCCAAGAGGGTAGATGGAAACTTTCCCTCCTCGATAGTTTAATGGATACCTTTTACTTTCTTCCTACACATTTCTGGATTATGTGACTTTTTACAATAAACCTGAGTTACTTTTACCATTAGAAGAAAATACGTTAAAATTGTAGGAAACACCTTTTATCCATGAAATATACAATATCATGTTATGTCAAGAGTGTTTAATGGTTATTTTATTCTCTTCCTGAGATGCAGTCCCAAGTTATTATTTACACATATTCTGATAATAAGAAATGGCCGTAGAAAGCTGAACTGACTAGTGAGATGCTCCTCAAAAGCAACGTGACTGGCTTCACGCAACAGAAGTCAGTGGACCCACTTGGCAAACCGACAGACTTGCTCTCAAAGAAGCCGTATTCTTGTTAGAACGAGCAATGATTGCAGAGTGGCTTTGAAGATTTATCTCTTTTCAAATTTGCTTCACTGCCGCACAGAAAATAAGATAAAATGCCTTCTGTGCTTCCCAGCATTGATGTCTCTGCTGTGTTTCACATGTGAAGTATTTTTTTTAACTTTCCAACGAAAATCAAAAAATCATTAAATGATGTTAGAGACAGCAGGAAGTGTGTAAGAATCATAGAACATCTTGCTGCAGTTTATATTATTTCATTATCTAAATCAGTAGGTAATGATTTCTTACATATCAAAGCTCATAATTATTTTTCAGGGATATGAACCATGGAGGGAAGTGGGAGTTCGAGAGAGCTGGGGTTTGTGCGGAAAGGTGGAGGAATCGCCCAAAGAACAATTATGTAAATAAAATGTGTCCAGGGCTAGAATAGTTTGACTGTCGCCCACTGACAGATATGGCCCCGGGCACAGGCATATAAGTATTCACTTAGGGAGGTGGATCCAGTGGGGGCCAAAAATAAAAAAAAAGGAAAAAAAGTTTTAAATTTACTTTGCTCCTGTCTCTACGGTGTGGGAAGCTGGGCCTTTTCTGTATCTGGGCTTATGTGCGAGCAGGGGCTCCGGAGACTGCCCTCGAGGGAAGAGTGTCACCGATAGCCGCCTGTCCCGTCTCCAAGCTCCTGGACGGCGGCTGCAGCCCGAATCCACCCTCAGGTCCTCTCGCCTTAAAACACAACCAGCACGTCCACGGACGCTGAGATGCACTCCTTTGATCCTTCTTGTTCCGTTGATTCTGGAACAGTGTTTTGTGTTGTTTTTTGTTTTTTTTTTTGAGACAGAGTCTCGCTCTGTTGCCCAGGCTAGAGTGAGGGCCGTGGCGTCAGCCTAGCTCACAGCAACCTCAGACTCCTGGGCTCAAGGGATCCTCCTGCTTCAGCCTCCCGAGTAGCTGGGACTACAGGCATGCACCACCATGCCCAGCTAATTTTTTCTATATAGATTTTTAGCTGTCCATATAATTTCTTTCTATTTTTAGTAGAGATGGGGTCTCGCTCTTGCTCAGGCTGGTCTCGAACTCCTGAGCTCAAACGATCCGCCCACCTCGGCCTCCCAGAGTGCTGGGATTACAGGCGTGAGCCACCACGCCCGGCCTGGAACAGTGTTAGAGAACAATCTTCATAGCAGGAGAAATCCTTGAATGTCATGATGAGCCACATTTAAAAAATTAGGCTAAGAGTCCAAATGGTATTGACATCCTCTGATTTTGTCCAGCAAAAGCATTACTTTAAAAGAACAGTTATTATAGGCAGGTTTTCAAAAAGGAAGAGCACATCGCAGTCCCGCAAACTGAAGGAAGAAGATGATCTCTGACAACACTTAACTTTCTGAGAAAGTCATAAAGGTGCCACTGTGAGTAGGTTTCTCCCTGTTTTCCTGGGGGCAGGAGCGGCAGTGGAGGTGCCCCGCAGGCCTGGGGGGCCGGTTGCTCATCCCCCTTCCACTGTAGTAACCCCCACACCCCAGATCATGACGAGACCAGAGCAGTGTCCTCCACTGGACAAGACAAGAATTGAAGCTGGCAGCGTGCCTTCTCGCGGGACGCACTATGCGTGTCCTTGAGTGTCAGAATATTCATTCACTGCTCTAAGACGCAGGCGAAATTTCAGTGACACCATCATGTGATCACACCATTGTGTGATCCATTACTCTCCCTGTGCTCTTTGGGGCCTCGGGGTGTGGAGGAAATAGCCCATGGCCCCTGCTCTCTGGAAGTGCCCAGTCTGGAGCAGGGGGCTGGGAATTCCCGTGCAGGACTGTGATTCACAGGAGGGCAACGGGCTTCCCTCCAGGGCTGGGAAAAGCTGCTGTGGGGTGACCTCAGACCCCGTGGGCAGGGGAGTGGACGGCTGTCCAGGAGTGGCTCGGACCCAAAGCCTGGAGAGAGAGGGCGCCGGCGGGGAGCCTGGGATGTGAGGGGCTGAGCCGAGCCCTGTCTCCTTTGCCTCTGCCCAGTGCGAATCTCTCTGGGTGCAAGGGAAAATAAACCTCATGCGTTTTCCCGTATCACCAGTTTAAGGACAAACCTCTCCAGTGATAAATGTTTTGCTGTTCTAGAAAAGGTCAGTAATTAATGCCAATTGGAAGAAGGTGAATACTGAAAAAAACACTGATTAGGGACTCTCTTTTAAGAAATTATAACTTTTTTTTTTTTTTTTTTTAGACAGAGTCTCACTCTGTTGCCCGGGCTAGAGTGAGTGCCGTGGCGTCAGCCTAGCTCACAGCAACCTCAAACTCCTGAGCTCAAGCGATCCTCCTGTCTCAGCCTCCCGAGTAGCTGGGACTACAGGCATGCACCACCATGCCCGGCTAATTTTTTCTATATATATTTTTAGCTGTCCATATAATTTCTTTCTATTTTTAGTAGAGGTGGGGTCTCGCTCTTGCTCAGGCTGGTCTCGAACTCCTGAGCTCAAACGATCCGCCCACCTCGGCCTCCCAGAGTGCTAGGATTACAGGCGTGAGCCACCGCGCCCGGCCAAGAAATTATAACTTTTTGATTTCTGAGCACACAGAGTTCCACGGGGCCAGTTGGTGTTGAGAACCACTGGCAAGGAGGCGTGCTGACTTACACACAAATGGCGTGTTAAAATGCGTCCAAAGTCTGTGCACTTCAGCAGTGTGAACACGCCCACTTGCTTGCTGTTGTAGTATTCATGCTGGAGACGGCCTTCCCTGCTTCCTGTGGGAAGCTGTCTCAGGCCAGGACCTTTGGGCACTTATCAGTGGAGCTGCATTATAATGTTTTGCAGTCTTGTGATGCGGGCTTGCTGTGGTGTATGGAGTGTGTGTGTGTGTGTGTGTGCACGCGTGCGTGTGTGTGTCTTTCTTCAATGTTTGTCCTTGGTCCCACCACACTGCAGAAATATTGAAGAATATAAATCTCAGAAGCTTCTACGACCAGACTCGAAACCAGAAGTGACAACAGCATGGAAACCGAAGTGCACATACTGCTCATTTCAGATAAAGAAAATAAGTGGCATTTCTAGGGAAGAAAACCATTCTTTGGTTTTCAAGGCCAGAGTCCCTGGCCTTGAATCCCAGCTGCAGTCCTCATGGGCGCTAAGCCACCGTGCCTCAGTTTCCTCATCTGTACAATGTGCGGGAGCTCATTGAGCATGTAGGCCTTGATCAGCGTCAGTTGTGCATGTTGTTTCCCCTGTTTTAAAATGGACATTACTGGGCGTCTACCCAAAGGAACAAAAGACATGCTTACTCGAATGTTTACAGCAGCACAATTCACAATTGCACAGATGGGGAAACAACCCAAGTGCCCATCAATGCATGAGTGGATTAATAAACTGTGGTGTATGTATATCATGGAGTTCTACTCAGCCACAAAAAACAATGGTAATCTAGCACCTCTTGTATTATCCTGGGTAGAGCTGGAGCCCAGTCTACAAAGTGAAGAATCACAAGAATGGAAAACAAGCACTACATGTACTCACCATCAAATTGGTACTGATTAATCTACACTTAAGCACACATGTAATAGTAACATTCATCCGGTGTCGGGCAGGTGGAGGGGGAGGAGGGGACGGGTGTACTCACACCTAATGGGTGCGGTGTGCACTGCGGGGGAGGGACATGCTTGAAGCTCTGACTCGGGTGGGGCAAAGGCAATATATGCAACCTAATTATTTGTACCCCTGTAATATGCTGAAATAAAAAAATAATAATAAATAAAATGGATGTGGCAAGGAACAATTGCGTGAGAGAATTAAAACGGAAGCCGCAGAGTGGGAAGGGTCTGGGGACGCAGGCTCTGGAGATCAAGGAGGACAGCACAGGACGAGGAGGACAGACCTCCTGTGTTCCGTTCCTCGACGGAAACGTGGTGTTAAAGGCCTTCTGTTTCTGCTGCTGTCCTGTGGATACTGGGCCGCCTCTTACTCTGGTGATGCTGTCTCTGTGGGCGGTGAACAGCCCACTGCGGTACCCGGCGGTGAGCCCAGGATTCTCAGCGTCTTAAAGTCTCATTTTCCTCTGACAACATTTCCTTCACACCTGCTTAATTTATTTAGAGCTTGGGTTCATGGATTTGGGCTGATTTTCTCAGTTGATCCCAAATATTAAAGGGTGATCATGTTACCCTTTTTGCAGAAACCTTTCTTATTCTTTTTTTTTTTTTTTTTTTTTTTGAGAATATCAGAGCCTTTGTGCTAAATTATTCCCTGTCTGCCCAAACTCCTTATAGGGCAGAAGAAATGCGCTCTGGAAGAATCACTTTACCTGCCCTGAAATAAAATCACCTTGGGGGGTGGGAGATGCTGTTTAAGCTGCTTAATAGAGGAGGGGACACAATGTCCCATTGACGGGACGCTGTGACCGAGGTCCCGTGGCCCTGGAATGCAATTAGTGGAGCTGGAAAGCAGCCAGTGTGTGCTCTGCTCTCCTGAGGGATAAGCGACCTTTATACCCATGGCAGACGGGACGCTCAGTTTCACATCTTGGCGGAAAGGGAACCCCTCTCCTTGGGACCTTGATCAGAACTGCGGAGAGTGAAGAACAAGAGGGAAGAGGACACACTGGACCTCGACGGGCTTGGGGCAGGAGTCTCCCACCCACGCCCCTGTGGGAGGAGACAGGCTCAGGTTGTCTGGAGAATGACGTGATGTTGGCATCTGCACTCAGCACCTGTCCCATCATGGTACTGTACTCAGTATTTATTACATCTCGGTGTGTGTCTGAGCATCCATATAGGTGCCGTGGGTTACCCTATAAATGAGAAGATATCAAAATGGAAATGCCACGGCAAATAACTTAGAGCTAATAAACACACTCAGCAGTGCATTGCGACGGGGTCTCAGCTTCCTGAAGCTTCTTGGATCTTCAAATTTTGCTGCTCAATACAAATGGGAGACATTTCCCCCCTGCCTTTTCCTGGGCTCCACGCACAGCCTGCAAGGCCACAGGAAAAAGACAGATGAAAGCATAGACATGGACATGATGTGACACATGTTGTACCTTTTTAAAAACCTACTGGTATTGATCCAAAAGTTATAGAGCAGTGGTCCATCTGCATCCAGACGAAGCTGTGATTCAGGGAACACGTGTGCATACATATCTGTGCACACGCACATGCACACAAGTGCACACACTCTGGTGTACACGTACACGCACAGGCCTGCACACACGCATGCACTCACATGCACACACAGCATTATTGCTGAGAAATGAACACGGGCCACACTGCCCCTGTCGCCCTGGTTCTCCATAGCGGGTAGTCCCAGGTTTCTGCAGTGTAGACCCTCAGTCCTGGGGAGCGGGTAGTCCTGGTTCTGGAGAGTGGGTAGTCCTGGTTCTCTAGAGCAGGCAGTCCCTCTTTTCCAGAGTGGGCACTCACACTTTTCTAGAGCTGGCAGTTGTAGCTCTCTACAGTGGGTGGTCAGAGTTCTCTAGAGTGGGTCGTCTCTATTATCCAAACTTCTCTTCATGTTTGAGATATCAAGCCAGCTGCCTGCACGACACGTAATAGAGGGATTATAACCTGCACACTGGTCTTCCCAGTAATTCCTCCAGGTATGGAGAAGCTAGCGGGATACCGAGGGAAGCTTGCTTTGGGGAGAGGAGAGGGTGTCTCTGGGCCCACCGGATGTGAACAAGGACGTACTCTGACCTGCACTCAGGCCCCAGGACCCACGTGGGTGGACCCCAGGCCAACCAGCCTCTGTGTTTCTCACTATCTGGTTCAACTTTGCTCGTGGTTTCTTCTAGCTAGGGTTGAGGTTTGTTCCCTTGCTGCCAAAATTATTTTACCAATATACCAGTTCACACTGTGTAGAGGGTCCTTCATTCTAGCAGGCCATGCATAGTGTTTAAATTTGAGATCTCCACCAATTACTTTAAAACTCCCTGCTGAGGTAGTAATCAGGAAAGATTCCTGCCTCCATCCTTGGCTTTTTACCAATGACACTGCTTTTCACTCTGGGGTGGCCAGCTGTGCTCACACCTTTAACCTGATGCCCACTTTCAGGGTGGGACAATGAGCTGCAGACTCCTGGGAAGTTCTCCCCACACTCTGGGGCAAGAGGACCCAGACCCTGTCCTTCAGTGTCCAACAAGCTGCCTCTGATGCCTGCTTCCTGGGCACGTCACTGCCTCTTCCTGCTCAGAGGACGTCCTCCTGCCTTCTGGGCCTTTCTCTGGGTTGGAGTTTGGGAAAGAGCAGCCCCTTCCTTTCCAGCGGTGCCTGGAGGGCCTGGGAAGGTTTTATCTTTCTTTGCCCCACCACATCCTCAGGCCCTGCCCTGGTCCCACGTCCTGGCCACTGTGAGGGGCTAGCTTGGGTCATCTGAGGTCCTTTCCTTCCTGCTGCGACATCTAGCTGGCCATGGTGGGTAAGTTACAGGGCTGGGACTCGGGGTGCCACGTCCCATGCCCAGATCATTCCCAGGCTGGTGGCCTTGGGAGAACCACACAGTCTGTCTGGTTTGGGGTTCTGTTGCCCAGGTGGCTCTGTCTGGCCCTGGGGATGCTGGGAGCAGGGCAGAGCCATGAGGGCAGGTGACTCGGGGCCTGGAAGGCGCAGTCAGATCAGGGCTGAGCACAGGATGACCGAGTCACTCAGAATTCTCATACTTGGAATAAACCCCAGGCTCTGGCTTCAGAAGAATCCTCTAACTGCTGGGCTTTTTGTCGCAAGTGAGGACTCCGGAGTCTGGAGAAATGAGACACTTCTGAGGTGAGATTTGAATGTCCATGGAGAGGAGCTCCCTGGGACTGGGCCAGATCCTCACCTTGGAGGATGTTTTACTTTTACTTCTCAAAGAACAGTGCTAGGGAGTGGATCTCGGGAGTCTGCTTTATAACTAAGGAGCCTGCATCACCTGCTGGGGCTGCCATGACGAAGTCCCGCACACTCGGTGGCTTACACGACAGAAATTTACTCTCTCATAGCACTGGAGGCTGGAGGTCCAAGTTCAAGGCGTTGGCAGGGCCAGTTCCCCTGAGGCCTCTCTCTCTGGCTGGTGGAGGTCACCTTCTCCCTGTGTCCCACACGGTCCTCCCTCTGTGCGTGTTTGTGTCTCATTTTCTCTTTCCGGTCTTATAAAGACACCAGTCCTAGAGGATCAGGGCCCACCCCAACAGCCACATTCTAACTTAATCGTCCCTTTAAAGGCCCTGTCCCCAAATGCAGTGGCACTCTGAGGTGCTGGGGTTAGGGCTTCCATATGCAGATTGTGGAGGACACAGTTCAGCCCGGGCAGAGCCTCACGCACACCCGTGGCCACCTGCTCATGTGTCCTCGAGGACCCTGTTTGTCTGGCAACTCAACCCATGTCCCGATGAATTTTTAAGACATGTTGTTGTAATCATAATTGTTATAATAGTATTTGATCAATATCTGATGTGATTTCCTTGCGTTTTGAGTTTTAAATATTTTTTTTAAAGCTGTGGTCACAATAATTTGATCTTCCCGTAGGGCCCTTCTCTGTCCCCTTTTAGAATTTTTTTTCATGTTAAACCCTGAGAACAAAAGTTCAGTAAGCTGCCTCTGGTATTAGCCAAAGGTAGAGGGCCCCTCGCGTGTTTCTGATTCTCGGAACCCCCTCGCACCGGGTCCCCGGGACCCTGTTAAACAAATGTTTTCCCTGGTTTTAATCAAACGGAGCGTCTGCACACAGATTTCCTCCCGGCTGCCTGCGTTAACTTCTCCGACTACTTCCAGCGTGGTCTTCAGCGCGGTGGCACTAACTCATAAAATTAATTCCCATTCCGTGGGATTGTCAGAAATGAGGATTGTTCTGACCCCTGTTTGAACTCATCAGCCGAAATGAAGTTGTTCACTCAGCTGCGGAAGACAAAGCTGGGTTCCGAGAGATTAATCAGCTCGCGCCGCCCTCGGACGGCCCGGCGACGGCCCCGCCACGCTGACCCCGAACAGCGCTGGCTCCCGCGCAAATGAAAGCCATCACTCCTGGCAAGGAAGATACTAAATTATAGGCTTTTAAATTTAATTTCCAGTTTACTTGTGTTTTCGATTAGCGTGCCATGTCTCATAAGGACGGCGGTGCCTCCGAGTCGCAAACACCTCCGCGCGGGCCGGCGCTGCCCTGGCCGCGGGGAGCAGATGCGAACGAGGTCCCCCAGCGAGGGGACGGGGGCGCTTTTCCCTGTGACACCTTAAGCAACAGGAGCAAATTATTTTCTTCATACCAAAATCAATAACAGGCTTGGAAATAAAAAGTCGCCATAAGCCCGGGGCCACAGAGTTTCCTGACGGGCTCCTAAAACCGTCTCCGGCCGCCGCAGGCCTGCGGGCGGCCACTCGCGCTCCCGTCCTGATTTAGTCGTCGGTGTCTCCCCGGGCTGGTGAGACTCGCGGATGACAGATGGGCAGCGCCGCCGGCCTGCGCGCCTTCCTCTCCGCGGACTTCAGCCCTGCGCACGCGGGAGGGGAGTTTCTTCTGTTCTCCGGAGCGGAAAGGAGACCCGCCACCTCTGGGAGGACTCCGAGGTGGGTGACAGCCTCTCTGTTGGCCGCTGCTCCGCCGGGTGCGGGTTTACACTTAACCACGCCAAGCACTCTCACGGAGAGATGCTCTGGAGAAAGGCGCATCGGCCACCAGGCTCCAGCCGGGCCACACAGAGACCCCAAACGCACTGGCCAGTGTCAGATGACTCATGGGCAGTTATTTATTAAGCGCCCCAGCACCGGGCATTGAGCAAGGAGCCGGAGGGTTCCAGCGTCTGCAGGCGTAGAACCGCCCCCCAACCCTTAGAATCAACCCCAGAGACCAGCTGTGTCCAGAAAAGAGTCAGAGCTAAGCCTCACGTCTGGGGGCCTGTGGATGGAATTCAGAGTGGCAGCCCTTGGAGGGGACGCAGAGGGACAGAGGGAAGCCTGCGTTCCTGCGTCCTAGGGAACGCCTTTCTGTGCAGGTGCAGGGGTGCCGTGGGTGCCACCTGCCTCCCCCCCACCGCCTCACCTCCCCCTCTCAGCCACCTCACTCTCCCCAAGGGTCCCCAACTCTTCCTCAGAAATCCAGGCACGGAGTTGGGGTGAACCCAGGCAGTTAGGAGAGGCATCCGCCTTGGCGAAGGTTTGGAGTTGCAGACTCTGCATCCCCAGAGGGGGTTCTGGGAGGAACCAGGGAGCCTCCGGGACCCCAAGCCCAGGAGGCACAGGGGTCTTGGGATCCTGACCTGTCCCCTTGCCTGGGACGGCCGGGCCCTGCACTCAGCCTATCCCCTCACCTCTCTCCGTCTCTCCCTCTCTCTGCACCTGCTGCCGAATAGAGGGGCCGTGTGTCCACACCTCCCCACCCACGGGGGGTCCCATAAGAGCAATTTGATCTATGCAGGATCCTGACAGGAGCCCTGGGGGGCACCGCCCCACGAGGGAGCAGGCCCGGGGGGCCGCGTGAAGAGGCAGCATGGGGTGGGGGAGAGGCTGGGCCCACCTTCCTCTATCTCCCAGGCCCCTGCAGCCTCTGTGCTCTCATTTCCTGGGACGTGAAGCCCTCGCTAGGAGTTTGTGGGATGAATGAATGAATGTCACCTCCGCAGACATGGCCTCTCACAGCTCCCAGGGAATGTCTGACCCCGCTGGGCAGAGCGGGGAGGTGGATTTGGCCAAACCTCCCGGGTGACAGGAGCTCTGAATGCTCTGGCCCCAGTGAGAAGGTCGGGGGCGGGGCGCTGGGAACCCGTCCGGGGGTCCTCGAGGTAGACTGTGGGCTTTTCTTACCTCAAGTTGCCCCAAACACTCTCAGGACTGTTGTTCTCAGTCCTGGAGAGCCGGTGGCCTGCCTCTGTCACAGAGCGGTCAGTGTCAGAGCCAGGACTGGGCCGGTTCTGTTCAGCACTGCAAACCCATGTTCCTTGCCCACTGGAGCCTGGGCCCCGCTGAGGACGTGCTGAAAGTCCAGGGACCCGCTGTGTGCATGTCTGTTCCACATCTGCTTGTCATTCCAGGGTGTCCACAGACCTCGCACCGGGCTGGCCCTCCAGGTGACCAGTCACCACCCCGGGTCTGCGCATCCCCCAGGACAGACTTTGTCTTCCCCGGCCCGGTGCCACGGTGTCCTTCTGTAGGATTCAGAAACAGCGTGCCACCGAGTGGACACTTCTCACAACTTACTGACAGAAGAAAAGGTCACAAAACTACTAACCATGGTGACATCTTTCCAGCAGATCAAAAGGAAAAATTAGATTTTTATCATATGACTATGACAATACTTAAAACATTGAATCTATGTGTATTTCATTTGCGTGGAGCAAATGTTATGCAAATGAACAGCCATTCTCTCCTCTGATTCCCTACGTCTCGCCAGCCAAATGTGAACATCACTGGGTTGTCCCCAAAATGAGGAATTGTGAAGAATATATTTTCCTTTAATAAAACTCCCTATTGTATCAGATAAATTAAATTAGTTTATGTATTTATTATACTTTTATAATTAACATATATGATATAATTATATGGTTAAATATGTTACATTATAGATAATTAAATATATTACATATATTTAAAATAATATATAGTGGTTAATATATTAAGTATATTACATATTTAGAATATAATAAATAACTATATATAGTTAAATATATTATAGTTCATCATGTATTATATAAATTATTTTTATAATATTTTATTATATATAATATACAAGAATATGTGATTTATTATATACTTATATTGTTTATGAATTATTACTTTTTCATGTATGTTACCATCCCAGCCCTCTGTGTGCACCCACCGTGCTCCCCACTCGTGTGGAAGTACGGAGTGGTGCTCGCTGGCGGCAGAGGAGGCACCAGCTCTCCTTCGTGCTTCTCACTTCTCTTCTCTCCCTCCCTTCTCCCTCCCCAGCCTCTCCCACCCCAGCTCTGTGGTCCTTTCTGAGCTGAGCCTGGCTTCCCCAACCTTGGCTGTGCCTTGCAGGGAATGTCCAGGCTCACCCGGCTGCACCTGTCTCCACTGTCTTCAGGATCAAGGAAGCCACCCTCTGGGCCAGTTTGTCCCTTTGCAGGGAAGGGGTGTGACCAGCATAGACTTTCTCCTCTGATGAGATCACAGTCCCTGGTCTGGAGACCAGGACATGTGGCGGATGTTTGGTTCATGTCAGTGTCAGGAGTTTTTAAGAACTGCTTTGGTATTAACACGACTGTCTCTGAGATTTTCCCTAAATGACAGCAAGTTAAAATGCATACCCTGTACTTGCGTGTACTTGCGTGTTCTCACCTCCTTAAGCCTGGAGAATGAGTTCTGTAGGCAGGCAGGGAGCGAGGCTCTGTCCCTGAGCTCTGTGCAGCCAGCGCCACCTCAGGACCCCTTGGCTCACGTGTGCAGACCCTAAGTGGCTTGGGTCCTGGTCTTCCCTGCCTCTGCCTTGCTTGAGTCGGCTGGCACTGATGTGCTGCTGCCTGGCCACCCTGGAGAGCGGCGATTCCACTATCGTTCCTGAGACCATTTGGACCTGTGCTCTGGACATTCAGCTCTTTCCTATTGGAAAATTTCTTTCTAAAACAGCTGATCTTGTAAGATTTAAGCCAATACCAAAGAAAAGAATGTTCAAAATAGAATTTCCCAGTTTTTTTAATTTAGTTATTTGAGTAAATAATTCACTCAAAGTTCAAATACTTTTTTTAAAGGATGTGGTGAAAAGTCTCCCTCCACACCCCAGCCTTTCTCCCGGTTCTGCCCTGCTGGCCTCCCACCCGGAAACGAAAGGGGTAAGTGGCCTGTGGGCTGCCGGTGTTCGCAGCCCGAGTTTACACACGGACAAATGAACATTTGTACAATTGTATAAAAAGCTTGCACACTATGCACGCTGAGCACATTTTGCTTTGATGTTCCTGTATCTTGGATATCTTTCCAAGAGCAGTTGATGGAGAATGTCTTCATTCTTCATTCCTTTGTTTCTCTGAGCTGCGGTCTCTCACCTTGGCACCTGGACTTAGTTAGAGCACAAACACAATTATAGCATTGTCTCCGCCCTCTGGCCTGCCTCTCCAGACGGTAGACTATAAAGTCTTTAGAAGTTCTCCCCTTAGCTCCTGCCTTTTTCTTATTTTCAGAAGATCAACTTTCTTTTACTCCCTGGACTGATTCCTGATTATTTTGAGACAAGAACAGTGTGCCATTGTTTCACATTTCTCAGGGCCCGCTCCCAGCAACCCTGCCCCTCAGTAGTGAAGAGCTCCTCCTCAGCCCACTGAAGCCCCGGGGAGGCCAGGGAAGCTGCCGGATGGAGGAGGGAGGGGATGGTGCAGGGTGGAGGAGGGAGGGGAAGCTGCAGGATGGAGGAGGGAGGGGATGGTGCAGGATGGAGGAGGGAGGGGATGGTGCAGGATGGAGGAGGGAGGGGAAGCTGCAGGATGGAGGAGGGAGGGGATGGTGCAGGGTGGAGGAGGGAGGGGAAGCTGCAGGATGGAGGAGGGAGGGGATGGTGCAGGATGGAGGAGGGAGGGGAAGCTGCAGGATGGAGGAGGGAGGGGATGGTGCAGGATGGAGGAGGGAGGGGATGGTGCAGGATGGAGGAGGGAGGGGATGGTGCAGGAAGGAGGAGGGAGGGGAAGCTGCAGGATGGAGGAGGGAGGGGATGGTGCAGGGTGGAGGAGGGAGGGGAAGCTGCAGGATGGAGGAGGGAGGGGATGGTGCAGGATGGAGGAGGGAGGGGATGGTGCAGGGTGGAGGAGGGAGGGGATGGTGCAGGATGGAGGAGGGAGGGGAAGCTGCAGGATGGAGGAGGGAGGGGAAGCTGCAGGATGGAGGAGGGAGGGGATGGTGCAGGATGGAGGAGGGAGGGGATGGTGCAGGATGGAGGAGGGAGGGGAAGCTGCAGGATGGAGGAGGGAGGGGAAGCTGCAGGATGGAGGAGGTGTGGGACAGGGTGGTCAGCGGGAAGGTGGTCTCAGGGCAGGTGGCAGCCAGAGGGAGATGGAGCGGCAGGAAGGGAAGGACAGGCCGAGGAGAGTGAAAGGAGCCCAGCTGGTGTGGGGGCAGTGGGAAGTGCCTGAGGTAGTGGGGTCCCGCCGCCCTCGCTCCCACGTGCCCGGGATGCTGCTTGCTAGCCGCAAGGCTCACGTCCTCCTGCTCCCACCGTCTGGCGGGCGTGGCACCTGCTTAGTGCCTCACCAAGATCTGGTCTCCCCTTGGCACACAAGAGGGGAAGGCGGACCCTCTGCTGGCTCCCTCGCCCCGGGGTCCAGCTGGCAGCTGCCCCAGGCACCTGCTTTGGGAGGCCAACAGGTATGCTCAGGGCGTCAGCAAAACGGGGAAAAAAACCTTTCTTGCAAGTAATTTGAAATTCGTTAATTTTTTTAAAAAGCGTATTTGAGTAGTCCTGGAAAAGCAGAACATTGTGGGACACTCCTCTCATTTTATTGTTGGAGATGTTCATTGTGTCTGGGGAGGCGGAGGACGGCGGCACCCCCCAGGGCTGAAGCCCCCAGCTGCAGTGGTCTCAGAGGCTGCCGAAGTCTCTGCTGTGCTCTGATGTGGATGAGGCTGTGCTGGCTCATGTCTCGCGTCCCCGTGAAACTTGCCTTTGAGTAGAATCATGGTAGCAAAGGACCATAGTCAAACGTAAAAACCAGAGAATTCTGAGACTTGGCATGCTGTCCCTCTTGCAAGCCATTCGTTAAGATTTTATCGAGCGTGCTGGGGATGTGAGGAAGGGAACTGAAGCTGGCTACATCCTCCGAAAGGCAAAGAGGCCAGGCGCTCTTCCGTGTGACGTGCACAGCACTTCCACCCGGCAGGAATATGCCCGGGCTTCCACACAGCCATGTGGCTGCCTGACTTAGAAAGAGAGGGTCCTCAGTGGAAGTGAGTGCTGTTTCTGGAAGAAAGAGAAATGCTTGTCCAACACAGGGCAGGAGCTCCGTGGGCAACTTTCCACGTTCTGTGGATGCTCTGGACTGAATTGTGCCAGCCCTTAATTCACATGCTGGAGTCCTACCCCCGGTCCCTCAGAGTGTGACCTTACGCAGACAGGGCCTGTGCAGAGGGAATTCAGTGATAATGAGGCTACTGGGGTGGCCCCTAATCCAATCTGGCTGGTGTCCTTATAAGAAGGGATCAGGGCCGGGTGATAGCCTGAAGCCAGGAGCTTGAGACCAGCGTGGACAACACGGTGAGACCCCGTCTTTGCAAAAGAAAGTAAAATAAAATAAATTAGCCTGGCATGGTAGTGCGTGTTTGTAGTCCCAGCTACTCAGAAGGCTGAAGCAGGAGGATTGCTTGAGCCCAGGAGTTTGAGGCTGCAATGAGCTATGATGATGCCACTGCACTGTAACCTGGGCAACATAGTGAGACCCTGTCTCAAAGAAAAAAAAAAAAGAAGAGACCAGGACACAGACAGCACAGAGGGAACACCATGTCAGGAGACAGGGTCCATCTACCCACGAAGGAGAGGCCTCAGAAGGAAGCAGCCCTGCCAACCCCTGATCTTGCACTTCCAGAACTGAGAATAAGTTTCTGTTGTTTAGGCCACCCGATCCATGCTACTCTATTTTGGCAGCCTGAACAGATTCAGGGACAAGGATTTACTGTCAGAGCAACATCAGTTCCATCCAGTTGCGCCGCTTCACCTCCTGGGCTGGTGGTGAGGGGCTGGGTCACTGTGGTCCTCCACGCGGTCAGAGGCTGAGACCCAGTGAGGCTCTGAGTCGGTGGAAATCTCCCCAACACTAACGAGGCTCAGAAAGCCTGTGTCCCATTGGCACACTGACAGCAGGGGTCCACTCTGAACATCAGAGTTAATATGGAGGACTTCTAATTACCTGGAATGTGGGCTATTCACTGTTTAATTGGCCACAATAATGGCGTGCCTCAAACTTGGTTTTCTTTAAGGATTTTCCTTTTTCTCCCTCCCTGTCCCATCTCCAACTGCCAAGGGGCTGGCCTCTGCTCCAGGGTGTCAAAGTTTTATTAGTCTGTTTTGATGCAAGACGTAAATGTTTATTCCCACGTTGCTTTTGTTTCTCAACAAGTTACAATCCTGATAATCAGAATATTAGCATAAAACAGAAAACAGCAGAACGGGACTTGCCGTCCAGGAAACAGGAAGCCAGGGCTGGAGGCCTGAGACCTACCACGGCCACGATACCCTCGGATCCTATGAAGAGCTCAGTGTCGCAAATCTGCAAAGGCAGCTACTGAACGTGAACTTTCCCAGCGGATGCTGATGATCATGTGTGTTCCCCAAGCTGGGCGGTGCCGCCCCTTCCGGCGGGTTTGCGGGCAGGTGTTTCCCACACTGCACCGCAGCTGTCTGGGCAGGGTCTGGGCCAGAAGGGTCTCCAGCCCGCCCTTGCCTGCTGCAGTAGGAGGAAATCCCTTCCCAGTCAGCCGGGAGGACGGGCTGAGTGTCCTTCCACGTTCTTTAGTCGGATCCAGTGTCAGACATAAGGTGAGAAAGTTTGACAGCCTGGAATTCCATGTTGTGGATAATCATTTCTGTGATTTTCTGTGCCTACCCTGAGAACATGTTCATAGAAAGAACTTAAAGGATTGAAGTCTCAGGGTGGCCCAAGAGGACGGCCAAGGGTGGGATTGGCAAGAGATATGCAGGGCTTGGGTGTCCTGCAGGGAGACTCGGACCTCACCCTGTGGGCAGTGGAGGTGCCCTGGAGTATGTGGTGCGGACAGGAGCACAGACGTGTCACTAAGGGATGTGTGCACAGTGCTGTGTGTTTGTTAGGGCCAAAGATCAAGGCTGCCCGATGTGAATCCCCATCTAAGATGGGGAGGAACACAGTTTTCCCTTCAGCTTTAAAAGCAAAATATAAATATGTATATGTTTATAACATGTATCATGTACAAACGTAGTTGGTGAACTTGATAAAGGTTAAGTAGCCCACTGGTGTAAAACCCAGGCATGGCTCTGAACTGGCAGCATCTGTGGTCACACTTGCTGTTTTATGACGGGCAAGGATGGCTATGCTTGAAGGACTCGCCTCTTGGCCGAGCTGCACTCCATGCTCAGGTGTAACCCAGACAGAGGGCTCATGCACGGCCTTGCAGATTTTCTTTCCAGCTGATGATAATTCCGAGCTCTTTTTCTTTAGTGATAACTTGGAACCCTAATCTTGCAAGTTCTGGGGATGGGTTCTTTGCCAGAGGCAGGAGTTTGCCGTAGCTCGGCACCTAAGGACGGATTTGGGAAAGCATAGGTGAGAATCTGCAGGCAAAATGCATGATCCAGCCGGGCCTACTGCCTTCTCCTGCCCCTCACAGGTGGCATAAAGCAAAGCACGCCCCGCGCGAGGAGACGGCAGACCGCCGAGGGCCTCGCACGGTCAGCCGGGCTTCGGGGGACCCCATGTTCTTTAACGCTACTGGACACGGTAAATGTCTTGAGTGTTTTTCTTCAAAAATTGGAAGGGTCAATTCCGTCAGTTTACATTTTCCTCTACTTTCCTTACTTGTTGCAAAGGCCTCCCCAGTCTGCTTTACCAGACTTGCAGGTCTGCAGGTGAGGCGGCTCCGTTTCAGACGGGAGACAGAGTTTCTCAAAATGGGGCAGGCTCTTGTGGCCTGTCTGCCTTTGGGCTGGTCAGGCACCTTGTCAGGAGAGACCAGTCCTCCCAGACGTGGGACACGGACATAACCCAAAGGGTCTGAGACCCTGGGAGGCAGAGAACCTGTCCTGTTCATGTTTCTGTGTCCCCAGGGCCCTGGTGGAAGAATGGGTGCAGAATGCATGTGTTCTAGGTATTTATTGCTGCAAATAAAACTGCCTCAGAACCCGGCACATACGACAACAGTTTCGTTACGCTTGCGGAATTTGGGGTCAGGAATTCAGAAAGTGCAGAGGACAGTTCTAGGCTGTTCCATGGTATCCAGGTTCTTAGTTGGGGCAACTCAAAGGCTGCGGCCAGGAGCACCTTCACTCACGTGTCTGGAGTCTGGGCTGGGCCGACCCAAAACCAGCTGCTCTGGGTCCTGCTGGTGCCCAAGAGTAGGCAGTGGATGTGGCGACCAGGGGTGCATTTTCTGTGGGAAATTTTTAAAAATGATACAATTGAGTAAAAGTTGAGCTCCCTTTCATTATCGTCATGCACAATTCTACATGGTATCAGCAATAAACCTCCTCCCTGAAAACATCTTTTGATGAGCTTGAAATAACTGTGGCAATGACTGTTGAGATTTAACGGACGTATCCATAAGCCTCAGTAGTTTTTTTCTGTCGATGCTCAACAAGTCATGGCAAACTGGCAGCTTAAACAACACAGCCGTGGGGCAGTGGCCTGGCAAGGTGACTGGGTCCTCTGCTCTGGGTCACTAAGGTTGGGGTCCAGGTGCCAGCTGGGCTGCACCTCATCTAGGGGCTCAGATGGGAAAACTCTCCTCCAAGCCCCTGCCTGTTGTTGGGGCATTTGCTTCCTTGCAGCCGTAGGTCTGAGGCCTCACGGCTTGTTGGCTGTTGGCACGAGACTAGTCTCAGCCCCTAGAGGCTGCCCTCAGGTGCGCGCCAGGTGAGCCCTCCGTCCCAACAATGGAAAACCTCCTGTCCATCAAATCCTTCTCAGGCTTCAGAATATCTGACTTCCTCTGCTGCACTAACCAGAGATAGCTATTTACTTTTAAAGGACTCGTGTAATTGGGCCAGGGCCGCACAGATAATGTCCCTATCTCAAAGTCAACTGTGCAGTATCACATACCCTCATCACAGAAGTCAAGTCCACCGAACTGATAGTCCCAGGCATCCTGCTGGTATGCATATCATGAGGTGCGCAGGAGGTCTTGGGGCCAATCTTATAAATTCTGATGACCCCAGTCCACTGTCTGGCCCCCAAAATTCATGTCTATCCCAAAGGTACAGTGCATTCATGCCACCCCAAGATGCTCTGTGGTCCTATCCCATTATAGCCCCAACTCAAAGTCTGAAGTCTCTTCACCCAAATCAAAAGTGAATCAGGCTTCTGGATAGATCGTCTTAAGTAACCCCCTGGGGCACAGTTTCTCACCATTTGTGCACCTGAGACTAAGCAAGAACCAAATCATCTGCCCCAGCATCCCCAGGCAATGTGGAACAGGTGTAGATCTTGGGTGTAGCTATTCCAGTAACAAATGGAAGCAACTGGAAGGTAAAACAGGTTCCAACACGGTTTTGAAATTCATTTGGGAAAACCCCACCAAAGTTCCTTGATTAGTCTTGAAACCTGGAAACTATCACTTCTCCTTTAATAAATACTTAATTTTGTTTCTAGAGTAAGTTTGTAACAGACCAGACTTGTTCAAATTCCCTACTGATCCCAGTTTCTGTAAATGCAGTTTTTTGCGATGAAATTTCTGCATTGCAATGATTGAAGACTAATTTCAAAGAAAAATTGAACTTGAGTAACTCTAATTCTGCCATTCCGTGTCACCCCTTGGAGTTTTTATTTATTAATAAAATTTAAAACTGTATAACAATGTGCAAATTAAAAGCTATAGTATTTTGTTTAAGTGAAAATACTAGTTTGTACTTGAAAAATGTGAATATTTTTTAAATTGGATTTTGCTATTTTTTAAAATTGTTAACTGTTTATTTTATCTAAAGAATGGACCAATAAAATAATAATTAGTGTGTATTATTACATGGTTATTATTGAAATTATTCTATCCTCTGGAGAAGAAAGATGTTAAAGAATGATCTATTGTGGGCATGAAATACCCAGGTGGAACAGTGGCCACGACTGTCAGCTGGGAAGTGACATGAGGAGTGTTCAGGTAGCTTGGGCTTCCTCACAGCATGGCAGCCTCCAAATGCTCAGGCATCCAAGAGCAAGTGTTCCCATCCCCAGGGAACAAGATGCGTGAACTTTCTGACCAACCCCAGGAGTCATTTCTACCACATTCTACAGTGCAAGCTGTTATAAGTGTGCCCAGATTCAAGAGGAGGACTTAGACCCTCCCTCTTTTGGGAGAAATGTCTGAGAATTTGTGGCTTTCTTTTAAAACCATTATAAACAAATTTTTTTACCATCCAAATAATATACTCTATTTTATATTCAAACAACAAAATATTGACATGTTATACAAAGCTCTTTGGTTCTGATACTACTGCTGAAAGAACAGCTCGAGACTGATGTCCATGTTATTGACTAAGGGATGATCCCCCTTACAACAAATACGTTGCACGTGGTAAAAATCCACTAGGAAAACAATGGCCATACATATTTTAAACTTTCTTTTCTCATTTCTTTATTCATTTAATTCAGATTTATTGAGCATCTATCACATGTCAGGTGATGTGCCAGGTATTGGGGATAAAAGACAAATTACCAGATTGTTTTAGCCTGGAGAACTGCAAGGTCAGGCTTGTGGCTCACACGGTTGTCCCTGGGTAGGGATGGAGTGTGGATGGAGAGGGTTAGAGCCGAGTCTGCAGTGGCTCAGGGTGCTCCTGGTCTGCCCTTTATATCACCCTCAAACACGTCTGCTTTGATCATTGATTATGATTTTCTTGTTCCCTTTCTCTCCTATCTCATAGGTCCACAGTGGTATGTGTCCAGAGGTGTAACAGTAATCCCTGACAGTGTGTAGCCTTTGCCAATGTCCGTTGTGTAAATACACCAAGCACGATTTCAAACCACCAAGGATTTATCAACCAGCTCGCAGAATCCCTGGGTATCCTGGCATGCGTGAGCCCGTGTGAGCTGCTCCAATGAAACACTGTGTGTCTCCCAGGGACTGCAGTTTCCTTAATTTTTTTCCTCAACTTTATTCTTGGCTTTAATGTTTTTAGTGCTAGTTTTTCACAGTCTTCTTGTTCTTTTTTTTTTTTTTTTGCATTTGACCCATATTTTCGTACCCTTCCAAATGCTTTTTTTTTCCTGATTATAAAAAACAATATATTTTTGGATGCTTATTGCTGGGAACATACACAAAAGTATAAAGAAGAAAATTAAAGTCACTACCAATAGGCTGTAGGTATTCTTAAAACAGGCAGTCGTAAGTGGGCTGCTTTCAGCAGCACTGCGGCCCCAGGGGCTTCTCTGTTCTTCCATTCAGCATCACTCATTGCTTTATCATGGAAACATTGTTTTTTCCTTCTTTTAACATTTTTCAGCTTCATTGAAAAATAATTGGCAAATACCATTGCATGTAAAGTGCACGGCACGATAACTTGATGCACAGTTGACCTTTGACCAACACAGGTTTGAACGTCGTGGGTCCACACACACACAGATCTTTGCCCCCGCCACCACTGAGACAGCAAGGCCAACCCCTCCTCCTCCTCCTGCTCCTCAGCCCACTCAACGGGAGGACAACGAGGATGAAGACCTCTGTGACGATCCGCTTCCACTTAATGAAGAGTAAGCATATTTTTGCTTCCTTATAATTTTCATAATAACATTTTCTTTTCTCTCGCTTATTTTATTGTGAGAATACAGCATATAATACCTATAATGGACGAAATATGTGTTGATTGACTGTTTATGTTATCAGTAAGGCTGCCAGTCAACAGTAGGTTATTTAGTGAAGTTTCAGGGGAGTGAAAAGTTGTAAGTGGATTTTTGACTTGTGGGGTCGGTGCTGCTAACCCCTGTGTTTTTTGAAGTTGGCTGTACTTCCTTAGTATGAAATGATTGCCACACGCAAGTTAATTAGCACACCCATCAACTCACATAGGTGTCTATTTTGTCTTTTTATTTATTCTATGTATGTCTCTTAGATCAGTTTCTTAATTACGCTGCTCAATATTCTAATTTTTAAAATGTACCTGTCTATCAATTATTTCAGTTTCTATGTTAAAATCTGCTCTGATCGTGGATTTCTGCATTCGTCTTTGTAATCAAATTAATTTTGCTTTATGTATTTAGACCTATGTTATTAAGTCCATACAAGTTTAGATTTGTTATAGCATCTGTCTGAAGTGACTCTTATCAGTACATAGTGACTGTCTTCATGTCTGTGTGCCTGTTGATACAATTAATGCAGTTGGAACAGCTTTTTATGTTTTGTTAATACTTGTCAGGTTTATCTTTTTCATCCTTTTGTTTTCATCCTTTTGTATCCTTATGTTTTTAACTGTCTCTTACAAAGGCTTATAGTTTCTTTTTTTTCTGAATCCAGTTTGATAATCTCAGATTTCAATTAGAACACTTAGTCTATTTGTAGTAATTGTATTTAATGATTTATTTCTATCATTTTTTAATATTTTTCTTCTTTTATATGTAACTTTTTCTCTTTGCTTTATATAGATTGAGCACTTTCCCCCCATATTATAGTTTCCTCTAGTGGTTGGGAAGTTGCTTTTGTCACGATAGACGCAGGTGTGTTTGGGGTGACCATCCAGACCAGGACAGGTTGGGGAACGGAAGGGCCATTGCTCACAATCACGGTAATACACTAGGCACAAACCCCAATTGTCCTACGCATATCACGAAGTGTGACCGCTCTATATATGCTGCAAGAACAAACAACCTTAAAATCCCAGTAACTTAGCAACAAGAAATGTATCTCTTGCTCATGCTACACGCACAGCACGTGTCAGCAGGACAGGTCTGTGGTTGCAGCTGTGGGCCCGGCCTGATGCGGGCTCTGTCCACCGCTTATTTCCACGGCCACACAGCAGTGGGAAGTCCCCACTGCACGGTGACTCTGGAAGTGTCTCCCAAGGTGTAGACCATGCACAGAGCACACAGATGCAGGAACTGAGGAGATGTGGAAAGCAAGGCACTTCTTAAAAGAGTCTGGAAAACAACATTTAGAGGTAAAAATCTTTTATTTGAGATTAGTTAATATGAGATTGGGTTATTTGACTTATTAATGGTCTCTTGAAAGATTCTAGAAACCCTTACAAGTGCATCTAAAGAGTTAGTAGAAGAGGTAAATGCCGGTTGGTTGAGAATCATGATACTTTTGAAATAATGCTCAATTTCCACAAATTGGGATAATGTAGGCAATCAAATTACATAATGCAACCCTGGAAAATTAGCTACAAACATTCACTATGTAATGACTTAATTTGCTACTTCACTTGGAGAGAGTGTAAATGGAGCTAATTCTAGGATTATCACAGAAAACAACATGATACTATCCATTGACATTCCAAATTGAAACTTATTAACAGAAAAGCTTGTTTCAAATACAGGGATTATTAGACAGTATGGAGATGGAAGGTGTGTACTCATATAATCAAAGTCAAAGATGTAAGACAAAAATTGAATATCCAGAACTTGACAAAAATGCGATGGGCTGCCTGACTAACTGTTTAGCAGGTAGCCTGTCCAGGAACCGCAGGTGGCCTCCAGCCGAAAGCCGGAAAATTAACTCTGCCAACAACCTGAATCACGTAGAAGTGGATTCTTCCCCACTCGGCCTCAAAATGAGATTGCAGTTGTTGATACCTTGACTGTAGCCCTGTGAGACCTTGAGCAGAAAACTAGCTAGGCTGTAAGATAACAAATTCTAATAAATTATTCTGTCTGTTTTAGGTGCTAAGTCTGTGGCAATTCATTATGCAGCAACAGAAACCAAACTGCACCACATGTTGCAAAAGTCAGAGGGAAAAAGTGCAGGTGATTTAGGGTCCTCTTCAATGCACTCTTCTCCTCCCAGGATTTGGCCTCTATGATTCTGGCTTAACTTGGATGTTTTCCCTTATCTTTAAACAGCCAGCCTTCCTTCCTTCCTCCCTTACCTCCTTTCCTTTCCTCCCTTCCTTCCCTCTCTTCCTCCCTCCCTCTCTTCCTTCCTTCTTTCCTTCCTTCCATTTGAAAAAAAAATTATCCTGGCTTTATACAAGTCCATGATTGGAGGGTTAGGCCAATACAAGCTACTCCATAATGGCCAAGTGGATCAGAAAGTCAACAAAATAACGTTCATATTAATTAAATAAATTTTGGAATGTTGTAATATAAGGTTAATATAAATGAATTAACTTATTTTTATTTATACAGTGTGTATATATGTGTGTATATATATAGTGTGTATATATAGTGTATATGTATTTGCATATAAAGTATACATCTATCTCAGTAAGAAACATAACAAATCATCCAATACACAAAAGTGAGTGTGAGGAAACACGTGCACGGGAACCTACAGAGCATTAATGGAGACCTAAGTAAACAAAGAGCACGCCATGTCCATGAGTGGAATATTTCACATTATAAAACTTATATATGAATTTAAAGAGCCAAAATAGAGATGCTAATCTCAAAAAATAAGGAGGAGGAAGAGAGCATTCAGCCAAATATTAAGGCTCATTTCGCAGTGACAACAATTTGGACGGTGGGTGTCATCACAGAAGAACATGACGAGCAGCACAGAGACCGGAGTCACGGCTAAGCCTGTACCTACAGCACAGAAGGTACCACAGAGCCCGAGGGGGATGACGATGATGTATCTTTTATTCAATGGCATCAGAACCAAATATTGAAATTTAATCCATACTTCACAATATAAGCAAAAATCTATTTCAGGTACACCGTTCACCTAAATGTAAAAGGCAAAACAATCAAACTTCTAAAAACCTGTGAGGCAATGTCTTCATGACCCAGGACAAGAAAAAATTTCTTGGGTAGGATGATAAATGCACTAACCAAAAAGAAAAATAAAAAGATAAATATGTTTCATTAAACTCAAGAATTTCTGCCCATCAGAATCACCATTAAGAAACTGAGTAGGAGTTGACATTTCTAACATATAAATGGACAAACGCGTCCAAAATACAGCAAGAACTCCTGTAAATTAATATTATAAAAACTAGACAACTCAGTAGGAAAAAAATAGCAGCAGACCTTGAACAGGCTCTTCACAAATTTGTATACTCAGGTGATAAAAAAGAAAAAAAAAATAGCATTCAATATTACTGGTTATCAGGAAACGCAAGTTAAAACCACAGCGAAATTCCATGACAGCTGTTTTCATGGGTGAGACTGAAAGGAAAACAGTCCCTGAACAACACTGAGTGTTGAACTGTGAAGCGACGGGGACTTTCTTGTCCTACTAGTATAGTGTGAATTGGTACAATTATTTTTGGAAAAACATTTTATATATTTATACAATGGACTCTGATAACCAGTCAAGCTGAAAGAACTACAGCTGTAAGAAACAGAACGCCCCTCCTAGACGTCATGCAGAGCAGGAGCAGCGGAACCCTGGGAGTGTGATGCTGTTCACGGGAACCACGGGAGTGTGATCCGTTCACGCAGGGTTTGAGCAGTGGCCACTGCCAGCGACAGTGCCGGCCGGCAATCGGGAGAGCACTTGCATTGTCGGGGAAGGCGGGGTCACGATGACGGTGCTCCAGGGGTCCAGAAGGATCTTAGTTCTTAACCTGGAAATTCACCGAGCTGCACTTTTGTGCTGCATACGTGTGTGTGTGTGTGTGTGTGTGTGCGCATTAAACTCCACAATAAAAAGGAGAAGAAAGAGTTACTGTTTATTTTTACTGAATGGAGATTTATTTCTCACTAAGTGGTATTATGCAGTGCTCAAATGTGCAAATCCTGAGAGGCAGAAATAAAAGTAAACAAATAAACCAAGGCAAAAACAGTGACAGACGTTGGTAAGAGCCAGAGGACAGTCTCAGGCCGTGGCTACCGGGGCTGCGCCCAGTCGGAGGTGACACTGAGTGTGCCCCTGTGACCTGGGGAGGTCCTTGCCACTGCAGGGTCAGCGCCCAGCCGGAGCCAACCTTCAGTTCCAGGGCGCAGTGGCACTGACTGTATTTACCCCCCAGAGGCAGGAACTGGTCGTCCTGAGATGCGCCTTGTCCCCTGACGCAGGGTTACTTCCCGTACTCTCACCGTACCGCGCAGAGCACGTCCAGCGTCCAACACACCATCTGAGTCCGCCCGCCCGTGCTCCCAGGGCGCCTGCAGAGCAGGTGTGGCTCAGCTCCGCCTGCTGCTCTTGCCCTGCCTCTGTGCCACGGTGCTTCTGCTCCAGATGACTCAGCCAAAAGGCCAGCAGTCTGGGCCACACCCAAACGCAATTCTTACACCATTTTGTCCCCTAATAATAGATGTAAATGGGCCACCACCAGCCTCTCCACGGGGACACGTGGGGAATGCTCGGCTCCAGCCCAGGCCTTGAGGACACATCAGTGAGTGGGATAGTGGCCTTTCGTGGTAGGAGATGGCAGAGACTCCACTATCAGAGAAGCTTTTATTGCACCACAAATTTAAAGTAAAAAGTTAAAACCCAGTGTCAAACCCTGCCTATAACAGCTACCTCCAGGAGCTTCAGTGATTAAAAAGAGAGAGTGTAGGCCCAGGGGTTCTCTTTGAAGGAGAGGAGTGACTGACACAAAGCCCCTTCAGCGTTCGACTCAGCAGCAGAGAGGAGGCACCGACACCACGGGCCTCGAGCACGTCCCCGGGACGAGCAAGGCCAGTGGGGAGGGGGGTCCAGCTCGATCTTCACGCACAGGCTCATTCCTACACCTGTCCTGGAAATGGCAGGGGCCAGAATGGGCACTAGGAAAGCTTTGAAAGCATGTGATGATTTCATCCTTTGCAAAACCTGCTATTGTTATGTATATAAAAACATTTGAATCATAAAAGCAAACTATGGCATTGCCAAGATAGACGTCCAGAACAAAATGCCCTAGGAAGGTTCGGGTAGGACCATGATCCCAGCGCCCCGCAGGGCTTGAACTCTGCCGGGTCTCAGGGCAGGGACTCAGGTCCAGGGAGAGTCTGACCGGCAGTGGCTGCTCCCTGCCTGGGGGCTGTCAGCGCCGGTCTCCTGGTGGCTGTAGGATGAACCACGACCGTCCCTGCCACTGACCATTCCCAGACGCTCTAGTGGAGGTGGTTAGCACCGGGGGATGCATGTTTGATACAGTTCCCTGTTGTCTTTGGACACTTGTTTTAATTTCAGCAGACTGAGAGGAAGCCATCCTTTATCAGTTGAGAGCAGCCCAAACTGTAGGTTGTTTATAAAGAAACTCCCCCTCACCCTGCTGAGCAATTTGATATAAAACATAGGCCATCTTGTTTTCATTTCTACAAACAACCAGTCTGAGGAGAAGCAGAGGAGGTGGCCAGGAAGTGGACACCCCCATGTGACTCTCATGTGGCCCCTCAGGAGCCATCACCCTGGGACACGTCCTCCAATGGACGCACTCCGAATTCTCCAATCAATCAACCCCTGTCCCCTCATCAGGCAGCGGCCAGGACTGGCGGCAGGAGGACCAACCCAGGTGTTGGTTCCTGAGATGAAATGTTAGCCATTGCATGAACTTTGACTAGGAAGTTTTCATGGGCGAGTTTGATAAATTGTGCCAAGGGTGACAAATGTTAATCGGTGGTCCCCTGATTTTTGACACCAGAGACAATGCCAAGCAAATATGTTCTAATTGCACCTCTTTCCAAGGCCTTGATTTACACTAAAACCTTCCTGCAGTATTGCCAGTGTGTCCGAATGCTGTCCCTAAACATCGGTCACACATCTGCGGAGCCAACGCAACACAGACTTCACTTGGGAAGTCAGGTGACCACAAACACAAGAAGGTACATATGTTCCTTAGGTTAAAATCAAGCTCAAATGTAGCCTTAGATATTTTTATTTTTTTGTGGCAACCTCTTCAGGCTTTGCTAAGATGATAAATGCTTTCTAGCTTGTGGTGCTTAGTGACATACCGTGCATATTAACATGCACTTTAGGCTTGTGAAGCTTTGTATAGCATATATTATATTATTACTTTTAATATTTCTGCATAATGTAGTATTTTCTTTAATGGTTTAACCTGGATACTATTTGCTCCAAGATTACCTAGCTATTTAGCCATATGTTGAATTGTAATATATCACTTTATAACTATGGTTTTGTTATTTGTTTATAATTGAAAATAATGACACAAAACTGTCCTGTATTGCACAGGGACAGTGTGTGACGTGTGGCCAAGTACTTTAGGATACTAGACAAGCCAGACTGTGGAGCCTTGCCTTTGAAATATGATTTAAAACAGAATTTATAATGTTGCAGAATTACATAAAACTGTGTGAAATTGTGCAGATAATCATTTAAATCTCCCTACATGAAAAGATAATTGCTCCAGAAATTAGCTGTACCTGGGGTTCATTCATTTGGTCATGGCTAGTTTCTTATGTAGTGATGATTTGATATTAGAGCTAATTAAGACCGGGTCAGAGTTGCTGAAGGTCAGACATTAATGTGCAGGATCATTGCAATGATAATTATAAACAGATTAGGGAGCCACGGTCCTTTATAAGGGTTATTAGATAATTACTGTGAGAGGGAACGGCTTACTGTAGTAATGGATTACCAAGTACTTACAGCGTTTTAAGGGTGAGAGTGTATTACTTCCTCAAGGACTAAAGAATAATGTTGTCGAAACTCAGAGCTCAGTAAATAATGTGGAATAATGGTAGCCGCCTTCCACTTTTTCCCGAAAGGATTTTATTTTGGGGGGCTGCCTGTTACCACTGATGCTACCTCTGCTGCCCCGTCTACGGCGGGTCTCGGACAGAGGAGGGAAACAGCATGAGGATGCTCTGTTGTCAGACAGGGGCGAGCAAGCGGGAGGCTCTCCTTCCTTCCTGGTTCATTTACGTGCAAGCTTCCCAAACCCTGGAAATCCATCCCAGCGCAGGGGGAATGGGGAGTGTTTGCCCATTTTGGCACCTCCAGCTCGGGGTTAGTCCTGCCCAGGTGAGCCTTCCACAGGGACATTTCAACAATTGAATCATGTCGAATGTCGGGAGGCTGCGGAGGGAGTCCACGTCCAGGACCCGGATCACGCGGGGCGAGTTGCTAAGCTGAAATACTGCGGCAAATGTGTGTTTGCAATGCCTTTGCCAAGAGTTGTGCCACGAAGGTAAACTTTCCAGAGAAATGAGCTTGAAATACTCGGTTTGTTTTAACACGCTCTTGGACGTGATTACAAACCTCTTCTCTTAGGGCAGCTTCAAAAAAGTGACTATAATTCCTTCCAAGCCTTGCTATTCTGTGGAATGAACAGCAGCAACTTTAGAGGGATGGTGTTTATGGCGCTGGCCAGGGAAGCAGGTTGGAAAGACCAGGATGCTGTGTGTTAATTCTGAAGCCACCTTGTTAAGACAATCGGTCTTTAGCAGAGACGCTGGGGAAGACCTGGAATGTGGGGGGTTGGAGAATGCTTTTGTTGCGTGGATGCTTCCTTCCCTAGAGCATTCTGAACACCTGGAGACCCCAGGGCAGGGGCTGGCAGTGTGAAGACGGGGTCCCACACGGTTGTCTGGGGCACCCAGGTGTGCGTGCACCCAAACCTCGCCGGGCCCCCACACACAGAGCCGGCCGTCCTGGATCCCGGCTGCCTGGAGAGGGCTGTGGCCTCCGCCTGGTCTGTCGTGTTAGCAAAACACAGGCCGCACCCACGCTTTGACCTTCGGCCTCTCGCCATGGGATGGCCAGAATGAGACTCGACAGAAACTTGGGCTTGGCATTTTCGCTGACACAGAGTCTGCGTCTGTGAGTTCGAAGCGAGAATTGGGGTCTGAAACGTGGGATGGCGCGGCCATCCAGTGCCCCGGCGCTGCCTCCTGGGTTACAGCAGGCCGGGGACTTGGGCCGTTCCCCTAGGAGACACACTGAGCGTGTTCTGTGCAGGTATTTAATCCCTGACCTTCGCGCCTGACCTGGGGACTGGTTACCTGCAGCACTGCTGGCCATCGCTCCTCACCTGCTCATCTGGGAGTGGCCTTTAGCGAAGCGTCCATCTCTGTTTCCTGCAAGGCACGCTCGGCGCCGTCAGTGTCCAGCGGGCCGGGAACGGCACTGGATGGGGACACGAGACTGCGGTTTGCATGTTGGTTGAGAAGGATTGTTCACATGTGGAAGAACACGAGACGTTTCCTGTCATTTGTGTTCTTCTGAGGTTGTCCCGAAGGGGAAGTTGTCTTTGGCAGGCCCGGGGAACCTCATCTCTGGGGAGTGCCCTGCCCCTGGCGTGGGTGCTCTCCAAGGGCAACGAAGGCAAACACCTTCCTCTGTAGGAGAGGAATTTAATCCAGAAACCCTTCGCATGAAGCTGTTGCGTGATTGGGGGTCCCAGGAAAGGTGACGGGGAGGAGGCTGGTGCCATGGGCAGGACGGCAGGACAGCCGGCGTCCCCCAGGCAGGCCCAGGAGGAGAAGCGCCCCGTCAAGGTGGGGTTCTGCCTGTGTCAGACAACACCTCACTCAGCAGGGCGTTTGGAAGGTTAAAGTCTGACGTTTAAACGCAGCATTTGAACCTGGGCCTGCCTGGGGGATGTGGCCCTGGGGGGAAGGACGGGCCAGAGACCTCCCAGGGCTGAAGAGGAGCCCCTCCCCCGATGTGCATAAACCCTGGCGCTTTGACCTTGTGGTTCCAGGGTCAAAGTGAAGCCATGGCAGTGTGTTCATGTTCTTAACTGGCACATAATACTTGTATACATAATAATTTATGGGATACAAGGTGATATTTTGACACATGTATACATCGTGTAATGATCAGATCAGGCGAATTACCATATCCGTCACCTCAAACGTTTCATTTCTTTGTGTTGGGAACATTCAATATGCTCTCTTCCAGCTCTTTGAAAATATATAATAAATTATTAACTATAGTCACCCTGTAGTGCTATGGAACACCAGAATTTATTCCTCCGACCTTGCTGAGATTTTGTATGTTAACTAATCTCTTCCCGCCACCCTTCCCAGCCTCCAGCAGCCACTTCTCTGCTCTTTGTGAGAGCGACTTTTCCAGACTGCACACGAGTGGGAACACGCATCACCTCTCCTCGCTTGTCCTCCTGGCTTGTCCCACTTAACACAGCATCCCCCGGGCTCATCCATGTTGCCACAAACGACAAGATCACTCTTTGTTCGGCTGAATAATATTCCATTGTGGGTATGTGCCACATTTTCTTTATCCATTCGTCTATTAACAGACCATTAGGTTGAGTCCCTATCTTGGCTATGGCGAATAGTGCTGCAGTGAGTATGGAAAAGTAGATGTCTCTTTGACATACTGATTTCTGTCCTTTGAATCAATACTCAGTTGTGGGATTCCTGGATCATAGAGTACCTCTATTTTTAGTTTTTTGAGGAACCCCCTCACTGTTTTCCATAAGGCTGTGCTAATTTGCATTCCCACCAATGTATGAGAGATCTCTTTTCTCAATGTCCTCACCAGCATTTGTTGTTTTTTGTCTTTTTGATGATAGCCATTTTAACTGGGATGAGATGAGGTCTCGGTGGGGTTTTGATTTGCATCCTGATGACTGATGATATTGAACATTTTTATATACTTACTGGTCATTTGTCTGCCTTCTTTGCAGAGATGCCTATCCAGATGATTTGCTCATTCTAATGGGATTATTTAGTTTTTGCAGTTGAGTTGTTTGATTTCTTGTGTATTTTATGTATTAATCGCTTGTCAGAAGAATAGTTTGCAAATATTTTCTCCCATTCTGCATGTTGTCTCTTCACTTTGTTGTTTCCTTTGCTGTGTTTGGCTTCATGTGATCTCATTTGTCTATTTTTGCTGTGGTTGTTTATGTTTTTGAGGTCTTCATAAAATATTTTCCCAGACCAATATTCTGAAGCATTTCTCCTATGTTTTTTTCCAGTAGTTTTATAGTTTTAGGTCTTACATTTGAGTCTTTAATTCATTTTAAATTGATTTTTTATATATATCATGAGAGACAAGGACCTTGTTTTATTCTTCTGCACATAAATATCTAGTTTTCCCAGCACCGTGATTAAAGAAACTGTCCTTTCCTCCTTTTGTGTTCTTGGTGCCTTTGTCAAAAATCAGTTAAATGTGTGCATTTATTTCTGGGTTCTCTATTCTGTTCCATGAATCAACATGTTTTTTTTTATGCGAGTCCCATGCTGCTTTGGTTACTATAGCTTTTATTAATAGTATATTTTGAAGTCAGTTAATGTGATGTCTCCAGCTTTCTTCATTTTTCTCAGTATTGCTTTGGCTATTTAGAGTCTTCTGTGGTTCCATATGAATTGCAGAATTGCTTTTGCTATTTCTGTGAAGAATGTCATTGGTATTTTGATAGGGATTGCACTGAATCTATAGCTCACTTTGAAAAATATGGTCCTTTTAACAATATTAATTTTTTCAGTACATGAACATGAGATGTCTTTCCATTTTTTTATATGCTCTTCAGCAGCGAAGTCATCAGGTCCTGGGCTTTTCTTTGTTGGGAAATGTTTGATTATTGATTCTTTCTCATTACACGTTATTGGTCTGTTCAGGTGTTTGATTTCTTCCTGGTTCAATCTGGGTAGGTTTTATGTGTCCAGGAGTTTATACATTTCCTCTAGGTTTTCCAATTTATTGGTGTAGAGTTGTTCATAATACTTTCTAATGGTTTTTTTTTTTATTTCTGTGGTATTAGTTGTAATATCTCCTTTTTGGTTTCTAAATGTATTTGTTTTTTTTTTTTCTTTTTTCTTAGTCTAGCTAATAGACTATCAATTTTGTTTATTGTTTACAAAAATGGCTTTTTGTTTGTTGACATTTTTCTATTTGTTTAGTCTCAAATTTATTTATTTCTGCTCTGATCTTTATAATGTCTTTCTTTCTACTAATTTCAAGTTTGGTTTGTTCTTGCTTTTCTAGCTCCTTGAAGCTTTTCTAGCTTCATTAGGTTATTGATTTGAAATATTTTTACTTTTTTGATGTAGTAAGAAGTACTAGACTTCCCTCATCATACAGCTTGTCTTGTATTGCATAGGTTTTGGTACATTATGTTTCTATTTTTATTGGTTTCAAACATTTTTAAAATTTTCTTCCTAATTTTTTCATTAAAATGGTTGACCAGGGCATATTGTTTAGTTTTAATGTGTTTGTATAATTTCCAAAGTTCTTTTTGTTATTGATTTCTGGTTTTGTTCCATTGTGGTCAGAAAGATACTTGTTTTGTTTCCAATTTTTAGAAAATAATTGAGACTTATTTTGTCACCTAACATACGATTTATCCTAGTGAATGTTCCATATACTGATGAGAAGAATGTGAATTCTATGGCTGTTGGCTGCAATTTTCTGTAAATATCTGTGAGGTCCATTTAGTCTATAGTAAAGTTTAAAGCCAATTTGTCTTTGCTGATTTCTGTCTATATGATTTGCCCAATGCTCCCCAACTATTATTGTATTGAAACCTATCTCTCCCTTTAGATAGAATAATATTTATTTATCTGGGAGATCTGGTGTTGGGTGCATATATACTTAAAATTGTTATATCCTCTTGCTGAATTTATCCCTTTATCATTATAAAATGACCTTCTTTGTCTCTTTTTAAAATTTTAAACTTAAAGTCTATGTTATCTAAGTACAGGCGTACCTCAGAGATATTGAGGGATCAGTTAAAGACCATACAATAAAGCAAACATTGCAATAAAGAAAGTCATACAATTTTTTTTTTTATTTCCCAGTGCATATAAGAGTTATATTTACACTATACTGTAGTCTTTAAATGTGTAATAGCACTATGTCTTTAAAAAGTACGTATCTTAATTTAAAAATACTATACTGCTGAAAATGCTTACACAAAGACAAAGTGAACACATGCTGTTGGAAATATGGGGCTAGTGAATGTGCTCAACATAGTGTTGCCACAAACCCTCAATTTGTAAAAAACATAATATCTGCAATCCAAAATATAATGAAGCACATTAAAACAAGGTATGACTCTATAACTACTCCTGTTTGCTTTAGGCTTCTGTTTGCATTGAATATCTTTTTTCAAAAATCTTTTCTCTTTCACTTTATGTGTGTCTTCACAGATGAAGTGAGTTTCTTATAGACAGCATATAATTGGACCCTGTTGTTTAAAAAAAAAAAAATCCATTCAATTAGCTTATATTTTTCAATTGGAGAAATTAATCCCTTTATATTCAAATTTACTATCGATAGGTGAGGACTTATTGCTTTTGTTTTGTTAATTGTTTTCTGGTTGTTTTGTATATCCTTTGTTTCCTTCTTCCTCTCTTATTGTTTTTCTTTGTGGTTTGGTGGTTTTCTGTGGTGATAAGGTTTAATTTCTTTCTTTTATTCATTGGTGTATGTGCTCTACTAGTGAGTTTTATATTCTCATGAGTTTTTATGATAGTAGTTATCATCCTTTCATTTTCAGATATAGGACTTCCTTAAGCATTTTTTGCATGGTCACTTTAGTGGTGATGAATTCCCTCAGTTTTTAATTCCCTAGAAAAGACTTTATTTCTTTGTTTATGAAGAATAGCTTTGCTGTGCATAGTATTCTTGATTGAAAGGTTTTTTTTTTTTTAAATTTTTGTTTTAACATTTTGCTCATATTAATCCATTATCTTGTGGCCTGAAATTTTCTGCTGAGAAATCTGCTATTAGTCTAAAGAGGATTCCCTTATACGTGACTTGATGCGTTTTTATGGTGTTTTTAGAATTATCTCTTTGTCTTTGAATTTTGGCAGTTTGACTCTAATGTACCTTAGAGAGGACATTTTAGGGTTAAATATGTATGGGGAACTTTCAGCTCCTTGTATCTGGATGTCCATATCTCTCCCAAGACTGGGAAAGTTTTCATGTATTATTTCATTAAATCAGTTTTATATGCCTTTCCCAACTCTTCTGACACTCCCAATATGCAAAGATTTATTTCCTTAATGGTGTCACATAAGTCTCATAGGCTTTTTTAATCCTTTTTTTTTCTTTTCTTGTCTGACTGGATTATTTTAAAAGACCTATCTTCAAGTTCAGAAATAATTTCTTCTGTTTGATCTAGTCTGTTGTTGAAACTCTCAGTTATATTTTTTATTTCATTCATTGAATTCTTCACCTCCAAGCTTTCTGTTTGCTTCTTTTTTAATGGTTTCTGTCTCTTTGTTGAATTTCTCATTCAGGTCATAAATTGTTTCCATGATTCTGTTGAATTATTGGTCTATGTTCTCTTGTATCTTGTTGAATTTCTGTAAATACATTATTCTGAACTCCTTTTGGGGCATTCTATAGATTTCCTTTTCTTTGGTGTCTCTTAGTGGAGAAATATTATGTTCTTTTTGTCATGTTTCCTTGCTTTTACATGATTCTTGTGTTTCTATATTGACATCTCTGCATCCTGTTGAAAATTCTCCTTTTCCAGTTTTATGGAGTAGATTCCATAAGGAAAGACATTTTCCTGGTAGATGTGTTCCATAGCATCCACTGAGTAACATGCTCTGGCTTTGGTTCTGGGTGGGCACAGTAGTATACTCTCTGTGATTTCTTTGGCTATAATCAATGTCAGCAGTGTCTGCAAGTGTCTCAGTTGTCTAGATTATGGCTATTTATGGAGGCAGTGGCATGGCTTCTGCTAGGGCTGGGGCACAGTGAGGGCTGTGTGCCAGCGGCAGTGGCTTTACTAGTTGGGTGGACAGGGTCATTGGAAGTGGGGAGCACCAAGCGAGCCAGTCCTTGGACCCTGGGGCATGGATGTGGCTCATGGCAGCTTCACCAGCTGAGGTGCGGGGTCATCAGCAGCAGTGGGGAGAAGTTGGCCAGTCCATGGACCCTGGGGGGGCAGGCACACTGCTTTCCTCAGTCTTAAGGGTGGCCTCCCCACTGTGTTGGACCACATGTTTGTGGATTGCAGGGAACTGCCTGGGTTTGAATATCAGGGTCACAATAGTATTGTGGGTCTAACTGCAGTTGTGGCATTGCAGATTTTTGTGTGGGTTTGGTGGGATGAAGGTGGAACCTCAGGAATGTGGAGATGCGGGGAATATTGGCCCTTAGGGCAGGATGCATTCTGTCAGTGGCTCTGTTCTCAAAATGGCATGGTGCCATAGTGGCTTGGGTCCTTGGTAGTGGGGGCTGGATGACCCAGAGTGAGTTGATTCTCTGGAGTAATGCAGCTGTGTGGGTGCCAATCAGCTGCCTGCACTGGGCTCAGGGCCTGTGATTACTGGTGGACTCTCCTGTAGCTAGGATTGAAGGTGTCCACGGTGCTGATGGGGACTGCTGGGAGTCTCTCACTTACCTTTTTTCTCACAATGGGAAGACCCTCTTGGCTCTGAGCCAACGCCAACTGGCTGCTTCACTTCTTTCTGTGCTGCCATCTGGAGTCTCTGTGCTGGAGAGGGTCTTCATGACTTCCTTGCTGCATTCCAGTGTTGTACCCCGATGCTTCACTCAAAATACAGCTATTTATTTGTTGTTTTTGTCCTTCCTTGTAGAGGAAATGAGCATTGGACACCTCTTTTTAGTTACCTTGATGACACAACCAATGACACGTCCACTTTTGATCGTCCCCAGGTGAGAGGGATTCCTCTCTGTGGCTGAAGACTGGCAGCACTTGGCTCCGGCTTTCATGACTGTTGAGAGGAGACTGTGGAATGCTGAGCGCCAGGATGTCTCCCTTGCTTTGCATGAGTGATATTCAGAGAGCCGTGGAGAAAATGACAAACAACCCTGTTTGAAGTTGCAGAGAAAGGCTGAGTAAGATGAGCTGCACATTCACTGAAGCCTGGGACTCCAGTGAAACTTCTGGCTATGCTGCCACCCGCCCCCCAGGCAGCCTCATGTTTTAAACGTGATGCTAACCTCACAGGTCAGGCTTTGTGGTTTTCCTTGCCAGGATTTATACTCTGCTCCTTTGCAACCCAGCATTTCTCAGAGGGCCTGCCAAGGCAAGGCCAAACCAGGCAGTAGGAGATCAAACAAAATGCAATCTGTGAGGGAGCTCTTTCCTTCCTGCGCGGTGTGCACAGGCTGTATGGTCACCACACCTAACTATGGCAAAACTTTTTGCATATATGAATAAAACACTTATTGGGGAATTGCCTGTGACAACTGGCTTTTGTGCCTAGTGGCCAGGGTCCTGCTAAGGGTTTGCCACCTTGAGGCCACAGTCTGGGCAACGGGACAGGGTGCTCAGAGTAAAGATGAACTATCCTCATTCCTGGAGTGTCAGAAGGCGTCTTGGGAAGCAGCGCTCTTTGTTGCTGTGAGTCAGGAAGCTTCTGTGCTTGCCCAGATCCATGCTGCCCGTGACCGCCAGGGTCTGTCCAGGAAGGTCTGCTGGAACTGCACGGTCCGCCCTCCAGCCGGGTCACCTCTGTGCACAGAGAAAGGCTGTGCCACGTCTGAGTGGACACTCTCCCCCCTATTTCTAACAGAAACACACTTTTTCGGCAGGTGGGGAGCCCAGAAGAGCAGCGGGGTTCTGTGGACCTGGGGTGTGGGTTCTGCAGGAGAGCCGCTCGTGTCCCCGCGGTTCAGCCACAGGGCACACAAGTCAGGGGGCTGGTTTTCAGTTTCCCCGGTGATGTGTTCTCTAAAACGTCTGTGCACTGCATCCTTGATCCATGTCTCAGGTCACCAAACTGAAAACACACTGGCTGGGAGTAAGAGAGAACCGTAACCCAGAGGTGGCCTTTCAAAGGCTGTGATCTACGTGCCCAGCAGTACTCATTTGGTGGCCTGTAGAGAAGGACATGGAGCCCGACTTAGTCAGGGTTTTCTAGAGAAACAGCGAATAGATAGATAGATGGATGGAGAGATTATATGACTAGGTTCACATCACAATTATGGAGGCTGAGAAGTTCCAGAACTTTCTGTCTGAAAACTGGAAACCCGGGGAACTCAGTCCAAATCCAAAGGCCTAAGAATGAGGGGTCCGATGATGTAAGTCCAGGTCTGAGTAGGAAGACCTGAGATGCAGGAGCACAGATGCCCAGGGGCAGGGTGGGGGCATCGTCTCTGCCCAAGCAGGCAGCGGATGCGCCTCTCGTCAGCCTTTCGCTCCCCCTGGACAGCCTGGCCGGTGCCCGCCCACCTGAGGGCAGGTCTTTACTCCGCCGACTGATGCAAATGCTAACCTCTTCTCACGTCCTCACAGACACACCCAGAAACAGTGTTTTAGCGGCATCTGGGCTCCCTCAGCCCAGTCAAGTTGACAATGAAATTAACTATCATAGAGTTCATTAAAAATAATTCAAAATGTTTGTCCATATAAAATGTCAGTGACAAGCCTCAGCTTTTTAGGAGCATTGAGATATTTGTAAATTTCTGATTGTTTTGCACCCACTAAATGCCAGCATGTTTGTTTATTTTCTCCAGAATATTTGGAGCAATGTAGACAACTTCTCAGCATTAGGGAATAAGTCTGCTCCTTCTGTTTGCCCTGGGGCATGGAGTTTGGGCCTTGGCTTGTCTCATAGCATCTTTGTCCTTCCCCTACATCACCTGGTGGTGATCACAATGCACAGTGAACATTCCTGTGGGTAAGATCCCACAGTACCTGTCTTGATGCCCCAAGAAGCCACACTACATGCAAGGTGAGAACAAACAGTGGTGGGTTACTGTCCTGTGGAGGGGGCGGCGGCTGTGGTGGGCACGTCCGCCTTTGTCGGCAGCATCTGCCAAGGGGGGGTTTTCTCGGTCCTTCTCTTGTCCCAAAAGAAAAGACACATGGGAACAACTATTGTAGACTGTGCTTTCCCTTCATGCAAGGAAATGTGGGCTGTGACTGATCACCCTTGCATAAGAGAAAATAAATGTGGTTTTTAAAATAACATTAACAAAAATTAAAAAGGATCACTAGTCAAAATGCAGGTGACAGAAAGTATTATAGTAAGTGATGGATGAAGCAAAAGATTATTGGAAGAGTCTGTTTCATGACACCAGGAGTTTCTTTCTCTGCTTGGAAAGCTCACGGGCATAGCAGGAATTTCTCTGAGACCCTTACTGGCCTTTCGATGTTTCCTGGATGTGATATTTAAAACTCACATTACAATTCTGGTGGAAATAATTTCTTTCTTGATTCACTTTCAATGATCTCAAGTAGGGAAATATGGAAAATGTCATATGAAGTCTTATAAAAATTGTCATATGAAGTTTTATGCCCAAATTCATTGAATTCTTTACTTGGTCACAGCCATCTCTGTGTGGCTCTCAAAGGCCACAGTCGTCCAGTTGGCAGAGAGAGGGGAAGACACCCTGGCGAGTTGGCTGCTAGTCTGTCGGTCTGTCTGTGTCACTCGGTATTCGCTGCAGAGCCACCGTGATGTTTCCTGTCTCATTAACAGTGACAGAGGGCGACGGATGGGTGTGTGTTTCTCAGCTTAAAATGTCCCCCCGCCCCCGGCGTGGTGTGAACAGATCCCTCGTCCTCGTGAACTCACATCCCACCTGTCCACCCTGGGGGTCCTCTTCACCTCGAGGCCACTAACTGCAACAAAGCAAGTCACAAAGCCCATTGCTTTCTTTTTCCCTTTTAAAAATGTGGACACATTTCCTGTGAGTGTTTCTGACATGAGTGCGCCCAGCAAAATGCAGGTGGGGTAAGAAGCATTGCTACGCGCAACCTCACCTGAGGCAGCACTGGGCCAGGGGGAGCTGATGTCCTGCTTCAGCCTTAAATTCGTTTTAGCAGCTTGTTCTTCCTACCACAGGCACTGGGTGGCCTTTGATTCAATGCCAGGATCCCGGCCGCCTGCACCTGGGGCTCCTGGGCCGGTTCTGCCCTGACAGCAGGGGGCGACGTGGGGCCCCACTTTTGAGTTTGCTCCCACAGAACAGTACGTGTTTACTTTGCAGGGGGCCGTGGGTGCGGCCAGGTCAGCTTGCGATTTCGCAGAGACAGGCCACTCCCACGTGGACGGAAGGGGCAGAATCTCCACAGACTGGCCGAGCCTCCGTGCCGAGACTGCAGAGACCGCAGCAGCAGAGGGTGCCCACGTTATGACGCCTTCTCAGTACCTGCCTCCTTCTCCTCTGAGCTGAGAAACTGCGTGAGGAATGACATTTCCCTTCACATCGTTTGGTACCTGATTAGCCTCTCTTCCAGCTATCGAACTTGACCAGCCTGCTGATCAGGGACTTTGTATCTCAGAGAGAGCATGAATCAAACATCCCAAACACTATGCCAAATCCTCGGAGCGGTGAGGAAAATAGTAGCAGGTACTATTTGCGGACGACAAAATGTGTCCCAGGCAAGAGACTAGAGACTTTGCGTCCATCGTCTTCGGCAGAGAAGTTTGCAGAAGCCTAAGGAGGCTTTACAGGGCGGCCTTGGTTCTAAGACTGAGTGGTTGGGGAGGAATATGAAGGGTACGGGAAACAAAGTGGGCAGAGTGGGAGCCGCGAAGCTCCTTGTCACCACCTTGCTCCTGGGTCCAGTCCAGGCCCTGGGACACTGGTCTTCCATTGAGCCTCCTAAGTTCATGGGACAGACTAGGAGGCCCAGCCCTAAAAAGAGTTCTTATGTATGGTAGCAATTCCTGAATGTCCAAACAAGATTTCGTATTAATTGTTAAAATATTTATATTGGAGCTCAGGTACTTCTTGCTAAAATTTTAATCAACACAGACACAAAGAAATTATTTTCTTACAGATGGGGATTGAAATTTGGCAGAACATGGCCAAATATAAAGTGATATTTGGACAACATTTTAAAATCCATGTAAATCTAATCACTCTATCAGTGACTTTCAATAATCACTGTAGCTCCAAAGAGACTACGTGAGTCCAGAAAAACGAGGGCAGCCCTTGCGCACACGGTGAATTAGACTCCTGGCTTCCTGTGGGCTTAGGGTGCCAGCCACTGCCCGGTGGGATTCATTCCTCCCCTGTTCCAGCATACACTGGCCCAGGGTCCTTGCAGCCCAGAGGAAAACAAAACCCGGCCTTCTATCCAGGACACCACACTGAAGGGCTCGGCACTTTCCCAAGTCTGTTGCACTGAACTCGAGGGAGTCCATGGCCGGCTACGTTTGGGAAGAGCGGCACACGCGTCTCCCTTAGAGACCCACACAAGCCCACTCGCTGACGCTGAGGATTTCTGCAGTAGCCAGTCTCAGCAACACCCGGCTCCGACAGCGGAGCACTTTCTGGTGTAGAACACAGAAGCGCTCCCCAAAACGATGTGTTTCTAGATCGCACACTTGGTAACACGTTTTATTTTTAAATGCTCTGAATGCAAAAAACGGGGTTCATAGGTTGTGTAGATTTGTAAATGTCAGAATTCTTACATGAAATTATTTTTTAAATTTTGTCATCCTTTACTTGGAGTTTCCATGGCAGGAAATTAATCAGTGATTCCAGCCAAAGGGCTCCGTGAGAGGGTTGTTTGCCGCAGTTCTTACGAATCTCCATTCACTTTTCATTTAGAGACATTTATAATGTATGACTATAGGCTTCCTTTAGCATTCTACAAAAAAATTGACTATTAAATATAGTGTGAAAGATTTAGCCCAGCCAAGGTCAAACGGGGACAGGGCTTTGATGAGAGCAGCAGCCGTCTCTATGGACACCAGGCCATTTTGACATAAATTAAAAATTTCAACAGTCCATGAGAAGAATGGACTGAAATCTTGGACTTACAGAAAAAGCAGAAGGAAATTTACAGGTTGTGTTATTTGAAATGGATGATGGTTTTGATTCAATTCAGAAAAGTTGCACAAATCCAGAGTAGCCTTAGCAAATAGAATCATTCATTATTTCAGCAATAAAAGCTGTATGTGGTGTGTACCTGGGATGTCTAAAATTCATCCTGGGTGCTTACAAGCTTACAACTGTCAACTCCAAATAGTAATCTAAGAAATCCACCAATAGGAGCTTAAAAATTCAGTCATGTTTGACCTTTTTAGAATTAATAAACACTATAAAATGTCTGTCTTTCTTTCTTTCTTTCTTTCTTCCTTCCTTTCTCTTCTTTGTTTCTTGCTTTCTCTCTTTCTTTATTTTTCTTTCTTTTATTTCTTTCTCTCTCTCTCTCTTTTCATTCAAACAACTATAGTGTTTTGTAACTGGGAACTACAGGACTTGTCCAATACAAGACATTGAGTTGGGGGCCCTGGGCCTTCTGCACCTGGGTCCCTGCTCCCCTGCCCCTCAGTGTCAGGGTCCAGCCTTGGGCATCCCTCCCTCTCTTTGTTCACATTTCATCCATCCAGGATGTGCAAGAGGCAGGATACCTGGAGTTTTTTCCCTGTTACCATTCATTAGCTTTGTGATTCATGCAGAAAAATCCTCTTTCTGAGTGATACTTCCTCATATCAAAAATCTGGATAGAAATAGGCTTTTCCTCTTCAAAGGTGGGGGCAAAATCAAGTGATTTTATGAAGCTCTTGCCCAGGTATATGAGCTATGATATGACTAAACAAATTAGATGAAACAAATTAGACCAAAGATATAAACAATTGATAACTGTCTTAATATTTCAACTCTTTGTTTATTCTTTAAAGAAGAACAAGTGAATTCAGAGGTGTAGTTTGCGGGACTGAGCCTGAGAGGGCTGTGTGCAGCTGGCAGCCCCTCCAAGACCCGAAAAGTCCTCTCTGATCCCATTTGGACCAGCCCTGTCTTAGCTAAGCCCACGGTGACAGGAAAAGACGGAACGTGCACCCCTGACAGCTGATCCAGTCCGCACCTGGTCCAGGAAACGCTTCCCAAGCGGCACACCTGCCCACAAGCAAAGATGCTGCTGCGGCGTGAAGGTTGGGTTCATCCCTGATGGACTTTTTACATCTACCCAATTGATATATGTTTGCACAGAAATATTCCAAAACCTGCAAGTCACACCGCAATCCCCTTCTCGCTCTCAATGGCCGTCACCGCAGAGAACTGCACCTACACTGCTGAGTGGCTGTCACAGCGGAAGCCACGCCCAGTACTTCAGAAAACTCACTAGCAAATGCATTCAGCACAGACAGCTTTCAGGAAAAGACTCTTTATTATTACTTTTACCTTTTTTTTGTTTTGTAATGATGCAGGAGGATTACTTCCCTTGGTGATTCTGCGGACGGCTGCCGTCTTGATGACGTCCATGTAGCCTACCTTAGACTCCTTATGCAAATGTGTGTGGGACAAGGAGTTTCGTGGAGGGCTGGGGGCGGCCAGGGAGAGGACTGCTGGTTTTCGTCAATGAGATCTGTGGCTCATAGAGCTTTTTAGGACACCCAGCCAAGACGCTGGGCTGACTGAGGGACGTGCAGAGGGATGCTGCCCTCCGCTGAGCAGAGATCCTTGGCTAGGAAGCGCTGCATTCCTGGAAGACGTGGCCCAAGGCACTTGAAATTCTTGAAGGTAAAATTGTCACATGTGAAAAACTAAAATTGGCGATGTTTCCCTGACTTTGTGCAAAATGCTGTTGCTGCTTTTTCATATATTGACTTAGAGTTACAGACACTGTGTATGGCTGCAAAAGCTGTCATTTTCCTGCTGGTTTAAAGGCATTCATGCATGTGTTACAAAAGTTCTTTCCTCTGCACTGCCTTGAAAGTTCCTTGTTTGTGTGTGTTCTTCTACGTAACCGAAATCTGAGGTTACGGTGGAACAACTGAAGCAAGACTAAGGAGAGGAGCTTGCTAAAAGGCATGATTTCTAGATAATACAAAAACATTACCTTTTGTTTCATGTTGTTTTGAAACTTGGTGTTTTGGGACATTTTTAGTTTTTGAATCAGTGTGATTGTGGTCAAAACTGTTGCTCGTAACTCAGACTAGTGCACACAACTGCATTGGTTCTAAAGGCTAGTAAAAAAATAATGGCGTTTGTTGTTTGGTGCCATGAATTATGAATGCATTCCGTGAACTGTCCGTATGGCATCATTCCAGTGTGGGCGCAGATCCTCAAAGAGGCTCGCACCCCGGCCAGCAGGAGAACCCTGGCGGCCGCTGTCATGCTCTGCCTCACCCATTTGGGGTCTACATGAAAGAACACGGGTCTCCAGACACGTGCTGACTCAGTGCTGGGGTCACGCGCTATTCAGAGCTGGGCAGACCTGGGCAGATCTGGGCACGTAGTATGTGTTCAATAAATACGTGTTTGGGTGATTGGGGGTAACCCCACCAAGTACTTAGCCCTTTGTGGCGCATCTTGATCTCTGCGACGTCTTTGCTAAGCACATTTGACAAAAGTGTATGAGGAAAACCATTGCGTTCTTCAACATCCAGCGAAGATTCTCTTTTTGCAGTTGAAGCGTTCGGTCCGTGACCGGTCAGGCCCCATTTCCTCTGTGGGAGCCCCCGCCTCCCCCCGGCTCCCTGCTGTCTTCCCTCTGCGCCCGCTCTTCCACTCACCTGTCGAAAGCCCGTCACCCAGACCCGGGCAAGCCCCGCAGACGGGACCGGGAGTCGGCGAGGGCGGGCGGCACCGCTGTCAGACGACGAGGCCGGAGCCCCTCCCCGCCCCCGCCCGCAGCCGAGCGTGCGACACCGGGCCCACCCGGGTGGACGCGCCCGCCCTCTCCACCGAGGGCCCTGGGGACCCCGCCGCCCGTGCCCGTCAGCTGTGCTGATGGGCGTGAATGGGGAGGGTCCTCGCCTGCTTGCACCTGTCAGCACAGCTGATGGGCAGGACAGGTGGGGGCCCCTCGGCCTGTCAGCCCAGCTGACAGACAGGCGAGCGTGGGCTCGGCCGGCCTCTCCGCCTGGCGGGGGCCTGCCTGACTGCGAGGGGCCCGTTCCGCTTGCCTGGCAGACGGAGGGGCTGTGGCGGGGGAGGCAGGGGGCGTCCACAGACGAGAGTGAAAGGCGGGGCTGGCGTGTGTGTGCTCCTGCGGGCGCACAAACCTTCCCTTGTTGTTGAATGTGGAAACGTGGCCCCACACCCACACCGCGGTGCGGTGGCTGAGCCACAGCGCTGGGTGGTGGACACGGGGCGACGGCATCTCTGTCCAGGACGGTGGCGAAAGCGGCACCCCCCCCCCCCCAAACAGGCTGGCAGAGATGAGGAGGGAGGCGGGGGCACCATCTGCTAGTCTGACCTTCAAATTTGTAAACGCGATACTTGCGTGTATTTTTCACATTGACGACCAAGGCTACCGAGCTTGTGCGTCACCTCTCAGTTGGGAAAGAACTCAGTTTCCAAGTCCTGTAGTGGGTACAAATGTTTTTCCTCCTTTGATTAGCGTTCCTTAACCGCAAGCCACATTTAACTTGAGGATTTGCATGTAAGTCTTGCAGGGAAATTTGTCTCTTTGATGAGGAGTGCTATGTACTGTTCATTTCTAGGCATTTGTGCACCGTTGATGTATTGGAGCCGCCACGCGAGTCCACATTTTCCTCGGCCACGTTTTCATGGGCGCTGAGCCCCAGGGAGGCCCCGGGCAGGAAGCTCCTCCCCAGGGAAGGGCCGCCGGGCTCCCCGCTGCAGGCTGGCTGGCAAGGGCTCCGGGAGGGAGCCGTGGGGAGCCTTTGTGACCTCGTGTCCGGCTGGCTCCACACAACCCGCAAAGCAACATGCAAAATGTTTCAGTGATTCACTGAGTAAGTGCAACACTCTTGTTTCACAGAAACTCCAAAAATCTGCAATTTGGAGGAATAAATATGGACATTTTGTTTTCATGAAATTAAAAAAATGCAATGCCTATTTTCACGTGTCTGGGGCATTGGGTGTCAATAATTCAAGAACATACTGTCAACGAAGTATAAGACAGACTCTTTATTGTTCTGAAGATTAATTTAAATGAAGGATTTTTTAAAGTAGGATCATTCTCAAAGTTCCTGGTGTGTTCCCCTGAAATAGTTTGGTAAAATTCATCTACAAGATCATATAAGCTCAGAAATTTGGGAAAATCTAACCGTCAACTATTTGAAGCCAAAGTCAACCGATTACTTAACTATGCACCTCCTTTCTTCAAAAAATGACCCTGAAAATACCAAAAGACACAAACAGTAGAACCGGATGGAGGATAAACGTGTTTCCTGCACCCTGAAACACTCCTGTCATTCCTAGATTCGCAAGCCCTGATTTTATCATCTCAAGTTGCTAATGAACATGGTACCTAACCAGGCTTTTGAAAATGAGGAATTTGATGTTTTGCAGTTCTTTATTTTTTATGTTGAGGTGTACAGTAGCGTTTTTGACGCATCAGCAGAGACTCTGTTGGCTGCACTCACATGCCGTGGTGGCAGGGAACGTCCTCTGTGGTACTTCGTTATCAACTGAGTGTTAAGGGTTGTGTTAAAGAAAACACATCTCAACGGGACCAGGAGAGAGAGGCCGTTATTAATGCTTAGTCTCTCTGTTCACGGGAACTGAAACCTGCGATCTGTAGTGATGTGACAGGCAAACCCCAACAGGCTGCTGTGGCCTTGTCCCTCGGAGCCCTGGGTGTGCACTTGCTCCCAAGATCGGCCTTTGCTTCAAGTACAGAACCCAGAAAGAGACAAGTGAGAGGCCTTCTGTGACCTCCTTGCGCATTTTCCTTTTCTGCTCCACACTGGCCACCTCATACTTAGTGCAGAGCACCCAGTTTGGAGGCTACGGTCAGAAAAAACAAAACACTAAAATGGACAATACCCATGGGAGGAATTTAAAATGGCCAAGTCCTCTACAACATCATGGGTAATAATGGAAGATACTAGGAATATTTAAATGGGGAAGTAGAATGCTTGGGTGGACTTTCAAGTATTTGAAGCTTTTTCATATGGAAGAGAGATCAGATTATATTCGTGGTAATTTTGGAGGCAAGCTAGGATCAACCACTGAGGAAAAGTTATAGTGAACAAAGCTTGTGCTAAATTTAAACAACAGTCTGCTGAATAGAGCTCTTAAGTGACATAATATCCAATAAGTGGTTGGAAGAGCATCTCTCAGGAGTATTGGAAAGAGGGTTCCTTCCTTTGAGTGTAACTCAAAGTGAGAGAATCTAAATGCTTCTTTCTAAGAGTGTACGATTCAATCACAAAGCTGCTTAGAATGCTCCGGGTCAGGATGGAGCCAGAATTTCCCTGTTCATTACAGATCATTTGAGCCTTTTCAGATTTAACATTATGGAGGTTTGTTTTTAAACATAATAGAATAGATTTATCAAGTTTTCACATATTACATCCCAAGTTGATTGCATATTCAGTTTTAGTGGTTATATGTCACCTTGAAGACAACCAGCTAATACGAAAGAAAAATGGAATGAGATTTAAAATGGCAAATTTTGACTGCCTGATAAATAAATATCCCCTAAAGATTCAATAATTCATCACTTTGAGTTATTTATCTCTCTCAAAAGATTTCTGAAATCATTCTTTACTGTTTCGCTTGATTAATTCTTTGATCTCGATGATGAAGATCACTTTATCCACAGCCACTGCACAGAGTGAGTTATTAAAGGAACAGGGAAGTGATAATCAGTTAGAACTGTAAAGAGGCCGGGCGGGAGGGCGGAAACGACAGGTTTTATACTAATCACGGTCTTGAGAGTCCCAGCTGCTCCATGTGTGTATTCACAGAGCATAAGTGGCTAATTTGCAAGCACCCGGGCACCAGTGCCACGGCGCAAGCTGCACGTCTGAGTGCCTGGGGGAGGCACCCACTTGAATTTCTTTAGGGTGATCTGTTGTGAGTCATTTTATTGGGGGAGAAAAGCAGCATCTATGGCTAAAGTCTTACAACGGCCCCTACATGGAACTCTGGGGGTCACCTACGTGTCTAATAACTGACTGATTCAGGAAGTTCATGATCTCCTACAGAGCAAAGTTTGTAACACGCTACAACATGGATGTACCTTGAGGACATTAAGCTACAGGAAACGAGCCACTCACAGGGAGCCAAATACTGCATGTTTCCACTTATCTGAGGCCTCGAAACCAGTCACAGAGGCAGAATCAGAGAGTAGAGTGGTGGTCACCCGGGGCTGCGGGAGGGAAGTGCAAAATTGCTCCTCAACAGACAAGAGGTTTCAGTTACACAAGTGGAATAAAGTTCTAGAGTTCTGCCGCACAGCATCATGCCTGCAGTTGACACAGTGTATTATACACGTACGAGTTTGTTAGGAGGGTAGATCTCATGTCAAGTGTTCTTATCGAAATAAAATAAAATAAAATAGTTTGTGTGTATTTGCAAGACCTGAGTTAAATGCCAACAGTTTTTTTTCTTGACACATTATGGGAAACTTGGACATAAGTGATTATACCTTTTTGCTTTTGGACACTCTTCAGACATTCTAACTAGGGGCCCAAGGCTTCATTTAGGGTGGCAGGAGGTGACCCTCCAGACAAAGCCGGGCTAACGGGAGCTCAGAGACCAGTCTGAACAAGCAAAACTCTGAATAAACCAGCCTCGTCTAAACTGTCTGTTTTTTCCCTTAAATGGATACAGCAGCCTGATAAAACATTTCCAGGCAGAGGAAATGTCCTCTAATGCAAAGGTCAGAAAGGTGCACGACTGACACAGAGTGTGTGAGTAGGGGCCCTGGTGCTGGGGCCACGTGTGGCTGTTGTACCCCGTCACAGGTCCGGGGTCTGCAGCTGAGCCGGAGGTCCCCAGAGCGGGGCGATGCTAATGGGCTGAGGATCTCTGCACTGGCTTTTATCCTCCCTTGTAACCGCTCAGAGTTCCTGAAGGCGTAGCATTTGGGAGTAGAGTATGGACGAGACGCCCGCGCTCTCATTTCGGGAGCTGCCTTTCCCTCCCTCCCTCCCTCCTTCCCCAGCTGGAGAAATCCCGTGTGATGGTCACAGAGAGGATGCGCAGCCGCATTTGTTGCAGCACTACCTGAACTGCAGGGGATGTCATTCCAGGAGCAGGGGAGAGGAGTGGGGTCTCTTCCTCGCTGCAGGAGCCTTTGCTGTGCTCACGCGCATTCCTGCTCTCCCCGACGGACTGGGCTCACGGGGCTTCCCGAACTTACTGGCCCGTGAAATCCTTTTTCCATGGAATACCTATTAATATCTCAGGACACAGTATGGAAAACTCTGCTTTACTTTATTAATTTGCTTACCAAACCCTTTCTCCATGGATAAGGAACCGGCAAACACCACCCCGGTCAGGTCTGAATTTATCACAAATTCTAAATGGGTGAAGACAAATTGGTGACAGTTTACCCTTGTGACATTTCTCTTCCAGGGTGTGAATTAAGCAACAACTGCCACGATGCTCAGCGTGCTCAGTGCTCTCCTGTTTTGTGAAACGTCCACAGGAAACAGTCCTTAGCAATCCAGTAACTTCAGAAACTGCTTCAAAACCTGTTTGCCCTCCCTGAGACCCAATGCGTCCTGGAGATTAAAGTCATCATAATTCGGGAAAGCATCACATTCATAAATAATAAAACAAGAACAAACCCCAAATCCAACCTAAACCTGCATATATGTCTTTAGCCTAGAATTCCACAAACTTAATTGACATTAAGTTGGTTGTTTTTTGGGGGGGGTGGGGGTGGGGAATGCGTCCCAACAGCTCATTTTCCAGAACACCCCTCTGGAAGGTCCGGCCTACAGATGTCAGTTTAACACGTGGACGGGAAGCACAAGGATCCAGCCTCCTGCCCTGAGTGTGCTTAGCAGAGCTTTAGGCGGGAACCAGGGAGGGGCGTTAACCCATAACAATCCTGCGGTGCTTTAGGGAAATAAAACAAAGCCTGGGATATGCTTTAACTACCTTCGTTTTCAACTGAGCTGCTATCAAGCTCTGCTCCTAAGCTCTGTTCTGGGCGGCCCTCACCCCTTTCACAGGTGCTGGGGTCCCGGCTGAGCCACGGCCGACTCCACGGCCGGCTCCTACTGAACTCACTGGCACTTGGCGAACACCTCTGCCTGTGAGAGGTCACCTGAGATGCCTTGGATGTTTCTAGGGCACGGCTGTTGTATTTTACAACATAAATAAATCTGATTTTGGCATATCTGCAGCAAAGTGACACTGTCGGGTCAGTTACAGCGTTGCCATAGATATATTCTTGTTTTATTCATATATTCAGACTTTAAAAAATTATCAGTAAAGTAGTACAATAAATTTGTAATGTCATAGCATGTTAAAATGTCCAACAAATAGTCTCCAAAATTATTTCACTGGGCACTGCCAATGCACAATGGCTCCTTCCTTTAATTTGTGTGTATGTGGTTTGTAGAAAATAAACAAGTGAAATCTTCCCTCGACTGGAGAACTTTCTTTGTGTCCTTGACCCATAGGATCCACGGCTTTGCCTTTCCTCCCTGGGGCCACACTCCTCTCACTCTTCATAGGACGTTATGATAGTTTCAAACATCAGCGCTCTATTCATGGTACAACTAAGTTTAATATTACAGGTAACAATAGCATGTGACATTGTCTGATAACTACAATTACAGTTTATGACATCACAATTATTAATATCATCACTGTCGTCATGATTAGTATTAATAGAAGCCTGTAACAATTCAATAATTTCAAGTGTATAATGTAGATATTTTATAATTAATAACCTAATTAAAAATGGAAATAAGTAGCTTTTTCTTATTTTTAAAGCCAAAGCAACATAAAATAATCTATTTCTATTAATTTAATTTGTGCTCCCCTCAAAATTTATAGCTATCAAGAAAATAACTTTTACAAAAAGGACACCAGTGCAAGCAGAGCACCTATTATAATATATATTTGAAATTTTCCAATTATTATTTCTAATAAAGATAAGGTCTGCAGACTTTTACAGATGACCAAACAGAGGCTTAGAGAGGTGGACAGCTACTGAGGGTGAAGCCAGGACCCCAAGTACGGCTGCCCCTCCACATCCACGGGGGATTGCTTTCAGGACCCCAACAGCCATGCTCAAGTCCCTCAAATAAAACGGCACAGTGTTTGCATATGATCTACACACATCTCTGGATTACTTACAGTACCTAATACAATGTAACGCTGTGTAAACAGCTGTTATATTATATTTTTGCATATGTTAATTTTTATTCCTCTATTGCTATTTTTTATTGTTGTTTTTTGTTCTAATACTTTTGGTCCACCAGTGGTTGAATCCACGGATGTGACACCCATGGATATGGGGGGCTGATTGCATTTTTTTAAATAATACTTTCTGTTGTACTGGACTCCTACCATAAACTGCGCATGTGAGGGATCTAGGTTGTGGCTCCTTATGAGAATCTAATGCCTGGTGATCTGAGATGCAGCTGAGGCGGTGATGCTAGCACTGGGGAGAGGCTGCAAATATAGATTATCATTTGCAGAGAGGTTTGACTGCACAATAAATGTAATGTGCTTGAATCATCCTGAAACCACCCCACCACCTCTAACCCTGTCTGTGGAATAATTGTCTTCCATGAAACCAGTCTCTGGTGCCAAAAAGGTAGGGGACTGCCACTCTAGATGGATACCTAATTACATCAATACCATTATTAAACAACCCATGTCCCCCTCCTGAATTGAAATATCTATTTCAGCATACATTGTTTCTGTATATACCTAATTTTCATATAGACTTCCTATTACATTCTGTCATGCCAATGCAATATTCTTTTCATATTAATGTCCTGGTGTACATTTTAAAATAGGTTAAGGTAAATGCCTGTTCACTATTCTGATATTTAAAATTGTACTGTTTATACTAAAACATTTACTTTCCCATATTATTTTAGTCAGGTTAGGCTAGGCAAAAACAAAAGAATTAACCTTGATATTATAGTGCTTAACTAAACACAGTTGTATACCCTGCTCTTGCAAGTTCCCACCTGGGGGTGGATTAGTGCAGCTCTTCTCCAACAGACGGCCCAGAGATCCAGATCCTCCAACTGTGGCACCACCATTTCAAAGTGCAGCTTCTGACTTTGTCTTTGTGAAAAGAAAAAAAGCGAACAGAAAAATCACACTGACTCTCAAATACAGACCACTGCCCAGAGCTAGTCACGGGGCCTCAACCTACGAATAGAGCACATTGCATGCTGGTGAACCTGTGGATTCGGGTGAGCAGGGTTGTCCCTTCCTCACAGTGCCTGGCCTTTCAAACCATTTTACTCAGTTCAAAAGTTCAAATTAAAGTTTTCTTCTGATTAAAGTTGTATCTTGCATGTATATTATTCGAAAAGGATTTATATATATATAGAGAGAGAGAGAGGGAGAGAGAGGGTTTCCCTCTAATTCCCAGGGTAGAGTGCGGTGGTGTCATTGTAGCTCGCAGCAACCTCAAACTCTCAAACTCTTGGGCTCAAGTGATCCTCCTGCCTCAGCCTCCTGAGTAGCTGGGACCACAGGCGCAGGCCACCATACATGACTAATTTTTCTATTTTTTGTGGAGACAGGATCTCACTACATTGCTCAGACTGGTCTCAAACGTCTGGCCTCAAGAGATCCAGGATTAATGTTTTCATAATTTTAAATTTTTCTACCCTGAAGAATGGTATTTTTAGCTGAACATATACCTGATCTGTTTTATGTTTTTTAATTAGACTTACAATACAGACCTTTCATCTTTCTTAAGTTTTTTTCTAAGTATTTTATAGTTCTTGCCACTTTGGAAAAAAGAAATAATTTGTTTTCCATTTTCATTTCTAAAGGATATTGAAAGTATAGAGAAAATTATGGGTTTTTTGGTATATTTAGCTTATATCCAGCCACTTTACCAAATTTTGTTATAAAATTCTAGTAATTTTTTATGAGTTTCTGTTTTTTTCCTGAGTTTACAATAATATCATCCACAGATAGAGTTAATGAATCTATTATTCTCCAGTATATAAACCAATTATTTTGTATTTCTTATTATATTTTTTAGATTTCCTCAAACAGCTTTGGATAACATTGGTATTCCTTTACTTTTAAAGATATCTCCAAGACAATTATAGTAGAAAGCCTTGCAATCTCCCTCCAGGCCTATATGTTATCTGTCACAAAGTTTTGATGATTCTATCTCCTTAATATTTCTCAATCTCACCCCTCTTCTTTCTTCACATTGCCATAGTCTTAGGTCATAATTTTATCATGTTAGCTGAGTAACTACATAGCTTTCTCATTGGCCTCTCTGACTCCATAATCTAGCCACCTCCAAAGCTGCATTTTTATAAAAGAATCTAATAATGACTCTCCTTTTATAAAAACATTCCATGGCTCCTCATTGCCTTTAAGATAAAGACCAGGCTTCTTAGTATTCATTATTTACTCATTGTTCTTGACAATATGATACTTGTCTAATTTTGTGATCATTCTGCACTCTGAGCTATATCAACATGTTACTGTGGGCATGTTCTTCCTTCAGCATAAAAAGACCTCTCATTCTTGCTACATACATATGTCATTCTGCATAATTCCACTGACTTTTTTCTTGCAGGACTCATGACTTGTTAACTAAAATTAGACATTTCAGTTCCTAGTATAAAACTTCTGCTCATGTTGTTACTGTTCTTTTCCCATCTGAACACTGGCATGACTAGGAGTCCATAGGATACCAGTGCATCTGCCCAAGGCTTGGATGACACTTCTATGAAGTTCAGAATCACTTGATGTCACAGAGAGTGATGTTTCTACATGTATGAAGACACTGAAGTAACTGCTGAACTGAACAAGTTCAACATAAAAGAAATGTATATTCCAGCATAAAAAGAGCAAGGACTTTGTGACAGAACATTAAAGTAAATTAATCTTATCAAACTAGTTTTTAATTTAATTTTAATTTTTAAAGGTGATAGAAATGGATGAACTCATGGGCTTAATATTGTTAAGACCAGACGAAAATACAAACACACACATATACATACACACACATCAGGCTTAACTATCTTTCTCTCTCTCTCTTTTTTTTTTTTGCTTTAACTTTCATCCTCTAAACATTATTATCATTTTTTTTTTAGATAGAGTCTAACTCTGTCACCTGGGCTAGAGTGCCGTGCCATCAGCCTAGCTCATAGCAACCTCAAACTCCTGGGCTCAAGCAATCCTCCTGCCTCAGCCTTCTGAGTAACTGGGACTACAGGTATGCACCACCATGCCTGGCTAATGTTTTTTTTTTTTCTATTTTTAATAGAGACAGGGTCTCACTCATGCTCAGACTGATCTCAAACTCCTAACCTCAAGAGAACCTCCCACCTCAGCCTCCCAGAGTGCTAGGATTACAGGCGTGAGCCATTGTGCCCGGCCATAGCAAACTGAATCCAACATCACATCAAAAAGATAATCCACCATTATTAAGTTGGTTTTATCCCAGGGATGTAAGGATAGTTCAATATATGCAAATCAATAAATGTGATTCACCAGATAAACAGAAGTAAAAACAAAGACCATACTGCCACCTCAGTAGATACAGAAAGCATTTGATAAAAGCCAGCACCCCTTCATGATAAAAACGCTCAACAAACTAGGCATAGAAGGAACATAGCTCAAAATAATAAAAGCTATGTATGACAAATTCACAGCCAATATCATGCTGAATAGGGAAAAGTTGAAAGCATTTCCACTAAGAACTGAAATGAGACAAAGGTGCCCACTGTCAGCACTTCTATTCAACATAGTACTGGAAGTCCTAGCCAGAGCAATAAGGCAAGCAATAGAAATAAAGGGTATCCAAACTGGAAAAGAGGAGGTCAAATTATCCCTGTTTGTCAAGGATATGATCTTGTATCTATAAAAAGATACAGACCCCTCTAAAAGACTCCTAGAATTGATTAATGAATTCAGCAACGTCTAAGGTTACAATGTCAATTCACACAAATCAGTAGCATTTCTATATACTAATAATAGTCAAGCTGTGAGTCAAATCAGTAATGCAATATGATTTACAATATCTACAAAGAAAATATAATACCTAGGAATATACTTAATCAGGAAGGTGAAAGATTTCTACAAGGAAAACTACAAAACACCGATGAAAGAAATCATAAATGACACAAACAAATGAAAAAGCATCCCATGTTCATGGATTGGAAGAATCAGTGTTGTTAAAATGTCCATACTGCCCAAAGTTATTTACAGATTCAACACAATTCCCATCAAAATACCAACGTCATTTTTCACAGATCTAGAAAAAAATACTCCTAACCATAATATGGAACCAAAAAAGAGCCTGAATAGCCAAAGCAATTGTAAGCAAAAAGAACAAATCTGGAGGCACCACATTACCTGACTTCAAACTATACTAGAAGGCTATAGTAACCAAAACAGCATAGTACTGGTATACAGGTAGACACATAGACTAGTGGAACAGCATAGAGAACCCAGAAATAAAATCATATAGGTGTGACCAACTGATTTGCAACAAATCAGACAAAAACATATACTGGGGAAAAGATGCCCTATTCAATAAATGGTTTGGGGAAAATTGGATAGCCGTATGCAGAAGAATGAAACTGGATCCCTATTTCAACATATACAAAAGTTAACTCTAGATGGATTAAAGACATAAATTCTGCAAGAAATTGTATGAAAAACTCTTCTAGACATTGGCCTAGGCAAATAACTTACGAGTAAGACTCCAAAAACAGGTACAGCAATGACAAAAATAAATAAATGGAATTTGATTAAATTACAAAATTTCTGCACAGCAAGGGAAATAATTAACAGAGTAAATAAACAACCTACAGAGTGGGAGAAAATATTCACAAACTATACATCTTACAAAGGGCTAATATCCAGAATCTGCAAAGAACTCAAACAGATCAGTAAGAATAAAACAAACAAACAAACAAACAAACAAAAAAAACATTAAAATGTGGGTAAAAGACACGAAGAGAGGGTTTTTTGAAAGAAGACATACAAATTTCCAATAAACATATGTAAAACTGCTCAACATCATTAATCATCAGGAAAATGCAAATTAAAACCACGATGAGATACTACCCTACCCCTATCAGAATGGCCACTATTAAAAAATTAAAAATAAAAAGCCATAGATGTTGGTGTGGATACAGTGAAAAGGATCCCTTACACACTGTTGGTGGGAATGTAAATCAGTACAACCTCAAAGAACTAAAAGTAGACCCACCATCTGATCCAGGAATCCCACTGCTGGGTATCTACCCAAAGATAAAGAAGTCATTATATCAAAAAGACACCTGTACCCAAATGTTTATCAGAGCACAATTCATAAGTGTAAAGATAATGGAACCTACTTAAATGCCCTTCAGTTGAAGAGTGGATAAAGAAAATGTGGCATATAAATATATACCATTTAGTACCACTCAGCCACAAAAAGGAGTAAAGTAATGTCATTTGCAGCAACTTGTATGTAACTGGAGGCTGTTATCCTAAGTGAAGTATCTCAGGAATGGAAAAACAAACACACTTGGCCTCCCTAATAAGTGGGAGCTAAATGATGGGTAGACATAGTCACAAAGTGGTGTAAAGGACATTGGAAACTAAGACCGGGGAAGGGTGGTGAAGAATGAAAACTCACCTGGTGGGTACAGTGTACACTGCTCGGGTGATGGGCGCTAAAAGCCTTGGCTTCAGTGACTTCAGCATTATACAATTCATTACTGTAACAAGAACACTTGACCCCTTAGTATCTTAAAATAAAAATTATTAAAAAAGAAATTATTTAATTATCTTTGCCTACTGAAATATTAAAGTATGGACTTCTTTTTACTGGGAATAATTTATCACCAACCCTTTATAAATGAAGAAACTGAGGCTAAAAAGAAAACAGCAATTTCCATTGGCTGAATTTCCTTAAATCTTGTTAAACAATCCTGACTTATTCACAGAAAGGCTAAACACTCAGTGGTTTATGCCTTAAGTAGTGAAATCCTATAATATCAAGTTGATGAGCTTGGAATTGACAAGCATTTTTTCTTTTTATATTAACTATTTCCCCCACTTGAAAAATTATGATGCTGGTTCTTCTCGCTCTATGTGCACCTTACCTGAGGTTTTACCTTCCCCTAGTTCACATCAGGTCACATTTTCGCCAATTAATACATGGCTTTATGGTATCCTGGAAATAAATAAACCATTAATCATGCTATGTTTACGTATGCATTTGTTTAGCCCACTGAAGTATTAGGTAGTACACCACAGTAACGCATTTATAAGTGAAAAATTGAGAAAATCTAGTTCATTATCAGTCATTTAAATTTGGTCTCTGCACTAGCAATTTAATCACAGAGATTAAAAAATTAATGGATTGAAGTAGAAAGAAATATGTCATAGGCCAGCTGCCCTGAAACCCAATGTTTCCCTTACTTAATTTCTTCACCCCCTCATGTTCTTGCGAGTTGTTTGTTGATGAATACTTTTCAATATTGCTATTGTTAACATTTCAGGACTTCTCCTCCACCAGTGTAGGCGTGTGGTGTGTGCACACGTGTGGATGCCTGTATAAATATTTAATGCACATTTTGTAGTTGTTTATTAATCTTATAACTAGTATAGATTGATAATATCCTATCATTTAATGAATTGTCTTCCATGGACTTTAAAACACAAAGTACCTTTAATTTGCATTTAGCTAGACTGATATTAGCAAAAATCACTAAAAATATAGTAAAGATTTATTTAATTAAAAAAAAAAACAACAGAAGCAATCAAACACTTTTCCATGTGCTGAACTTTGCCATTTCTCTGAGGGTTATAATTGTAAATCTATCTAAATATCACACATCTCAATGATGTCTATTTCATTTAATTTTCTGAAATTCTGGAAGGATAATTTATAGATGCTGGAGATAGAGAACAAACTGGAAAGAAAGAAAAGGGAAATGATGTTTTTAGCATCCTTGGTCCTTGGGTGAGGGTTCACCCAAGGATATGCATTTATTTAAAAATAATGTCTGTATTATCTGTAAGTTTAACACAACAAATTAAATTAAAAATTTGCCATGGGAATAAGCCTTGTAATTATTTAAATACTCTGGTAAAAAAAAGTGTGGTCTGCATAATATTTATTTAAAATGGGAGATAAAAATATGTATTTTTGCCTATAGAATAACTCCTTTATCACATGACCCACCATTATGTGACCTTTGATAAACCAGGAGCCTAATGAAGTAGCTGCGAGCGAGCATGACGGCACACGGGACAAAACCCACAGGACACCCAGGGAGCGTGACCGTAGCTGCCTCTGACCCTGAAGTCAGCATTCAAGCATCTGCTGTTAATGTGTCACTCGTGTTGTCTGCAGCGTGGAATGCACAGTTAGGACGATTACTGCCCTGCCCCGAAACACGTCTGTCCTGCTCCACACGCACGGTGGCCTCGTCACGGTGAGTGCAGTTAAGCTGGAGGTTTCTGGTGCTCAGCGGTGGCCAGCCAGGGGTTGTGCCCAGGAAGGGGAATCCGCGCGCTTATTGCCAAGATCATGTGCACCTGTATGTTTTAGATACTTGGCTTCTTACAAATGTTTTGAACAAAATAAGCCTTTTTAAAATGCTCATGTTTGCCCAGCACGTTTTCAGTTTCTTCTGGAACATTCTGCAGGCCTCTGACAATTTTGCTGCTGAGGGCCACTTGCTTCGCTCCTTACCCTTCGGAGCCCAGGCCAGCAGCCCCCTCCCCAGTGCAGCGCCCTGTCAGCGGGGGCGTCCTCTGTGAGAGCCCCTGCACAGAAACCTGGCTTTCTTCAGTGGGAAACTGCGGTGACCCGCCAGGATTTGCCCTGTGGCTCCGGGGAGCCTGCTCTTGACGAACAAAGTTGGGGGCTTAGTCCTCTAAGTCGTCCCCTCCAGCTATTTCAGGTCAGTACTAACAGCATTAAGCAAATTACAACCCTAGGGACACCGGAAAGAGAAAGATGCGTCAATCTTCCCTGTGACTTAGGTCTTAAAAAGAAAAAGAAAAAAGAAATACTTGGTCGGAGGAGTCCAGCCTACACAAACCGTTTCTGCTCCCAGTCCCCAGGCCGGAGTTGAAATTGCAAATGAGCACAGCCCCGGGCATCAGAGCCACCAGTCTGCTAAGCACGGGCAGCCTCCCTGTGTTGAGAGTCACCGTACGGTGGCATTTTACAAATGATCGATGACAACTGCTTACTGTTCGTGACGTGCCCCACATGCTCCTTACCCCTTTTGGGGTGGTGTCTCTTTGCCCCTCCGCTGCAATCTGTGATGCCCTCATTCCCCGGGTGGTGGCACCTGCAAGGGTCAGCTCAGGCTTGCTGTGACGTGGAGCTGGTGACCTGTCCCAGCACCCGCCGGCCTCACGTCCCCACCACAGAGGGGGCACAGGACGGCCCAGACAAGCGCTCAGCTTCCCAGCCGGGTTCTCTGCTCTCCCGCAGCTAAGCAGGAGCCCCCAGACTCCACACTGGTCTTGCCCACAGGGAGCTTGCGCCTTCCACTCCAGTGAGCACTAAGTGCTACAGAGCATGACTCCTAAAACCATGCCCTGGTCAACCGTCCTCCCCGCTATCCCACCCGGATCCTGGGGTCTCCCAAAAGGCCGAGGTGCTGCTCTGCATGGACCTCGGGTGAGCTCTGCACACCACCGTCCCTCTCTGCACAGGGACAAGTGGGGCTGCAGTGCCACTGGCCTCGTGGTCTCTATTAGTGTCCTGGGGCTTCTGTTACAAGTGACCCCAGACTTGGGGGCTGCAAAGAACAGACACTCATTCTCTCGCCGTGCTGGAGGCCTGAAGCCCATGCCAAGCCCTGGGCGGGGCCACGCTCCCTCTGCAGGCTTAGGAGAGGGTCCTCCCTGTTTCTTCCGGCTCTTGGTGGTTCCTGGAAACTTCCGCCTGTGGATGCCTCACTCCATTTTCTGTCCTCATGTGGCCTCTCCCCTTGGTGTCTCCAGGTCCCCATGTTTTCACAAGACCTTGTTAGGAGGACACCAGTCATTGGATGCGGGGCCCAGCTAAGCTGGTCTGGCCTCGTTTGACTAATGCCATCTGCAATTACTCCGTTTCCTGGGAAGGCCACGTTCTGGGACATTTGCGGGCGGGGGACAGAACTCAACCCAGCACACTGCCTTGGAGTTGAGAACTAAATGTGCAATTCACTTTCAAACCAAGCTGTGGTGATAAGAAAACGGACGGCACTGTCACCAGGAGAACATGCGAGACAATGACATTTATGGAGCTTGAACACTGTATGGAGCTGTTAAATTTTTACCCGTGTTTTCTATTTTTCACTGCTTTTTTTTGTAAACTCATGTTTCCATAATTCAATTAAAACATTTTGATGTGCAAGTGTTTGCTATGTATACCGCATATTTTCTTCTTCTTTCTTAAGGAAACATTCCTTGAAGGAAACAGACCGGGAGAGAAGTGAGGAAGGGAGAGGTATCGGGGGAGCTTTCCCGGCTGATCAAGGCTTTGTCAAAGAGCCGTTTATTCTCCTTAGAACCGAGAAGACCCAAATAGAATTCCATCACTTTGGAAAAGCAAACCGAGCCTTCAGGAACACTTCTATTTCCCTACTCCTAAACGAGACAGAAAGCAGTCAGACGGGGCGAGCGGCGTCCCACGCACCCTTCGCTGTCCAGACCCCCCTGCCAACTGTGCCTGGCTCTGAGGTCCTTTCAGGGACCGACAGCGTCACAGTGTTTCATTTCAGGGATGCTAGTTCCTCTGTGTAATGAGCGTTGTTGCCCACCTACTACGCAAAAAACCGAGAGGGCTCGGGGCCTGGTCTGCGAAGTTACCTCCGAGCCCGTGTTAGAAAACTGCCCCGGCGCCTGCACACACAGTGGCCGGCGGCCGTGCTGGGAGCCAGGCAGCGGGGTCAGGCCCCTGGCCCCCAGGCCAGCCCTGCCACCAGACGCGGTCCGGGTTTTGTGAGGCCTAAAGTGCAGACCACTTGGGGGACCGCCCTCCCCCAAGAAAAGTAATACAAAGATGTCTCACTCTTGCACATTTTACAAAGCGTGAGAACAGAGGAGTCCGGGAGCCCCCTGGTTTCAGGAGGGTGTGTCTGGGCGCCTGACCTGAGTGCCGCCCCTGAGCTGTCTTTCAGTGGCCCTTTCGACGACATCAGCCGTGCCTCCTTCAATCCCCGTCTGCAGTTCTTTCTGCTCTGTCCCCCGCGAGAATGAGTGCTGAGATGAGCCACCTGCTGCACAGTTCCTGGAGCAGGTGAGCACTTTCCTGACCTGGGTGCAGCGCACTCCTGCCAGAGGACCAAGGAGCACACCCCCCTGTCCGCCCCACCTGCGCGCTGCCCGCTCTCTTCCTTTCTGCCTCCGCACCTTCCCTTCTCCTTCTCCCTTCCTGCTTTCCTTCCCGCTTTCCTTTCCGTCCTTCAACAGATCGAGTACCCAGGATTTGGCTGTGTGCTAATTGCTTTGAATTGCTGCCTTTTGGGCCATATTCACACTTTTATATCTCCCATGAAGTGAGCTCCATTCTATCTAGACTAAATTCCTAAACCCCAGTCACTTATTAGTTGGCTGCTAGACAGCGCATTCCAGAGGGATCTGGCTACAGAGTTAAGTAGAAATGAACTTGTCACTCAGACGATCACTGCTGATACGTCTTACACATCCCCTGCCCTAAAGCACGTGACTGCAGGAGCAGCAATAACCGACAAAGCCCCGGGCGGTGCTGCGGTGCCCTGGACCCTCCGTGTGCTGGTTAACTTCACGTGTCAACGTGACTGGGCCACGGGGTGCCCCGACATGTGGTTAGACGTTACTTCTGGGCGTGTCTGTGAGGGTGCTGCTGGTGAGATTAGCACTTGAGCAGGTGGGCTAAGCCCCGCAGACGCCTTCCCCAGCATGGGTAGGCGTTGTCCGATGCACTGAAGGACAGAACAGAACAAAAGGACGAGAATTCACTGCCTCTCTCTGACTGTCTGTGAGCTGGGAGATCCGTCTTCTCCCGCCTGGGGCTTGGACCCACACCAGAACCACGGGCCGTCCCGCTTCTCAGGCCTTCAGACCAGGACTGGTCCAGACCCGTCGGCTCTCCGAGGCTTTCAGTTGGCAGCCAGAGCTTGGGACACCTCATTCTCCATAAACATATGAGCCAATTCTTTATAACAAATATCTTTCTATTTGGTTCATTTTTTCTGCAGAACCCTCACGAATACAGTCAGAGTGTCAAAAAAAAGAAAAGATAGTCATCAACATTTATTACTGGGTACAAAGGACGCTTTTCATTTTTATTTAATTATATTTTAAATCATTTACAATTGTAAGGATAAAAGGGCACTAAAAATTGTTAGAAATTTTAAGAAGAATTTTGACCTAGTAAATATAAGTTTTTATTCCATGTTTTCCAGGCTTGAAGGTCTGTATATCTGAAATGAACAAAGTCCTCTGAATATACCATCTGCTCATAAATCTTCTTGTATAGTAAACCTGGAATGTCACTTCTTTGTGAAAACTGATTCCAGTTTCCAAATATTCCTCTGATAGTTTTTTGTTTATCATTACTTCAAGTTTTTCTTTTTGTACCTGCACGGTCAAAGCACAATAAAGAATTTTTTAAAAGTTTTAACAGTTTATCATTTTCTTAAAGAGAGAGGGCAGCTGTCTTATTTGTTCCATAATTGTAAATAGCTCTCATTTTTAGTTTTATTATCACTAATTAAAAGAATAAACTCAATGACATTTTTTTTCATTTTTACGTTCATCTATTTCCCTCTGATCACTTTGCCTGCACAGCTACATTTTGTCCACTTCAGACCCGTATCAAGCACACTTCGGTGCACAGACATCGTAACAGTTTCAAGAGTGCTGTCCTGTCCAATTAGCAAGACAAGGCAGTGCACATTCTTCTCCCAGTTGGTTGTGTAACGAAGTCCTTCCTAGTGGACCACTAAGCGGGAGAGAGTGTCTTATTTCTTTTCTGTCTATGGAAATATGTTGCTCACTTAAAGATCCTCGAGTTTGAGAAAATGCATCTGGAACATCTGAAGGCCATGCTCTGAGATTTCAGTTCCACTATTATCATCAGAATCCGTGTCTCGGTATAAACCTTTCTATTTGTCTAAAAATTGTGAAATATCTTCTACTTTCACTTCTTTTCACTTTACCATTATGTGCAGAATCTGAAAAATTCTACATTTTTAAACACATTCAATAAAACTAGAAATGAACTACAAAGAACCACAAGGCATTTTCACATCTTCTGGAAAGGTGGTTCAACATTTTGGGCAACACAAAAAGAAAACCAAACGATAGGCCGGGCGCGGTGGCTCACGCCTGTAATCCCAGCACTCTGGGAGGCCGAGGCGGGCGGATCGTTTGAGCTCAGGAGTTTGAGACCAGCCTGAGCAAGAGCGAGACCCTGTCTCTCCTAAAAATAGAAAGAAATTATCTGGCCAACTAAAAATATATAGAAAAAATTAGCTGGGCATGGTGGCGCATGCCTGTAGTCCCAGCTACTCGGGAGGCTGAGGCAGGAGGATCGCTTAAGCCCAGGAGTTTGAGGTTGCTGTGAGCTAGGCTGATGCCACGGCACTCTAGCCTGGGCAACAGAGTGAGACTCTGTCTCAAAAAAAAAAAAAAAAAAGAAAAGAAAACCAAAGGATAATGAACTAATAACCATAAGTTTCATTATTTTTTATCTTTTTATGTGATTTCATCATTCTTTTATTCCTTTTTGGGTAATTTTTTGTGAAGGCATATTTGAAAATTATTAATGAATAATGATGAAATATTTCTTAGAATGCTAAAATTGTGAAATACTTCAAGATATAGGGAAAAAAGTCATTAAGATCATAACTTTTATCTTAGACTGCATAAAAGGGTCCAAAGGACCCAATGGTAATTGCAAGGAAAAAATAATTTTATTCCATTAAAAATAATAGTATGAGAATAAATACTATTTATTTATTTAATTAAAAAATTAGAGGTCAAGTGTTTTTTGTTATGGGCATGATGCTGAAGTGGGGGCTTTCAATGTACTGGTGCCCAGAGCAGTGCATATTGTACACAATGGGTAGATTTCCATCCCTCATCTCCCTCTGAGCCCCCACTTCTCAGTTTCCAGGGTCCATCACTGCTCTCTGTGGCCATGTATATCCCTCCTTTAGCTCCCACTTGTAAGTGAGAACATGTGGTGTCCATTGTTCCATTCCCAAGATGCTTCACTTGGGATAACAGTCTCCAGTTCCATCCAAGTTCCCGCAAAAGATGTGATTTCATTCCCTTTTATGGCTGAGTATAGTCCATGGTGTATATATACCACATTTTCTTTACTTACCAGTTGATGGACACTTCAGTTGGTTCCCTACCTTTGCAACTGTGAATTGTGCTGTGATAAACTTTCAGGTGCAGCTGTCTGTTTGATAAAATGACTTCTCTTCCTTTGGGTAGAAGATACCCAGCAGGGGGGGTGCTGGATCGAATGGCAGGTCAACTTTGAGTTCTTTGAGGAACCCCCATCCTGCTTTTCATAGGGGTCGTACTAGTTTATATTCCCTCCAACAGTGTATAAGAGTTCCCTTTTCACAGCATCTGTGCCAGCATCTATTGTTTTCTGACTTTTTAATAATGTCAATTCTGACCCTGGGGAAAGGATGCCCTGTTGAACAAACGGTGCTGGAAACTCGTATAGCCACTTGCAGAAGAATGCAACTGGGTCCCTATCTCTCACCACACGCAAAAATTAACTCAAGATGGATTAAAGACCTGAAACCATAAAAATCCTAGAGGAAAAACTCTTCTAGACATTTGCCTAGGCAAAGAATTTATGAGTGAAACCCCCAAGGGAAATACAGAAACAACAAAAATAAATAAATGGGACTTAACAAAACAAATAATATTTTTAAATAAGTAAATTTTCCCTTTCTTCTTAGAAAAACCTCTACTAAGTAATAAAAGTGGGAAACATTAATCCACACAAACTGCTCTAGACAGCCTCAGAGCTGAAAATGTGTCTACTGGCCTCTGACAGCGCCCTGCGGGTTAGAAGTCTCCCTTCCTGGCCAGTTGCTTTCATTAAGAGGAGTGGTAATGGTTCCCATGTGAATTTTAACATGTGAAAATGTGATAATTACTTGAAACAACAAGACTGCCAACCATGCCGGCAGAGGATGACAAATGCGCACTGTACCATTAAATCAGACCCAATAATCCCAAGGGGACGCACCCCAGTGACACTGACCGTTGCTGAGTGAGAGGTGCGGTCCTGAGCCCTGGAGTCGTGCCCGTGTCCAGGAGGCTTTCCTGACACTCTTCCCCCGCTCTCCTGCGCTCTCAGCCCTTCCCCCCGGCCCCGACGGGCAGGACGGCCGTCCCCACGCAGGGAGCTGCAGATGCCGACCAGAAATAGCCAACTCCCTAGGACATAATTGTTTCCACTTTGTACGTAATTTAAACAAAACTGGATTTTTGTCTTAAATCTCATAGACTATTTAGTTTGCTTATTACGGAATCCAATGTGAGAAATTTGATAAAAAGTATACTCTAACACAAAAAAATATCCTTTATGCTATTTCTAAATAAGTGAAGCAAGGGAAACAAAAGACGTTTTGCTGATGAAAACTCCTTGCTTCTGTGTCCATGGAACCCCAGCAGGGACTTGTACGTGCAGCTGAGCTTGGCAGGCAGGGTGTTCGGGACGCGGAGCCAGACAGCGCAGCACCTGCCCTGCACCCGGCGGGTCCCCGGGCTGAGGGGAGGAAAAAGCAAACAGGAAGTTCTCCTCCAGCTGTGGCAGAAGACATATAGTCCTCAGGTCTGGTACCTACACGCCAGACTGCAGGTGCACGCGCGTGCTCTAATATGACAACAGTCTCACAGCTTTTTCATACATAAGTGGTTTGGGGCACGAAAATCAAGAGTTTGACCTAAATACGCCAAAGAGTTATTCTGAACTGTTCTCCTGCTCGCAGTCAAGCAGCTCTGGGTTCCCCTGGCCTCGGGGAGGTGACACTTCTGTCACAGCTGCTCCAAGAGACACTTCATTTTGCCTGAATTGCTTTTATGAAGCAAAGAGGGAAGAAAACAAACGAACAAAAAATACTAATCTGATTCTTTTAAAAATGAGTTTAAATGAGCCTCTTTCAAAGATTCATGTTTATCCACAAAGTATCAGGCATTAAGACCAGTTTGCCAAATGTATCGTCTTTGGAAATTAGCATTCCTGAAACAGACAACTTTAGTATCAGGAATCAGATTTCCCTGCAATGTGATGCTACGGAGTGGTGAGTGTTCTCATTCTTCGGGGCGAGACGCAAAGACAAGCGAACCCCAAAGACAAGCGAGCCCCAAAGACAAACGAGCCCCAATCCGGGAGCATCCGTGGCTGGGTTTCAAACACACTGGCAGTAATTGTCCTTGAAACCACACCTCCTGTGCCTTAGAGTTGACCCCAACATCCCTGGATAACATTTACACTAGAATAAATATTGGCTTTATGTAAAATAAAATTGTGCGTACATTTTGGGCAATTAAAAAAGAAAATATGCCGGGCGCGGTGGCTCACGCCTGTAATCCTAGCACTCTGGGAGGCCGAGGCGGGTGGATTGCTCAAGGTCAGGAGTTCGAGACCAGCCTGAGCGAGACCCCGTCTCTACTAAAAATAGAAAGACATTATATGGACAACTAAAAATCTATATAGAAAAAATTAGCCGGGCATAGTGGCACATGCCTGTAGTCCCAGCTACTCGGGAGGCTGAGGCAGTAGGATCGCTTAAGCCGAGGAGTTTGAGGTTGCTGTGAGCTAAGCTGACGCCACGGCACTCACTCTAGCCTGGGCAACAAAGTGAGACTCTGTCTCAACAAAAAAAAAAAAAAAAAGAAAATATGTAAGGCTAATTGAAACAACAAGGAGAATTTTTTTTTCCCTTTGGAGTGTAGAACATAACAGCCAGTCCCTTCAAAGTCCAGGAGAAATGCCACACCTGGTGGGGACGTCACTGCAAAGTGGAGAGTTACCACATTGGGAAAAACGTCCCGTGTCAATCCACGGACCCTGCTCGTAGCATGTACACATGCACACGCCTCACCGTAAACAGAAAACTACCCACAAAAATGACCAGCTTGGTGAAATGAGTGATGATTTAATTTCAAAATGAGAAATAATACATACATTTGGTTTTTATGTAACTTATCTCTTCTGATAAGCATAAAGCAATTCATACTGCACTTTCATTAAAATGAAATTGTAGTTGATGCCAACTACCATTAATAACTTTGTTATCATCAACATTGAATTAATAATGGGGACGTTGAACTTCTGTTAAAACAAGGGAATAGCCATGTTCTCTCAGTGTTTGCTGTTTACTGTTTGTTATGAGCTAGACATTGACAAAAAATGAATAAAGCAGACCTGTGTAAATAAGTAATTTATTGTATGTAAAATAAAAATAATAAATATCAAGTTACCATGCTATCTTTCATATTTTTAAAATTTGAAGTTTACAAGTTTACATTTAATTTTAACAAATTAATATATGACAAGTTTGAGATTCAAAATGGCCCTATGTTTACTTTATTAGGAAAAAAACCTTACTTTACATCTCTCCTGTCTCTCTCTTCCCTGTTCTCTCTATACACTGATAACTATATTTCTATCTCTTTCTTAATCTATACTTATAACCTTATAACATATCTTCATGTCCATCCCTTTGAGTATTTTTAACATTCTGAGCATGTGAAAAATTTTCTGTAGCTGCTCAGAACTATTCTGTTACCAGAAGCACCTGTCTTTTTGCTTATGGCAGTCATAAAGATCAAAATATATTTATCGTGTGCCTTTTCCAAGGTTTCAGAAAAGTTGAACGAGGTTCCTAATGGAAATCACTGTTTGCTCAGAGAAAGCAAATATCTGTGAGGCTTCTCTGTGCCTGGCCCAGGCGTCGCGTGGACATCCGTAGATAAAACACGTCCTGGGACTGTTGGCTGAGCACCTCAAGCGTGATGCTATGCAAATAAGTTATCGGTTTCCTAACAGGGCTGAAACAAGCCGGGCATTCCGAGCTGCCGCCTGCTTCCCCAGGACGTGCCCCGGGAGCCTTTTCCCTCTGAAGCCCAGCGAGGTTGCTAGACAACGCGCTGTCGCTCTGCAGTGGTTGCCGGCTTTTGGGCATCACGGCTGAACGTTTAGCAATCACGGGCACACTCAAAAAGCTCCATCATTAAGTCAACAAAGCCTCCCCTGAGACGGTGGCCTCATCTCATCCACACAGGTGTGCCTGGGCAGGTCACTTTAGTCCCCCTCCTTGGAGGGCTTAAGAAGCTGGTTTTCAAATTGATCAGTTCCAAGACAGACGGAAGGACTATTTCCAGGTGCATGTTCACAGGTGGGTCGTTGCCAGAATCTATCAGTAAAGTGCTTCCCTTGATGAGAAGTCCGGTCTCATCACAGCATGACTGTGTCTTCTCAGATGTTACTGAGTTTGCCCAGAGAAGAGACTCTGCCTCGAGATGGCAGCATCAGGTCCTGCTGAGTTTGCGCCTGCCCTGTGGGGTCAGACTTGCTGGCCCCACAGCTGTGTGAGCCAGTTCCTAGAAATAAACATCATTTGATAAAATCATATATCTGTATGTATTTATGAGTACATAGTGTATGGATGTGTAACTGTGCACATGATTACATGTATATGTGTGTGCGCACATGATTATGGGTATCTGTGCACATGATTACATGTATGTGTGCATCTGTGCATATGATTACATGTATGTGTGTATATCTGTGCACATGATTACATGTATATGTGTGCACATGGTTACATGTATATATGTGCATATGATTACATGTATGTGTACCTGTGCATATTGTTACATGTATATGTGTGTACACGGTTACATGTGTGTGCACATGATTACATGTATGTGTGCACACATGATTACATGTGTGTGTGCACATGATTACACATATATGTGTGTGTGTGTCTGCTATTGGCTCTGTTTCTCTGGACAACTTTGACACCGATTGATCGTGATCCAAAGCCAAGACCCCCCCACAGGTAAGAGAGAAAAAACCTGTTAACTGAAAAAAGAAAATGAGGTTCATAATTTGGAAAGGGAAACTTTGTTCATCATGAAGGGTTACAGCCTGCAAGTGGTTGCTGCAGCCGGCTGGAACTCGGGGCCCCAGCTACAAGCCAGGAACTTGTGCTGCGGGGACGGACAATGGGAACAGGAGTTTATACTGGGTGGGATGGCCAAGTTTACATATTTAACAAGCTATAGGAGGAGTCATGAAAATTCAGGGCACCTTTCCCCAAGATCAGGTTTACTGTTCGGGGCTGTGATTTCCCCACTGTTTTCTCTACAGCACCTTGAATTGTGTCATTCCTGGTCATATTTTCGGGATTCCTACTCATGAGTAAGGTCTCCAGGAGGGTTTAGAGGTGCAGGTGCCTTTTACACTGTGCACCAGCAGTCACGGCATGGAATGGGACGGGCACAGGCGGCATTCCACCTGCCCAGGGATGGTCCCAGAAATATAATACGTCACAGCCAGGAGAGCCCAGGCACTGCTAAGGCAGGTGCCAGCCGTCAACGCTCTGGAGTGCTGAGGACAGCCGGCCGCAGCCCTGCACAGCCCTGGCTCTCGGCGCCGAACCTGAGTGAAGTTCCAGGGCTTTCCCACAGCCGGCCTGGGAAACAGCCCACCTCTTCCACACAAAGGCCATGGGGGCCGCGAGGGAGCTCTTGGATCACATAGCCTGGGAAAGCTGCGTCAAGCCGAGTTTAACTGCCATGGTGCCGCAGGACTCCTCAGTGCCATTGCTCTGCTGTGCAGCCCTCCGATTCCCCAGCAGGAGAAGGGCTGCAGGAGGTGTCCCAGACGCCTCTGGCCCTGCACCCCTGGTGCATGGCTCACCCCCTAGGACCAGGGTTCCGGGAACCTATCCTGGGAGACGTGGCTTCCCTGCGTCCTGCACACTTTGTGGCCATGGAGTGTTCCTGAGGGCAAAGGTGAAGTCACCTACACAGAGGATGGAGGACAGCAGGGAGAGGAGGTTCCAGGGTGTGCCGCAGGGGCCCTGCGCACGCACAGCGGGGTCCTAACCAAACAGGGCACAGGGCACCATCTGGCCCTTGGGCAGCCCATTTGCTCTTGTTGGTGTTTTATAACCTTCTATCCCATTGCCCGTGAATGTGTGTGCGTGTGCGTATGAGTGTGCATGCGTGAATGTGTGTGCGTGTGCGTATGAGTATGCATGCGTGAATGTGTGTGTGTGCGTGTGCGTATGAGTGTGCATGTGTGAATGTGTGTGCATGAGTGTGCGTGTGCGTGAGTGTGCGTGTATGAGTGCGTGTGCAGACACTGGAAGCCGATGCTTAATGAAACACAAGAATGACCCTCGAACCTCAAAGGTGTAGTGAAGAGAAGGTGGAAATGACAAGGAAATGGCAAAGTTGTCATTTCTCCTCCCCATGCCCCTACACCATCTCTAAGTACAAAAAGCTGGCGGATGTTTTACACGTGATCGTTCAGCCTAGAGCTCAGCTCATCGGCCGGACCAATTCTTCCTAGCAGACTCCTTCACCCCAGTTCAGATTCTTGTGACCCTGACGCTGTCAAAAGAGTTGACCAAATCTATATTTTGTACTTACTTTTTTGCATATAGCTGCATTTTCTAAATTTAGAGCTGCCTTCTGAGATTTAAAGACAGCTTTGACATTTTTATCTTAATTGTCTCATTTCTACTAAGTTGTTTCAAATATTACAATAAAACACTGGATACAATAGCTGTTGGATCCGGTTAAATTGACAGTAACATAAATGAGTTTGTCCTTTCGGGGAAAGTCTAATTATTGAGGATTAAATACTCTGCCACTTTCTAAAAATACTAAGCTGGAATTCATAGAAAAATTCCCAGAATATTGTGACAATAGCTGACAGCGAAATAGAGTCCTTCCCTGTTTTCCTCAAGGTGTGTTCTCTTTATAATGTAGATTCCTGGTTAATCAGGGTGGAAAAATAATAGACTTAACTCAGCAGATCTAATGCAAACAGAATATTCTATGGAGTTAAAAATCAATAGATGTTAGCCAGCCTTATGCTAATGAACTGTTCAGATTCCTTTATCAATCTCTTGGGGCCTGGAGAAAATTGTAACCGCAAACCTCCACCTGAAGGCAGGGCCAGCTCTTTCCGGACTCAAGCGGGGCGGCAGGCGGGGGTGGGGGGTGGCTGAGTGCGCAGCCCCGCCGCCGTATTGATTGGAGGACGCGTCCGCTCGCGTCTGTTCCCAAAGAACCCTGACTCCGAGTCGCAGGATTCTCATAATTGGATTCAGCATGTTTTGTATTAACTAATTAGGGGTTTTCCTTTTTTGTGCTTGCTTCTTTTTGTCCACTCAGCTATTTTAATCCTCTTTATTCTGTGAAGCTAGAATGTAAGATTCATTATTTTCTTTTTAAATATTTGACGATGTACTTTCAGCCAGATCAGGGTGACTAGGGAGACAGTAAAGAAATACTAACCCAATCCTCCTTACCTTCCCTCATGCTCCTCCTGCAGGCTCACGTGAGGCTCCCTGCCCGTCCTCGCCTGCCCCTGACATACACAGGCACATACACACAGGCACACACACTCACACGTACTCACACGCACACTCACACGTACTCACACGCACACTCACACATGCGCTCACACACACTCACTTGCCTACTCACATACTCTCATGCACATGCACACATTCACAAGCACACACACACACTCACATACTCTCATGCATACGCACACTCACACACACACTCTCATACACACACACACACACACAGTCACACACACTCACATACTCTCATACTCTCATGCAACACGCACACTCACACACATTCACACCAACACACTCACACACAGCTCCTGCTGACCCTGGGGCACACATTTATGTATTTAAAGGCTCCGATCTGATCTTTAACAGATAATCTCATATTCCATTAATATTATACCCTGGTTTGCAAAAGTGACGGTCGTAGGTGCCACTTGCTACACCTGACTCAAATTAAACACAATTACCGAATGGCTTTATTTGCCTTAGCATTCCAGAGGCATTTCATCTGAGTGAAGCACATTTTCTGGAACTAAGAAATCCTGACGCCAATTCTGCACTTTGGAGCTTCTTTTGAAATCTGAGGACGGCTGAGCTTGGGCCATCCTTGGTGGGGGTGGGGAGAGAAGGACCACAGACCGGCTGCCCGAGCCTGGGCTAGCGTGGAGCCGCGCCGCACTGAAGAAACAACGGTGCTATCGTGGGCAGCCGCCAGGGACAGGAAATTCAGCGCCGTGAAGGCCCCTGGACAGTCGGAGGCAGACGGGGTAGGTGTCGGCAAGTGGAGGGTGGCACAGATCAGCCAGCAGCTCCCATCTCTTGACTTTTACTTAGTATCTAGAAAGATGAATGTTGCGCAACACTGGAATTATAAAGTTGTGACTCCATGTAGATTATATTCCTAGTATCTTCTTATAATCATGGGGCCACGTGTTCATTCTCCGTGGATCTGGTGGGACATTTCAGTAGAATAAACATTTAGGACCCAGGTCAGCAGGTGGCAGAGATGCGGCTCTGTAGGGGTCTGTGGGGGTCCATACGCCGTTTTCCTCGCGGACCAGGAAACTCCTGCTCCACTCATGGGTGCTGAGTACCTTGAAAGGACGGCTGTGCTTTTATTTTAAAAGCTCAAATCAATGCACATTTTATAATCAGAAATCTGTAATCTCTACACCTGTATGGACAACAGAGAATGTGGGTTCTCTGGCCTTTCTGTGGCACTTGGAGACCAGAAACAGCTTAGGGTAAGGTCAGGGGGAGGGTTAAGTTCATGGTGACGGTTATGGCTACGTTAGGGTTAGGGCAAGGTTAATCATAGGGTAGGGTGGGGTTAAAGTTAATGTTAGGGTCAGGAGGATCCTGTCCTATGTAGTCTGAGATGGTGTCCAGAAGTGAAGTGAGCACAGGGGCTAAACCGTTGCCTCTTACTGAGCTGAGAATACTGGGACCATAGAAGTCACTTAGCTGTTTACCCGAGGAATTACTTGTTCCCAGAAGGCAAGACTGCTACCCAGCTGAAATAGCTTGTCACCAAGACTAACCACTCGCCCTTCAAAACTCTCCCCTGGCCGCACCCCCCAGCCCAAAGCTACCACACCTTCCACGGTGCACACTCTCAACCAGGGCTCTGACGCCCGAACCTCTCCCCGATGTCCCTGCCCACGGTCTGCCCAGGCGGGGTGCCCCTCCCTGTACAGGCCTAGTGGCTTTGCTTGACTGACAGATTCTCTGGGGGCCTGAAAGGAGGTTGACTATAGACACATCCCCTAACACCGAGAGGCAGATGGAAACTGAGGCAGAGGGAAGAAAGTTGCTCACAGAGGCTGTTACCTTCGTTTTGGTGACTGGGTTCCTGGTCCCTTGAGCGAGTTTCAGTCTCCAGTCTTGTGTCTGGGCCTCCAGCTCAGGTCTCAGCCGTGGTCCCCAGACGTGAGTCTGTCTCTGAAGCCCAGCTCGACCAGCGCAGGACTGTGCCCCTCCTGGTAGCAGCCAGTGTCTGAGGACTCTACAGCTGCCTGCCTGTGCCCCGCCGCGAGCGCTGATTCCTGGGACTCTCCCCCTTTGCCTGGTCCTCGACGCGGGGTGTGGAGGTGAAGGCCACTCCTTCCCAGTGTGACCCAGCCTGACTCAGAAAAAGCTGTGGTTTTTACCTTGTTACCTTTAATGCCCAATGATTAAAAGCTTGAAAATATTTACTTTCTAGATTTCTGAATCAAATTATAACACATCATCAATCACAATAAAGTTGATATTTTCTAATATTCTTAACTGTTTCATGACAGTTTCTATACTTGGCTATTTGTATAGCGATTACTTTTCGGTTGTTGCTAATCAAATTGCCATAAACTTAGCAGCTTTAAATAACGTGTTCACTATCACTCAGTGTCCGGGGCCTGGAGGCAGGACCTGGCCCGATGGGGTCTCCTGCCCAGGTCTCAGTGGCTGCTGTCGGGGGCCTGTTCGGGGATGGTCGGGGAGCCAGCTGGGGTGGGGGTTCCCATCAGAGGCTCGACAGGGGAAGATGTGCTTCGAGCTCTCTCAGCTGTGGGGAAACTCATTTTCTTGCGGCTGCAGGATGGCATCACTCTGTGTTCTTAGGTTCTGCATTTGTCTGTCTGGCCTGCCTTCTGCACAGGGCCAGCGATACTCACTCGATTTTTTATTTTCTATGTTCTTGATAATCTGGCATTTGGGGGCCCTACAGACCTGGGGAGACGGTGCCCTTTCCGGGACTAGCCAGTTCCTAAAGACAGTAGTAACTCCCCTGCACATGACAGCCAGGGTTCCCCCGCCCTGAATAACTCAGGGCCAGGCACTGGACAGCTTGGGACAGCCCCTAGGCCCCAAGGCCCCCCAGAATCCTTCAAACTAGCCAAATCCAAGCTGCTTTCTCTCCCCCGACCTGCCTTTCCCACGAAACCCCACCCAGTGAAGGCCCTGGCCTCAGCAACCCTGTTCCGGCCTCTGCCCCCTGACCAAGCCTGGGGCTTCTTTCTCTAGAGAAATGTATGGAATAAAAACTTTCTCTATGTCACGTAACGTAATAGCGTTGGTCTCTCCATGTCATCACTCGGTCATCCCCCTATAAACTAAGTCCTGGGTAATTTTAGAACAAGGATTCCTGGCATCTGCACTCCTCAAAGCCAACACAGAGAGACAACAACTCCAGTGTGAGTCCACCGGCAAGGTGGGGCTGGAGCCTGACATGTTGCAATGTCGTCCAAGGCCAGGAGGGACAGCCACCGCCACTGCTGTGCGCTGTCACTCAGAAGCACGGCGCGAGTCCTGCCCACACTCAAGGAGAAGGGGTCCAGCCGGAGGCAGGGAACGGGGCCGCCTTAAAGTTTATTCACCCTGTTAAGTGTTTTATTTAGCAAGATCGTGTGCACTGAGTTAAAAAATAAAATATCCCTGATGAATGCATTTTACTAACTGGTGTATTAACTTCTTAATGCTCATGGCTTAGCAGATACAAGCGCTCAGGTACCGTGCATTCCCGAATTGTCGGAAGTAGACTTAGCTGCGTGAGTGCACATGGCGCACGGCGGCGATGCGTCTAACGAGGTGACATCCTGGCTCGGTAGGTGTTCACTTTGATTTAGGAGATTACGGGTCTGATTCAGCAGAAAATTCATGTTGTGTCAACAGGTAACGAGCACATCTGATTTCACTCTTGATATATGTGGCTCAACTGGTGATCTATTTCTTTTTAGTTGGTGTTTATTTTTCCTATGAATGATTTATCTGTTTTAGGATGAACTGTGTCAACTACTGCACATGGTATATTAATTTCAGTGTGTTGTGCAAACATTTCCTTGGTAATATACCTTATTCCATCTTTATTTGCTCTCACTAGCAACATCATATCCTTTCTTTATTTGAATTAAATAGCTTTTTTGAAGTAGGTGCTTCTTCTCCTTGGGGACGGGGACGCAGCGCCCACGGAAAGGGAGGTGAGTTCACTGCAAAAACATTTTGTGTCAGCTCTTGCAGGAGGGTGCTTGGCACATTGAGCATTTGGACCCAGACATTGCAGAATATGGTGTCATTTAATTACATAAAGTTGGATTACATCTTTTTTCTGCACTTATAGTCAAAGATTGCATTACTAAGATTTAAACTATTTAAAAATAACCTCATTAGCTGGATGGGGTGGCACAGGCTTGTAATCCCAGCTACTCAGGAGCCTGAGCAGGGAGGATTAATTGAGGCCAGGAGTTCAAGTACAGCCTGGGCAACATTGCAAGACCCTGTCTCTAAAAAAATAATAAATAATAATGATAAAATAGCTTCATAACATAACATGTGGCTTAACGAGGTCACAAGAGGTAGATGCGACTATCCCATTGTGCAGAGGTAGGTGGGCACAGGGGCAGCACTGTGGAAAGACAGTGTGGCTGGGGACTCACTGGTGTACCAGGTCTCTTTCCCTAGGGGGGCTCTCAAGCCCTTTTCCCACTGCCATTGCACGTTTTCCTAGTCTGTCCCCCAAACTCCAAAGTCACACTGGTGGCTGATCCGGAGCCATCAGTGTACATGAGGCAAGCACCTGATCTGGAACCATCAGTGTACATCAGACAAGCATGTGGTCTGGAGACATCACTGTACAGTGAGTAGTGCCTGGCCTAGAGCCATCACTGTACCCCTGGTATTACCTGGCCTGGAACCATCACTGTACCCAAGGCAGTGCCTGATTTGAAACCATCACTGTACACTAGGCAGTGCCTGATGTGGAACCATCAGTGTACATGAGGCAAGCACTTGGCCTGGAACCATCACTGTACAGTGGGTTGATGAAGCCATCACTGTACACCAGGCAAGCACCTGGTCTGGAACCATCACTGTGGACAGGTAGTGCCTGACCTGGAACGGTCAATATGCACAGGCTAGCACCTGATCTGGTTGCATTTATGAAATATTAAAGGAGTTTTAAACGGTTAAAATTAGCATTGGCTGTAAATCCTCACCACTGAGAGGATGCCATGCATAACGTAACACCAGAATAGCACCAGAACCAGGACTTCACACAAGGCAGGATCTAATTCAAAACCGTCCTTCTACACTAGGTCAGTGCCTGTCTGGAACCATAACTCTATCCCAGGTTACTGCCTTATCAAGAACCATTGCTATTCTGTGTGTGTGTGTGTGTGTGTGTGTGTATAACTTTGTGGTGTGGTATGCACACAGTAACACACTCTGCTCTAGGTTAAATGTACATTTAATCAGTTTTCATGAATGTGTTTCAAGACACACAACACGTCCGTCGTCCCAGAGAGCTCCCTCATGCCAGTCCCTAGTCAACCCTGTTCATCTTGGGGCAATGTTGTACCTGACTTCTACCACCGCACATTAATTTTGCTTGTCTAGAGAATTTCATGTAAATGGAATCATGCAATATTCCCCTTTTTGTGTTGTTTCTTTCACTGAGCATAACGTTTGTGACACTCACCTGTGTTTTATGTGTAGCGACACTGTGTTCCTTTTGGTTCTGAGCGGTGCCCACGGCAGCAATGCCCACAGCTATGTATCTGTTCTGGGTGGATGCTCTATCCCGAATTTAACTGTTATGGATAAAGCCGCCAAGAACATTCTTGTACAAGACTTTCTGTAGATATAATTTCATTTCTCTTGGATAAATACTTAGAAATGGAGTTGCTGGTTCTTGGCTAGATTTATGTTTAAATTTTGTTTAAAAAACTTCCCAAATATGTTCAAAAGTTGTTTCAACATCTTACACTCCCATCACCAAAAATAAGTGCTCTAGTTGCTCCACATCCGCTTCAGCATTTGGTGCTGTCAAACTTACACAAATTTAGTCTTTCTGGTGGACATGCAGTCTTCTTTCTCGAGGGTTTCGACTTCCATTTCCCTGAGTACTCAGGAAGTCCATTGTTTTTCGTTTGTTATTTTTATGTTTTCTTTTGTGATATCCCCATGTGTATTTGTATTGGATTGTCTTTTTTTTTTTTTCATTTGGGCTGCAGGAGCTCTTTGTACAAGTATATTTGAAGTATATTATTACTAATACTTCCAACAGTTTGCGACTTTATATTCATGAATGTGTTTTTTGATGAACAGAGATTTTTAATTATGGTAAATTTATCATTATTTTATTTTGTGATTCAAACTTTTTCTGACTTCTCTAGGAAATCTTTTCCTGCCCCCAAATTGAGAGGAAATTATTCTGCTTTCTCCTAGAATATTTAATGTTTTCACATTTAATATTTATGTCTATGATCTGTTAGTTGATTTTTGTGTGTGCAGGGAGATCAGAGTTCCTTTTCTTGGCATTTGTGTATTTGGTTGTCCCAGCACCATGTGTTGAAGAAATTTTCCTTTCCATTGAGTTTCTTTGGCATCCTTGTTGAAAATCACTTGATTCTGTAAGTGTGGGTCTATTTCTGGATTTATTATATTGCACTATCCATGTATTTTTAAATCACTTTTTTAATTCCACCCTGTCTTAATTCCTGTGCATTGTACTGTCTTCAATTCCTATCTATACTGCTCTTTAATTTTGTTGTTCCTTTTGAAGGTTGTGTATGTGTATGTTTACTATTTCTTTCCAAATGAATTTCAAATAATTTTGTCAATTTAAAAAAAAATCTGTTAAAAAGTTTATTAGAATTTTACTGATAGAAATCAATTTTATATCAATGAGAGAACTGACATTTAACAATATTGAATTTTCCAACAAATGAACATGGTCTATATCTCTCCTTACTTTAAATTTTATTTAACTGTTCTCATCAGTGTTTTACAGTTTCCAGTACAGAGTTCTCTTTTTTTTTTGTCTTTTGTTATTACTACAGAGTTGATGTTTTTGGTGGTAGTGTGAATGGTGATGATTTTGCAATTTCATTTTCTAATTGTTACTTTCAAGTACACAGGAATATAATTTCGTAATACTGAATTCTGCAACATTGCCAAATTCCCCTATTAGTTCTAATAATCTTCTTAGAGATTCCTTAGGCTTTTCCACCTACACAATTATGAGATCTGTGAATAAACCCAGTTTTACCTCTTTCCAATCTGAATGTCTTTTATTGACTTACTGTTACTGGCTCAAGCCTTTGCATTAATGTTGAATTATAGTGATGTGAGTAGACCTCGAAGTGCTCTTCCCAAACTTAGGGGGAAATACTGAATATCTCACCATTTAGTACAACATTAGCTATAGACTTTTCAGTAGATTCCTTTTGTCAATTGAAGACATCTTTATTCCTCATGTGTACAGAGTTTTATCATAAATGCTCTTATAATTGGCAAATTTTTCTACATTTATTAATATGATTATATGACTTGTTATAATATATTAATTTGGTAGATCTAGTAATCTATCAAATCTATTAATTTGGTAGATTATATTGATTAATTTTGAACATTTATTTTGAAGATAAATCCGGCTTGATCATGACATATTGCTGTTTAAATGTATTGCTAAATGCAGTTTCCAGTATTTTTAGAGAATTGTTGTGTCTACGTTCATTAGAGGCATTGAAGTTTAATGTTTTGGTTTTGTTTTCAGGGCTATGCTCAGAGGCTTTCACAGGCAGTACACACAGAGACGCTCCAAGAGGGTCTTATGGGAGAAAATACTTCCGTTAGGGCTTGAACGTCTATGTCTCCTCCAGAGTTCAGGCGCTGAGACTCGATCACCAGTGTGGTATACTAGGAGGCAGGGCCTTGGAAGGTGCGTATGTCGTGAGGGTGGAGCCCTGGTGAATGGGATTAAGGCCCTCATCAAAGAGGCTTCACGCAGCACTTGGGCCTCTTTCCCCTCTGTCCCTTCTGCCACACGCGGACGGTGCACGCCTCCCTTCCTGAGGATGCAGCAACAGGCACCTCTTGGAAGCAAGAGGCCAGGACCTCACCAGCGGCACCGGCACTGTAATCTCTAGCACTTCCAGCCTCCAGAACTATGAGAAATAAATTTCCATTGTTTACAAATTACCCAGCCTCGGGTATTTCATGGTAGCAGCACAAAGGGACCAAGATAACTTCCTAGTATTTGACAATTCAGCTTGACAACACAGGTTTCATTTTGCTAATGCTCTGTGGGTCTGGAATGCCTTCAAACACTTATTAGACAACATTTATCCAACCTACATTTCAAAAGTCAGCTCTGCTTTTCACTCTTGATATTCTAAAAATGGAAATTGCTCTGAGCCATTGTGTTTTGTAAGTTTTAGAAACTTTTTTCCCTTATTTCTAATAGAATATCCTATGCCACAAAATGCAAGTTATGACTGAAGAAATTAGTAACGGAAATAACCAAAACTGCTGCAGAATCACTTAAGTTGAGGATGTAAAATACACAGGGAGCGACAGACCCTTGCGAGTGGGCAACCCCGGGCAACACCTGCAGTCTCCAAGCCATTACGCTTCACTCACTTCACCACAACTACATTTTACTTGGGGTTTTAAGTTTGGGTGCAGGTTTTAAGGTAAACAAAGCCTGAATTCCAAACGGCTTCTGTACTCGTGATGACCCTGACTTTGTTAGTAATGAGATCTCATGACATCACTTTCTGACAGCCATGATCTTTAACCTAGTTTGATCTAAACCAGACTCCTCGGGAATGATATCATTAAGGTAAATCCCTGCAAGGAGCTCCAGTCCCTCTAGCATGAACCACTTAGAGGTATTAGGTTACTGGGAATGACTTCACCCATCACTGCTTTCTTCCTTGGGCAATACAGACCGTATCAAAGCTGCAAAGAAGGGCAGCAGGTAATTGATGTTGTTTGTAATAACAACACTCCAAGTGGGACCAGAATTCTAATTATGCATATGGGCAGACTTATTTAAACGTGGCTTATATATCCTTTCCTGTGAGGCAGATCTTAACACTTCCCTCCATGTTCGAAAGGATGGCTGGCATTTGTGCAAAGGTAAGTGTAGATACACCTCGTGCTGTGTGTGCAGGATGATGTGCCGGTGTCTGTATGAATACACTCCCAGCTCCAGGAACAAGTTGTGAAAAAAATCACCTACAAATATTATGTGTGTGAGCCTATGTCTGTGTGTGCAGGAGAGGAGGGTCCGGTCCCGTCCCCCTGTCTCCTGCACTGTGGTCCCGTGTCCTGGTCCTGCCATCTGCCCCCTGCTCCAGCAAGCCCCCTCCGTACCTCCTGGCTTCCACTGTCTCCCCTGAAAGTATCTCTCTGCAGAGCAACACCGTGTCTCGGCCTGACGTGTCTAGGCCAAAACACAACTGCACCCTGCCCAACTATGCCAGCCAGTCTTATGATATCTCTCAGTGTTTGTGTGAATATTGATATAAACACAATACTTATCAATAGAATTGAATACTCATTTGATAAACTGTTTCCAGAAAGAACTAACATTATTTTCCTGATCTGACCAAGACAACAGACTTCATTTTCTGCCCGCTGTTAAATCTCTCCACAGTGCATACATGTGATTTTCAAAAAAAAAAAATCAGCAAACTCTTCGGTGAAGAAACACAGATCTCAAATCATCACCAGAAAAAACCTACTTTATACTCAAGATAAACGTGGACTTAATCCTACTATAAAGATGAATTTTAACTCACAGTAGATGAGCACATCCGCCTCTGCAAAGCCACCGAGTGATTAATGCGCTAATTGGGGGGAGAAGCCCCAGACCGCTTGGTTTGTGCAGAGATGAATGTGTGAGCCAAGCGCCAGGCCTGGCTCCCAGCACGCGTGGTTGTTCTTCCAAGGATATCGTCCAGGTAGGTTCCTTTCCTTTGCTGCCTCAGCCCTGCTCCGTGACCGTCTTGCCCACTCCGAGGCCTGTGGGATAGAGTAGGAGTCTGTGTCCCTACTGGGGCTGGGGCAAATCCGCCCTCTCCCCTTGGTTCTGACTTGCCCCAGCCCCCTCGCAGCCCAGCGATCCAGGCAGCAGGGCCCGGGTGCTCCTTCCCTCTGTTGCTCACACGCTACACTTAGGTGTGGCTTCAGACGAGAGAACCCCAGGGACCAGGAACAGCAGGGCTGGGCACCCCAGGGGCCGTCAGTAACGCTGTCAGGTGCTCCTAGCTGGGGAAAGGCCTACCTGTGAGGACCAGCGAGAGGCGGTGGGCTGTGGGGCCACATGTGCTGGCACCGGGCCGAGGGTGGAGGGCTGGAGATCTCAGCCCCTGTCTGCGCCTCCTGGTTAAGCAAGAGGCTGCAAGTCACCCAGCCTCCCAAGGCTCAGTGTGCTCATCTGTGAAATGGGAATGATACCAAGAATGCCTCCTCCCAGAGACACAGCGGAGCTCGGGGAGGTCGCGTCCAGAATCACATTTGCAAACTCGTCAGGGCGATGGGACAACTGAAGCAGAACTGCCCGGCAGAGGAAGGTGGGGGGCGGGGGTGGGGGGGAGGTTAATATTTCCGTGTGAAGCTTCGTCTGCCGCCGCGGCAGCTCCCGGACTCGGCCCGGTTTGCCTGTGTTAATACAGGTTCCCCTCTTTTGAAGCCAAGAGTTTCCAACACTCAAAACAGTCCAATGGGAGGTAACTTAATAACGTGTGATTTATGTACCACCAGAAGGAATATCAACATCTCTGCCTGGAAACAAATCGGAGTTCAGATACGGGTGCAAACCCTAATTACTTCTAACAAGTGGAAGAGGGAGGTGAGCTGAGGGCAGGATTGAATTTTGCCGGGCCAGACAGCCGGCGCGATGACCGGCGCGGTGGCAGGGCCGCACGCGGGCCGGCTGTGCGCAGGAAGCGCGCGGAAGCAGCAGTGTCAGCCGGCCCCTATCGGCGCTTTGAAGTTCCCGGAGTGAGAAGCGATGGACATCCATCTTCAACGTGCGCGGACTCTCGGGCTGCTTTGGGTTAGGGAAGGAATGTGCACTCGCTGAAACCCGACCCCATGTCCCTGCAAAGTTGAGCTTCAGAGGGACAAGGAGTGACCTGTAAATTTAGACAACTGCGAGACCATGCCAGGCGCAAATTATTGCAGCAGCGGTGATTTCCCTTTCCCAGGAAAGCCCTCCTGGGTCAGCTTTCACCGAGAGGCTAGTGAGAGCCAGAGCTGGGGAGACTTCGGGCTGTGCCAGGGCCTGGCCGGAGGAGGAGCTGCCAGGCAGGGAAGGAGCCTGGAAACAGATAAGCCTAAAGGACGCGGCCTCTGCACATGCGCCATCCTGGGACAGTCCTGTATTAAGAAAACTGCACGCTCAAAGATAACTCGCAGAGCAGCTAATTGGGAGCGATTCTGCACCAGATGATCGGGTGATTCCTTAAAAAATGACCTCCTCATCCCAGCACCCCCTTACGGCAGCAGCCTGGTGCGTGAGAAGCGCGTCTGCCACCACGCGGCTCCGTCTTGCGCAAATGCTGGCACAGGCTTCCCGCGCCATCACCCAACATCCCGAAACGCTTGTGAAAAAAAGTTCCCCTCTGTTTCAAAGCTTGGCGACTGAGGAATAAGGACGGCTGCACAGAGCTGCTGTACAGATTTGACAGTGTAAAAGTGGAGAGAGGGGTTTCCCAGGGAGGCCAAACCCGAGGCAAACGCGCAGGAGGAGACTGCATGGACCCCGTGTGTTGGGGACCCGTCTGCGCTGGGTCCCACGACGCCCAGGACCTCCCTGACCACCGTGCGCCCTCCCAGCCCTGCACCGGCATGGAGTTTACGTGCAGCCCAGGGTGGGGGCCCCCACCCAGCCCTCCCCCAGACAGGGTGGGGACTTCCGAGGGGGACGGATGTCCCTCGCGCAAACCTACAGTCCACCCGGTTCTGCAAAGACGCTTCCTCCCGCGGGCCTGGCCATGCGTTTGCCACCTGGGAGGGGAGCGTGGTGGGTAGTTGATAGGGGAGGTGTCCTCTCGTGACAGATTCCTGTGTGGCTTTTGAAGTCTGTCCAGATGTCGCCCATTCGATATCAGCGTATTAGAATGCGAAAAAGGTAAACTTCACATACTTAAATGTTTAGCATCGGATTTGACGACGGCACAGCTGCCTGCCCAAGGGAGGTGGGGGGGGGGGCAGTTCCCGGAGCATCCGGGAGGCGGAGCCCACGGGCGCCCACGGGTGCTTTGAGGTCCCGGCTGCCCAGCACACAGGGTGGTGGCCCCAGACAGCCGCTCCTCCAGCCTGGCGAGGGTGGGACCTTCACCTCCATGAAGCCCAGGGCATTCCGAGCAAAGAGGCCCCAGGGCCACCCTGCGAGGGAGCGTCGCTGTCACTCTGGTTTCCTTGATGTCAGGCCCACGTCACAGGCTGTGGGGACCCACAAATTGAAACAAATGTAACAGCACTTTAAACAGCGTGAGTGTCCTGTGGCCGCCGTAACAAATTACCGCAAACTGAGGGACTTACACAGAGTTCGCCCTCTTGCGGTTTGGAGCCCGGAGTTTGGAAGGAAGATGTCACGGGGCTGGGCTCCCTCCGCCGGCTGTAGGGATGGGGGACAGAGACAGCGCTCGGGGATCCCGGGGCAGCGAATCTGCTCTGCGCCGCCCTGCAACGGAGCACACCGGTCTTTGCACGTTTGTCAAAACCATAGACTGTGCCACACACCAAGAGTGAACCTCGTGTAAACCAGGGGTTGACAATGACAGGCCAGGGTGGGTTTATCGATGTTCCCGAGGTTCATCCATGTGGAGGTTGAGCTCGGGGGCTGGCGGTGTGTGGGAACTCTCTGTACTTCCTGCTCAACCTTACTGTGGATCTAAAGTATTTAAGTGAAGTCTATTTTTTTAAAAAGGTACTACTTCCTCTAGCCATTTGGGTCCCGGATGTTTCCGTGGGGGAGATGGCGTTGGGGACAGACCCTCAGTGGGAAGAGTCCAGGCGGGATGGGGCCATGCGGGGAGCCTGCCCAGGTTGGGGGGGACAGGCCAGCTGAGGCTTGGGGCTCCCACCTGCCCTGTGGCTGAGAAAGAGGTGGAGACTGATGAGCACCTGTGTTCTCCTTAGAGAGATTAGAATACCTCAGCCCTGCTCTTCACGCTTTGAAATTAGGAGCAAAGCTGAGTTCATTTTAAAGTTAATCTAGACGCACTGGGTCATTTCACCCGGGAAGAGCGTCCTGTGCTGTTTGCAGCTAAGCGTTCCTTACGCCCATGAGCAGTGGTAGAGAGAAAGAGTGAAGCTAGTGTTTCGGAAATTTGTCCAAATAATGTTATTAAGATGGATTTGGCCCATGTTCTTCCCGGGCTGTGGAGGCCCCAGTGTCGCGTTTGAATTCTCGTTGGCATCCACAGTGCTGGGCGGCTAATCCTCCGTCAGACCCGAGCAGCGGAATCGCGCTCTGTGATATTTTACACCCTTTAATTGGGCACACGGTGGCAATGCACCCGCCGTCGGCGCGGGTGGCGCTGCCAGAGTGTTTTGCTATAATGTATGTGTCAACAGTGGAGCGAGGCCCAATCCGACCGAGCGCCGCGGGTCTGCATGGCCAGGCCTCCCATTCCTGGCGGGGTGAAGACAGCAGTCCTGGGAGAACCGTTCGTGTTTAGCTTTCTGTAGTCAGGGCAAAATAAACATGCGCCGTTATCAATTCCTGTTTCTCACAAACAGTGCGGAGGAAGGTGGGGAGAATCCTGCACACAGAGGCCGGCGTGGGGGGGGGGGGGCGGGGGGGGGGGTGACATCACACACCCGCCGCTGGTCCTCATTTAGACGGTGCAGCTCAATCAGAACTCATCTTCCTTGGGTGGGGAGGTGATAGGCCCTTCTCAGCTCTCTTGGTTACGATCCCATGAATGATATGTGAAAAAGTATTTAATTCTTCAGGTGATTTTTTTATCTGTGCTACAAGAATTTAGCCTAAGGCACAAGTGACATTCAAAGGCATTGAGGAAGCTTCAGGGTAGGGACTCTCTTCTTCCTTCCTTTGAACTTTTAATTTTATGCAGCAAAATGCAGAGAGCCAAGGGTGACTGAGTTCTTACCACCCGGGGACACCCACGTAGCTGTCACCTGGTCATGAGGCCCCCATGTGACCCAGGCGTGGCTGCTGCCCTCACATCCGACACCAGCTCTGCTGGTCTGGGCACGTGCGATGGGATCTTGCCATGCGAACCCCTCCGGGTCTGAAAGTTGTTGCTCGGTATTATGTCTGTGCAGCTCACAGACGCTGTGGCCTGTTGCGGGTGGTTCCGTCTCGAGGACGTGGGAGACGCTACTGCGGAAATTTGCCATGATGTGAACCAGGGTTCTCTCTGTCTTCATATTTGTCCTCATTTCCTTCTGCCATCCCTGCTGTGTCCTCCTTCCTCTGGTGTTCACCGTCTCCTGCCCACATGCTCCCCCCTTCTCCTCCATCCCTGGTCTACACACCAGGTGCCCCCCAGGGTGGAGGCAGCGGGTGGTCACCTGTGTAAACCAAGAGTGGGAGCAGTGAGGGTGGAGCCTGGGGGCCCCCCACTATCGATGCCCGGTGGTCAGTCCCATGTGTCAATGTGGCCAGGCCAAGTCGCTCAGTCACACAGCAGGCCGAGCGTGGCCGTGGGCTGTTATAAATGCCATGAGCACCTACAGCCAGGGGACTTCATGGACGGGAGGTTTTCCTCAGGAATGCGGTGGGCTTCATCCCATCGGCTGAAAGGCCTCAAGAGCAAGACAGAGGAGGATTCCACCTGGAGGGAGTCTTCCTGAGGAAGGAGGATTCCACCTGGAGGGAGTCTTCCTGAGGAAGGAGGATTCCACCTGGAGGGAGTCTTCCTGAGGAAGGAGGATTCCACCTGGAGGGAGTCTTCCTGAGGAAGGAGGATTCCACCTGGAGGGAGTCTTCCTGAGGAAGGAGGATTCCACCTGGAGGGAGTCTTCCTGAGGAAGGAGGATTCCACCTGGAGGGAGTCTTCCTGAGGAAGGAGGATTCCACCTGCAGCGTCACCATCCTGCGCTGGTGCTGTCCCAGCCTGCCCTACAGGTGTGAACTTGCCGCTTCCCACATCACGTGAGCTAATTCCTTGAAATGAGCCTTAATAGTGCGGTCAGCTACATGACAACGCTCCAGTTGATGATGGATGCCCGTGGACACGGTGCCCCCATAAGATTATAATGGAGCCAAAAAGTTCCACGCAGCCACCATAACGTCATTAATCCTGTGTGTGGTGGCGCTGGTGTGAACACACCTCCCGCACGGTTAGTCGCAGGAAAATACAGCACGCACGATTATGCACCGCACTTAAGACTTGATAATGACGATAAATGGCTACGTTACTGGTTTGTGCGTTTACTATTCTATACTTTCTATTGTTATTTCAGAGGATACTCCTACTTATTAAAAAGTTATCTGTAAAATAGCCTCGGGCAGGCCCCTCAGGAGGTACCCAGAAGAAGGCTGTGTCATCACAAGAGGTGACAGCTCCACACCTGCTACCGCCCATGAAGATCTTCCGGTGAGACAAGACAGGAGGTGGACGACAGAGACCTTGATGATCCTGCCCTACAGGCCTGGGCCAGTGTGTGTGTCTGTGCCTTGCTTTTTAACAAAAAAGTTTAAAAACAAAAATAAAAAATGTTTGTAGAATAAGGATATAAAGAAAGTAAATGTTTTTGTACAGGTATGTAATGTGTTTGTGTTTTAAGTTATGTGATTACAAAAGAGTCAAAAAGTTAAAAATATTAAAAAGTTATAAAGTATAATAAAATAGTTACAGTAAGTGAAGATTGGTTTATTATTGAAAAATGAAGAAAATTCCTAGATTTAGTGCAGCCTAAGTGTCCAGTCTTTCCAAACTCCAAAGTAGTGCACAGTAATGTCCCCGGACGTCACAGTCCCCGGTCACTCGCTCACTGGCTCACCCAGAGTGACTTCCAGTCCTGCAAGCTCCGTTCGTGGTCAGTGCCCTGCACAGGGCACCGTTTTATTTTTTATCCTGTGTTTTTACTGTACCTGGTCTATGTTTAGAGGATACGTTTGATGCACAAATACTTTGTGACCATTGTGTTCCAGTTGCCTCCAGTATTCAGCGCAGTGACATGCTGCGTGGGTTTGTAGCCCGGGAGCAACAAGTTACACGGTATAGCCCAGGTGTGTAGCAGGCTACACCGTCCAGGTTTGGGTGAGTTCACTCTATGGTGTGCACAGCATGACGAAGTCACCTACCTACACATTCCTCAGAAGGTACCCATCGTTAAGCCACCCATGACTGTAATAGTCTCTCTCTCTCTCTGTACGTATGGATGTGTATATGTGTGTGTGCACATGTATGTATGCATGTCCGTATGTGTGTAGATAGCAGATGACATACATATAGATGACAGACATGGGATATAAAGGGTACAGATGTCCCCCTGCTGGTTCTGTCCTCTGGAGGACCCTGGCAACACACAAGGGCCAGCCAGGTGCCGTGGCCACCTGCAGTGACAGCCGTGCTCTCTGCAGCTTGCCGTGCAGCAAGTGCTGCGTACACGCCTCGGGCACCACCCTCGCTCCCCGCCATTGCAGCGACCGCAGCACGCGTGTGTCCCACCAGAGGTCCTGGCTCACGTTTGCCCCACGGGCTCCACGGAGAGCACAGGCCCCTCCCCGTCTGCCTCCGCCGCTGTTGCGCAGGCCCCGGTCTCCTGTGGGTTTTCTGCCCGAAGAAATAGGCCCCACAGACTCGTGTCTCTGGCTGACGGGTTTTTCTTGAAAGGATCTGAATTGATGCTGCGCATGTGGCTGCCGTGCAGCGTGTGAAGCCGGGGGTGCCCGCAGAGATGTTTTGGGGAGCCCAGTGTTTGTCCCTGTCATAGGGCAAAAACGTCATGAGCTGATGAGATTTTAATAGAGTTCAGACAGTTTTACAACTGAGCTGAAGCTGTTTTTACAGAGGCAGCTGAGAGACTGGTTTGAACTGTTTGGATACCGTTTCCTGACTCGGGGAATCTGTGTGCAGGATGTATTCTGAAACGTGAAGTGAAACACGGGGTGGGCTGCCCGTGTAGCAGGAGGGCTGCCGTTTTACGACGGTCCTGTCATTTATCCTTTCATCTGCTCTGTGGATCAGCATCTCTGGATTTATTGCATACATGTGTCTGAGCTCCTGCTCAGTGGGGAACAACAAAATTTAAAGCTAGGAAATGGGAATGGCAACTCTGGCAGGAGAGGGGTTCTAGTCCAAGGAATATGCAAACACCAGTAGTCGTATTTTAGAGTGATGAGTTTGAAAACAGTAGGATTTCAATTTAAACCCTGAAAAAGCCAGTTAAGTGTTACCAGAAAGGCTTATCTGAGCACAGTTGGATTTGGCTAAGAGCTGTGTAGACTTTCGGGGTCAGCTCTGAGAACTCACCATGACGTTGAATCATGTCCAACAGACTGGAACGTGTGATTCTTATATTTTGACTTAATTTTTTAAAAAACCAAGTGTGCAAATCAAGGACTTGGGAAGAGTTAACTGCAGTTCTCAATAGTGGCGGTGGTGCCAGTTTTATTTCTTTGCTTGAGTTTGGGGACAGGCATCTGCCACTTGCTTTCACATGGTTCTTTTGGGTGAACATCCACAAGGTGACACTTATTTGAGGGACCATCACATTTGGTGGGAGCCCATGGGATGCTCCTGAAAACCACAGCAGACAAGTTGCAAGAGGGGATTTGCAGATTTCCAGGACGCTGGCACCGAAGGCTGAATCGTTTCATGGGGCCTTGGAGGGAACACCACCCCCCCCCAACACTGCCAAGAAATGAAACGTGTAGGGAAAAGGAAGTTAGGTCATAATTCAGTTGCAACTTTTCTGTTGTATTTTGGCAACTTCATTTGTTTGACAGACTCTCGTTGAGCAATGGCCACGTGTCAGCCTCTGGGGACCAGCACACACGGCCAGGGCGGATAAGGAGAAAGCACATTTCAGTGTAGGAAGGTCCAGGGTGTTGGTATGGAGGAAGGGCTGCCTCTCTCTGCTCAGAAAAGTCTAGACAGCAAGAGTCGTGGCCACAGCTGGCAGGCAAGGAGAGAGGCTGGGGGAAGGTTCTAGGCAAGGGAAGGCAGAGTGTTGGTTAAAGGGGTAACTCACTGACGAGCAACCTGGAGTGACCTCGTCAAGTGCACACCTGTCCATGAAAAGCCCAGGTGGGAAACCTCGGGGATGGCCCAGGGCTCTCGGGCTGGATGGAGGCAGGTGTGGGGAAGGCACCCTCCCTGGAGGCCAAGGTCCGCGAGTGGGCCATTGGCCATGGGTCGTGAATACCCCAGCCCTCTTGCTTGGCCACAGAGTGACTGGTGGTCAGTGGACGAGGGCCCACCGGAAGTGCTTTGGGGGCTGGGCACCTGGGAGTCACTGCGGATGGAGGGCACTGGGGGTCTGCGGGCTCGGCGTCCAGAGTGAGCAGGGAGGTCTGAGGCTGCTCCCAGCACCACAGAGAGACAGACCGTGGAAGACGAGTCCTCAAGTCCACCTGGAGGGTGGGCAGCAGCCAGGGAGGAGGCAGAATTGCAGCCCAGAAGCCTCGTGGCAAATTAGCCCAGTGAGAAAATACAGCCAAGAATGATGGCAAAATGTAGGGAAATAACTCCACAAACATCTAAAATATAATAGAGTCTGCTTCTGGGTGTGTTTACTAATATTATTTCATGTTAGTATAGTGATTTCAAGTTCATAAAATGGTTTCGCACAAATGGTCTCTTGTGAATATTTAAGAATCCTCTGAGATTCATTGGGGAAAAAAGTTTTAATTTCAGTTTTTAGAAATATGCAAACTGAGACACAGAATTTAAAAGAAAAATATTTCACATCAACAGTCATGCCACACAAGCAGTCTGAAGTGTGACCGTCCGTGTTTCTGTCTCTGAGCTCCCTGAGGTCCCGGACCCCGGGGGGACGAGCGAGCAGGGAGGGAAGATCAGCGGCCCCACCCCCGCCCAGCATCACAGCTCAGGGGCTCCGGAAAACCGTGATGGCGCCAGAGCCCCCCAGGGCATCTGCACAGGGGTGTCCGAGCGCACGGAGCAGGAAGCCCGTCGTGTCTCGGGACGCAGGGGAGGTGCTAGGAAGCCTGGCCCTCAGTGGGGTGAACGGTGGAAAGAGGGGCCAGCATTTGCCAGACAAGACCAGGTGGGGAAAGACCCCAACAGAGAGAAGAGACAGACATGATCACGGCACCTCCAGACAAAAGGCCATGGTGGCCTTCTCCGAGGGCAGAAAAAGATACCCAAAGTCACCTCAACGTAGCTGGCACCATCCACAACAGGCTAGACCAGGAACGCTCAATACTTAGCCCAGGGTGCTGCCGCCTCTCTGGTTTTGTCTATTTGCCTAGCTGTCCTTTGTCTTTCTCTGTCTCTCTCCCCCTCTCATCTCGCTACGTATCATCCAGCTATGCAGGTATCGTCTATCTATTCCGACCATCTATTTATGTCTCTATAGAAACATAAGTTTATAACATCAAACGCCGCGGAAGTGTAGAGCCACTGAGCTATCACACATTCTCGTTGAGAGCGTAAGATAGTTCAACCACTTTGGAAAACTGTTTCCCTCTAAACTTACACTTACATCTAACCGATGACCCAACAATCCCACTCCTAAGTATTTACTCAAGGGAACCTAACCTGATTGGCTGGAAACAAATGAACCAATGCCACAAAAACGTGCGATGGCCAGGGAGCCCGCCCGTCTTCAGCAAGGAGAGCAGTCGCCGATACGAGACGCAGCAGGGACATGTGTGGTGTGGGAGCCTGATGCATGAACACGAGGGTGTGGATTGGGGCAGGGACCACACCAGCGGAGTGCAGAGGGTGGTCGGCACCTTGAAGATCACCACTATGTGGACCACCCGGGAAATAGTGACAGCACGGTGCGTGGTGGGCTCTGTGGGCTGAATGACATTGTGATGTGTGAGTACAGGGTGGGAGGGGAAGACACTGACGTGCCAGAGCCGGCGGTGGCCCAAACAGGCTGGCACAACTGGCACCATTGCCAGACCCCCTTCTCCTCAAGAGGCTTCCTGAGGAAAGAGCCAGGGTGGTGGTGCTTTCTCTGTGTGGCAGCTCTCTGTGCAACAGAACCAGACGTGGGTGGATGGAAAGAGATTTCAAGTGCACACCCCAGAATATTAAACAGGATTTTCCCTGGGGTGATGGGTTGGGAACCCTGACAGTTCTTCTGTCTTTGCCTTTTCCTTTTCTTTCCTGCTCCCCACCCCCTTTGTTTCTCATCTGTGTTGTCTAAATTTTCTGCAGCAAACATGTCGCATGCAAACATATGCAATGTATTTCTTGCAATTTTGAAAAGGGCATGTATTATATACTCTGATGATCTCTTGGTAAGTAGAGGATGTGGAATAAAACTTGAACAGATGTGAAAAGCAGTTTTATTCTGGAGAAGCCAAACTAACCAGGAAGGATGACCCGTTGGTAAAGGTGACGGGATTTTGGAAGTTCTGAGGATAAATCTCTAAACTCTGCTACGTGATGGAAGCTCAGGGTGGCCAAAAGCCAGCTTAGGTCAGAGAACAGATTGGGAGCAAATGAATGAGAAACAGAATTCCTTATGCTCAGACTAAGATTATGAAAGAAAAATAAAAGAAGAGGAAGAAAAAAAGAGTTGATTAAGCTACAGCCTAAAAATGGCTATTTCTTAACGCCCCATTGCCGGAACATCTAACTCACGCAGCGTCACGCTGGCTGACAGATATACGGTGGCATCTTGCACGGCGCTGAGGCATCAGGAAGCCCCCACCGCATCTGCGGGGGGATGCACACGGCAAACGCCGAAAACGCGTCTGGTCGTGTTAATTAAAGATGGAGCCACTTGGAGGAACCATTCACTGAAGCAAAAATATGTGTTCCCACATGGGGCAATTTCCCTGCGACTCTCTTTATTTTTTATTTGCTGATAGGAAGAGACTTTTGATGAATACTTATGGGGCACTTCAGGCTTGAGTAGGGTTAATCTCTTTAGTTCAGGTGAGTTCATTTTCGCCGTGATTCACTTCATTGGCTATCTGTAATGATTATTAACAAGCTTAAAGACCTCTGGGAGATGGTGGATAAAAACCCAGTGCCAAGGAAGCAGGCTATCATTATGCTAATAGGGTCGGAATAATAATTACCAGGCACAGTTTCCATAGAAATCCTTGGGACTGGGACAGGTCACCAGGTTAGAAAATCTCTCACCAGCTCTGTGTCCCGGGGGATACACCACACACACACAGACACACACACACAGACACACACACACACACACACACATGCACTTTTCTATAGAGAGAGTAAATACATGTGATGTACATTGTTTTACCCTTGCACTTAGATGAATTCATAGTGGGCTGAAGGGAGATGCAAAGAAATAACATTTATGTTTTTCATGCATCAGTGACATATTTTAATAGCCTTAAGTGTAGATTCTATTAAAATATTTTTCAACACTTTTTTTCAGATATTTCACATGTATTCTAGTTGCTTATTTCGTAAAAGTATTTGAACGGTATCCTGAGAGCAACAAGAAAGGAATTCAACCTCTGCTTCCTTGTGGGTGAGACCCCACTGGTCTTTTTTTTTTTTTATTTCATCATATTATAGGGGTACAAGTGTTTAGGTTACATACATTGCCTTTGCCCCATCCGAGTCAGAGCTTCAAGCGTGTCCATATCCCAGACGCTGGGCACTGCACCCGTTAGGTGTGAAGGCGATTTGTCCCATGTCAGAACTCTCAGATTCCCTTTACAGATCTCTAAGTTTAGTGAAGTGGAATTAATAGTCTTGCCTCATTTTGTTTTGAACACTTTAAATTAGCATTCTTAGTGGAGAATCACTGTATTTGTACGACTCTTCCGATGCCAGATCCGGGCAAAGTCCGATGTGGGAGGTCTAGGTCACTGTTTCATGGACAACAGGAACAAGGGATGGCACCACGTGGCGTCAGATGGACCCTCCGTGGAAACCACTGTCCCGAATACCTGCCGGGCACATGTGTGTCCACCTGACTTGGTTGGGTCCTATCTTTCACACATGCTGAAACGCAGCATTGTCAGTGTGTCCAAAGTGTGGCCCTGCGTGCTGGCGGCACCGTGCGCTGGAGCTGGAGGCGTGTGCCTCAGCACTGCGCAGCGTGGCGGAAGGACGCACACGGCTGCCGAGTGGCCGCCATGTTTCCGTGCAGTGGGGAAGCCGCATGCAGATCTGTCGGGACATCAGACGCATCACATTCCCTTGGTTTTGACCCAGAGTTTTTCCCCACCTTCAATGAATTTTAAACATACTGCTTGGGTTATTCTTTGACCTACATTCTTTATAAAAAGACATTTCAACACTTACTTAGAAGCCTTATCTAAAAGTTTCATTAAAAAATACATTTGACTAAAAGTTCTTGAAGCTGCTTTTTGAGTTTGTATTTGACCAATTAGGTTGAATATAAACATGTATTGTTTCAATTGTGTCTATGTTGTACAAACACATGTGTATTAACCTTGCCTTTATCCCTAGACACAAGAATTCCAGTGCGTGGTGGAATATTTAGAAACACATGATTTTATGCATATTTTTTGTCATGATGTAAACATGGGAGACTCCACTGAGTCTCGCCGGGGATTGGGAGGAGGCAGGTCTTCGAGGAGGCAGGTCTGCCCGCAGGGCTGGGGCGCCACGTGGAGACACTGGAGATGACTCTCAACCTCTCCCTGCTTCCTCCATATCTGAGTAGCAAACAGCTCAATCAGTGGGCATTTTCCATAAATTCGTTCCTTATGTGTTTTATTTCTGCCCAGCGTAGACGGGTCCTCTCGACTGAGTGTCAGGGCTCTTACGGCTCCCGCCGCCTGGCTCTGGCATGGCCAGAGGTGAGCGCACTCCTGAAAGCCCCACAGCAGAGCACATGATGAATTTCTCCTCTAATGTGGAGCTGCAGGGAAAAGCTGAACAAGATGGAGACTATTTTAAGTGCAGGTTCGTTATATTCTGATGGTTTCTGTTTCTCCATCTGGCAACCATCTTCCATGACGATCAAAGGAAGTCCCCCACGCACGGTCCATCCTCACGCCTCATTCCTGCGGGAAGGGTTGGTGGCCAGCAGCGTCCTCAGCCCACGGGAGTGCAGGGCAGGGAGCAGCCGCGTCTCGGATCTCAGGGACTCGCCCTGGGTCAGGCCGCGCACACGTGGACACTGGGTCCCTGCTGCTCCCGAGAGCCCCGCGTGGGTCCCGCCCCACAGGGTTTCCTTGGCCACAGTTTCTGAACTGGGGAAATTGAGGCAGGGCTGTGTTCTCTCTGCTCATCCTCTCAGGACTTCCCTCTGGTGTATCTCGCCCAACATGGGTGAGGAGAAGAGAAATACGGACCACAGAGACCTGCCACTGTGCCCACGTTCTTGCGGCCTTAACTGTGACCAGCTCCTGGGGGGCTGGCCTCCGTCACCCGGCCCCTCGGGGTCTGATGTGGAGTGACCAAAGTCCGTGAACGGTGCTGACCCACCAGTGACTGGCTGGATTCTAAATATGTTTTCAGTGGCTCGGAGGACCCCAGGCAGGTGGGAGGAAACCTTGCTGAGCAAGGGAAGTGCCCCTCCAGCTGCCTCTCCGGAGCCTGGGTCTTCACGGCAGAGGTGTCTGTCCCCGTGGTCCCAGAGCCCCCCACGGTTCTGCAGACGGCAGGACGCAGCACGTCCACGAGAGAGGGACACTCGGGGCGAGCACTCTGCTGAGAGCAGCTGTGGTGCCATGTGCCTTCATGCCAGTGGCAGGACGGGCCAAGGGACCCTGTGGTGACATCTGGGAAATGGGTTACTGAAAGCTGTGGGCACACGGGAGGGATGTGGCGTCCACACGTCCCCTTTGCTCTTGCTGGTTTGCATGTTTTTAAAGTGTCCTCCATTTACAAACTATTTGTGAGTGCGTATTACGTGATTATTGCTTGATAATTATTTTTTATTGATGAATAGGCACCTGCTGTTTATATCACAGACAGAGATTCCTTGTCAGTTAATTAAATTTAAATGCTATATTCTGTGTCTGGCCGTATTTAAGAGACAGTGCTTTTCATCTGCTGTGGGAAATGCTTGGAATGCCCGGGGAAGACGATTGATCTTAATGATCAATTACAAGCAGGCCTATCGTGCACGTGTGCAGGTGGAGGATCCTGATTCGCTGCGTTGCGTTGGTAATACCCACCCAGAGACTGCAGCCGAGCAGCCACTCTGCGAAATGCAGCTGGGGAGCTTGGGAGTCCTCGACGCCAGGATAAAAGCACCAAAATTATAATATCACATTCAATTATTCGAGGGCTTTTCTCACCAGATGGTGTTCATGTGTCAGACGCAGAAAACGTGCTTTGTTCTGGCTGTGCGGTTGGAGGAAGGGTTTGCAGGAGACTGGGCAGAGTCACTGGTCTCACAGCGCTGTGGAGGTCTCCTGCCCTGCCCCGGTGCCACCGGTGCCACTGATGGGGGAGGCTGATGCTCAGGGTGACCAAGGCCAGGGAGGGAGGGACCTGGCTGTCCACACGCAGTCGATTGTTGGCCTAGTGGAATCCGAGAGCAGGATGCCGTAGCTCAGGCCCGGGCGACTGGGACAAACAGAGGGTCCCTGGGCTTCCTGTAGAGCTCTTGGCTGGCCCGCTGTCCACCCCGAGCTTGCCAGATGTCAGTGGGTCTTGTGAGGAGACCCAGGGTCCCCTCCTGTGATGGTGGCTTTGCGGAGAGGGCTGTGTGCTCATTCCTGCACCCACGGCAGGCACCCGCCTGTGCTCCCTGGCTCCCCAAGCATTTTCTAGACATGCAGTTCCCAGGAGCCCCCACAGCCAGCACACTGTCCCCGATACACAGCTCTTGGCTCTTAAAACAGAACGCTCGACCCTTTCTCCCCTGACCCCTGCCGTTGTTCAGACAGCCCCGCGTCCTGGCGGGACACCAGCAGTGCTGGCCTGACCCAGCCAGCTGTCCAGGAATGGGCAGTTGCTACCTGAGGCTGCCTGGGAGGACATGCAGGAGGTTCCCAGGCTGCAGACGGGATGTGCAAGGTGGCTTTGCTGGATGCCCCAGCCCGCCAGGCCCAGGCCCCACGTGCACCTCCGCACGACCAGGACACAAAGCCCGTGCCCTCCCCACACTGGTGGGGTTGAAAAGAAAGCAGTAATTAGAGGGACCTGGAGCCATGTGGGACAGACAGCTAAGGCCGTGCTGGTGATTCCCGCGGTGACCACTGGGGAAGCCACTGCTGTCCCACAGTGTCCGCACCACCTCCGGCCCACCCCGCCCAGGCTGCTCCGTGGAGACAGAGGCTGGGGACAGTGACTCGGTTTGACCTTTGTCTCTCTGGGGGGTCCCTGTCCGGCCAAGCCCGGCACATCCTTCCCCGAGAGCCCAGCTGGAAATGCCCGTCACCCTGGAATTGGGCGTCTCCCCTCAAGACCCGAAGACCCTGTCCCCACCCCCAGGGGCCACTCCAGCAGCGTGTCCCCCCTCCCTCAGCTCGTGCCCCCAGCGTGACTTTTAACAGCTGTGTCTTCCCTCACGCATCTTTATGTTGGCGTTTAAAACTTGCTGTCATGTTTAAGTAGTTGCAAAGTGTGAGACTTTTGGTGAATTATAAAGTTAAACATCTTAAAACTTTCTCATCACTCTCTTAACTGCTTGGACACTCACTGGCAACTCTTCAAAAACCCACAAGCAGCCATGAAATGTAAGGAGGACACTGAACCGACCCCCATCCTCACCTATTCGGAAGCGTGTGAACAATCTCGAATGTTGAATATGACACCGAGTTGACACCCACCCGCGTCTATTTGGCAACCCATCAGCAAACTGTCCCATAGCAGTTGAAATTTCTGCCCATTTTCCTTTGCTTTAACTTCCATTTCCATTGTGTCAAAACCTTAATTTTATCTAGCATAACACACTGTGTTTCTTAAGCCTTGTTATTGATCACTCCATCAGTCTTCTTTGTAATGAAAATACATATGCATTTAAATTTTACTTTATAATTTTGTGTAAACTTTTCTTCTGGATTGAGTCATCACTGGAAACATTATTTACTAAGAACTGAGTAAAACAGTAAGAATATATTACACATTTAAAAGTTATTAAACATAAAAATAAAGTTTTATTGGGGGTGAATCTTCCAAAGACAATGGATGTTCTCTGATAATTGCTTACGGCTAGAATGAGGCATGATTCATCTCTGTTCATTTTGTGGTTGTTACAACTGACAGCACACATAAGTAGATGGGAGTAGAAAAAATTTGGTATAAAAACATCTTTCAGGTTTCTGAAATTCTGAGTTATAGACCAAAATCACATAAAATTATCTATCGTCAAAAATTATTCTTAATCGCCACCCGACAACCCGATTCATTCCTTCTCGAAAGCTGATGACTACGAAGAGCTGGAAGCTGCCAGGCTTGCAGGAGGGTTTGCACCAGTCACCCTCTGAACCTCGACCTCTTGCTTGGTGCCCTGGGGTCTGCGGGAGGAGGGAGAGCACCCCCCAGCGAGGTTCCGGGGTGGGCTGGGCTGCCTTCCCCAATGCAGGCAGGGCATGCCTGGATGTCACACCCATCTGCACCGTGTCCCTGGGAAGCCTTCGCCCTTGGGGTTTCCATCCCAGGTTGAAGACTTTGGCTCCAGATCACCTGCAGTGACGTCATGGCATTTAACTTTTCCACTGTCATTCTGAGCAGGAACAGGGTAAGCTAAAGGGAGCGCCTGCCCTGCGGGCATGCTGGGATGGAAGCTCCGGACGTCCCACAAACGCCTGGACAGCTGCAGGGAAGTCCACTCACACCTTGCAGGAGCGACCATCCCTGTGTGACTGAGGTGATGCTCAGAGGGAAGCCACCTCATCCCTGGTGGCATCAAACAGTCTCTGTGGTCGGGCCCCAGTTTTGCTTCTGTCCACACAAAGAAGAACAGAGCAAACATGGAAACAGCTTTTGCCAAACAACACGGAACGTTACAGCAGGTTCATAAACACACGTTCAGGGGTCATGTGGGCCACAGGCAGGGCCCCCGACTGGACATTCTGTGGTCCCTGGTTATGCTATTTTGGGACATAAGAAAGATACTAATATAGAGAACATATTTGAAACTCTTGAGTAGTTTCCTAACAGGGAAAAATACTTAGTAAAATTCCTCACTGTCCATTTTGTTCAGACATTTTCTTCTGCAAATTAGACAGAAAGGTAAAAGGGCTTGCATTCCTACCCATTGTCACGAGCAGCATGTGACATGGGACCAGAGTCTCTTTCAGAAGGAGAAGGAACCACGGCCTTTGAAGACACTGTTGTGAGCTGTGCTGTGACACATTTTAGTCGGAGAAGTCCGCATTCCAGGGCTCGGGTGGCCGGCCACGCCACCTGTGGGCAGGACGCTCCAGGCAAGAGCACACGCCATTCCCTGTCAGTTACACGGGCTCAGGATTATAGAAGACTCTTTTGTAATCTGATTTTTTACACAAATGCTTATATGTCAGAATAATTTTAGATGCACAGAGAAGTTGCAAAGTGAGTTCTGAGAGTTCCCGTACATGCTTTACCCGACGTCCCCAATGCTAACACCGTAAATAGCCGTGGTGCGTTCACCAGGCAAGAATTGAAGGCTGTTCCGATGCCGTTAGTTCAACACAGACTGGACGTGGTGCTCACCAGCTCCCCACCAACTCCCCTGTTCCAGGCCAGGGTCCTCCAGGATCTGGAGTTGTGTGTAGCTGTCATGACCCGGGGGCTCCTTCAGACTGGGATGGTCCCCCAGACACCCAGACACCCCGAGCTTGTCAGCCCTCGGTGGTCTGAGGAGCACTGGCCGGGAATTTGTAGACTGTCCTCAGTGAGAGTTTGTTGGAGGTTTTCTCCTGGTGACGCTGGGGTTATAGGTTTGGGGACAGAGGCCCACGGAGGGGACGTGCCTTCCTGTGGCGTATCAGGGGGGCAGGATATGGGCGGACACCCAGCGACATCAGCCAGGTACTGGCTCAGGTGCCACCACCAGGCTTCTCTCCTGTGGCTGTGGGAGGGAGACCCAGAGCCAGCGAGCCCTGGGGGGAGTGGCAGGGAGGAAGGTGGGCTCCCCTCCCCGGGAGGAGATTTACACACGTTACTGGGACTCCTGTATAACAGACACTCGTCCCTTGCCCTCTTCACTTAGTTGTGAGATTTATTCTAGCTAAGAAATTCTGTCTGTATTTCATAGGTCAATAAAATAAACAAAACCGATACTACATGTGTACTCAGAAAAGGTTAGAAAAACTTAACTTTTGGGTGCCAGTGGACACGCTAGTCCTCAGCAAAGTGGGGCCTTGCGGGCACCCTCCCTTCCCCGCGGCTGCTCAGAGCGAACATGACTGACTCCTGCATCTTCAGTGGGAATTCTGTTAAGCATGGGAAAGTCCTCTTGTTCCCTGACGCCTGTTTTAATTTGCAGTTCCTGTATTTTTGGTTAACTTTTGACCATAAGTGAGTCCTGCTGTGGAATCTCCACTGGAAGTGAAGGTGATGTCGCTGGGATTTGGTTTCCCAGCTCGGAGGCTTTGCCGAGCGCTCCGCGGCCGGCCGTGCTCCGTTCGGGAGTGGACACGAGCCACGCAGCGCAGCAGGCTCCGCGGAGCGTTCTCCGGGAGGTGCAAATGAGGCGTAAGTGTTAAAAACGTGCATCCCGGTGCAGGGTGAGATTTTAAACAATTACAGATGGCGGAGGCTTGGCTGTAACTGACAGCAGTGTCAGCCCCAGAAAGGGACTTGACAGGCCTCCGCGGACGATGATTAATTACCGCGCAGTCTCCGGGCGTTCCAATTTCCTCCTCGCAGCTCGCAGCTCCAGCAAACTCCGTAGCTCCGATTACAGCGCGCGGCACAGGAAATGTCTTCTCGGTGCCCGGCCCCAGGACGCTCTCGGCCGGGAGGGCTGCGCTCGCAAGGCCCCTCTGACAGCTGGCACCTGGAGGGGATTTGGGGCAGGGGACCCAGGAGGAAGCGGGCGGTAGGCGCGTCCCCTTGCGGATGTGGTTGTCGTCAGCTGGCAGTGACTCGCAAACCGAACCAGGCCAGCGGCCGACAAGCAGATTAGCGCTACTTCTAAAAAAAAAAAAAAAAAAAAAAAAGAAAAAAAAAGAGAATTGCCTGAAACAGCAATAGCTTTAAGGACCACAATATGAGGATCATCTCTTTGTTTAATTGCTTTTATTTCACCAAAATATGTGCAGTAATGGATAACGCAAGGGCACACGAACTTCTATCACGAGGCCTCCGAGATGTAACTTTCCCTTCCAGGCTCACTGTGATTTCTCTCCTCCTCCTCACGGAGCCGGGAGCCTCCACCAGCCCAGGGGAGCCGTGAAGCTTTGGGTCAGGAGACACAGGGGTCACTGCGGAGGGTGAGCGGAGGCCTGTCGGCCTTGGGGAAATGGGATAATGGCTTGAATCTCGGCCTTTGAGCAGATGCTCTTTACAACTTCTCGAAGGTTTTACTGTTTTACTTCTGGGCACGTCACTTTTTTTTTTTTTAGTTACAGCTTTACAAACAATTATAAAGCACCCCAAGTCCCCACACCTGGACACAGTGGGAAAGTGACCAGATGGGATGTGCAAAAAGTCCCCAAGTGCAGCCCTTTGAAACCACACAGCCCCCCTGCAGGGTGTCAGGGCACAGGGGCAGCCAGCAGGCAGATCCAGCCTGGAGACAGAGAGAACCGGGCGATCTTCGGAGTAACTGTGTTGTTCCACCAGGGCCAGTTGAAAGCACCACAGGAAGAAGCAAAGTTTGTCTCTCGATCCTTTTAGGATCTACGATGGGTCCCTTCCTCTGCGGGCAACGTCCCAGGCTCTGCCCGCTCCATGGCTTCATCTTGCACATACTCAAACGTTCCCTGTTTTATTTGGGGTTTTGGCTGCCCTGGCCAGCAGAGATGGGGAATCCTCAGGCACGTGGTTTCTGATCACACACGCACTTGCTCCTGCTGGGTGACAGCGCCCATGTGCGATGCATGGCTCTATGTGGTCATCCCCGTGTGGCTCCTGGGACCCAGCAACAGAAGGCCTGAGTTCCAAATGGGGCCCTGGGCCAAGTCCTAACTTTTCCACCCAAACCACCACATCTGAAAAACAGAGTGCCTCAAACAGGTGCCTTGGAAGGTCACACCTGGCCATGGTGGCCTCTGAGTTTATCTGTGGGGATTCTAGCCCACGGGGTGAGTGGGAGGAGCCTGTTGTGCAGAGGCCCCTGTAGGAATCCGTCTGCGGCTGGGCTCTGCTGGGGCGGCTGGTGCGCTGCGGGAGTCAGCCACGTACAACAGCCAGGTGGCCCTGCAGCTCACAGCGTAGCATGTCCAAGCCCCTCTTTAGAGGGGTGACGGGTGAGAAAGCTGTTCAGGTGCCCAGGACACGCAGCCTTTATGGGAAGGACCGGCAGTCCTGTCAATGTTTTTCCACATACTAATCATGGCAACCAACCAAAGAACAGTAAGAACAGATACGATTAAAATAGCCAAAAGGACAATAACAAAAGATAGTCAAGCCCGGTTACCAGAGAAATACAAATTATAGCCTCATAGATTAACAAATATTCAAAAACCTGGCCAAAGTCAATGTTTGGGAAATGTATGAAAGGACGGTTGCCCCTGTGGAGCTGGGAGCCCGGAGGCCCCGTGCCTGGGGCGCTCACTCAGACGCCCACAGGCACGCGATGACGACTTTGTTGCATCAGCAGAGCTTGAACAGTAACGCAAAGTGACACCTCCGCACGGGGCCACGGGGCAGCCGGCGAGCACGGCATCCTCCAGTCTAGACTGCCGGGACACGGGGGAGTCTCCACTTCTATTATTTTGAGGAAACACACTCCGTCGTGAAGAAAGTCTTTTTTGATCAAGTTCTAACGTCCAATTCTCCACGGCTCTTTGGTTTAGAACAGTGAGAGCCCTGTTTCCTTTCTCTCACAATTAGCATCCAGAATTCTACACCCCTGTCTCAGGAGGAGCTTCCCCAGGCCGCGCCAGGGCTGTGGCCAGCAAGAACTGAGCGGTCCCTGCCTGGTGTGTCCCAGGCTGGCAGCCCACGGAGTGTGCCCTGACCCTCCCCCCCCCCCAAGGAGACATTCCGCAGCACCGAGGGGAGACAGGCGCCTCCTGGCCTGCCTCCTGCTAGCACACCTTGCATACCGTGGCTCGAGGGACGGTAGCTTGTGATCCTTCCTCTGTTTAGTTTCTGCAGCTGAGTGTTACTGTCCTCAAGCAGGGTCAGAAAAGGAAGCTCATGTGACAGATGGCAGTCCCCCGCTCTGGGCATGGCCAGGCAGACGGCTCACACCCTCAGCACCATGGACAGGAGAGGGACACCGGTCAGAGAGGCTGGACGGCAGGATGGGGTGTACTGCTTGCACCCCAAAGGGAGGTAGAGTAGAAAACCAAGCCAGCATTGAAACCTGGGTCTCAGCCTCCAAGTTGTGGCCCTTTCTCCCACAAAGCCACGGGCCATACGGCACCTTCTCTACTTCAGACGCCACCGCCACGTACGGGCAGCTGCCAGACTGACCCGACATTTCCCACATGTTTGCTGGAACTAAAGAGACCTGAGACTTTATATGAATTGGGAAGATTGGCTGACTCAGCTCATTTGACAAACTAGGGAAAAATGAGCTTGCAAACTGCACAGTAGTTGAAGAGTTAATACCCACAACATACAGGGATTCAAGAATGAATAAGGAAAAGCAAGTGTCCTAATAGGGAAATAGACAAAGGGCATGACACAATGTCCAAGGAAGAAAGACAAATTTCGGTTAAACGTGTTAGAAATTTGCTCCTCATTGTGATCAGATTTAAATTGAAGCCCATGGAACAGAGATAGCATTTTTACCTATTGTGTTAACAAAGGTTTAAGAAACGATCTTACCTATCACGATGAATGGTATGAGAAAGAAATCACTTTCATATGCTTGGTGAGAACACAGATTGGTACAAGCTTCCCAGGGAGTAATTTGGCAACATCAAAGCCTCAAAGATTTGCATACCCAACACTAACATCACGTCCAGGAGTCCACCCAAGAAATCACTGCACAGACTTGGAAAGATTTTCACTTGAGGATAATCATTTTAACAATGTGTGTGATAGTGACAAATTAGAAAGAGCTTAGGTAATTCAAAAATAGGGTTTTGGTTACATAGAGTGTTATATAGCATTATGATGGAAGTCAAAGCAGTAATCAGAAATAAAAATGAAGGTCTTAATGTATTGACAGAAATATGTTCATAATATATTGTTACATTAAAAGTAACTAAATATTATGTTCCATTTCAATAAAACGTGTAAAGATAGATGAAGTAAAACAGAAGTCTGAAGGACAGCGGTGTGGTTTGGGGCTTTGCAGGGTTTGTGGGTTATGGAATTGAGGATGTTTCTGTTTTTGTGTTTCCTAATTTTCTTTGTCTACAACAGATTTAATAACTTCCATGACCTGAAAGAATAGTTATTCCAACTTTATAAAAATCAGGCTTCCTATTTGTACCTCATGAGAACTTGACATCCAGGAATTACATTTCTTGGTGGATTGTAGCAGCTTCTCAATGCTTTTCCAGAGAGCCGTTTGCGGTACACCCAGCTCACCCTCCTCTAGCTAAGGCCGCCTTGGAGCCAGGCTCTCTGCACAGCCTCGTGCAGCGTCTGGGCTGGATAGCTGTTCGTTAATAAAAACCCATTTCTCTCTAGCTTTTCCATTTTTCTCTTTTCTTCTACAGGATAGAATGCATAATGTATTTCATCTTTCCTTTAACCAATAATAATATATTCTAGTTTGTGGTAGTAAATCCCTCTTGAGTGGCCCATTCTAAAACAGCCAACTGTTTCTATAAGTATCTGCAATTTTTCATTTTCGTTTTGGAAACATTTTCTGCATAAATGTTTTAAATAACTAGTCTTTTTTATCTTTATAAGCTTGGTATGTCTAAAATGTTACCTGAGAGGCTGTTCTTTGTGAGTAACTTTTTGTTAAGGGATACACCATAGACATTGTCGAAGTGTTATTGACTCTGAAACATGAGAATTCGCATTTCACCAATATTTCGAATGATGTCCTTTCTCTGTCCCGGAGCCCATGTAGGATCCCATGGTACATTCAGCTGTTGATCCCGTTACGGGCTGAGTTGTGCCCCTTGAAACTCCTATGCTGAAGTCTAACCTGCACTATTTCAGAATGTGATCTCTTTTGGAAACGGACTTTACGGAGGTAATCAAGTTGAGGTGAGGCCCTCGGGGCCGGTGTTGATCCGCTAAGACAGGGGACATTTGAACACACATCTGCGGAGCTCTGTGGCTGCCGCTCCGAGTGCGGGACTCTCAGGTTGGTTCCCAGGGGTCAGAAACAGCCCTTTCAGGCACGGGGGTCTTGGCCCCGACACCAGTCTCAGGGACTCCTTGTCTGTATCACCAGTGCTGGCTCTCGGCTCAGCCTCGGCACCTGGGACCCCAGCTTGAGGGAGGGTCCAGCTCTGTGCATCTGGCTAAAGACTGAGCTTCTTAAAAGACAGGGAAACAGATGATCCCTGCCACGGCCATCAGCCAATTTAAATTTTTGTTTAACTACTTTGTTATTCAATTATTTCCTTTGCTTTTCTAATGAAGGAAAAGAGAAGTTCATATTTCTTGTATGACTTGGCCACAGAAAGGCATTAAATATATATGAAAGCCGTGGGGTCAGAGGAGAAGCACAGACAGCTGCGGCCCGCGGCCCACGCAGCACCCGGGCCCGGGAGGGGACAGTAAACCCGGAGCCATTTCCTTACTTTCTGACCTCCCCACACTCTCCCCTTTACTTACCAATGCTCGTATTTAATTATTCGTAATCGTACCAATAACTTCTCCACTGTGGACATTGTTCCCACACAATCCAGGGACGATGGGAACAGACCCGAGCCTGGCATCATCAGCCTCGCTCAGGCTTGGGCAGAGCCCAGAGCGTCTCCAGGGAGGGGCCCACGCGGCCCCCGCCACATGCTCTGACGTCACCTGTGGGCACCACACGGTTGTCAGTCCCTACTGCTCTTCAGTCTCGAGACTGTAACTACATTTACGCTAGAATTAAGAATAGAGCTGCTGCTACGTTTTTCGTTTATAAGAAACAGAATGATAAAATGCCTAAAACCTAAATTTTAAAAATGTCAACTAATAACATTTCTGGAACAGAGAGAGGGAAAAATATGCAGGTTACAAAAGCGTTATTTGATTTGAAGTTTTCCTGACAAAGCTCTTCCGACAGCCTTTCTGTCTGGGAGCTGTCCGCCGGGGCACATGCGATTTCCGGGGATTTGTGCATGAAGCGAGACCAGGTTCTGAATATTTACCATAAAGATGACATCATGTATTGTCTTAAGTTTTCATCTCTCTTTCAAATCACTTTTTAGAAGGTTATCATATAATATCTATTTAATTTCCAAAATTTCCAATCCTAGTGAGGATAGACAAACAAGCAATGTGGTTGCAATTTAGAATTATTCACATGCTGAAACCAACGGAAAAGCACAGTGCAATGACATCGGAATCTTTCAAATGGTGACAGTGATGATAGGGTAGCTAATACTTTTAGCACCTCTTCTGTGCCAGGCACTCTGCTGTGTGGCTTTTATACACCAGATCATCCCTTCACATCTGTACAGTAACACGGAAATGTGTTGTTTCCATCTGCAAAGCTCGTTTTTTGAAAGACAGGCAACGCGGGAACTTCATCTCCCTGACTGTACTTTGCAAACAAGCGACTCTCCCTGCCTTTCTCGCTGCCCCTGACTGACTTTCAGGGGAAGGACTTAAGGGACTAACAGATGGGGGGGGGGGGTCCCACGCTGTCCTGCTAAGCACGTTCCTTCCGCCTCTGTCCTGAGCTGCAGGGAAGTTGGATGCTCTGTCACCTTGTCACAGGGTCCTGGGTTCCCACCTTCACACGAGGCCTGCGGTCAGTCCCTTTGGGAGGAAGCATTGGTGACTCCTTTTGGCTGCAGGACCAACACCCCTTTTCCACTCAGCTTCACAGAAACACAAATGACACTTTGTTTCCATCTTCCGTCTCACCTCATGCTCGGTTTTGAGATTGAGTGAGAAAAGGATGGGGTTGTGTGTCAGCCCCGCACAGCCCCGGCACAGGGCTGTCCTCAGTCAGGGGCAAGCGTGTGACGAGAACGTCCCAACTGCGGGGCAGCTCCCGGGTCCTGGCGGGACGAGAACCTGGAGGATCCAAAGACGATGTCATCTGCTGATGTTTCCACGATTACGTCCCCCAGGACGCCTTGTGGTATCTGATTCAAGTGTCCGGACCATTGTCTGTTAGTTAGGATACCTCTTCTTCCCGTGAATTCCAAAGTCTGTGTGCAGGGAAACCTACTTAGATCCTTTTTCTTCAATCAAGGCTACTCTTAAATCAGTCCTACAGATGTGTGTGTGTGTGTGTGTGTGTGTGCTCGTGCAAATACATTTATTTGTGGAGACCTCAGACAAAAGAGGAGCCTGCACTTGCCTAAGTGATTCACCCCATCCGTTCACCTGAGCTCACAGGAGGGAAACTTCCCCACGCTGCCTTTGCCTGGTGCCCCTGGGATCGCAGGGGGCGGGGTGGGGAAGGGCATCCCCAGGGCTGGCGGAGGGAAGCCCTGAGGTAGGACTCAGTGCTGCGGAGCCCTGAAGGACTCCAGGTGTCTATTCTACACTCTGCGTTTTCCAGACGTGGAAACAGAAACCGAAGGATGCCGGGTGCGTCCCAGACCTTGAGCTCGGTTGTCCCTGGGTGTCGAGTCATCCTCTCCTCCCACTGTGGGTATTTGGGTGTCTTGTGCCGGGGGCCCCTGCCTGCAGCCTCTGCCCGTCAGTCCAACCCCACGGCACGGAGGGGCCCGCCGGGGCTGCCGACCTCACCGCCATCTCATCCCATCCGGCCTCCCCCACCTTCCGAACTAGCCTCTCCTGTGCCCCATCTGGGTTGCGATGCTCATGGGGTCCCCTGGCAACGGCGAACTCTCATCCCTGAGCTGTGGCCTTCGGTGGCAGTTTGCCGTAGGTTCATCAAGCCCACACAGCGACTATAAAGTGCTTCCCTGTTCCTCTGTCCTTGCTTTAACAGACACTCTGCTATCTCGGCATCGTAACCACCAGCAACCCAGGAAAAGACCGGGTTATTCAAAGAAAACAATTATTTTTTTCAAAAATATGGCAGTTTCCAGGTTATTTGCACACCATGCTGGAGCTCCCAGTCCCACCAGCGCCTGCTCCGGTCCCCTGCAGGGAGTGTCTGTGTCTCCTCTACTGCCCGGCTGGGCTGTTCCTCAAAGTGGTGCCCCCAGAGCGGGCCTGGTGCGCCTCTTCTCCAGCCCCAAGAACTCTGCCCGCCTGGCCTGCTTTTCCCTGTTCTGTTTGGTTTGCACCAAGGACACACATTCAATAAGCACTTTCTTTGAAGCCTGGGTTAGCCTTTGGGCTACTTTGCATTTCAAACCCTTTCCTTGGCCAGTAGCAATCTCTGTCCCATCAGCCCCAGGGCCGGCCTTCTTCCCAGAGCTCTCTCGGGGCCTCTCTTGCTCTCCAGCGTGAACACCCTCTTAGACCCTCTGACAGGACAGACTCTTCCCGTTTCTAGTCTGCATCCAGCTCACTTGCCAAAGGGAGGCAACTGGTCTACCACGAGTGCCCTGGCGCTGGGACGGCATAGTGCCAGTCACCAGACATAGAACTTACGTGACACACACGTGCATATTACAGTGTGCCGCGAGAGCTTAGTTCTTCCCAGCCAACCCTTCCTATTAACGTCCTTTCCAAGTCCTGTGGAATTTCTGTCTTCTTCTGTTTCCCGCCATCTATCCACAAGTTCCTTCCCTGTCACCTGGAGTTCCTCACTGTGTGCAGCATTGAAGGCGGGATCCTTGCGTCCCCCGCCAGGCCAAACAGGGACGTCTTCCCCCGCCCCCAGATGCCAAGGTCTGCAGTGTCCCCCTCCCACCAGGCCTTGCATTCGGAAGGAGGGTCTCAGAGACTGTCACTCCGAGGCCTGCCCACGGGGGAAGGGGCCCAGCCAGGGGGCTGAGTGGGGACCCTTGTCGGCAACCCCAATCCTCACGCCTTGGTCTGGCTGGTGTTTCTTGCGGTCCCTCAGTTTACCCCCCAGCCCTGCACTGGCGACCTCCTCCCCACCACGCTCTCCTCCCGCGTTCCCTCCCTGGCGAGAGTGGGTCCCTCCTGGCAGTGACCACAAACCCTGGGCGACAGTCCGCCTGAATCAATCGGCGTAAACGGAGTCACGGTCCAGGTCTCCATTCCTCAGTCACCCTGCGTCCCGCCCCAGCCAGCGTGGAGCCGCCCGGCATGAGAAAGTGCACGAGTCAAAGCAGACCATGACCGTGCGTGTTTTATCACACATACAGCAGAAAATCAATGTGGCCCACTTTGTAGAACTGGCTAAGTCCCACTTCTCAAGTTTTAAATTACTTATGAAGGTCTGTGTCTGTAAATGAAAAGTTCTGTTGGAAATTTTCAAGTTATTTTTCAGAAATATCTGCTTGAATATTGTTTTTAGTATCTTAACACAGGAGTGAAATTTCAATTTTTAAACTCAAAGGAATCTTGTTGAACAACAATGTCATCCTTTTCCAACGACAGCCTATTTGAATCTCATTTCTTCGCCTTCTGCGGTCTTAAGATCAACAAATACATTACATTCACCTTTGATACTTGTCAGTGGAAACTTGAATTTTCTTCCTATGTTTGAGTGTAAATGTTACACTGCCTCTTGTTTTAAAAACGTCCTAATTCTTGATGGACACTGGCCATGGGCCAGTGTTGCTTGGCGAGACGGTGGCCACCTGCTGCTAACCCTGCTTATCCAGTGAGGTGCTGGTGCCTAAGGCCGGCTGCCCGGGGCCTTGTAACTTCCTTTCTCCTTTCAGGGCAGGACCAACAGCCCCTCGTCTGCAGGAGACAGGGCCATTGCCCACCCGGGCGCAGCCTCCTACTGGAGAGGGGACGGCTGCTCCGCTTGGAGTCCACCTGCAGCCGGCTGCGGAGCACCGAGACACGGCTGTGAGAGCTCGGTTCCCAGCAGTGTGACCTCGGGGACTCGGAATAGATTTCCCAGCCACGTCTTTCTTCGTGGAGGGCCCGGTGGGCGCATGCTCTGGGGGACCCACGGGGCGAGTAGCACCTGGGATTTCAGGGTTGAAGACGCCCTGGGGAGAAGGAAAACACACAGGACTGAGCTCGAGCGCGGGTACCTTGGAGCAAACGTGTAGAGACGCCGGGAGGCTGCCTGGTGACGGTGAAATGCAGCCAAGGGCTTTCTAGGCCACAGACGATGTCACCCCATGGCCACTCATTGCATTAAATGGGGCGTGTCCTGTTTTTAAGTCTCAAAGAAACGAACATGCTTAGAGGTGTTTACTCATCCTGCTTTAAACTGGGGAAGCCAGGCAAGCTGTCAAAATTGTTAACAAAGATACAGATATCAGGATGAGTCCAATTCATAGAAGTTGCAGGGAAGTTTGGCTTTAGAAAGCTTGGGTTTGTGGTTAAAGGACGTAGATTTAAATCTTCAGGAAGCCATTGGAAATGCAGGCCGAATGCAGGAGAGAGTCTCCAGGGAAGCACGTAGGCTATAGGGGGTCCGCGTAGAGGGGACACACTAAACCTTAGAGCGTACGAGGGTGCACCCAGGGACGTGAGCCTGGGGAGGGAGGAAGGCTGGGGGCAGCCTGGGAGGTGACCGGCAGAGAGGAGGAGGGCACATGGCCGGTGGGGGGCCGGGAGCCAGGGCGGCAGAGGGAGTCCGGGGAGGGCAGAGGGTGTCCGGGGAGGACAGGGGAACGATGGTGGTGGTGGTGTTGGAGGCGGGAGAGGGCCAGGGAGCAGATCTCGGGTCTGAGGGACAGGAGGCCTCTTGTGATCCCTAAAGGGCAGTTTTCAGAGAGCTCTGGTTCCCTGCTTCGCTTTAAGGAGCTCTGGATGCAGGAGTGGGAGGACAGGTGGGGAGGACGTGGAAGTAGCCGGCTGGCCCCCCACCGGGAACCTGGGTGAGAGTGGAGAGGAGGATGCAGGGTGCCGGGTCCCACTCAGGGTGAGATAAAGAGCTCCCGGGAGAGTAAGGGGCACGGCAGGATCCGGAGAGAAGGGTGCTGAGAAGGGGAGAGAGGGCACAGGGGGCACCGAGAACAAGGAAGGAAAAGCGGGTCGGGTGCACAGAAGCAGAAAAAGAGCTTTTCCACGAGGGGAACAGAGGAGCACGCGGTGACTATTCCAGGTGACAGCTTTCGCCACATGGACCTTACTGCCTTACTGTTTCTTTTCAGGTTATAGGATGGGCGCATTTGGGGAAAAATAGCTTCCAGATGCCAGCTATCTCTGCAAAGAACAAGGGCTCTTTTTTTCTGCCTGGGTCTGGCAGGTGTCTGAGTTTGATCACCTGTCATTAACGTGTGGCTCTGCACCTGTGGGCCCCAGCTATGAATTATCCCTCTCCACATCCCCAGCACCTGGAAAGATGGTTTACTACATAGAATGAAATAATAATTCAGTTGTGTATTGACAGGCAGGGCAGTATATACTTACTCCACGTGAAGGGAGATGAATATTGCTCAGCATTATTTAAATAAAAGGTATCTCAATAGACATACAAATCTAAGTGGACTTAATCCATGTCTACGTGAGTGACAAGCACGTCCTCCATGCTGTGTGGCCTCAAGTGACCACAGAGCAATCGATCTGGTGTTTGAATTGCTGATCAATGGAATCAGTTGTGCCGTGATTGCTCTCAGGGCTGGAACCTGGAGCCCATGGGCTTTGGTTTGAAACAACCATGAGTGACCATTTCACTTGGGCTGTCTGTATCCCTTTGTAAAATATACTGTAAACTCCAAAATTCTACCTGCCCTCGATCATAGAAATAAACATCTCTTTCTCTGGTTTCTTCCAGTTGTTTGTGATAATACAAAAACAATGTAATTGTATGAAAAATGAATCAATCAGATTTAAAATTCTTGGCATTTTTGGAAAAGAATAACATAGGACGAGAGTTTGAAAATATAATTTTGTGTGTATGCATGAGATGGGGAAACAGAGGCTATCACTGTTTATTATTTTTATATTTTGAGTTTCACCCCATGAAATAATGTGCAGTGACCTTCTAGCACATTTTTCACAAAGCATAATTGTCTGACTTACAGACCAGCTGGCAGGGCCTGTGTTCCAAAGTCCTGCACAGCTCCGAGGAAACACGTGCTCAGAGAACTTTATGCTGGCGGTGACAACTTGCGGGCCAGTGGATGATGCTTCTTGCTGAGCATCTCTCCAACTTGCACCTCCCGCACCACAGACAGCCCAAAGCAGCAGCGAGGAGGGTCAGAAATGTGGGCACCTGCAGAGGATGGGCCTGCGAGTTTAATCAATGTTCTTGCTAGCACAGATGGGTCCAGAGTTTAAAAGGGGATAGAGCAACACAGACTAAAATAGTTAATGATTCAATTTTTTTTAAAAAAGCTTTAATGTATACACATATAATGTTGCAAAAATATTCAAGTGTCACAGTAACATAATGCTGATTTTTCATGCAGTTTTTCATTTCTTGTGTGTGTGTCACTGTTACCCTCCCCATTCCCTCCTCCCCTTCCCCCCGAAGCAGCCTCCTGTCCTCCACCCCAGAGTCCGGTGAGCACCCTGTGCTGGTGCACCCAGGGTTCCCCGTGTGCAGAGCATCTATGCAGACATACGTTTCACACACATTGAGGGGCTTTCGTTTGCTTTACAGAAGTGAGATCACATTTTACAGACCCTTGTCTCCATTCTCCTCCCTGTTGATTAATATCTGGTGGATGGTGCTGCCCCGCATAACTCTAATTCACTTTTTGAGAGCGACCTATCTTGCTTCATGATATTAACCCACTGTAACAATTCAAGGCTTCCCCATTCTTTGGGCATTCACTTTGTTTCCAATGTTGGACACTCTTAGCAACAATGTAATAGTCATTTTTGTGCTTACATCTTTATATAATTGATCTTTTTATTTCTGCAGTGGCCTTTCAGGAGTGGAATTGTGAGATTGAAGTGCGTGCTTCCGAAGTTGATGAGCATGGCCAGGGCTTTCCAAAGGCTGTACAGTGAGGGTCTTTGTCCCGCACCCTGCCAGCATTGGGTGTCTTCAGGTTTATTTTCTCTGTCTTGCCAAGCAAAGATGCCTACAGCTTTGCCTCACTGTGCTCTAATTCATAGGGAGTCTGGGCACCTTTCCACAGGTGTGCTCAACATGAGGATTGCTTGTTTGTGAATCCCATGTTTATGGGTTTTTGTCAATTTTTCTATTGGATACTTATCCCCTTTTGATTTCTAAGGTTTATTTTTGTCTTTAAAATCCTAGATAACACTCCTCTGTCCTCTGCTTTGTACACATCCCCCCATGTCTGCTAGCTGGCCCTTGTGGCAGTCTTTAAGGTGTCCACATTCCCAGTTCTTCTCTGGACACATGGTCAGATGGTACCCAATTCCCTCTGGGAGGTGGCCGCATCCTTGTGACTTACTCTGACTAATGAAATGTGATTAAAAGTGAGGCTTGAAGAACAAGGATGCTATATGCGAGGGAGATCAGTAACTTTCCATACGGTGATGCCCTAAGAGACTTTGTGCTGAGTGACAATGACATGGAGCAGTGAGTCGCCCACCCCAGGCCAACAATAACCCAGTGGACACAGAGGCTGCCCCTGTGTTGACTGCAATTGCAGAAACAGCTGCAGGTGTTGCTTACTGCACCACCTTAGCTCACCCTGATACAGGAGGCGTTACATAGCATCGAGCTGCTCTTCTGAAAGAGGGAGAGAAACGGTGGTTGATGGAGACAGACAGATGGCAGGTAGGTAGACGGTTATCTCATTGGCTTTGAGGCTGATCAGCAGGAGATGACTGAGCCATTATCAATGCCTGCAAAAATTATGCTTATCTTATGGTGGCAAAATGTTTGGAAATCTGCTGCCTGTGGCAACTTGGGAGGTAATAACAAGCATGTAGCTCTAGAGGGACAAGACAGGGAAATGGAATATTTTCATGTATTTTGGTTGCTATTGTCTGCAGTTGGAGGCTTTGCAAGAAAGAGATTACTTCAGAAAGAATTGGACCATTGCAAGCAGGAATAAAAGAAAATTGAGTTAATAAAGATTAGAGCAGAGATAAATAAATAGAAAATAGGAAAAAATAGAAAAGTCAATGAAAGTAAGAGTTGATTCTTTAAAAAGGTGAACAAAATTGACAAACCTTTGGCTAGGTTGACTAAAACAGAGAGAGAAATTTCAAATAACTAAAATCAGAAGTGAAAGAGGGGAAATTACAACCAATTTTACAGAAAGGAAAAGAATTATAAGGGAATATTATGAATAATTCACAGCAATAAATTGCATAACTTAGATAAAATGGATAAATTCTCAGAGACACACACTTCAAGACCAAATCATGAAGAAGCAGAAAATCTGAACAGGCCTACAGCTAGCAAGGAGGTTGAGCACTATAAAAACCTCCAGTGAAGGAAAGCACAGGACCAGGTGGCTGCACTGGTGAATTCTCCCAAACCCTTAAAGAAGATCTAACAACAATTCTGCACAACCCCTTCCAAAAAGTTAAAGGAACACTTCTGAATTCTTTCTACTAGGCCAATGTTACACTAATAACAAAGCCAGACAAAGGCATTACAAAAAGTACTACACAACAATATCCCTGATAAATGTGATGCAAAAATCCTCAACAAAATACTGGCAGACAGAATACAATAGCACATTAAAGGACTGTGCACCATCATTAAGGGGAATTTAGTCCTAGAATGCAAGGACGGTTCAGCACATGAAAATCAGTCCATGCCATTCACCACATTAAAGAATGATGAAGGGAAAACAAACAAACAAACAACATGATCACTCATACGCAGAAAGAATCTGACAAAATTCAAAACACTTTCTTGATAAAAACACACAAGAAATGAAGAATAGAATAAAACTACCTCAATGGTCATATTTGGAAAACTCCCAGCTAGCATCATACTTAAAGGTGAAAGGGTGAGGGCTTCCCCCTAAGATCAGGGACACAAGGATGCCCACACTTGCCACTGGTATTCAGCACAGCACTGAAGTCCTCCCAGGCCGGGTTGGCCAGAGAAGGAAGTAAAAGACATCCAAGTTGGGAATGAGGAAGCAGATAAAGTGATCTTATTTGTAGAAAACCCTAAAAACTCCACCAAAAAACTGTTAGAACTAATAAGTGAATACAGCAAAATTGCAGGACACACACAAAAAAACCTGTAAAAAGCAGTTGCATTTCTGTACACTAACAATAAATGTTTCAAAAAGGAAATTAAGAAAATAATTCTGTTTACAATGGCATCAAAAAGAATCAGATACTTAGGAATAAACTTAACCAAGGAGGAGAATGACTTGTACAATGAAAACCCTAAAATGGTGCTGAAAAAAGAAGACACGAATGAGTGGTAAGCTGTCCCTGTTCATGGAGTGGAAGAGCTAGTAGCGTCAAGATATTGATGCTATTCAAAATGTTCTGTAGATTTAATGCAATCTCTATCAAAATCTCTATGGAATTTTGTGTACAGAAATTAAAAAAAAAAAATCCATCCTAAAATTCACATGAAATCTCGAGGAGTCCTGAACATCCAAACAGTTTTGAAAAAGAAGAACAAAGTTGAAGGACTTTCGCTTCCTGATTTCAAAACTTACTCCAAATGCACAGCCATCCAACTACGGTGCTTGCAAAGGACAGACATAGAGACGAATGGGATTGAATAGAGATCCCAGAAATAAATCCTTACATATTTGTTCAAATGATTTCTGACAGGAGTTTTGAGAACACTCAGTGGAGAGAGGACAGTCTGGTCAGCACACGGTTCTGGGAAACTGGATACCCACAGAGGACAGAGTGACATTGGACCTTTACCTTACTCCATATGCAAAAATCAATGCAAAGTAGATCAAAGAATTAAACATAAGACCAAAAACTCTAAAACTCTTAGAAGAAAACAGAGAGAAAACTTCATGGCATTGAATCTCATGATGCTTTCTTGGAGATGACACCAAAAGTATAAGCAACAAAAAAGTGGATTGTTAGGATTCCATCACAATTAAAAACTTCTGTGCTTCAAAAGACACTATCAACAGAGGGAATAGGCAATGCACAAAATGGGAGAAATATCGGCATTTCATGTAACTGATAAAGCATTAATATCTAGAATACAGAAAGAATTCCTAAAACTCAACAACAAATAATTTAAAAATGAGAAAAGGAATTGGACAGACATTTCTGCAAAAAAGATATACAATGGCAAATGAGCACATTGACAGATGCTCAATATCACTAATAATTAGGGGGATGCAGATGAAAACCACAGTGAGACACCACCTCACGCCCCTCAGGAAGGGTGGCAATAGCAATCGTTGGCAAGTACATGGAGAAACTGGGACCCTGGCGTGCCGTTGGCAGGAACGCAGGGGACTGAAGGACCTCATGCTCGGTGAAATAAGCCAGTCGCAAAAAGACAACTACTGTGCGAGTCCACGTACGTGAGGTACCCAGGATAGGTAAATTCACAGAGGAAAAGAGAATGGTGGTTGCCACGGGCTGGGGCACAGGGGTGTGTGGAACAGGACGTGCCGGTTGGACTTTCTCACGGTAAATGCGTGCCGGAGATTGCTCGTGTAACCCTGTGAATATTCTAAACACTACTGAACGTGCATTTGGAAATGGTTTAAGACGTGTCTCATTCAGGCAGCTGTTAACACGGTACCGTAGACTGGGTGGCTGACAAACAGAAACTTCTTTCTCACAGTTCTGGAGCCTGGGCATCCAAGATCGGGGGTGGGCAGGGGGCATGGGTGGCTCCTGGCGAGGCCTTGTGCAGATGCCAACTTCTCATCCTGTCCTCACACGGCAGGGAAAAGCAGGAGAGCTCTCTGGGGTCCCGCGTACAAGGGCGCTCACGACCTTCAAAAGGCCCCAGCTCCCAACACCATCTCACTGGGCATGTGGACTTCACCATATAAATTTTGGGGGGACAGAAACATTCAGTCCATAACAGATGACTAAAAAAAGAAATTGAATTTACAATTTCAGGGGCTTTCAGTGCTGGAAGAGGCAGCTGCCTGTCATCCTCAAAAGACGGAGGCAAAATTCAGAACATCTCGGAGCAACCAAGGGAAACTGGAACTTGGCTTTGTGGTGAAGATTGAACTAAGAATATGGTCATTACACACATTCTGGAATATTCTGAATGGGTCAGGGGATCTCAAAACAGAGAAACAACAGATGGTGTGGTAGCCAGTAAATATTTTGTATTTGGAAAAGTAGCAAACGTAGAGTGGAGACTGAATGTGTGGCTGTCACCAAGCCTGGTGAGCTCTGTCACCTGCGATGTCCTTAGCCGTGGGACAGGGAGAGAGCAAAGGTGGGAACATGTCTAGACAGGAACCACACGCATGGCTCTGGGTACATGGAACTGACTGGAATGAGAAATAGACGAGGAACACCCACGTCCGTGAGACACTTACACTGTCAACAGAACCACCAGCCTGGACGGAGACTTAAGGTGACCCTTAAACCTCTCACTGGTGCTGGCCAAGAAGTGGGATTAGAAAATGCTCAGCTTCCAAGACAGTCAAGTTCTTACTGTGGTCAAGAGTGAAAATAGAGAAGAAATAATCTTCTGGGATTCACAGAAAACACTACGTATGAAGCTCCTGCCCAGGAGCAGAACCAGGGTCCAGGCAAGGAAAAATTACGTGCTCCCAGGATAAGAAGCTCTCGAAACACCTGTCTAGAAGGGACTGCAAAATTTCTTAGGTCCAACATCGACTATTTGTCTCACATTCTTTTCAAGTAAACTGTTCGCTGCCGTTGTCCTGCCCCTGCTCCGTGGTGGAATGCCGGCTGCGGGGACTGACACGGGGCTGGGAGCCCACAGCCGTCTCCTTGGACGGCTTCTCAGGATTTGATGCAGAGACTCCACCTGTCCACGGATGTCCCTAACTTCTGCCCGGTGCCAGGACTGGGTTTGAGGAGCAGCTGAGGGTTCCAGGCTATTTTGCGTGGGAGGGAAAATAAACCGAACATCTGGTGACCAGAGGCCAGAGCATGTGCTGTTCATCCATATTTCTGGGTCTTCTCCTTTGAGCTCAGGTGGGATTGTCCTCTCCTGTCCTCTCTGCGTTGGGCCCAGTCATGCCATTGGCTCGGTCAGTGACGTTTGACCAGGCCACCCATGTCCCTTTGACATCACCTTTGAGGAGCCTGTAGGAACCAGCTTGTCATGGGTGCTGTAGGCCGTGGCTGCAGCCACCCCCATGGATGGGCACTGTGAGTGAGAGATAAGCCTTCGCTGCTCAAGCCTCAGAGATCTGGGCGCTGCCTGCCACACTGGCATGACGGGCTTCACCCTGACCGAAGCCATGGCTGCATGTGTCCACACTGCCTTTTTCTGCACGAAAGCTCTCAGCTTCTTCCTTGTAGTTCATCATATTCAGCTTTCATTTATGTCATTTGCTGGGAAGATCTCCCGCACTCCACACTGGACACGTTTCCAGTCTCTGTGTTTTGTCTTCATCCCTGGGACGGGACCCAACTTGCCTCTCGGGCCAGAGCTCAACTGCTCCCTCTGCCCGCCCCTTCCTGCCCCTGCCCACGTTCTGCACGGGCATCCACCGGGCTGGTCTTTTTCGGTGGGCGGCAGAGTGGATTCGACACAGAGAGCTCTCCCTGCTGCAGAGGCCTGAGCGAGCGTGTCTGGGGAAGGCGGGGCCCGGGGACCTCCCTGACTGGCTGCGTAGCCGGTTCCCCTTACGCCGACAGCTGCACGTGTACACACTGGGCTTGCTTGCCTTCACCTCTTAGAATTCTTCATTTATTGTTTATTTATCAGAAACAGCTTGGTAGCCACACTCTATTGTCATTCTTAGGAGGAAGAAACCACGTTGGGAAATACCTGATGCAGGGTGTTCCTGTCGCGGTGTCCCTGTGCATCACGCTGGTCCCCACTCCTGCCTCCCCGGGCTCCCCGCACCCGAAAAGATCAATGACACATCATTTAAATCATTGCGTCCACATAGGAAGTCTTTCAAAGCTATGAAATTCCCACAAGCCTGGCGTTAACTTTCCTATTCACCTCATTATACGTGGATATAAGACTCAATCTCAAAATTACTGGAATGTGAAGGGAAAAAAAAACCTGACACATGCTAAAAGAATGGAAAGAAGTAGTCCTAGTCTGTGCTCATAAGTCAAAAACAACATTCCATTCATAGAACACGTGAGGGGGGACATGTGCCGACGTGTGTTTTGATGTGACCAGAGTGGTCTGTGCTGTTGGAGCTGTCACTGCCCGTACTGTCACCAGCATATACGGGAGCCTCTTTAAAGGGACGAGAAGGTCTGTTCGCCTGAGATCCACTTCGGAGTTTGGAAAGAATGAACCTGGCTGAAGGGGTCCCCCAGTGGATTTTAGAAACAGCATTTGGTATAAACGGATCTTGCCTTTAACTCTTTCTGAAACACTTTCAGTACCGGGTCCTGTCTCGCCAGAAACAGGGGAGTGCAGGGGCTCCTGCTCCGAGAAGGTGGCACTCGGGTGAAGTGGGGAGACGCGTGTGTGGCCCTCTGTGAACCTGTGAAAACCTGCTCCCCGGGCCCAGGACACAGCGGGGTGGGGACCCAGCTCCAGGTCTCCAGAGTGAGCCGGTGTTGTGAGGGCGGAACAAGCTCCCAAAGGCAGAGTGGTCGAGATTTGCCCTGTGTCCCCAAACGCTGCCCGCCTTTGGTCTCCACTGTGCCACCCTGGCCTCGCCAGCAGGGAAAGTGCAGGACCAGCCTCTGTGAGCAAAGCCAGGTGGGGTCCCCAGCCCTGCAGCGTCCTCTCTGCCACGGCCAGGACAGAGGTGACAGCTGACTTCCCATCCCCAAAAACTTCAAAACAGCATTCGAGACGTGTTTGGCTGAGGTTACGCTTCAAAGTCCCAGTTTTCTTATTGCAAGCGGCTGACTATTGTTTACTGGGCACGGTTAGCGGAGCAGTATTTCTGGGACAAGTGGGTTCAACTTCCTCAACAATCTTTGACGGGGGAGGTGGCGAGAGAGATTATCCACTTCCGCAGCGGATGGTGCCCAGTGTGCTGCTGGGATTGAGGGCCCAGAGCCTGCTCCTATTTTGGGAAGGCTCATTGCTCCCGTTATCAGCAGCCACACACATCACACTCAGGCTATCTGGAAAGGGCCAGCCGGGGCCAAGTGTGGCGTGAGGAAGTGCCGTGTGCGCTGTAGACAGCAGCCTCCTCCTGCAGGGACCTACTTGTCCCGAGGGTTTGCTTTCAGAGCAGGAAGAGGTAATTATGATAGCCCAGAGTGGGAAGGACAAAGTTTCCATCTGGGAGGGGGTGGCCGGGCCCTGCGAACTCCCTAAAGACCAACAGCTTCCCGGGGCCCTCGGGAGCGCCGACTGTCCTTGGAGAGACCAGCGTTGAAGATCCACATCTGAGTGGGGCATTTGGATCCTTAAAAATTAAATAATTCTATTGAAATAAAATACTCTGTTTTTAAATACATTCTGTGAATGAGAACTTTTGCCCCAATTTGTAAAATTATAGTTTATTGCTAAAACAGCCTCAGGGTACAAGTACAAATGAAATGACATTAATTAAAATACATAAAAACAGCAGAAGGGATAATTTTATAATGAACGTTTGAAAGAACAGGGAAAAAATGGAAAAATCTGTCCTCTCCCTTTGGAGAAAACGCTCCTGGAAAAGCTGGGTGCCCCCAGCCCCCAACTCATGACACTGGACCCAGCTGGTGGCATGACCACCCGAGAAAAACATCCTGCCTTAATTTTCCAAAACGTCAGGAGTTGGGAGCAGGTTTTGCTCACTGGTCTCAAACTTCACAAGGGAGCAAAGGAACGTGGCCCCTCTGGGTTCCGCAGCACCTAGTCAGGAAGGAGGAGGAGTCCCAGTCCCGGAAGAGTGTTGAGGACACCGCTGGCCTGCTGGGTGTGCCACCAAAGGTCCCAAAGCCGGCCCCGCCCATCCCCCCAGGGTCAGGCTTGCTTCAGTGCAGGTGTGGGTGATGGCGGGGGACACCAACACTGGAGTCTGTCCTCTGGGCTCTGGTGGCCAGCAGTGGGGTTTCCAGGTGACTTCTTGATTGAAGAGTAGAACAGGTTGACCACAGGCAATGAAGATGCTCTCAGGACAGCACCCCAGGGCTCCACAGGTAGGAGGCCAGGCGGGGAGATGGCAGAGGGGAGAGAGGCCACCCAGCGTCTCACCACGGAGAGCACTCCACGTGGCAAGACAGTAGGAAGCAGCACCAACCACAGCAGGGTGGGTGGAGCGTTGCGTGCACCCGTGTCAGCCCTCAGGGAGGGCAGAGGTGGACGGAACTCAGATTCCTGAACCCCAGCCCCAAATACCCAACCCACGGCGCAGCTCTGCCTGGCCAAACCTGAGATAGCGGACAACACTCAGGACTCAGTTTGAGGATTTTTATATCAAATGCAGAAGAAAAATAATGTTGCCCTTTAGTAGACTTTTAAGTCCAGTTGCAAATTATACACACACCCGCACACACACATACTTGAAGTTGCAATCACTGTTTTGTTTGTTTGTTTAGTTCCTTGCAAATTCCAACTTGTTATACTTGAGCAAATGGTAGAACAAAGCCCCACGGTGGGGAAGCTGCTGCCTCACTGTGGCAGGACCAGAGGCTCTGGGGGACTTAGCACACGCGGTGGGACGCAGGGAAGGGGCCCCGGGGCGTCCATGACACTGTGCAAGTGTGACGCTGCTGCCAAACTGGCCTGTCCACCACTGAGGGGAGTGCCGGGACCCGGGAGCACAGGACACGGGAGCTCAGGAGGACGTGGGGACATCGCTTAGAAGGGGAAACGCCAGAGAGAGCGCTGGGCCGGGAGTCCCACCCAGGCCAACACAGGCAGTCGGCTCGGAGATGCTTTTCAGGGACTCTCCTTGCGTCACGGTCTTTTCCCATCCCTGTCCCTGTTCTACTTACTGCTTGAGATTGTGCCCATGTCTGTGTCCAGGTAGATCCACATAGACCCGCATCAGCTTCTCTGTCTGCAGCTGTGTCTATACCAAACCCGCATTCACCTGTGTCTATACCTGTATGCGTATCTGTGTCTATATAGACTCCTGTCTCTGTCACTGTGTGTCTGTACCCATACCTGTGTTGATTTCTAGGTTTACACCTGTATCTGAGGCCATTCTCCATTTTCATATCTATGTCTACACCCGTATGTGTATCTGTGTCTACATAGACTCCTGTCTCTGTCACTACGTATCTCTATCTATGTTGACTTCTAGGTTTATGCCTGGATCTGTGTCCATTCTCTATTTCCACACGTGTAACTGTATCTACACCTGTGTTCATATCCATATTCACGTCTGTCTCTGTTTGTGCCCAACCTTAGTTCCCAGGGCTGACATAACAAAGCGCCACAGCCTGGTGACTTAAACAATAGAAACATGCTCTCACGTTCCCAGAGCTGGAAGTTTGAAGGCTTCAAGGCACAATCTGTTCCAGGCTCTTTCCAGAAGTTTCAGCTTCTCGTGGCTACTGACAACCGTGGCTTGTAGCAGCATCACGCGCATCTCTGCCTACATCTCCACGTGGCATCCTCCCTGCGAGTGGCTGTCTCTGTGTCCAAACTTCCCGTTTATTAAGGACACTTGTCTGTTAAGATTCGACCCTACTTCCAAGTAAAGTCGCATTCTGCGGTGCTGGGGTCCGGAACTCAGCACCTGCCATGCGTATCTGTGTCTGAGCCTGCATCTGCACCTATATCCAGCTTCATTTTAAATGCAATTTGGGAAAAAAAGAGAAGTATAAAATAAAAATATGCTTTATAATCCCACACCTGGAGATAAGTATTAACAGTGCAATAGCTTTCTTCTTTTACACCCTTGTTCCATATTTTACATAGTTGGAATAACACTGCAGTTATATTTTCATGGCTTGCTTTTTAAATTTGTATCATACAAGCATTTTCCAACATCATTAAATGTTCTTAATGATTGCCAATCTTCATTTACGTAACTTTACCAAAAGATATAAAAACGTCTTCCAGTGGCAAGACACATAAAACCTGGCAATGCTACGGGACGTCAAGGAACATCTTTGTGCATATGCTTTTCTGGACTCAGAGTTAGTCTAGGATTCTAATCTATATTGGGGTACGGAGTCTAGAGGTGTAAATGCCTTGAGGCTCCTGAAACCTCTCCCTGAATGGCTTCCAGAGAGGCTCTGCCTGTGTGCGTCCCCGGCGTGACTTTCTCACATCCTTCTGTGTCGTGGGCAGGGGACTGTCAGGACGCCAGAGGCTGCAGCCCTCCTGGCCACTCACAGCCACCCCTGCAAAGACCTGGGTGTTACAAAAGGCAGGGCACCGTCCCAGCGCCCGGACTGCTGATTGCTCACTCAGTTTGATGTCCCCGGGGAATTCACACAAGTCATAAAAATTTTCACGGAAACTGTTGACTTCAGGTGTGTCAAACATCCCATGGACAACGGAAAATCCCGGTAATAATGTCCCTCCATACGGAGCTCCTCCTGGGGATCATCTGGGAGCTATCAAATTCCTCCAGGGTGATTGATACTTTAATGAGAACTCCATTGCCAAGCAAAATGAATCTCATATTCTCAGTTTCGAATATCAGAACGCGAGGCTCCTCATCACCAGCCGTCCTCTTCTGCTAAATCCTTGAGAGAACTCACGCACATTTTGAGAACAGCCGACTGCATAAAATTGGTGAAACCCAGATGTAAGGAGCTTTGGGTTAGAGGCACGGTATTAAACCGGGTGCCACACGCCCACGATGGTGGTCGCCACGTGAGACCCCTCCCCGCAAAGTCGGCGACTCCGGTTGCCGCATGGTGGGCTGCGAGGTCCCAGGCCTGGGCCGCAGGATGCAGAGCTCTGCACGGGGGCTGGGAGGTCTCCAATGGACTTCGCGGAAACTTTCTTTGAAAGAAAACAGCTCACGGTCAGCCCAGTGTCACACCTGTGAGGTCTTTGGGATGAATTCTTGTTGAGAAGCCTGGTTTTGGAAAGGTCACGTGACTGGTGTAAGGCTGTAACTACTGTCATTATCCTCTTTGGACCTGCCCGATTTGTTAACACGAGGAAGCTGCGACCCAGGCTTGGGAGCCGGGCTTCGTCCTTGCACCTGGCGTGGTGAGGACACAGAATTCTCACGGGCATCGGCCACAGGGAGCCCTGAGTGCTCCTGTGCACAGTGGCACCCGGAGTCCGGGCTGTGTGCCCCGCGACCAGGCGTCACCCACCCTGCCGCCTGCTCAGCTGCTGCCGTGGGGTCCTCCCTCCCTTCCCTGGAGAGAAGGCTGCTCACCTCCAGCCCCCAAGCCCTCCAGCACCTTCCCAGGGCTCCCGTTTCCTGCTGGTATCTCTTCCTCCTGCACCCTGGGCTTGGGGAGTCGTCCCCTCCCCGAGCTGCCACACAGCCACTAGCAGTGGCCCCATGACGGAGACCCCACGCCACCCTGGAGCCAGGCCCCTCCTCCCTGGCCCCAGGAAAAGAGAAATCAGTTTCTTACTGCGAGGCAAAGGGTGATGCACCATAAAGGAAAATATAATATACATTTGTCAGATGAGACCATTGTCATTGACCATCTTTATTTGTTTCCTCTGAAATTAGTTTAATACAGGTGATTTTTACGTGTGTGTCCTTCAAGTGTGTTCACAGATCCTGATGAGACTTGCCTGGAATTTCTTTCAATTTCACGTACATGCTTTGGAAGCATAAAGCATTAATATATTACACGTTGTCAAGTTCTTTCTGCCGTCCGCACCTCCCAGGTGAGCTCTCGGGGCTGCTTTAGTTTTCAGGTGAAACTAAGTAAGATTTGTTGGATGCAGCACGGCTTCTGTTGGCCTCATGTAACACTTTTATTCTCTTTTGGCAAATCTACTCTGGTAGCATATTAAGAGGTGTGTATTCAGACACTCATTTCTAAAAACCCAGAATGAACATGCTCAGTAAACTAAAAGAACATTTTAAAAGGCATATAAACAAAATGCTGGTTAATTGCTATGTACATTTCTGGTAGGCAATTGTCATTAATCTTTAAATCATGTTAACGATTAATCAAAATGACTATAAGACACAGTCATATATCTTACAGCAAATCTAATAAAAGTGATTAGATAAAACACACAAAGTCAAAATATGTAAGTTTTGTCTTGGTTGATCCTGATTAATTGCACGTGCAAGATGCTGACGGTATTCTTGGGGCGGAGCACGTCACCCGCCTTACCGCGAGTGTGCCTGGGCACCCCGGTCGACAGCAGCGATGCCCACATGGATGTTGGTTTTCAAGGTGAAATGTCTTCCCACATTAAACTTGATTACAATTCTCTTTCTAAAAGCATTTTGTGGGTTTCGCTGTGGAGCCGCAACTTTGGGTTCACCTTCCAGATCCCAGCAGATAGAACCTGCTTGTTCATAGGCCCAGCAAGGACCCTCTGACTTGCAGAACACTACTCAGCTCCAGCGAAACGAATATGAATGAAAGTTTCTCTGGGTGGTTAAGGGCGAGGTGCAACTCAGATTTCATCACTGATCACCAAACAGGGAGCAAGAAAAGGTATATGTAAAATAGAGCTTTGAAATTGGAAGTTTTTGTTATTTGCCAGTGCTGAAGATTAGCTGCTTTATAAAGGCAAACCTTAGTGATATTGACTGATGTGGAGGGAGGAGGCGGAGAACCACACCTGGTACCTGGATACTGGTAAATGGTTTTGCTCCTCTAGCAAAACGCTCTCTCTTTCCTTTCTCTTCCCTTCTCTCTCTCCCCACCCCCGCCTTTCTCTTTCTCACTTTCTTTCTCTTTCTTTCTCTATCTCTGTTTCTTCCTCTCTCTGTGTCTCTCCATAGAAAGACAGCTAGATGGTGGGCAGATGAATAGATGGATGGACAGATGGATGGATAGATGGATAGATGGATGGATATATAGATAGCTAGATGGATGGATAGATAGCTAGATGGATGGACTGAAGATGGACAGATGGATAAATGGACAGATAGAAGATGGACAAATGGATAGATGGATAGACAGATGGAGGATGGATAGATGGATGATGGACAGATGGGTAGATGGATAGATGGATGGATAGATAGATGGATCAATGGATAGATGGATAGATGGATGAATAGACAGATGGATGGAGGGATAGATGGATAGATGGATGGATAGATAGATGGATCAATGGATAGATGGATGGATAGATGGATCAATGGATAGATGGATAGATGGATGAATAGACAGATGGATGGAGGGAATAGATGGATAGATAGATGGATGGATGGACAGAAGATGGACAGATGGATAGATGGGTGGATAAAGAGCTGACAGATTCCCCCCAAGAGGCCAGGTTCTCTCATTCTGTGGGTGTTGAGCTTTGCACAGGGGTAGGAACTTGGCTTTGGACTTACATTGCCTGGGTCAAATCATGGCTTTAGAGCTCTGGAAAATCAAATAATAAAATATTATGAAAACCATAATACCCTATTTTTCATCCTACAAAGCTAATTCCTAGGAGCTGTTTTGCATTGAAATCATCTCATTTCCTTCGCACTCTCTGGGATTTGTCTGCATGCTGTCACTGGTCTGAGGGAGGCCTCAGCTGGGTGAGTGACAACAGCCCTGCTTGGCGAGGCAGCCACTCCCTGCCCACTGGGTCCTGAGGGACGGGCATGCACCACCTGCGGTGCTCACTGTCCCCCTCAATGTTAAGGGAGTCTCATGTCGTGCTCATGGTAGGGCCCACGCTTCCATGCCACTGCCTGCAGGCCTGCTGATGGTGGCTGCAGTCTGCGCCTTGGCAGGGCAGCAGGTGACACCAGCACAGCCACCGCGGGCTTCCTCCAGCCTGTTCCAGTCATGGAGATGCCTCTTGGCCCAGCCCTCCTGCTCACCACGGCAGGGACTGGGTGGTTAGAAATGAGAGAGGAGTCTGTGCTCTGTAAACTCTGGCCGTGCATTAGGAAGGTCAAACCCATGAGTTCCTAGAACCAGAGTATGAACTGGGCCCCCAGCAAGCTCTGCTTGGGGCCGGGAGAGCGCAGCTGTGCGAGGCAGCCCCGGCTGGAAGACCCCTGGTCCTGGGGAACAGAGGCCGCAGGGATGTGTCCACAGCACAGGACAAGGGAGGACCGGGCGGGGTGCGGCCCAGGCCCTGCAAACAAGGAAGGCTTCTAGGAGACGCCCTCACAAACCAGCTCTTCTGGAGGCTAATTGGGGACGAAATCCTTCGGGACTCTAAGTAAAGAATCTTCCAGAACGCCGAGGTGTGAGCTCACAGTTCTCTGCCGAGCAGCTCATTCACAAGGCTGCTGTAGAGTCGTGGTGTGCGCCTGAGCAGGGACCTGCCTTCAGACAGGGGGATTCTCTTTGCTGCAACACATTGTTAAAAGTCTGGCTCCTAATGGTTGGTAGTCACAGACAGACATTTGCCACGAGCTGGGGCTATGACAGATGGGCTGTGGGGACAAGAAGAACCAGTGAGGAAGCATTGCATCCCGCAGCAAGCCCTGCAGGACCGCGCCCTCGCCCCACCCTGGCTGAGTCTGCACACCTGGCGGCCTGGGGACCGGAGCGAGACTCCAGGTCAGGCTCCTTCAGAGAGGGGCTTTGGGGATCCCTGCCCTCCCAGCTCCTGCCCCTCAGCCCCTGCCACTCACCCCGGCAGCAGAACATGGCCACCCTGGGCCCCTGGCGAGCCCCTGGCTGTGTGAGAGGCATGGCCTGGGCAGCGGAGGGTGGGCAGAGGCAGGTGAGCTGCTCCCTCCAAGGAAGACAGGGCCTGTGTCCAGGGAGAGGCCTGTGTGGGGCCCCCCTGCACTGGGGAGACCCTCGGAGAGGACACTGCCAGCCAACAGGCACCAAGGACCTGTCAGGCCACAGCGAGCAGCTGCGCCCAGGAACCTGGACCAGGCTCTTCCCCATCCCTCTCCCCCAAGGCCCCAGGCCTCCACTGGGCCCTCCAGGGTGGAGCCACCTGCAGCCACCCAGCGGGACCCAGATCTGCTCCTCAGATGTGGAGGGGATGACAGGCCTTCCCCAGGGTTGGGAATGTGCCCGCCCAGCTCCCCGGCAGGGTCCATTTACACTTGTTTGGCCTTTTCTCTTAGCAAACCTTCCTGTTTCCATTCTCCCCACCCAGGCCCATCAGCAGAGCCGGGGCAGAGGGGCTAGGACTGGCTGGGGACTCTCTAGATTGCTGACTCAGGTGCCCCAAGGCTCCTGGTCAGCGCTCTAGGCCACAGGACAAAACCCAGACAGCTCATCTCCATCCGTGGAGGTTTGTCCCCAACAAAGCTTGAGCACACCTTGTCCTGCCCAGTGCCCAACACCCTGTCTGAGCCCCTGGAGCTTCCAGCTTTCCATGTCACTCCCTCCTTCAAATTCTTGTCAACTCCTGGCCTGTCACCTACCACTCACTGGCGTTGCTGGGGGACTGGATCTGGGTCTCCCTCTGTCACCAACAGTGCTCCAGTGTCTGGAGTTTGGCGGTGGGAGCAAGGCATTTGGGCAAGAAACCGTCAGAGCAGGGACTGGCAAGGGGAGAGCAGCACCTTCTTACAAACTGTGGTGCAAGAGTAGGAGTAGAAGGGGCTGTGACCTTGCTCAACATTGCCTAAAACCAGAGGCCCAGGAGGAGCGCTGGTGGCGACTCCAGCTGACTCCAGAGTGGTGGGAAGGTGCCTGGGGCAGCAACTGTCCTGCAGCCTAACATGTCACCAAGCAGTTCCAGTGGGCCTGCCAGTGACAACCTATGGGGGAGGCTCTGAGCAAGGCCAGCCAAGTCCACCAGCATCCTGGGCCCTTTGATCGTGGGGTCCCGTTCTAGAACATGCTTTCCCATGTGACACTGCCCACGGCCCTACTGGCATTGGGCTACACCCTAAACTCTCCCCAGCCCTGGTTTCTGCACAGCAGTGGGGCTGGGCCCTGGAATGCGACTGAGCTGCCTCTTCTCCCCCACCCTGGAGAAGCCCCTGGGGGCGAAAATGCTCAAAGGCAGAGAGGAAGAAAGAGGGGGAGAACTGAGGCAGCCTCAACCCTTGCTGTGAACGCATTTTCCCTCCAGTGAGCTGAACAGTGAGCCAGGAGCTGAGCTGGGAGTGTCTCGGGCAAGGGCAGCGACACAGGCCATGGGAGCTGCCTGGCGTGGAGGCCACCCCGCCACCTGCCACCCTGCCACCCTGCTACCCCAACGTTTGTGTGGTACCCATCACCTCTGCCTTCTGGGTGGCGCCAAACAGAAACGGGGAAGGCAGTTAACAAGGACTCCCCGAGCGAACCGTGAAATGTGCCTCCTTCACTCCCCAAGGAACATGCACCCAGGGCACCCCGTCCTCCTCGCCTTGGTCCCCGCACCAGGCGCCACGCTTGGCCATGCAGTAACAGCCCCAGGTCCCCAGATGCAAATTCATCTCCCTCCACGCTTGCAAAGGTAACAGGACGCAATGAGGCTTGACTAGAAGGTTCTCAGCGCCAGCCTCCCTGCTTCCCAGCGGGTCCCCCAGAGCGGAGGGAGATGTTGGGTCCCGCAAGAGCTCTGGAGGCCGCCTGGGGAAGTTCAGTGGGACTCAGGCCTCTGTCCCTGCAGCCACCGTGGGAGCCACCGAGTAAGACAACCTGAGGCTGCGCAGGCCCAGCCAGGTCCCTGTTTATTCTGTCACCTGACGGATAGGGAGCCCTGACCTTCCCGGGCTACCTTTTCTCCAATCCCCAGCCCCGTCCCCTTCTGCTTTTTGTCTCTTTTGCAGTTTTGCCACATTCTACTGTGCAAATAGCAAAATCCCAAAAAGGTAGGCAGAAGTGCTGTTTGAGATCATTAGCTTAATTTGAGCTGAAAGGTCTTTGTTGTAAGTTAGGGAGGGGAGGGACCTGGGGACCTTTGCGGAGTGTTTTGCTGGCAAGCTTGTTGAGATATGATTGCCTTTGTTGTGATAATCTGAAATTAATTTGCACTTGAACCCATCTTTCTTCTGGGCTCAATTTAAACACTGTTATAATTATGCGCCCGGCATGAAATTGAGAACAGACTCTGATATGACAAAGCTGAATATTTTAATTCCCCAGGTACAGACGGCTTTTTTCCTCACTTATCTCACAAGGTAATAAAACAAAATGTTCCAGTGCACATGCTTAAGAGAGAGGTATTTGCCTGAGGGGAAACAGAGATAATCAGTGTATTGCTACACATCCACTCTGTACTTTCACAGTGGGTCAACCGCTCCCTTTTAAAGTGATGTTAAACTTCTGCTAATATTAGTTGATTTGTACCTGCAATGATATTTAAAAAAAAAAAAAGTGAAAATGGTGTGTTTTATTCCATTTCAGCCGCTCCTCATCTAAGCGGCTTTGTCTCCGACATCCATTTTCTCAGATTTTTTTGAACACTATTAAAGACTCCCTCCTAATATGCACAATTGATCTTGGCAGAGCACCTTTCTTGTTCTCGGTGTGGGCTGTAATATCCTTATCAGCATTCTTTTAGTTTTAACCCAGATTAGTGTTTTTGGTGAGGAATCTCATTAACTCCAGCCGGCCTGTCTTCCTTTGTGGCCGCCTTTGGAATTGTAATGCACTAAGAGGCCAGCGGGCCCTTTCCCCCCCGGGCACAAATTCTTCTTTAAATCAGCCTTCAGCTCAGAGAAACTGCGCGCTCCTCGGAAAGAGACGTTCTGAAAGGTCGGGGGGACCCTGTGCGGTTGCCCCTCGCTGGCTAGGAGTGGCTGGGAATTTGGAACTGTGGGGGCGGCCGGGAGCCCTGCGTGTTCACCTGCCCCCCGGCGCTGGGGCCCCGGCACGCGGCCCTTCCTCCCTCCCGCCCCCTGCCGCCCGCCCCGCTATCTCACAAAGACACCCAGCTGGCCCCTCTGAAAAGCAGCCTTAAACTCTGTCCCCCTGCCCACTGCAGTGGGAGGCACTGTCATCTCTCAGTCACAGGAGACAAAGACGGTGTCGGTGCTACAAGGCGGCACCTGCCAGCTGAGGCAGGAAACTCCCCGCCTGGCGTGTTTGTAGGTGATCATGGCGGCGGGCACTTGGCTTGTGTTAGTAACAAAGTATCCAAGGGTCAAAATTCATAGTGATTTGAAAAATAAAATGTTTTCCACCTAAACGTCACTTTTATTCTATTGCTGCTCATAGGACGAAATGTCGACAGTAAACGTATATAACAGACCTCATTTGTTAGAAATTTTATTTTAGAAAAATACAGATGAGTAATTGGGTATAATGGTATTTTTCTTTAAAAAAATAATATATTTGTAGAATGGTTATATCTTCTATGAGTAATTGTTTTGTGTGCTCTGTTATAATTTCAGGGAAAATAAAGAATCCAATTTTAAGATTGCGGTCCTAACAGGACTATTTTTATTTATTGTTTTGCAAGGCCTATTAAAATATGCACACAAGTGGCCTTTATGTTGTTCTTTGATCACTTTTCTTACTACATTATTTTAGACAAAGAATTGAGGCAACACCTTAGGATCTCATTCAATCATCCCCTTGGAAAGACCATGACTGGGTGACCCCCACCTGGCGCTGCGTGGGGGGCTTGGGTGCGCCTGCAGCGACATCGAAGAGATGTGGGTGCCTGATGTCTTAGAGGGGAGACATGGGTGCTCCCATTACCCTATAGGGGAGGTGTGTGCCCCAATGTCACATAGACAGGAGCAAGAAACATTGCACAGCAGAGGTGTGTGTGCCTGACGTCCTTTGGGGCGGAGGTGGCTGTGCTTATCATAAAACCTGTGCAAGCCGAGCATCCTGGCAGAGGTGCTGGCGTTCCCGTTCTCACAGGAGACGTGGGGTGTGCCAGCTCCCACGCAGAGACGTGGGTGCACCCTGCCATGCAGAGGATGTGTGTGAGCCTGTCACATACAGGGACATGGGGACGCCCATTATCGTATGGAAGAACCGGTGCCTGGTGCTGTGTGGCAGAGGTGTGGACGTGCCTAACAGCACCTGTCAGAGGAGAGGGTGCCCAGCGCTGTGTGGAGGAGGCCGGGTGCGCCCGCTATCGTATAAGAGAAGCCAGTGTGCCCAGTGTCCCACAGAGCAGGATGGGGTGTCCCATTCCCACGCGGAACGTGCGTGGTGTGCTGTTGTGTCCCCATGTGTGTGTGAGTGTGCGGAGCAGGGGTGCGTGCACCCACGCCGGTGCAGGACGAGGGGCACCCGTTCCCCTGCAGCGTCCACAGCGCGCACCATCTGCACCCGACTCGTCACAGCACCTGAAACTCTCAGTAACCTGCCCAAAGACGGACACCCCAGAAATGCAGGACTCAGAGCAATGACTCAGGGTGCCACTGGGGGAGGTGAGGTGGTCTCAGGCTGCATTTCCCCTGGGCTCTGTGTGCTGGCTCCCGGTGCCCCGTCTTCCTGGGGTGGGGTGGGGTGGGTGGGGGCATCCTCCCTGCCCACCCCGCCCAGGTGCGCTCTCCCCCGGCTCCCTGACAGGCAAACAGCGTCCACACAGCGGCTGCCCTGTCTCTCCTGCGATAGCATCTCCTGATCTCCTTGTGGATTATCTGCTTTCTTGCGCTTTGTTTCCGGAAAGTTTGACATGGGGCAACAGAGGTGACAAAAGATTGGCACTGGGCCCTGGAAGTTAAGTGGCCGGCCATTAGCTGGCGTGGACCCCAGGAGGCCGGTGGGCCCGCCTTGACTTAATCTCTGCCTCCTTTATCTCCATCTGTGTGGAGCCCTGCAGGCAATTTACCATCCTTGTCACCGACTTTTATCACCTAACTTGTGCCCTGTGAAGAACTGCTTTTTGAATGATGAATCAGCTCCTCACTTAGACAGTTGTGTGCTGCTCCTAACGTGAGAACAGCTCTGTAAACAGCAGACAGAGAATGCCGGCTGTTTACAGCCACCCTCAGCCAGGCCCCCTCCCGGAAGGTGCCCCAGCCCTGATGGTAAAGCCAAGCGCCCTTGCAGCTGCCCTTGCAGCTGGGGTCACGGCGTGGCCACCTCTTCACACCCGTGCTGTACCCGGGGTCAGGGCCTGAGCAATGCTGCCCGGAAAGGCTCCTCGAACAGCTCGTTCCTGTGTGGCCTCTCCTTGCACAAAGTCCCTGCGCCTGGTGCAGGGACCTGACCTCCCACCGCAGTGGGGCTGGCTCTGGCATCCAAGGCCAGCTCTGTCTCCAGGGTGGCGTCACCGAGTCTGGGGTCCCTGAGCACAGATCCCCTATGCCACGCACAGTGTTCAAAATGCGGTTTCTCTTCCCCAACTGCCCAGACCCCGTCCCACTCCCTGCCTCCAACTCAGTGTCAGAGTCAGATCAGCTGAGGCCGGGTGGGGGGGCGGCCACTCAGGCAGGGTGGAAATGGGTCTGTGGGCCCTGTATGCAGCAAAGAAGCTTCAGATTTTAGCTTTTTTTTTTTTTTTTGACAGGGTCTTGTTCTGTCCCGCTTGTTCTGGAGTGCAGTGGCATCATCACAGCTCACTGCAGCCTTGAACGCCTGGGCTCAAGCGATCCTCTGGCCTCAGCCTCCTGTGACTACAGGTGCACCACCACACCCGGCTAATTTTTCTGTTTTTTTTTAGAGACTGGGACTGCTGTCTTGCTCAGTCTGCATCTTTTAGCTTTGAGCATTCGTGGCCTTAACTAGATTTGATTTAGGGGTGGTCAGCCACACGTATGTTTCTCTAAGGTTGTTTACAAAATGTTGGACCGTGGAACGGCACTTGGGCCTCTTCAGCATTTTGCCACCGGGGCGTCTTCCTAATGTGTACTCAGGGGAGGGTAAAACTTTGCATAAGAGCTCACTTTTGGGAGGCGGGTAGGTGTTGGCCTCGGTTTCTCACAGGTTGATTCCCTGCTGTTCTGGGCTGTATCCTGACTGCGTAAGGCCCCCAGCATGGGCCCTTGCCGCACTGCGGGAACTCTGGGGACATGGTGTTCTGTAGGGCCTGTGACTTTGAAACCAGGTACAACTGACATACAGGAATCTCTGGGGCTGCGGTCCAAGAGCAGGTGCAAAGGACCAGCTCCAGTGGGAGTCCCGTTTCCACTGCTGGTACACGCTCCCCCAAATTCACTGGCAGGCAGAAGACGCCACCTGCCTTGCTGTAGCCGAGGAATTGCAGGGAAGGCGGCCATGAGGCCCTTTGTATCTGGCCCTGCCCTCTCCCACCTCCCTCTGCTGGGCCCTGGGCTGGTCTGCTGGGCCCTGGGCTGGTCCGCTGAGCCCACTCATGTCCCAGGACTTTGCACAGTTGCAAAGCTCTTCTCCCCCACTCAGACGTCACCTCCATCGCCTCCTTGCAGAGAGACACCCTCCCTGACTTCCCCAGCCATACTTTTTCTGATTAGTTGCTTAGTCAAATAGATTGTCAGTAGCCAAGGGTTTCTGTGACACTGTCTTGCTCCACTGCAAGGAGGCTCCCAGAGGTCAGGGATCGCCCGGGTCCTGCCTCCCTGGGGCCTGGCACGGAGCAGCCCTCGCTGCTGATGCAAAGTGGCAGACACCGGGGAGCACAGTGGAGAGGCGCTTGCCTAGGCCTGGGCCGGGTCCTGATTTCCCTGCGGTCCCTGTGCTGCTGTCTGAGGGCAAGCGCTCTCGGGCAAGCTCTGCAAGGGAGGGATGTCCACGGCTCAGACGCAAGGCCCTGCCGTGGTCAGAATCGCAGCTCGCGGTCAGTGGAGCCGACTCCAGGAGCCGCACCCTCGGGAGGGAGCCCTGCGGCTGCGGCTGCGGCTGCGTGGAAGCTCCCAGCAGGTGACTGGAGTCAGGAAGGGGTGAGAACTGTGACTGCAAGACCTCTGTGGCGAATCTGGGGCTCACACTTGGGGAGGGGCCCCCAGTGCAGGGAGGCCAGACTGGGGAAAGCAGGGCACCGGCCACACTATACACAGACGAGACCCTAGAACATTCTTCCTCATGCTGCTATGCACACGCATGCAGAGTTGACCAAAACACCTGAATAAAATGGTTTGTGTCTCGTAGTTTCCTTTCTCCATAGTTGGGAGAACATTTGAATCACAGAGCGCAGAAGCTACAAGCAACATCAGACACCTCTCACCCAGCCTGGGAGTTTGGCAGGAGGACGCCGTGACCCAGCAGAGCCCAGCGCTTCCCCAAGGTCAGCAGGGACAGGCGAACGGGAGCCCAGCTGGGGCCAGCACAGCTGTGCCTCTCACGCTGGCCCAAGGGGCCTTCGCCCCCGCAGCACCCAGTGATGCTCTGATGGACCGACTGGCTCTCGGAGGACGTCGCCAGACCCGTAGAGCCTTCTCCACATGTCTCCAAGCACACAGAGCGAGTCAGTCAGACAGGTACCTTCACACTCTGGAGATCAAAGTCAAGACATCATGTTAACGAGAGCTGTAAGAACAGAGAAAATAGGGACAGCTCCTCTCTCCAGCTACGGCTTCCAGTGGTGTCCCAGCCTGGGTCAGGACAGGACTTAAATGTCCTCCAGTGGTCTCCACACCTGCCCCCTGCTGTCCCCAAGCTGAGGACCTGTACCAGTCGGTGGCCTGTTAGGAACCAGGCTGCACAGCAGGAGGCGAGCAGCAGTGGACAGGGAATCGAAGCTTCATCTGCTTTTACAGCCATTCCCCATCACTGGCATCACCACACAAGCTCCACCTCCCGTCAGATCAGCGGCATTAGATTCCCATAGGAGCAAACCCTACTGTAAACTGCTCATGCGAGGGGTCTAGGTTGCCCCCCTGTGAGAATCTACTGCCTGATGATCTGAGGGGGAGCTGAGGTGGTGATGCTAGCACTGGGGAGCAGCTGCAAACACAGATTATCATTAGCAGAGAGGTCTGAATGCACAATAAATGTAATGTGCTTGAATCATCCAGAAACCATCCCAGCTCCTGGTCCATGGTGCCAAAAAGATTGGGGACTGCTGTTTGAGGGCTCTCACAGTCCTTGGAACCCTGCCAGCCTGACTCACGCCAGGCTTTCCACGCTGTGACATCCCACCTGAGGTGACAGGGCAGTGCCTGCACCACCCCAGGGGTGCTCCACACCCTAGACTCGTCCTCAGCGTCCACCCCCTTTCCTGCTTGGTGGAAAAACACCCGCCCATCTGCACTGCAGCTTTGCCCGTTCTCAGGAGGACATGGCTTGCGTGGGCAGCTCTGTGCAGGGCCTGGCCCTTGGTGGCTCCCCCTAAACACCCCGCACTATTGGTGAGTAGAAACCACCAGAGACGGCGTCCGGCCAGTGCCTACTTGCGAGGTGAATTTTCAATGATGTTGCACGTGAGTGGTTGGATCACGATGCCCAGGGCACAACAGCTGCTCAGTAAAGCACAGTGTGTGCGGGATTTGCCATCAATGTCATTGTCACATCTTGACTCCTGTGTCTCGGGGCCATTTCCTCCCTGCCGCTGAGCCCCCTCCCTCCGGCCGGACTCTGCGCAGAGATGGCGCCATCTTGACTCTGCTTCCGAGTTCGAAGCGTCCTGAGGGAGAACCACCTCGACACCGTAATACCCAGAGTGAGCAGGCAGAGCTTTTCCTGCCGCCGTTTGGGAGAGAAAACAATAATAATAGTAAATAAAAAATGGCCGTGATGATTGATCTGTTAACGGAAAACATTTTTATGAGAACTCACAAGTATTGGCCTTGCATACCTTTGCTGATGAATTAATTACTTTATGTTCAGATCTAGGACCTTTTAAAGCTACGTCCTGGTATCAAGCACACCCAGTTATGACATCTTAACTGATTTCCTTTAGTTTGGGAGCAATGTTGACTCTTCCAGAAGAGGCTAGTTCCAAGCCATTAACATCCCAGAAGGAGCCACAATGCTCACGCAGCCACGCTGTGTGCACGGTCACCCTGTCTCGTGCATTTCAGTCTTTAAAGCTGAGAATCTGAAACACGGGAGTTTGTGGTTGATTCTCAAGTGTGTTAGGGGTGGAGCTCTCCCTCGCGCCTCATACCTGTCACGCCTGGACGCTGTCCCAGGAAGGCTTCCGGGAAACCTGTTTCCGCCAGTCTGGGGCCTCTCAGTGGTTCCTCAGGTCTGTGATCTGAAGGAAAGCTTCCTGTTCCTGTTTCCTAAATAAACTCCTTCACAGCAACCTGGGAAGCACCCTCGGGTCTTTGGGGCTCGGGCCCCCACCTGCCCTCTGTGTGCCCAGCCACACCTCACACCTCGCACCCACCTGTTCCATCCCCAGGATAGGTAGGACACATTTGCAGAACGCCCTTGTCCTGGACGTCCCCCAACAATGACTGTTACGAAGTTGCTCCTACAGTTCTGTAAGTTCCAGCTGCAAGAAAATAGGGCAACCTCAAGCTGACTTTCCCGTGGGTTACTGAGCCCCGGCCCCACCCTTGCCAAGCTGTCCCCGCCGTGTGGAGCAGGGCACAGACCCAGCTCAGAGTTCTTGTTTAAAGAACAACCCAAGGAACCTGAACCTGAGGTTCTCACCTGAGCACTCAATCCCAAATCAATGACGTTACTTCTGACAAAATCTGGTTCAAGCAAATGATGTTTGAGAGATGCCCTTCAGAGGCATGTTTACCATTACTCACCCAGGGTTCTACGAGGCATATTCCTACCAGGGAGAATTGTTTTAAAATGTCATTTATTCAAACTTTTAACCATTGCAGAAGGTATTTCATTCCCTTCCACCTTTTAAAAATATTATCCTTATACTATGTATACATGGTTGTATTGTAGGTGTTGTATACATTTTAAAGAAATAAAGCAAGGAAGCACATGAGAATATGTTGCAAACGATAATGGTTCATCCTTTCTAAATTGGAAAATTATCACAATATTATTTAATGTCAATTACATTTCAAAAAGTATGTATTTTTAATGAAGTTTGATCTATATTTTTTTCTTCTTGTCAACTGTGGGATTTTAAATATTTTTTCCCGGATTTATATTTCCAAATATTTTTGAATTCATTCAAATTATTAAACTTAAAAATAAGAAAAGTAAGTAAAGGACTTTGGATGCCATGACAATGCAGTCAGGAAGCACCTGGAAAACAGTCATCACTCCAGCTCTGTTGACACAGATGCCACCCAGGTCACTGGGCATCTCCAGGTGCTGGCTCCGGCTCCGGCTCCCTGGGGAATCAGGGCAGGGGTGTTGAGACTGAGAAGTTAGGTGAAAACTGCCAGATGGTGACGTGATTGTATATCGACACACGGCATTAACCTACAAGAACTTAGAATTTTTCCCAATACCACAGAGTTGTGTGCCGAGCAGGTGGGGCCCCCCAGCGCTCTTTCCAGACCATCCCTCCATAGACACAAGCGGCACACACAAGGGGCAGGCACACACAAGGGGCAGGCACACACAAGGGGCAGGCACACACAAGGGGCAGGCACACACAAGCGGCACACACAAGGGGCAGGCACACACAAGGGGCAGGCACACACAAGGGGCAGGCACACACAAGGGGCAGGCACACACAAGGGGCAGGCACACACAAGCGGCACACACAAGGGACAGGCACACACAAGGGGCAGGCACACACAAGCGGCACACACAAGGGGCAGGCACACACAAGGGGCAGGCACACACAAGGGGCAGGCACACACAAGCGGCACACACAAGGGACAGGCACACAATTGTACTTGCTGGTTCATCTCCCTAAGTGAGATGTTATCAAAAGTTTAAATCAACTTACCATGTGGCTGTGAGATATCTATGTGAAGAGTTCGTTAACCCAGTCCTGACCCCAATGAGCCCATGGCAAAGATGTTTCCACCAATCCCACCAAGTGGCAGGAGGGTGGGTTTCACTGTGCAGCCCCAGGAAGAGCCAACTGGAGCCCAGCATTGTTTTTAACTTTTACTTGGCCTCAATTTTCCCATTTTGAGAAAACTTTTTCCTGATGGAGATTTATTGACCTTTACACCGGGATTGTGCATGAGCATCGTGTGAAATGAAATCACCCGTCCACCAGGTCGCGTGTCTCTGGAATCAGAGCCACTTCCCAGGGACAGCTAGGCTAACTTTGTGTGAATATAGTTCTTGGTATTCTTACCCAGTCTGGGCAATTCATTAAGATTTAAATGTATGCTAATTTCATCAAGGTGTGAAAAGATCTTTTTCTTGCATACACATGAAAGAACCATATTACTATTCAACTAGCTTTTTTCTCCCTCTCTCTTTTAATCCAAGAAAAGCTTGTTGTGACTTAACAAAAGAGAAGACAGAAACAATAAAAAGCACAATCCGGAAAAAGTTACCCGTGAAACTTTTAAATTTCATGTTGTAAACATATCCTCTTCCTAGAAACGCCAGTGCACAGGGACCTGAGGGATGCCACTTTTACATGTGTGTCCACAGGGTCACATCAGGTACTTGAAATCTTGGGAGTTCGACATAGCATTCTAAAGTGTCATTTACACACATTATGGCCGCTGCCATTTACTTAATTTAGGTTTTTCTAAATAACATGAAAAAATGCTACATAGTATCCAACATCATTTCCTAAACCTAGTGTCTTAATATTTGTCTATTATGGATGTAAAAAGAAATAAACAAAACTGGTCAACATTTACATTCGGGCACAATGATATCACAATGAGTATGTAGCTCATGGGCAAAAATAACGTGTTCCCAGGGCCGACTTCCGAAAGCCACTGCCATGAAAGTTAGAGGCACATTTAGCAAGCGGGAGTCCTCTGGTGGTGGCCACTGCCCTGGAGAGTGCCCGGCCAGGAAGAGGCTCCCAGAGGCCGGGCACCTGGCTCAGGCAGCCACGCAGGCCTGTCTCCCGCCCACTCCCAACGCGGGTAACAGTGCTGGAAAGTGGCCTGCTGTGCGCCCGTCGCCAGGGGGGATTGTGGTCCCTATAGATTTGCTGTCCTCCTGCAGGCACCCCTATGGGACAGAGGCCTCGGGAGCACAGCGGGAACCGGGGCTGGCAGGGTTAAGTGCTAGGCCCCCTGGCTCCGCTCCCCGAGCCCCCCGCGGGCAAGGCGGGGCCACCCCTCACCGCTGATGACAGGACAGATTCCCCTGTCACTGTCCTCACAGTCAGCATCACTCCAGCACCGATAAGGTGGCCCTGCCCTCCCCTCCCCACGGAGAAGGCAGATAGTTTTCTGCCTAATTTTAGGGGAAGAGCTCTTACAGGTGTCTCTCCAGCAGGAGTTGAGATTAGGTCTTGCTTCAACAGCACATGCAGGAGGGAAAGGACCACTGTGATTCTCTAAATTAACTGATTTCAGTCCTTTGCATTGGAAATGCCCCATCTGCCTGTTTTCATGGAAAACACCCACATTCCTAGAAAGCAGCTTTCAAATTTTGCAGCGTGAAAGTAACACTTTAAGAGTGTGGCCTTTCAGAGATATTTACGGAATCTTAAACATACCCCACACACCCATTCTGGACGGTGTCTTGTGATTGCTTCATTTGTTTTGTTCAGTGATTAAAACTGCCAGATATATTTTTGCAACGGGGGTGGGGTGGGGGACCATTTAACATTGTCTCGTTATCTCAGCAGGGTCTAAACTAGCTTTTAACTCGTGGACAGTCATATGCAAACCATAGTATTTGTCTCATCTATGACGCTGAGTCATGGAGGAGGCAGGGTAATGTTTTTCCCCAAACGTGGAGTGTAACAGTGATTTCTTATTCCTTACATGATAAGGGAACTTTTTTCGATGGCTTTGGTTAACAGGAGCGATTCCTCGTCAAGCACCAAGCCCTAGCTGAGAATGTGGGTATCGTGTAAAAAAATACAACAGAAAATCGCCTTCTGGGGCTAAAGTTGCCAACATTAGCCAGGATGTTTCTGTGCTGTGCATTGTTAATGCTACTTGAGGGAATGAGGTGTGTTTATCTTCTGGACCTTACTGCAGCTCCAAAACATATATTTTTCTTCATGTGTTTATGGATGCTTTCTTTAAAAATTTAAATAATTTTGCGAAACAGCTGGGAGTAAGGCCCAGGCTGCTCGAGCTGTCTGAGAGACCCGTTGCATTTCCTAGAGTTTACTGATGGCCCATCACTTAAGGACTGCAGCAAAAATTGTCCTACTGATGTCTCCAACAAGCTTTGTTTTGAAGTTTTAATCAGGTCTAAATGGAAAGTTATTGAGGAGAATGGCGTGGTCTGCATTTTAATCCCTGGAAACCTCCTCCCCACCCCCCCAGGCTCTGGCTTTGTTGCGTGTGGTGTGGCCTTGGGTTGCTCAGTGTTTCCAACATACATAATGAGCTCAATGTCAAACTGTTGGGTCTTTTGTCTTTAACAATAAGCATTTAGCTCAACTAAATGAATAGAAATTGCTTTAGTGAATTACAAAAGCCAAGGTCCTTTCAATGCAGCAGCAGTGACATTAATTATTTTCGACACTGTCTTATTTTTGCAAATGTATTAACTTAAAGTTTGACTTAAAATGTAATAAATTCATTTACTGTTTAAACTTAAAAATGCAAAACATTATTCGTAAATCAAAGTGTCTGCTGATAGTGGTGAAAATCCTCCTCTGATAAAAAAATAAGTGCATTACTCTGTTTGATTTGAAATCTAAAATAGCATCAGCAAAATCTACTTCTCTCCTGGTTAAAAAGCAATTAGTTGGCCGAGTCATAATTGGCCCACAGCACTGCTGTGCTTCCTAAAGGGTAACCGCCCGAGATGGCACAAGTCGTCCAGCCCCAGCAACCAAAGGGCCAATTTCCTTCCACGGAGACTGAGACCAGCAATCAAACCCTGCCATGAGCCGGGATCTGTCCTCCAGAAATGCCTCCACCCTCCTCCTGCAGTTGCTGAGAGAGATCTGAATGCTTTTTCCTAAATCTCTGTAATCCAATAAGCTTTTGTGTTTAGCAGCTTGTTTTGAAACTTGTACAGCACCCCAGCCTGCTCTGCTCGCCGCTCTGCAGGCAGGTGAGTGCCCGAGGGCCTGATCATTATTCAAGGCGAGAGGCCTGCTCGGCCCCAACCAGAATGTAATTTGTAATTAACTGTCATTTACTTCTGTCTGCATTGACTTGTTGTTCAAAAGACAATGTAACTGGGCTGGTCACTCGTCTCCCTTTGTTGTGGATATAATGTCTCTCAGATCTGGTTGTTTTCATAATGTTTAGAAACCCAGGGCTTACTCTCTTGAAACCAGAAGGAGAAGGGGAATTCACTGAAATAAATCCAACACAAATAATTTGTTATGCCGAGGTACATCAAACATTCTATTTGATGAAATGGGATAAACCATCTTACAGAAGAACCACATACAGTTTAAGCCAGATAATTTAAATGACTGCAGCGAGTGTTCTCCTGCAGCATATCTTTCAGAACGCGGTCTTCAAAAGGCGCTCTGTTCTGTAGCTGAGGCTCTAATTTATGCTCGCTTTTCAGTTTAATTATTTGCTTGTCACACTTTTCATTAGGAGAAAAATAAACAGAATGTGTGGATAGGCCTTGGATGGGGGGTCTGTGTCTCCAAGATTGGCAAGTCATTCCAAGTTTAACTACTTGGAAATTAACAAAGCTTAGTGTCCATTTGAACAGAAAACACTACGAAAGTATTAAAAGATTTTAAAAGAAAAACATTAGATGTTTTTGCAGTTAGATCCTTAACAAATGTACTGCTCATTCCTCCATATTTTGGGGGATTATAATGGTCTTGAGGGAGAATAAATAGCTCATCTTAAATGTTTAAAATTTTCACTTAAAAATCTCGAATCTTACTGCAAACAGGAATGTCTGGAGGTTTGAAGTGCTCCGTAATACTTTTCTTTAGCTATACAGTGGTGTCTAGTGTCAGGCAAGGAATTTGTTGTGAGTCGAAGGGGGTGGGGGAGGGGGCAGAGGAGATGATGATGAAGGTGTCAGGAGTCACTGTGTGTTTACTAGTGTCCTGTTGAGCACCCTGAGTCCCTGTCCCCTGAAAGCTGGGCTCTGATGTAACCCAGGTCTCTCACTAGCCCAGGGCCAGGAATGCAGAGGGAACTAGTTGCCGGTTTATCTTGGAAAGCCTGGAGCCATCTCAATTCAGAGTTAATAGTCCCCATAACATTATTTTCAAATACATCAAACAAATGAAGTCCCTGCACAAAAGGAGTCAGCCCTGGGCACTGTCGAAGCCTGATGTGAGCCCCCAGCCCAGGAAGGTGGCTGGGTTGCCGTTTCCCTTGCTGTTTCCCATCCTTCAGTGCCCCGGAGGGCTCCACAGCTCCTGCTCCTCCATCTACAGGCACAAAATACCTCCACGGAAGAGTCGATCTTTCTAGAATATGCACTGTGTGTCTGGGTGGAGAGAGAGTGTGGGCAGGAAGAGAAAGAGGTTGTGTAGACCACGAGTAATTCAGGTATCAGCTCCAATGACACTGCCTGCAGGGGGCCCAAGCTCTGGTGGCCAGAGCAGGCTGCTGTGTGCCACCCAGCTTCTGGGGACAGCAGCAGTGACATCATCTCGAGCCTGCCAACCACTCAGGAGTGTTAGACTGCATCTCATGCTCAGCTTCCTCAAGACGGCAGAGCTCAGATTCACACCTTATTTGGTGCATTTCTCCCCGCTGGTACTTGGTAAAGGGGGCCGTGGACCTTTGATCCGGGCTACACACCTCTAACGCCCAGGTCTGCCCAACCGTTCTGCAAGGCCACCCTGCAGTGGCCCGCGAGGATGAGTCTTGTTCACGCTCTCCTGAATTTCCTTTTTTTTTTTTTTTTTTTGGCTTTCTTGCCTTTGGTTTACATCCAAGTTGCACAGAAATAAGAGATGACAGTTGTTATAGATATGCCGGTTTAATTACTTGTCAGCTTATAGCCGGTATCTCAGTCAGCCAACGCAGAAGCTTAACTTTCTTCTAGTAGCTGAAAACCTGACCAACTGCTACAGCCTGCATGTCGAACCATGCAACTCTGGATGTGTTTAAGATAAAAAATAAAACTGACGAGCCATCTTTCTGATTTGCCAGCTAAAGTGATCAGCCTCTGGTATCCCCTGATTTCAGGCCGATCTCAAGTGAGAGGAAATTATGTGGCCACACTGACAGTTCGGGGAACACTGGTTTTAATTTCGTTTTATAATTTCCTCGCGACCCCACTAATACGCCCCTGGTGCAGGTGCAGTGCCAATGGGCAAGTGCACATTGTAGCCACGATAAGGGACAATTAAACTCAGGAGCATATAAATAATATAAATAAAGAGATTTCTGCTCTAATTCTTACCCTTCCCAATTCTAAAGAGGGACCTGAATGCACTTGTAATTAAATGTTGTTTTCTGCCTGGGTACCCGACCAATTCCCTGCATTGAATTTCAACTCTTCTATTTAATGTCGGGTTAATTATCCAGCATCTCTGCTTGAAACCCTGCTCACACTTTGGCCTCCCTCGCTGCGGGCCTGTGTGCACAGGGCCCTCCAGCTCCTCGGGGGAACCTTGGGACCCAGTGCTGTGGCTGAGGCTGGGGCCACTGCAGGGGCGGGGGCGGGGGGGGGGGAGCTCCCGGCCTCACCCTGGCCTCTCCTGAGGCTCCACAGCAGGCCTTAGTGGGTTTTTCTGTTTTCTGTGTTTTGGTTTATGAGAGTGTGAGTGTGTGTGTGTGTGTGTGTGTGCGCGCGCGCTTATCCCTGGCTTTGTTATCCACCAAGATACATAGTTTCCATTGAGCTGAAGCCGATTATTGGTTACTATAGTTTCCCTATTGCTCAATTCAGGGCTTTGAAAAGCCAAGCACAGTGGGTTGCAAACTCCAGTTGGAAGGACCTGAGGATGAAGGACCTTCTACCTGGTCTTAATGCTTTGATATATTTTTGGGTTTGTTAGACGCACAATGTTTGTCACTTAAAACTCTTGGGGTCTCCAGTTTACTTTAGCAATCAAGCAACACGCTCAGCCTTGCCGGCCCTCCCTTGCACGGCTGTTCTGAGTGAGTCGGCTGCAGTTTGCCTTCCCGGGCTGGGACCTAAGTGTGCTGTGGACTGTCTGCACGAAAGGGCACTCCCCTTTTGATGCCTTGTGAAGACGTATCCCAGGCTCTTATCCCCTGATGCGATTGCTCCACCCAGAATTTTGAGGTTGAGATACGAGAAATTCACATTAAGGAGCTGAAAATGTCATCTTTCACAAGACCCCAGACATCAAGGAGCAACCTTCCCAGTGTCTTGGCGCAGCTAATGTATTCCGGGGGGCAGACACACAAACTTGCAGAGGCCCGGGCCGTGCCGTGCGGATCGGATTAGCGAGGGGGCTTTTGTGCCTCTGGCAGGGATGCTCACATTCACCCCAGGATGACTAGGAGGAAAGTTAATTTGATTTGATAGCTAAAAAGGTCGCGTGTTTTGTTCTTTCCCTTGACGGCTCCTTCGTCCCTAGCGTGGCCCCAGCACCGCCGCGGCCGGGTTCTGAGGATGTCTTCTTTGCAGACCTGGCTGCGGGCCGCGTCCTGCGTGTGCGTCACACAGCACCCCGAGCCGGCACAGCGGGGACAGATTGTGCGAGCTCACGTGGTCCACTGGCCGGTTTATCTTCATCTTGGAGGGTCCTTCCTGTGCTTCATGTTTACAGACAAAATAAAACAACAGAAAGCAAAACAAACCAAAAAGCCCCTCCTCGGCCAGCAAATCAAGCCTAGAGGAAAATTCCCAGAAAAGGGTAAATGTTACCGTCCCTGGCAAAAGTACAACCTTGTTCTCAGACTGTTATTTGACATTGCTGAAGGTTTTGTCTTGATTACTTCCAATAAAATTCAAAGTAAGGATGACTGTCTTGGCTCACTAAGCAACAAGGTTTTATCACTAATTACAATCCTTTATTACCAGTAGTTTAATAGGTTTATGATAGGTCGTAAAACAATTCAGCATGGGAGGACGTAAAAAGAATGGGTTATACAGCTGTGACATCTTAATATCTATTCGTTGTAATCATTTTACGATCTTTAATGGCAGTATTTTTTATTAAAATATGTACATATGCCTTTACGTGGGCCGCGGTGCCACCAAAGCTGGGAGGCAGAGTGGAAACCACATAAATATATACTAAAATACTTAATGAGGCATTTCAAAAACTTCTATTGTCAAAAGCATGTCGACTGCATCACATGTGTGGAGTCTCATCCTGGGTGATTATAATAAAATTCTAAGTGCTGCAATAATCCTAACCTTGAAGGCACAATAGAGGATGGTTCTGTTTGGCTTGCCAGCCCACACGTCTGAGCATTTTCTTCATTAATTACATTTCACATAAGAATAATTACACTTCGTGGGACTGAATTCCTAGGCATTTGCTAGGTGGGTTCCATGAGCTCTGGTCTTTCTCGCGAGCAGGGCTGTGCTCAACTGTACTCCCACCTCAAGTTACATTCTGAGAGACCAATATGTGAGGTACACGCCATGAAGGAGGGTGTTTATTGTTGATGTTAATTTTATTTTGTAACCAATTAGCACAAGAAATAAATTGGGAAAAGTCAGGGTATCAGTGGAGTGTGCGTCAGGGCTGCGATGCCCAGAGGGGAGGGCCCAATTGCTCCCATTCTCACCCTTCCCACCCTCCCTCCAGATTGCTTGTTTTTCAGAACCCAGGGGTTGGCAAGGATTGATCTCTTTGGGGGCAGGGTAGTTGGAGAGATAGGGAATACTCACCTTCCTTTTGTTTTGTCAATACCTGGAAACCCTATTTGTTTTTGCAGTTGTGACCTAAATTTTTGATTCCATTTTTCTGGCACAGTGAGCAGCGTAACAGGCCTGGCTTGGAGGGAAATATCTTGTATTTGTGTATGGAGTGTGAACTCAGGTGGTCAGGCACTTGGGCATTTAAAACTAACACCAGGATTATAAGTTTATTACATGTGTTTTACACATCTAAAAATACATTTCCATAAATATATATTTATATTATTTATGTCTATACCTACACATACGTGCACATGCACACATACACACACACACCCACAGTCAAAGAATTCTCTTAAAATCTGGTTCCAGTTCCAAGGCAGTGACTGGAGTCTGTAAACCCCACCCTGAAGCTAGTCCCACCTTCTCTGCTAGAAATTCTGACTTAGAGAGGGCTACTTTCCAAGCCTTTTAGAATCACAGTAGAAACCAAAAGAAAAAGTAAAATGACCCTTAGAAACTGCAGTGAAATTTTACTAATTTAAATTAATTAGGCAAAGTCATTTAAATTATAAAATGTACTAGTGGACACACATTTCTAACTTTCAAGTATAATGGTAACTTCACCCAGGCCAAAAAAAATCAAAAAACAAAAAGCCCAGTGGAGATTCTTAAGGGAATTACTTTACTGAATAGACAAGAATGATTTGTAATTAGCATATAAATTGTATGCATGTAAATGATGCTTCTAAAAGGTATTTGAAAAGTTTATTTTCTTAAATATTTTAAGTCAGACCCCCTGCAACCTTGTTTACAGTACTGATTTGCACTTTCATGAAAAAGATTTGCAGTGCAAAGAAAAACTTCAGTCAGGCCCCCCTCCCAGCCTGCTCGCCTCTGCTTTATCACAAATTACAAATTAGTGGCATACAAATTAATGAGGTTTTTACAGTATTCAGTCAAATCATGCAATAAAAAGCTTTAATTCAAACACTGGGGCTTGATTATTATAATTTATTTAAATGCAATGCACTGTTTGCTAAATTTCATAGGGCTGGAATCAATATGTAATCTAAAGTTAATTCTAACACAGAGGAACAGCAGTGCCCTGGTTCTCAAGGAGGGTGGCAGGCTGCTGGACCTTCCTCCTGAAAACGGCAAATTGGTTTTTTATAGAAACAAAACCTTTACGGCGATGGGGGAACAGCCCGAGCTGAGTGTGGGAAGCGGGGCTGCAGGGTCGGATTTGAAAGTCCCCAGTTGTGGGCTGGACCACTTTGCAGCTCTGAGCCCTGCAAAGCCATCTGTTTAGTAAACATCACAAATGGCAGAACAGTCACCAGGCCATTTTTTCTGTACTTACCTAAGATGAAGAGTGATAAAGCCTTTCTGTTAATAACTTGACTTATCTGTAGGCATTTCCTGGGAATACCCCTCCGAGGGAATACAACACTTCACCCGTAAACAAAGGACAGAGTCTCAGGTATGCAGGGGACACAGTCTCAGGTATGCAGGGGTCCCTCCTTTACCTCAGGTTGTAGAGTGGTGAGTTGTTTCTTTGCTGTGGACCCCAGTCTTAGAGGTGGAAGTACAGCTTCAAATCCCCATCTTCCTTTGCCGGCACAGTTGGTGTTCCGTGGGGAGCCAACTTTGGGAAACACTGGTGTAAAGCTGTCTTCATCAATGAGCCTGTTTTCACCCTTTGCTATATAGTTGGTTTGATTTCTATTTTTAAATTAATTCATTTTAAAATTAAAAAAATCTACATGATCAAATTACAATAGTTTACAGTCCTTCTTACTAACTTCTTCACTTCCTGCAGGGACAATCTCTCTGTAACAATTTCTCGTCAGAGAAACAATGTGTCCATATCAGTCATGTGGGCGTCGCCTTCCCCTGTTACAGTGTAGCCTCTCCCTTTAATAACATCCGATCAGCATTCGCCCCAGAGCCCTCCAGTGCCTCCCATGGGTGCCCTGCCCTTCCAGGGCTCCTGGCGGCCCGGCCACACCCTAATTTATTCAGCCACGCCTCCCTAGTTGGTATTATAGTCAATTCTGATTAATTTTGTTTGTGTATGTGAATTTCCTTATACTTATTGTGTTTGTATGACTTTATGGAAAATTTCTAATAGAATTATGCCACCAGCAAGGTGGTAGAATTCAATCTTGTTAGCTATTACCAAATTCTCCCCAGGTAATATATCAAATTTACACAGCACCACGTAGGAGGGTACCTGGTTTTCCATACTGTGGTTGACAATGGGGTTTTCAAACTTTTTCTTTTTCTTTTCTTTTTTCTTTTAGTTGTCACATGGAAAAATGGGTACCTAGGTGTTATTTTGATTTACATTCTTTAATTATGAATTAAACTGTAAAGTTTACCCTTTTAATTATATATTTATTGACCTTTTCCCTTTTCTGTGCACTTTGAGTTCTTATCTTTTGTTCTTTCTTTTTCTAATAAATATTTTCATATTAATTTATAAAAGTTATAAATAATTTTGCAAATATCTCCTTGTCCACGGTATTGGTAAATTGATAAAATACTGTGATGATGTGGAGTTTTGGGGAAAATTAAGTGAGCATAGTGTGTAGAGCATGGCCTGACACAGGCCCAGGCTTAGCAGGGATGAAGTTCTGTGATCAGAATTCTTTCCGAAGGGCTCTGTGCCTCACACCTGTAATTCCAGCATTCTGAGAGGCTGATGTGAGAAGATTGTTTGAGGTCAAGGGTTCAAAACAAGCCAGGGCAATGTAGTGAGACCCCATCTCTACAAATATGTTAAAAATTTAGCTGGTGGTAGTGCCTGTAGTCCCAGCTACTTGGGAGGCTGAGGCAGGAGGATCCCTTGAGCCCAGGCGTTCAAAGTTGAGTGAGCTGTGATTGCATCACTGCACTGCAGCCTGGGTGACAGAGACCCTGTGTCTAAGAAAATAAAAATAAAAAGGGCTCTTTTGGTCACCTATTTCCTCTCCGTCTTTCCCAGACGGTGTCTGTCTGGACTGGGTGTCCCTCGGATGTCTTACTCTGTAAGAGACGTATATGGCTAACTTCAGTTACGTACACCCAGGATCCGCTCAGACACATACCTCAAACAAATGCTTTTTCTCAGAGTGAGGGTGCTTTGAGCCATACTGCTGAAACCCTTCTCTTCTCTGACCATTCGTCCGCAGATGAATAGAGTGAGTGAGTCCAGTATTTCCTGGTAGGAAGAAGCAAGAAAGCCAAAATTAGACAAATGTTTATCTGTCCTTTATGTCCACAGAATGTGCAAATGGCATCTATTTCCTTTCAACGCGGAACTCAGCCATTGCGCAGAGGTAGTGCTGCGTTTAGTCCAGGAACGTGGATGGACCACATGGAGAAATCTGGCTCTTCCCGACGCCTCCCGACAGGCGAGCGCTCCAAACCTCACCTCGCCCACTGCAGGCAGGTGGGGGGGGAGGGGAAGCAGCGGTGCCCACCTGTCCTGGATCCCTGCTCTTCAGCCTGGAGCCACCTTGCCGCCCAGGATGTTTGGCAATGTCCAGGCACGTTTCTGGTTGTTACAACCAGGAGGAGGGACATGTGCTAGTTAGTGGGGGGGGGGGGTGCAGGGTGCTGCTAAACAGCCTCCAAAGCCCGGACAGCACCCCAACATTTCTGGTCCCAAATGTCAATAGTGCTGAAGTCAGGAAATGCTGTCCTGGATACGAATTTGCCCTGGGGACAAAGAGAAGGGGGGATCCCACCCCAGCCTGGGGACTGCCCTCCCTCCTTCCTGCTGCCAGCAGAACTCAGGCCTCCCTCAGGGTCCCCTCCAGGCCCCCCCAGGCTGCCCCCCCAGGCCTCCTCACGGAGCATCTGCCCCTCAGCCCCTCCCGGCACCTCCCCATGTGATCACCCCAAGAAGCCAACAGGGCCGTGGAGGTTGCCCCTCAAAGTTAATGAATTACACCGACTAACCATTCTCTGAAGAACTGGAATGGCTCCCACAGACGTCATTGTTTGACTCCCTTTAGTATTAAAATGGGCTTAAATCTTTTAATTACATTTTAAATATTAATATTTTAAATATATGTGTAAATACGCATTAAGACTCTCAAACAGAAAACTTCCAGAGCTGTGCAGGCTGGAGTTGGGCTGAGTGAATGCTGACAGGAGGGTGGAGACGCTGCCCGCTCCCTTGCACCCGGGGACCGGAACGCAGGCTGCCTTCTGCTTGCCTTGCAGAGACACAGCCAGCCTGGCCTCACACGGTGGCCCCGGGGCTGGGGCTGGGGGTGGATTTGGAGCAGAGCCTGAGGTGCTGCAACCCAGCTTTGCCAGGGCAAGAGCCCCTCGGCCCTGGTACCTGGCAGTGTTCCCGCGTGTGGCTCCCAAGTCCAGCCAGTCTGAACACAAGACGGCAAACATGTCTTTCTAAGACGGGCAGAGCTGAGCCATATCGCATCATGCCACTCCCCTCTTTGGGCATCGTTCCAAGGAGAGGTGACCTATGACAGAGGAAAAATAGTACCCACAGCTCAGTGACAAAGACCCAGCCACTGGCAGCAGCTGGGGATAAGTATCACCAAGTTCCCCTCTTCCCGATATTTTGCTAATAAATATCTTCTGTTCTTGTGTTTGAAGAAAATGCGTCTTGATTTTTCACATGACTTTTGTTTTTAACTGTCAAGGTATCATGATGAACCAAAGGTGCCCCCTTATCAGCAGATCAGATCGCCAGGGGTCATGACCTTCCAGACACAGTCAGCAGCCTGGCTTCTCAGCCAGGGGGAAGGGCTGGCAGCCCCCAGTAGGACTTTTGATTGAGAAATTCTGCCATTTTTAGTAGATCCACTACTTTGGGAGGAAGGCCAACGATTTGGCAAGTTGGTGGTCTCGATTCTCTTGGAAACCCTTGACTCTCCACAGGTAGAGGAGGAGCAGACTAAGGATATAAGAGGAAGAGGCCACAGGAAAGGACAGCAGGATTCAGGAAGCAGCATCAGCTAGTGAACAAGGGACAGAGGGCACCAGTTAGAGACAAACGGCCACCTTCCCCACCAGGAGTTACTGTGCAGGGCAGACCACACGAGACAGTGCGTCAGTGACGTCCTGAGTCCCTGGGAAATGACAAATCGCACTGTGTTTGCCCCACTTACAAAGACTGCCAAGTATGTCAAAGCTTTTAGAAATAGTTCTATCAAAATAAAGAAAGTAAAAATGGTTGCTTAAAAGAATAAATTGTAGGAAGCAGAAAGTTCAGTCACTCGCCACCCTTTATCTCCCAGGCAGAGTGAACGCCTGGGAAGAGCCACCCAGAGAGGGGGACCCTGGGAATGTACAACACTGACAGATGCCACCAGCTGCTGGGTAGGGCACATCACCTGGAAGAGCCCCGTGAGTGCCTGGGGAGCCAGGGCTGTCCTCGGGGAGGGGTGGTGGCAGTGGCAGGAAGTTGCCAAGTGAAGTCGGAGGTGGGGAGGAGAGAATCGCAGCCCACAGGGAAACCTGCATATACACTCTGGGGGCCCCCGATGAGCATCACAAAGATTAGGGAACATCTTCATGTATTCCCTTTTCTATAATATTTCAAACGGGCTTTCTTATTTCATTCGAGAGCATCCGTGCCACGCTGAGGTAGTTATTCAGGAAGAATAAAGGAGTGAAAACCTGACACGGCAGAGAGCGCTTTCGGGGCTGGAGAGGCAGAAGTGCCCATTGGAGAACGGTCTTGGGTACGTGCTGGTCACGTGGCTCCATCCTTTGCGGCTCCCACGCGTGCGTTTGTCTCCTCACAAATGCTGCTTCAGACCAGTGGCTTCCAAATCAGGGAAGAAGAGTAAAGCAGACATCGGCGCACCCTTACGAAGTACTTTGGCAAGGTAAGCTGACAGAGAAGCAACAAAAACTTAGTTAAACATTATACCTATTTAAAATAAATTACCGATCAGTAAATTAGCTATTAAATACAGCTCAATGTGTTCTTGCTGTCTTCTTTCTCTTTCCCTCTCCCTCTCTCTATATATACATATATGTGTGTATGTATAGAGTGCAAATGCATAAATACATATAAATATAATGCACATAGATATGTAAATATCTTTGTTGGTGAACACATTGATATCCACAGAAAGATATATAAATAGTTCATTAATTATAAAAATATATGTATGAATTGAGTTCCTGCTTAGAATGAGTGATGGAATAACTGATGTCTTCTGTTATTCTCACAAAACCAGGTATGGAAAACCGTCCATCAAGCTAGTTCTTGTGGATAAGACACAAAGTGCAACAAAATAAAATAATTACAAGACATTTTTATTCTGGGAGGCCCCAAGCAAAGTCTTTTTTTATAACTGTGCATGCTGATTAATATGACATATTGATAGATAAATTTATTTTATTTGCTCATGTGTTAGTATTTTTGGGACAATCTTCCATATTCATCCATTGCACAGCCTTGTTTGAGATATTCCCAGAAGTTGATAAGAATGTTAAACCCTGCATTGTGGGGTGATTTAAACTTTCTGAAGTGTATGAATCTTTCCATCTGGATTATATATTGGAATCTGCATTGTGGCCATTTATTTTCCTGAGACAGATGTGGGCAGAAGTCTAAATAGAGGCTTTAAATCATGGGCAAAGGGCAGCCCTGTTTGCTGACAGCTGCTCAGGGGGTCCGTGGTCCCTGCTCTCATATTTGCCATTGACACACTCTACAGTTTTCCCTAAATCACTTAATTGCTTTTAGCTACACTTTGTCCCTCTCTAAATAGCAAGAACATTGTGCACAGCTTCTTTACTTCAGAGACTTAGAGGAAGGGGACCCGGGAACATTTGCCATGGACCATGGTGGAATATCGGATCCCAATACACAGAAAAGCTTCAGAGGGTGTTAGGAAACCGGTAAGTTAGGGGCATGTATGTGTGTGCATGTATATAGATAAATGAACAAAGCTGGTAAACTTGTTTATATTTTTTAAATATCAGTGATGGAGTTAATCTAGTGCCTGAATCCATATCTCTTTCAATAATTCATGTTGCAAACATTTACTGTGTGCCAGAAAATGTGTTCAGTGCTATAGATGCAAAACATTTAGTGCGTAATCACTGCATCCTGGGGTTCTCAGTCTTAATGGGAAAGGATGTGTGATGGTTAGTTTTGTGGGTCAACTTGGCTAGATGTTTGGTCAAACAACAGACTGGATGTTGCCCTGGTTGTAGACGTGATTAACACAATCAGTTGACTTGAAGTAAGGCAGATCATCTCCACGATGAGGTGGGCCTCTTCCAATCAGTTGAAGGTCTTAAGAGCGAAGACTGAGGTTTCCTTGAGAAGAAGAAATTCTGCCTCAAGATTGCAACGCAGACACTCTGCCTGGATTTCCTGCCTGCTGGTGGAACTCAGACCGGGGACTGCAAAGCCAGTTCCTGTCAGAGTTTCAAGCCCGGTGATGACCCTTTTGGATTTGCTGCCCCCATAATCACGTGAGCTCGTTCCTCACTCTGTATATGTGCGTGTGTATGTGTACATATATGTGTGTGTGTGTGTGTGTGTGTCCTCTACTTCTCTGGACCACTCCAACTAATACAGACGGTAACCAAGACATACAGCAACATGACTGATGATAAACTAGAATTGTCAGCTAGAGACGGTGGAAGCTCTGAAGCGGGAAGACGCTTGCGGGGAGGTCGCGTGTGATAAGAGCCTAGAGCTCCGAGCAGGATGTGCCAGCCCGGCCAGCTGGGGACAGCACTGCAGACCAAGGGAACAGCCTGTGCAGGTGCGGAAGCGCAAGCATCGTCCTGCCTCCGGGCAGTGCGAGTGTTTGGGGCTTGGCAGGGCGTGAGGCTGGGACGTCAGAGGAGTCCGGATTTCGTGGACTAAACATCTTGGGGGGAACCACGGGTCTGGGAGGTTCTCTTTCCGCCAATGCAGAGACAGCGTCACCATCAGGTCTACACAAAAACAAACAACAACCTGATGGCTGTCGGGGCAGCAGAGAAGGTGCAGGTGCAGGGAAGTCACAGGGTGGGCAGCTAAAGGTGACCCGAGGGGTCCCGGGTGCACCTTGGCTCTCGCGGGGGCCGTGGACCCTTGATTGGTTCTGGCCGGCCGTGGCGTGGGGTGCTCTGTGAGTCACGCTTCATCAAAGAAGAGACTTCGGTGCTTTCAGATTTCCTCTTGGACGCCGTGGGTCCCTGCCCCACAGCAACCCTCGGAAACAGATGTTAATTCTAAGGAGCCGTTAAACTTGTGGAGACTGACGCTGCCGGATCCCTGGGGTCCCCTGTTGTTTCCGGGGGTGGACGCTGCTGCTGTTGACAGCAGGTGCCGCGTCACGTTCTGTTCCAGAGCCGCCTCCGACCCGGCACACGTGCACTCAACACACGGTACGGGAAAGTGACTCCCGGTGTGGTGAGTTCTGCACAGGTCCCTCCTCTGCCTTACTGAGGTTTTCTTGGCTCTTGTGTCATGAGATGTGGGGTAAACCTTAAACCCGAGAAAGTCGTTCGTGAAGAGGCAGAACTGGAGTTCAGAACTGCCGAGTCTCAGGGCTGGCTGCAGGCTGATCCCCGCTCTCCCCACTGGCTTCCCGAGGGCTGCTAGCTGCGGGGAGCTCTGTGTGCTGTGGGCTCGTGGGACAGCCGTGGGGCTGCGGTGGCCTGGGGTGCACGAGAGGCGACTCACAGAGGCTGGCTGGGCAGGGCTGTGTGCTGTGGGCTCGTGGGAGGCCTGGCCGAAATCCCTGAACACACAGAGCTCTGCAGAGGGAAGTCCATGTCCAGGACCCCTCCCCACCTGGCGTGGGCCTGGCCCCGGGCTCCTGACCTTCCCAAGTCTCTCTCTGCCGTGTTCACTTTTGTCCCCTGGGCGAGCCGGGAGGGCTGGGGCAGGCTGCAGTCGCGGATTCCCCTCCCCCAGGCGGGTTAGGTGCTTATAAAATAGTGTCTTTTGATGTCCGGCCTTTTTAAGAAGAAGAACAGAATATTTTGGTTGTACTTTAAAAATGGTCCCTTTCCCCCTGCCCCTCCTGGGAGAGTGGAGGGGTTTCCTCTGATCTTCCCCCTGAGGAGTTGGTAGGACCCTGGCCGCAAAGCCCAGGAGTACGGGGCCCATGACAGCCCCCCAGAGCGATTAGCTCTCAGCTCGTCCACCCTGAGCCACCCACCAGGTACAGGTGGGGTCTTCTTCCCCTGCAAGCTCCACGCTCAAGTTCTGCACGTGGGTTTCTACTCCCGTAGGTTGTGACTGTATCTGATGGTCTATCCCCAATTTTGGGGGCAATATTTTGCCCTGTGACCTCACTTCCCTTAGGGATCTAAGAGTTGTTGATTTTCAGTTTGTGTAGGGTTTTCCTTGTGTGTATGGGAGGGAGGACTTCCAGGATCCTGGCATGCTGGACCAGGAATTGGAAGTTCCTGTTTTTCTCATATGTCTCTGCAATGGGCATGCTCTCAGCAGCGGATGCAGTGGCCCTTCACTCATTCCCTCCTCCTGTCTGTCTGCACTCACCGTGCCCGCACTCTGTCCTGGGGCCCAGGACACACAGGAAGGTGCGGCACAATCGACCCCGCACCCAAGAGGCTCACGTGCCGGTTGGGAAGACGAGGACAGACGTAGAACCAAGCGTCCAGGGCTGAGTCCTGTGACGGTTTGGAAGGAAGAGTCTGTATCTAAGAGAAGACAGTGACCGCTGTTAATAACCAGGAGAACCCTAACTGGCCCATAGAAGACGACTCTTACAGAGGACACGGTTTCCAGCTAAATAATGAGCACCTGGGTGGGCTTTCAAGTCACATGAATCAACAGGGAAGGTGTTTTGGGGGGCAGATAGGAGGGGACGTCTTCCCAAGACTTCTACGGTGCCTCAGGCCTGTGGCCGCCCACTGGGATGTCTCAGGCATCCTCTCTGGGAATGAGCGACCTCCGGGTGAAAACCAGCAGTAGCAAATGTTCCCTTGGTAGGAAAGCCCGATTCTTATGTGTCTGTGGTCTCTGGGTGTGGAAATCAAAATGCATCCACGTTTCTTGCCTCTTTCACTAAGAATTGAGGAAGTTTCTGTGTTTTCAAAAAGCAGAGGGCCCAGAGTGGTCATCCTTGCTGGGTGATGTCGCCCTTGGATGGACAAGAGAAAGTCTCTAAGCACTGGCCGGTCCCTTCCTGCCACGTCAGTGTACACGCAGCCTCTGCAGGTTCCAAACCGCCATCGAACTGCTTTTTCAGGCTTACCTGGACGGTGCTTTGTGTTCCTGTCAACTTCGCCTAAATTTCTGGCAATCAAGGCCGTGGAGCCACTTTACAAAGCCTGTTTTTTTTTTTTTTTTTATTTTTTATTACTCATAAGTAGATATAATGCAGACTATAATACATGCAATTAGGCCACTATTTAGTACTTCTTATATGTTTACACTTTATTAATTGCACTGAACAATTCTAGCCTGTAGCAATTTAGTTTAATTACAATGGAATGTTTCTCAGACATCCGACTCCCGCCCTGTGGTACGGGAAGGGGGTTGGGAGGTTAGCTGGCACCTACAGCGCTGTCACGGGTCTGCGCAGCCCAAGTGCTTGGCGATCCTGAGAGCGGCCAGGCACCGGCCGTCCACGCTGGCTGTCTGTCTGGAACGGACCGCAGGTGTGAGGGGAGCTTCCCACTGCTGGCCTGGCCACGGGAGCTGAGCCTGCCACGGTGGATACAGAGAATCGTCACCACTAACTCAAGCGGGACAGGTGTCTGGGCCCCCCATCCTGCTACGATGATGTTTCCCTTCAACTGCGCTGCTAACTTGCGTCAATATCTCTGTACTGGGCATGATGGATATTAGGTTTATTATGTATCATAGACGTGCAGTGTTGCTTCTGAAGGCCATCTTACTTGCGTATCGCTGGATAAGTTGGTGAAACTTAGAAGCAACATTATATGCCTATTATACGTGGACTACTTCAGAAATAACATGGAAAATTACCAATGGAATCTATTAATATTATGAGGTGATCAATTTTTCCTTTCTCATTAAGCCCAGTTTCTTATGTTTTATCTTTTCTTATTGACCTTGTATGCAAAATATGCAATCGGCCCATCAGATATCAATGTTCCATTCACTTTTCTTGAGATATTTTAGAAGAATATTTGTGTAACTTTTAGAAAAATTTTAATTGTTAAGGTTATAAAATCGTACCAGCAGGATATTAATAAACCTGTTAGGTCACCACGTGGGCCTGACTTAGTCCTCAGTGAGACTGATCTTCTAAGTCCAGGACAATAGTACGGTTGTGCATCACTTAACAACGGGGACACGTTCTGAGAAATGCGTTGTCAGACGATGTCATCCTTGTGTGTACATCAGAGTGCCAGGCGATGTCATCGTTGTGTGTACATCGGAGCGCCGGGCGATGTCATCGTTGTGTGTACATCGGAGCGCCGGGCGATGTCATCGTTGTGTGTACATCGGAGCGCCGGGCGATGTCATCGTTGTGTGTACATCGGAGCGCCGGGCGATGTCATCGTTGTGTGTACATCGGAGCGCCGGGCGATGTCATCGTTGTGTGTACATCGGAGCGCCGGGCGATGTCATCGTTGTGTGTACATCGGAGCGCCGGGCGATGTCATCGTTGTGTGTACATCGGAGCGCCGGGCGATGTCATCCTTGTGTGTACATCGGAGCGCCGGGCGATGTCATCCTTGTGTGTACATCGGAGCGCCGGGCGATGTCATCGTTGTGTGTACATCGGAGCGCCGGGCGATGTCATCGTTGTGTGTACATCGGAGCGCCGGGCGATGTCATCGTTGTGTGTACATCGGAGCGCCGGGCGATGTCATCGTTGTGTGTACATCGGAGCGCCGGGCGATGTCATCGTTGTGTGTACATCGGAGCGCCGGGCGATGTCATCCTTGTGTGTACATCGGAGCGCCGGGCGATGTCATCGTTGTGTGTACATCGGAGCGCCGGGCGATGTCATCGTTGTGTGTACATCGGAGCGCCGGGCGATGTCATCGTTGTGTGTACATCGGAGCGCCGGGCGATGTCATCGTTGTGTGTACATCGGAGCGCCGGGCGATGTCATCCTTGTGTGTACATCGGAGCGCCGGGAGATGTCATCGTTGTGTGTACATCGGAGCGCCGGGCGATGTCATCGTTGTGTGTACATCGGAGCGCCGGGCGATGTCATCGTTGTGTGTACATCGGAGCGCCGGGCGATGTCATCGTTGTGTGTACATCGGAGCGCCGGGCGATGTCATCGTTGTGTGTACATCGGAGCGCCGGGCGATGTCATCCTTGTGTGTACATCGGAGTGCCAGGCGATGTCATCGTTGTGTGTACATCGGAGTGCCAGGCGATGTCATCGTTGTGTGTTGTGTGGTGCAGCCTTTCACCGTCCTAGGTTACACGTCTGTGCAGCCCGTGACTGTATTTGTGTATTTAAACGTAGAAAAGGGACAGTAAAAACAGGGTATAAAAGATATAAAACCGGCACAGCTACTCAGGGCATTTACCAAGAACGGAGCTTGCAGGGCTGGAAGTTGCTCTGGGTGAGTCAGTGGGGCAGTGGTGAGTGGCCGTGAAGGCCTAGGACGTTACTGCAGACTTTATAAACATTGCACACTTAGGCCACACTAAATTTATTAAAAAATAAGGGAATTGTGCTGTAATGTTACCGTGGCCACGCTGTCACTAGGTGGTGGAAACGTTTCAGCCCCACTATACTCTCACGAGCCACCGTCTCACGTGTGTAGTTGATGGAAAAGCTGTTCTGTGGCTCATGCCTGTAATAGCAACAAGGTGACAAGCTGGGGACATGACATGGCCTGTGAGCTGTCACCAAGTGATGCTAGTTCAAATTATCATGGCTGCATTCCTTGCTGAGTTCAATGGATCTCAAAATGTATATGATTTGTTGCCTTTTAAAACTATCAGGAACCCAGAGGAAGGGGCAGCATTGCCCCCTCCCACCCGATCTACCCAGGAAGGAAAACGAAACCTGAACCCACGGCTGTGTGCTTACTCAGGGACCCCATTGTAACCCACCAGGGTCGATTCTTCCAGAACCCCCAGCAGCAGCCGGTTTTAGGAGCTTTTCTGTGCAGACCCATGTTTTGTTTGAAACGGACATCAAAGAGCTTTCTGACGGGACATATTGAATTCATTCCTAAGTATTTTCTGTCCCCGTGTGACCATTAGCTCTGTGCAGAGAGGCACCATGGCTGGTTTTACTCACTGCTGCCTCCCTAAACATCAACTGCACATAGTAGGTGCTCAATAAATATTTGTTAAATGAACAAATTAAAAATATACACATGCACACACTCATTTGTATTAATTAAACCGCAGTCCACGCAATCCCTAAGGCATCACTTGTTCACACCTAGATCATTGACGGATATTACTCAGTTATGCATTTGTTACATGCAGAGGGACCACTTCGCTGAAGACCTACCTGGAAGCCACCCCTGAGAAAGCGGGTGGACGTGCGCACTCACTTCAGCTCTTCCCACGAGCAGGCGTCAGCCACAGCGCGGCTAAGAGCTCCCCTGGCATCTCCCGGGCTCTGTTCACTTCTCTGCCTACTCTCTGCTGTTCACCATGGCCCCAGCCTTCACCCCTGTGGACCCAGTCTCCCCGGTGTGGCGCTGTCAATGCCAGGGAGGCGCTGCTGTCCCCTCCCCGACTCTGCGATGGGACTTCTGGGAGCTAAGGCCGTCAGTCCTGCCTGGGTCTGTCTGTGGGCGAGTCGGGGGCTGAGATCCACATTTAAAATATAAAACATGCCCAGTCTGGGTGACAACCTCTCTGTTAAGCACAGTTTGATGAGTCTTCTGTAGACTGCAGGAGTATCCTCCGTTCCAGAAAACTGGCTGTGAACTTCTGAGCTGGGGGGGCTACCGGCACATGCAGGTCCAGATTCCAGAGGCAGAGACCCTCCGAGCGCTCAGCCCGCAGGCTCTGCACGTGGCTCACCCCTGACCTCCATGCCCCAGCCCCAGGCCACCGTCTCGTGCTGCGATGAATCAGGTTTCTACGGAGTTTTTCTGCCTTCACTGATGCCCATCGTCCTCCAGAATGGGACTCTGCAGTTCTTTCCTTCTCGTAGAGTCCTCTGCCGTCTCTGTTGCCCTTGGGGAAGACCCAGAATGCAGAGTTGGTCTTCGAAGGGGTCCTGCGTGCTCCGGCCCCTGTCCAGTCCCCTGGCCCAGTGTCCAATCACTCTCCCCTTTAACTGGGGGCTCAGGGGTGTGACCTGCTATCTGGCCTGCACCCAGGCCAACGCCCCTCCTGCCCTAGGGCCTTTGCGTGTGCTGCCTCCACATCCCACAGCCTCAGGCGGTTGCCTTTCTTTAGGTCTCAGTTTGAACGTCAAGTTGTCACAGAGCCTTCTCCCTCCCCAGACCAGATGAGCCCCCTTTTCCTGTTGGCCCTCACTGAGCCGCGTCTCACGGTTGTGCTTTATCCATCGTTTCCGGATTACTCGCTTCACTCTGCCTCTCCTGGTGTCAGCCCCCGGCAGGCGCTCCTTCCCCGACGCCGGGCACGGGAGGGAGCGTTTCCCAGAATCCCTCGGATGAATAAACCGTGACTCCTCATTTGCAGCACTTGAACTTTGCGTCGTCTTTTTGAAGTATTTCAGAAGTTCTCATGAGCTCTTTGCTACTTTTTTTTTTTTTTTTTTTTTTTTTTTTTTTTTTTGAGACAGAGTGTCGCTTTGTTGCCCAGGCTAGAGTGAGTGCCGTGGCGTCAGCCTAGCTCACAGCAACCTCCAACTCCTGAGCTCAAGCGATCCTCCTGTCTCAGCCTCCCGAGTAGCTGGGATTACAGGCATGCGCCACCATGCCCGGCTAATTTTTTCTATGTATATTTTTAGCTGTCCATATAATTCTTTCTATTTTTAGTAGAGATGGGGTCTCGCTTTTGCTCAGGCTGGTCTCGAACTCCTGAGCTCAAACGATCCGCCCACCTCGGCCTCCCAGAGTGCTAGGATTATAGGCGTGAGCCACCGCGCCCGGCCTCTTTGCTACTTTTTAATAATTTCATCACTTCCCTGGTAAGGAAATGTGTGAAGCTTTGCTCTGATTGGTGGATGAAGACAAAGAGAAGCTCCTCTGGCCAGGCTCCCCGCGGCTGGACCCCGAGATCTCCCCCCGCTCATCTAGAGCAGATTTCCCACCCCCAGCCCAGTTGGCATGACTGGGTCATTCTCTGCTGCGGGTCGTCCGGGGCACTGTAGGACGCTGGCACTAGCCCTGTCCTCTGCCCACTAGATGCCAGTAGCACCTTCCGCCCCAGTGTGACGGTCAAACATATCTGGACAGATACTGCCCAGGGCTCCCTGGAAGGCAGCATTATTTCCACCATAAACAGCCTACTGAGGGCACTAACACCCGAATACCTCCCACCTGGGCAAACAGTCGCACATGCCTGCACACACATACGGCCACACACACTTTTAAGTGTCATCCTTTTGGCTTTTTGCACTAAAATCCAAATAAATATAGGGGTTTACACATCCATTTTCTTTTGCACTGTTGTGTTTGAAGCTTCTAAGTGTACACAGCTTGGAAGCTCACAGCCGGGCACCCTGAGTGAGCCCTAAACCCCTCCCGCACGCGGCGGTGTTGATTTGCCTGTAAGGACCGTTATTTCCATGTTAGAGATGTTTCCGTGATGCCTCCAGGCCCCCGAAACTCTTCCATCATTCCTGTTTTCACTCCAGTTTCTCAAAATGACTTTCAAACACCGGGGAATAGCACACTTGTTTGGAAAGGAAGGCACTGGGGGAGATACTTTAAAATAATAAAAGAGAGGGCCCGCGAAGGAGACACCGCGACTGTCTGGGTCGGCCCTAGGTGGGGGTCCTGTCAGGGCCGCTTGATGAATGGGGCCCTCCGGTGGCCGCACTGTTTGCTTAGTGCTCCGGTTCTGCCGCAACCGCACACAAAACCGGCATTGAAGTGTCTGCCATGAAAGCATAACATAACCTGACAGCGACCAGCCCCTGGGCATTGCCCAGAGAAGGCCATATTGTTCTGCGGGCCGGCTCCGGCCGGCGTTGTCCCGAGACGTGAAGCGGAGCGAGGCGTGCGGAAGGCTTTCCGGTACATTAGAGAGGGGCTGGCCGCGTCCCATCCATACTGCCCGCCCCGGAGCTCGACAGAGGGAAAACACGAGCCACCGTCTGGCCCCTGCCGGCTCCTCCTGTCGCATCCTGGCCCCAAGCGCCCGGAGCTCGCCACTCCCGCGGGGATGGCCGGAGGACACTGGGACAAACCTCCCTGCGGCTGTATTTTCGTGTCCGCGCATGGCCGGGCGACTCCGATTTCCATCCCCACTCTGGGGCTAATTGCGGCCCTTGCGGAACGTTTGCCCTGCAGACCACAAGGCCATCGAGCATTCAGGGCCACACCCAGGCCACCCAGCCTCAGCCACATTCTGCTAGTGGTTTTAAAGTGCTCTTTCCACTTACGGCAAAGAATAGCTCAGTGTCCACATGTGCATTTTATTAACTCATTTGTGTTACATTTTAAGCAGAGGCAAACAGGGAAATCAATATTAGGTGACCACATGACACACTGATGAAAGGGATTTTTGTGGATAAAAAGCACATAAGGATCCGTGCAGAGTTTAGCAAATTTTACTTCACAAACCTTTTGTGTTTGGAACATGATTGGATGGTTTGACCACACCACGACCACTTCTCACCACTTTCGACACCAATTCCACCTCTCGATGATTTTTTTTAAATGGCCCCTTCACTTTTGTTATTATTATTTATTTTTAATTAGGCAAAATGCACCATATTTAAGCACGCAGTTCAGTGGCAGTAAGTACAGTCACGCTGTGCGACCGTCACCGTCATCAGCTCCAGACGCTTCGTCTGGCAGAGCTGAATCCTGTGCCCGTGAAACACGGGCGTTCCCTTCCCCCGCCCCAGCCCCAGCCGTGCACTTTGTGTCTTTACGCATCGACCATTCCGGGGCCAAAGTGGAATCAAACCACGTTTGTCCTTCTGTGACCGGCTTACCTTGCTAAGCGCGACGTCCTCGAGGTTCATCCACACTGTAGCAAGGGAGCGGATTTCCTTCATTTCTAAGACAAAAGAGCATGCCGTTGTGTGCACGTGGCCTTTCGTTTACCGTCATTCACGGACGGACACTTGGGTCGCTTTCCCCTCTTAGCTGTTGTGAATACGGCCGCTATCAACTTGGGTGTGCAAATCTCTCTCTGAATCTGCTTTCGGTTCTTCTGGGTATCTAACCCAGAGGTGGAACTGCTCGATCATATGGCAATTCCATTTTTAATTTTTTAGGGATCACCATATTGTTTGCATAGTGGCTGTGTTATCTCACGCTCCCACCAACAGCGCGACGCGTTCTGACTGCTCGGCATTCTGGCCAGCACCGGCCAGCACTTCTTGACAGCAGCCGTGCTAATGGCTGTGAGGAGTCCTGGTTCCTTTACGCAGTCTGAAGTTACAGAATCGATGTCAGTGATCATGTAAAGAATAACACTGCTGATACTTTTTACGTGTTTTCACAGAAAATGCATATTTGTTCAATTTTTTTACTCTGCAAATGCGTAATTTGTAAATCCATCATTTATAAATATGACATAGGAAATTTATAAAACTGAGATGGAAAGAAACATGTAATTATTGAACACAGCTGACCACATGGAGGCTGTCCGCTTTTTTACTATAGGGCGTGTGCCGCTCATCGCAAACCCACGGTTAGCGCAGAGCAGACACAGGGGGTTGGGCAGCCCGAGCGGCAGTTTGGGTGCTGAGAACCGGGAGCTCCTGTAACGAGTACCTAAAACTGTGAAAGTGGCTTTGGAATTGGGTACTGGGAAGAGTCTGGAAGAGATTTGAGGTGCCTGTTAGAAAAAGCCTAGATGCGTGGAAGAGATAGTTGGTGGAAATGTGGCTATTAAAGCCCATTCTGGTGAAGGCTCAGAAAGAAGACAGCTGTAGAGAAAGCTTCTCCAGTCTTGGAGAACACACGTGTCCTCGTGCACAGAATGCTGGTGAAATACCAACAGTAGAGGTTATTCTGGTGAGATCTCAGAGGAAAACAAGAAGTATATTACTGGAGAATGAAAAAAGGCAATCCCTGTTATAAGGTGGCAAAGACTTTGGCTGAATTTTGTTCTAGTGTTTTATAGAGAACAGAACTTGCATGTGATGGGCTTAGGTGCTTAGCTGAGGAGATTCCAGCCTAGTTTCTTTTTACTGCTTACAGGAAAATGAGACAGAAGAGAGACATGAAGGAGAAATGACTCACGGTGGCCGAGTGTTGAGTGTGTGACTGGTGTGTGGCCACGAGCAGGGCGTGGAGCCCGCAAGGCCTGTCTTCTTGCCTCTGCTTTGCCGCCTTCCGCGCAGGCGGCAGCCTCCCGGTCACAGACGCACAGCTCCTGTAATGCATGAGGATTCGCTTGGGGTCCCCTGAGCCAAAGTTTTGCTACAAGTAATTTATCTGGGAGGTGGTCCCAGGAAGGGGAAGGGAAGCAATGGGGACTGGGAGATGGGAAGGAAAACCTAATAAAGGGTATTTAAATGAGCCGGTTGCTGCTGGGGGCCACCGGGCTCGTTTGGCCGCGGCCTGTCTGAGTAGCTGAGGGCCCACACCTCAGCCTCGTCCCCGGGCAGTTTGTGCAGCTGCTCACTACCGTGGATGGACTTTTCCACTCAGTTAGTTGGAGGCCTAAACAGGACAAAAAGCAGGATGAGCATCATAAAATAATCTTCCACTGCTTTGCTTGCCAGACTACATATCAAGCTATCAATCTGAATTCATCTCAGGTTTTAAAAGTCTTTCTTCCACTATTCGTGCTTTTTTGCGCGGGACACGTCATCTGTTTACTCATCTGTGCCTGGCACCGGGATTCACCAGTGAACACAAGTGGCAGAGGCCTTGCCCTCACGGAGCCCACGGGACAAACCGTGAACAGGAAACAAACGAGGTTGGTCCTTGCAACGGTGGGACAAAGCATGTCGGGGTGACGGCCACTCGTGGAAGACGGAGGCCAGGGAGATGCTGCGCAGCGGCAGTCGCTTGCGGAGACAATGCCAGAGCGACCCTGGGAGACGCCGGCTCCGGGACAGAGCGGAGCCACCGCATGGAGCCTGGCAGGCGAGCGGGGTCAAGAGAAGTTCCTTTTTACATTTTTTGTGTTTTTAAAAATCTCCGAATGACAACAGCAGTCTGTTTCTAGGCTGACGGGAATGATCCCGTAGGGAGAGAAAAAACTGAAGCCGCGTGTCTGTCCTACCTGCCCTTCTGTTCGGATTATTTTTGTGTGCAAGTCACGGACCCAAGGGAGATGGGAGCTCTCTGCGCTCCTGAGCCTGGGATTCCTTGAGAACTTCATGTAAAACATTCGATGAGCATCTGTGGAATTAAGCCCAAGTTAAACGACATTGCTCTCCCAGTCTGGGCCTCAGAACGGCCCGGCGTGTCGCAGACGGCATTTGTTTACTAGAGGACAGCAGCCTGGAACACAAGCCAAGCCGAGTCAGGGGAGAAGCTCGAACCCACCACACGTGGGAAACCGGCCAGTGAGTATTTCTACAGCGTGGCGGTTCCAGGGTGGTATATGAAACACGACTAACTCCAGCCAGCTGCATAATAGGTAACTTTATACACGCTGGCCTGAGATGCAATCCAACACACACTCCGCAGCAGCAAGACATGGGGATGGCGAGAATTGTTAAATAATCAATACTTTCTCTGGGTCCAGTTTACAGGGGATGTGCTTAAAATTGGAAACTCGTTCTAGGTGAGAATTTGTGGTACTTCACCATTGCTTGGGAACAGAACAACATGTTCTGAGTGGAACACAAGTGTCATGTTTCGCCTTAGGAATATGCATTTTCTTCCTCATCACTGACCACGCGTTTGGTGACAGGAGCGCTGGTCTCCAGTGGTCACGGGACTGTCGGAGAGTTCGTGGGAAAGTCCTCAGTGTGCCCCCTCCTCTCTCACTGTCAGGTGGAATCAAGCCATAAGTATTGTCACTTGTCGAGCAGGACGTCACTCTATCCGGGTAGCCCCCACATCCTGTGTTCAGCCATATGTTTCTGTTATTTATGTCAAGAAAACAGCATTTACACAACTGCTTCTGGTTGTTTACAGAAGTTTAGCTGCCCTGATATCTGTGTGCGCTGCCCGCTCTCAGCCACAGGACATCCACGAGGCTGCGCGTTTCAACATGTGAACATGAGTTCTCGTGTCCACGGTGGAATAAACAGGGCAGAGCCCAGAGCACCATCTGCCAGCCTAGCCCAGTAGGGCGTGGGCCGGGCTCCGCGTGTGTCCACTCTGTGCCCACGAGGCCCAGCACGTTTGCTGAGATAGTATATGGCACGTGGTGTCCCTCGACTAATTATAACACTCTGGTGTAGGAGGGGCATCGGGAAGCCCCACTGCCTGGCTCAGGGAAGCCCTCCATTCAAAAACCCTGACACATCATGTTCCCACATGGTTTTGCGTTCCCTGTCCGTGTGTGGCAGGGCCAACCACGAATCAGCAGAGATTCTTCTTGTCCGTCCTTGTTCCTCAAATTGAAAAGCAGTGACTTAAGGAGAACTTGGCCTTGATGGGTGTGTGATGGTGGCCTTCTCAGTTGCACTCACATTTTGTCCCTGTTGATGTAGCTACAAGCACACAATGTGGGAAAGACATACATGATGCTGAATTTGGAAATAGGATGTATAATTGTTGATCTAAGAGTTTTGAATAAGATTAGTATAGACAGAGGCATTTTTCAATCAATAAAGCACAACACAAGACAGAGATTTCATGCACTTTTACATTATTAAATGTGTTCAACTCACACATGCACACACATGCACACACGTGCACACACACATGTGTGCATACACACACACATATATACATCCGCACACACTCATGCATCCAGCATTATTCTCCTGGTAACCACCAGATATTTCATTCTTTAGCTCAGAAATTACTTTGATCTCTTTGAAAATAAAATAACTTAATTCTTAGTCACCAGTGCTGCTCTTGACTTCTCTACATAACACAGTTTACATTATAAAATGGAAGAAAATAGCCATCCAGTTTTTTTTTTAATTGAGCTTCAAAAAGCTTATATAATTGTTGTTAGTGGTATTCAGCTTAGCGCAGTTTGACAATGTGGCATAGCTTTAATTTAGCATCTACAACAAGTTGGACCAAAACTGAATATAGATCAGGTCTCCAGCTTGCCGGTGGAACAAATCAGTCTGATTATATGGGACTACCTGGTGCATGAATTTTTAAATTAGATAGTTTCTTGCCCTATTAAATAATGTCAACAGTATTGTTGCGGTGAGTTATTTTCATTTCTTATGCATTTTCATATACACATTCTTTTCCTTTATTCATCAATATTCCTTTATTTATTTAATAGATGTGATAACAGCTTAGGATCTCCTCTCTCTCTCTCCCCCACTTTCTCTCTCTTGGTCTGCAGAGTCTATTTGCGTCATGTAAAATTTCAGAGTAATTCGATTTTTTCCCTTTTAGTTCATTTCATCACATACTCTGGAACTCTCTTTGGTTTTTTTAGAAAGACAAATTATGTCTTTTTACTGGAGCAAATCAATGCAGAGACTTTCTTCTCTGCGGTCCGCATTAGTATTTACTGCTGCTGTTCTGCCTCTGTGATCCAGCCTCACGCCACTCCCTGCCAGCCGGGGTATTCCTGCTGCCAACGTCCACGCAGGAATTTGAGATTCTGGGGGCAATGGGGAGGGGCTTCTGGACCCCAGGGGCCGGGGAGGGAGACTGTACTTGGAGGTCCCCGTCCAAGAGCCCCGCAGGCCCTGCTTCCCCTGCGTGGCCACCCACAGCTGCAGATGCCATGGCCATGTGCTTCCGGACCCCTTCCTGGGCACAGTCATCTTACACTTCCACAGACCAGACACAGTTTGGCAAAACTTAATATAGTTTGGCTTAAATGTATTCAAGTAACTCTACCCATTGGAAGTAACTTAAAACAGCATAGCTAGTGTCAGCCTTCTTTCAACAATATATGTCTTCATTGTCATTTGTCCTCGTTTTCACTCTTCTATTTATGAGCAGGTTTAGGTAATAAGTAATTTGGCGCATATATTTTCCTCTCGAAACTGGCCCCTGCCATCACGCCTCTAAGTGCCGTGGTGGGTATCTCCGTCCACGTGCTTCGATGGAATGTCCTGTGAGGAGAGATGCTCGGGCGGCTCCATCGGCCCCTGCAACACTCTCAAGGTCGGCTTGTGCAGACCAGCAGCTGCAGGAGCATCAGCAAGGCCGAGCAAGCAGGGAGAAAGTCCAGCCGGTGACGGGGCCGCTGGCAACCAGGCGCTGGTGCCGTGTCCCATCAGCTTTTGGACCCATCCCAGGCACCTGGCGCACCAGCCAGGTAGCATCGACTGAGCACTCAGGGCCATGCAGGGGTGAGGATCTCAACAGAGGAGCTCAGCGTGGACGCGGCCACCCTTCAGCCCCTTCCTCACCATCCTCACCTGAGCATCTGGGCTCTTCACAACCAATGTCACCACGTTGGGGAGATCTCTTTCTACCCCCCGCCACCCTGCCGTTGGCAGAAGGAGCCACAGTCCTGGCTAGCTGGGTAATAACGTGATTGTAGCGTGGCCAGGTGAGCACCGCTGAGCCTCTCTGTCTGCCACGCAAGTCACGTCAGCCCTGCAAGCGGGTTCCCTCACGCTGTAGCCCAGGCACCCGCCGTGAGGTCACGGAGACAGCCACCAGGGCTCCCGCAAGATGGGAGGTTTTTTGTTCTTGCTTTATCCATACTTGGGTCAAGTCAGGTGCATGACAAGGACACATAATAAATAACTAATCTAAATTTCTTTAGGAGAAGTGAAATAGAAATATAAATTCAAGAGTTAAGAGAAACAATGTAACATTTCTGAGATTTAGGGAGCTTGTTTACATATTTTATCATTGATGATAGTGGGAATTATATGGTATTTTTATTTCATTAAACATATACAAATTATAAATCTGTAATATGGTTTTGCAATTCTTTTAATACATACAAAGCAACAACAAATATTCCTAGAAATAAAATTGCTGAGTCATAGAGTATGATTATTTTTTATTTTACTACATGTTGCCCAGTTGTTCTCCAAAGTGCTGTACTTACACATGCTCCTACCAGCATTAATTTAAGCTTAGTTTTCTAGCAAATTTGTGACCAAAATATTATGCATTGTTATTTTATTTTATATTACTATACATTGCATTACATTGCTATGGCTGGTGAGATTGAGCATCTGCTTATGTTTGTAATCATAAGATTTTTCTCATCTGTAAATTGCATATATTTGTTATAAATTTGTAAGGTTTTTAATATTTTTTAGATACAATTACCTTTTTATGTAAAAAAAGTTCTCTTAGTATATTGCTTGTATTTTAATTTTGATTATGCTATTTTTGGTGATGCAAAAGATATAAATGGTAATGAAACCAGATTTATCAAAGATTTTCTTTATGATATATATTTATATTTGTTTTATTTAATAAATTATTCTCTATCCCAAGGTTACAATATATCTTTCTAGGCTTTGTTTGCAAGACTTTTATTTGGATTTCATATATATGTGTATGTAAATATAAATAAATATACACATATATATTTTATATCTAAGTATATGTTTCATATAGATATTTTACATATAACATGCAATTGACACTTACATGTGTATTATACATATGTAAATATTGACAAAATAGTCAAACAATTTAATAATTGACCATTCAATTCAGATAACTGAAAAATTGACAAATTATTCAAACCCTCTGTGATTCAGTGGTCTCATATGTAAAATGATGATTAAATTATTTATTTCCTTTTAGTGTTGTCAGGATTAAATATGTTGATAAAAGTAAAGTGCTTAGACTAATGTGTGATATTTTAAAATGCTTAATAAAAGTTAAGTATTATTATTACATATTTGCTACTATTTGTTTTCTTGCTTTGTTATCCAGGTTATGCTACTATTATAAAATGGCATGAAATTCATTTTGTGTTATTTTTAAGTCTCTACCTGTAGTTACAATCCATTTTATAATCAAAATTATTTGAACATTTTTTTCTTCATCAGCCATTTAAATGCATATTTTCATTAGTCTTTTAATGAAAACTCTGATTTTATTCACGCTCTTTTTCTTCTTTATAATACACTTATTTTATTTTTTAAGATCTAATTTTTTAACTTTATTTTTTACCCTATTTTTCTAACTTTTTGAGTAAGCCTTTTTCTTTTTTTGTCTGCTTTTTGAATAACTCTTTTCTTTTTTTGTCTACTTTTCTTTCCCACTATATTAAATAAAGTTTTTTTACTAATTTTCTCTCTGTTGTCATTTTGGAAGTTTTACGTCAATTAATTTAAAAAATCATAATGTTTACTTTCTGCCTAAAGCCAGTCAATAGCTTTATCTGAAATTTCTTATTAACCTAATTTTCTTTGCCAACACAATTCTCGTGTTTATCTCTGACCACTTGCTCATACTCATTAGTATTTTGTTCAATATGTTATTTCCATATTTTTCAACTAACAAGTGACTTACTATATAGTAAATATTAATATTTTTAAAAATTTATATCTTTGTTTACCAGTATTTTTGCTTAACATTTTTTTCTATCATACTCCTTGTTTCTGTGTTCAGGTTTTAAAAACCGAAATGTGACCTTGACTATTCTCCTAGCTGTGGTGAAAAAAATGTAAACACTCTCAGTCCTGACTGTTTTTCTGAAAACTTCTTTGTATGTTTTATTTTTGCATGACAGTTCATGCCAAGTATAGGTAAGGTAAAAAAATAACAATTTTATGTAAAATTAAATGAACAGAAACTTCCTTAAGAAAGAGATTGTAATAGACCTAGATCTTGAAAAGAAATCATTTAAAACAGAAACATATTCACAAAATGCCAGGCCTAGAAATTTTTGCTGGAGATTTACTAAAACTTCAATAAGAAATTTTGAGTAACACTTTAGCTAGGCAAACATTTTATGTTTACAATGATTCTCACAGTATATTCCCTACTATAAAATGCTTTCCATATGCTATAGTTACTGAAAAGCCAATTTTTGTCATTTTGAAAGTTTTGTGTCTTTTATTTATGCTTAAGCTTTCCTCTTGGTCTCGTCTGTTTTGTGGAGTCCCTCACTTGTCTAGGTGTGGCCCGAGTGTCCATGTGCTTCTCAAGCTGGTGTGCGTCAACTCCAGCGTGTGGCTGTGCAGGCTCTTTAATAAACCTTCAAATGTTTACTATTCTGATTTTAGTTTATTATTATTATATCCTTCAATCTCTAAATCTTTATTTCATACACTTCATCTTTTTATTTTTCTGTGTTACCTTCTGAATAATTTTCTTCTTTCTTCTGGTTTAGCAATTCTCACTTATCTATACCTGATTGCCTATTTAATCCTTTGATAACATTTTAACATTCTCCATTTACTATGATATCCATAATATGTCATAATTATCATTCTCTGTGCTCTGTATGTAATATCTATCTACATCTAGCCACACAAGTGTCTTCTCTGGTGCTCCTTCTCCCTTCCTGGGTTTCCATTCTCCAGCTTAGATCATGCTGTGGGTCTAATGGTGTTAAATTATCTACAAATCTATTTATTTTACTTTGATTTTGTGAAAGTCATTCTGGTTTTATGCAGAATTTTGACATTGCAGTTATTTATCTTAGCACATTTAAATGTATGATCTCGTAGTCTTTGATCTTCCGTCATTTCTGCTGACAGCCAGCTGTCCATTGCTGCTTCCATATCAAGATCACTCCCTTTGATTTCAGTTTTTAGCAGTGTTCCTAAGATGTTCCTGGGTGTGGTTTTCCTCTTATTGATCCTGCTCATGCTCCTTAGAAAGTTGAACACGTAGGTTCAGGCTTTTCATACATTTGACAGAAATTCTTAGTTTTCATCCCTGCAAATATTTTTCCTGCTCTGTTATTTCTCTACTCACTTTCTGGGTCTCCAGTTACAAGTATATTAGTTCTTTTCACTGTATCTCATCTACACTTTTGCTTTGCCCCACTGTACTTGTCTCTATTTTTATCTCTTTTTCTCTCTCAGTGCGAGTATTTCCACTGGCCCACCTTCAGTTCTGCAGCTCTCTCTTCCATCTCCTGTTTAATCTGCGGTTAAACCCATCAATTGAGTTCTTACTTTCTGATATTTTATTTTCGGCTGTAGAATTTCCACTTATGTCTTATCTTTTTGTCTTAGATTTCTGTCTTCTAGTGAAATTTCCCATGTATGATCTTATGTCTTATTTTTGTAATTTTTTCTTGAATATATTACTCATAGTTATTTTATAATCTTTGTTTCACAACTTCAAGTTTTCAATCACTTGTAAATCCACTGTAATCTTTTTCTATTGATTCTTGTTTGTAACTTTCTGTTTCTTGAAAGCTTAGTAATTTTTGAGTCAGTATCAGACATTTTAAATAAAACATTTTAGGGCTTCTGAATGATATTTTTGTCAAGAGAGTGTTTACCCTTTCCTTTAGTAGACATAGTGGCTGGGAACTGAAAATCTTTATTCACTCAGAGACTAACTTAATTTAAATTTGGGTTGCTGTTTATTATTTTTTTACTATCAATTATATTTTTTAATTTCTAGAAGTCTATTTGTTTATTTTTCAAGCTGTTAGTTTCTCCAGGGTGTCTTTTTTAAAAATTATTTTAGTCCTTCTTACATCCATAATAATTTGATATCCTTATTTTATGCTTATATTTCTCTTTCAGACCATTTATTTATTGTCACTTTTAATTACTTTATGGCTATATCTTCTCATTTTCAGATTTTTAGCCTTTTTTTTTTTTTTTAGATAGATTCCTGCTCTGTTGCCTTGGCTAGGGTGCGGTGACATCATTATAGCTCACTGCAACCTCAAACTCCTGGGCTCAAGTGATCCTCCTGCCTCAGCCTCCTAAATAGCTGGGACTACAGGTGGATACCCCCATACAAGGCTAATTTTCCTATTTTTTGTTGAGTGGGGGGTCTCACTCTTGCTCAGGCTGGTCTTGAACTCTTGGCCTCAAGCAATCGTCCTGCCTTGGCCTTCCAGGGTGCTAGGATTACAGGTGTGAGCCACTATACCTGGCCCAGCCATTATTTTTGTGTGTGTGTTTTGTAATTTGTATTGTGAATTTATTTTATATTCATCAGTGACAGCTTTTTCCTCTGTGTTGATTACTGATATCTTGGATTGTAGAAATATCTTTATAGGGATTGGTGTATTCACATAGGGCTCTAAGAGTTTTAGAAGTATATAGTTAGAAATACATTTTATAGAAGTATATCTTTAGAAATTTGTTTCTACTTTATCAGTCTGGGAATCTTGCACAAGAGTAGTTTAAATTTCAACTCTATATCCACTCATTCATGGTGACAACTTGTAATTTCTTTTCTTGGGAGAAAGGTGATTTTAAGTAATGTCACCAGCAAATGATGAACTTTCTTGCTTGTTTTCTGAGAATTAGAGGTTTTAGTGACTCCTTTCCTCCCCTAAGTAATGTAAAAAAATGGCCTTTTTAGGGTTCCACTTTTATGGTAGATCCTTGATTACACTTTCTGCCTTGCCTGGCTTCCTTCCCATACTGATGGCATGCCAAGTCCAAGCTCCTGGGATATAGGACTGAACGATATCTGCCTAATACCTCCCTGGGCAGGCTCCACAAATATCTCCACTCTTATTGTTCTGGCTTTACATTTTAATTTATTTCACAATGCTGGAGATTTTGCTTTTTCTTTTGAGGTCTACCATGTATGAGGGGACACCCAAAAGTTCATGAAAAATATATATTATGTAAAAACTGTGCATGGATTTCACATTTTTTTGCACCAAAATAAGCTTAATGAAACATTAAGAAGAATAAGACATTGGTTTGGAAAAAAGCCCTATCAGAACAACATGAATTCTGCTACAATTGAAGCAAGAACAAGCATTGCATTTGTTCTTGGGTATAATTGGGGTGGAAGAATGGTGAAATCATCGATGCTTTATGAAAAGTTCATGGGGACAATGCCATCAAGAAATCAGCAGTTTGTAAATGGACAATTCATTTTAAGAAGGGAAAAGACAATGTTGAAGATGAAGACTGCAGGAGCAGACCATCCACATCAATATGCGAGGAACAAATTAATCTTCTTGGTGCCCTAACTGAAGAGGATCAATAATTAACATCAGAGATAATGGCCAGCACCATAGATATCTCAATTGGTTCAGCTTACACAATTTGCTGAGAAATCAACATTGAGCAAGGTTTCCACCTGATGGGTACGAAAACTAGGGGCACCGGCCTAGGGGTAAGAAGGTTACAGTGTTCCTGGATGACGTGTGGACTCCGGTTGGAGCTGCAGCAGGGTTACCACGAGGTGGGGACGCAGATTCGGGGAAATAGGACACCAGCGTCTGTTCGAGCAGGGGCTCCGGAGCGTCCTGAGTGCTGCCCCTGCAAAGGCTCGGAGGCAGCGAAGGGTGGGCTGAGGATGTCACTGGGGAGGAAGCTGCACCACGGGGGCAACGTGGGCTCCTCGGGAGGAGTCAGCGCGGTGCTGAGAGGCGTTGCGAGGGGTCTCACCTGAGTGCCCGCCATTTGTTGCACACTCTTGATACATAGTGTCAGGTTCACCCAGAAATCCTGGCAACTAAGTCTCACTTGCTTTATTTTAAAGATGGGAAGGTGAGGCCAGGCAGCTTCATCCAGGCAAGCTCACGCCTCAGACCTGTGTGGCTCCAAATCCCGGGTGGTTTTCACCATGCCATGCCCCTCCTCCAAGGCTGGCCATCATTTGGTCCTGTTGGCTTCTGTACAGGTGGGTCCTGAGACAGGACGGGCTGGGAACGTGAGCAGGTAGGATCCCAGCGTGGAGGGGCGAGTGACAGAGTGGGATCTAGGGCCCCACAGTCCCGCTCAGTAAGGTCCAAGGAGATGGGACAGAGATGTCACCTCTCAGAACCATGCCCCGGTGGGTGAGTGGCTTAGAATCACCAAGCCCAAGTGCAAACTGTGGCGTGAGCATGTGCTCCATGACATGTGTGCCTTGGTTTCCTCATCTGTCATAGGGCATCACGGAAGTTCCCCTGGAGCTTTTCACATGAGACTATAACCGACAACATGGTGAGGCACCCACAAAGGGCCGTACCTAGTAGACAGGAAAGAGTTAATTCCTGTGTGATTTGCTCCTGGGGAGGGAAGCTGCCTGGCTGTCCCACTCAACTTCCAGGCTGTGAGAGGAAAATTACTGTGAAAACGTCTCTAAGTTGCTGTTTAAAGGGTTCAGTTTCAGATGTCTGTAAAGTTGTTTGTGGCAGAACCCTGGATGCCCACTACTCCCGAGTCCAGGGGAGGCAGACGGTGTTTGACACACTTTGCATCCCCCACCGCATCCTGTCTCCCGACACCTCTGCGATGGCACACTGCCGTTTGCAGGGACACCCCGCAGGTGCAGGGGAGCTGAACACTGGCTCCAGGTCACGCGGGCAGGATGTGGGTAGGGGTGTTTCTATAGGTGAAAGCTCCCATCTTGCTCTATTAGAGAAATAAGATGCACAGGGCTAAGAAATGTTAATTAACAATGTCGGTAGATTGGAAAGTCTGCTCAGTACAGTCCTGAGTTATCCAAACTGTCCTGAACACACTGCCAAGTTTTATCTGATTCACACACATTCCTTCTTCATAAAGAGTCACCAGTACGTATCTTCAGCTGGTCGTCACTTTGCCGGTTGTCTAGAGACCGTGGTTCCCTGAACTCTTGATTCCAGAGGGTTTGTTTTACAGGAGTCTTCAGTCTTCATTTCAGGCCACAAAGACCCGCTTGTTTTTCACTTGAAAACAAATATGTGTGCGCAGAGAGGGAGAGAGAGGGAGGGAGAGACAGAGAGAGGGACAGAGAGGGGGGAGACGGAGAAGAATTGTGCCCAAAGGATAAATCAGCTAAACAAAAGCGACTTGGAAGTGAAGAGTGAAAGGACGTGGGGAGGAGGGAGGTGCTTCCCTGCATGGGAGGAAAGAAGTAGTTTAAGAAAATATGCGATATTTTTTAACTGTCTTCTGTCTACAGTTAAAAACAATGAAGACAGTGTCTATTTTTGCCTTTGTTTTCCCCTTGAAGTGTATAACCTTCACCTTGGTTGAACAACAAACCTCTTAACCAAGGCCTGCGTGTCCTGGTGGTGAAGCTCCCACGTGGCCAACAAAACCCTTCCGGGGAAAGTGCTGCCGGCTGGTTCTTCTCTCCAGAGAGCCTGGCCGGGTCCGCTGTGCGTGCTGAGCCTCTCTGGGCGTTAATGACAGACTCAGTCTCTGTCCTGCTTTGAGGACCTGCTTTGGGCAAGTGTAGCGTAGTCTAAGGAAAAAAAGCAGAGAGACTGAGTTGGAGACAGACGTCCTTCCGGAGAGTGACAATTTAGCATCCCAGCCAGCAGTGGGAACTTCTGCAGTGCAAGAAGCCACCCAAGAGTTGAACCAAACCGGGCCCTTGCAGACACAGTACGCCATCAGGACACCGTCCGACACACACTGACACTCAACATCCCTCTCCCGCCAGCAAGGGGGCCGGGGACCTTCCTGCTGTCCTCTGTAGCCTGGCTGCAGGAGACTGCTGGGCATGTCCCCGTCCACAGCCTCCCTTGGAAGCTGAAGGCCAGAGACGCCGATTGCAGATGACTGGTTATGTTGACGGGGTTTCCCAGACACTCCTGTGAGGCTGTTTGATAAACTCTGCAGTTTGGAAGGAGACGAGTGACGGGCGTTCGGATTGAATCATGAACTCCCGCAGTCAGAGCCTCCAACAGCAGACACGGCGGTGCTCAGCACTGGTGGCTAGAAAGACTGTTCTACATTTGCTGGCCGACACATTGGGGGGCGTCAGCTTTTAATTGTAACTGTCTTGCAGAGCGGTGTTGTTTTAATATCCTGTATAGATTTTTATGTAATACACTTACTTGCAGGCAGCCCGAAGCAAGAATCAATTCTGTGAAGGGCTCTTCTTTTGTTAAAAGCCAATCTTGTTTTAATGATGCATGAAGAAATATTCGAGCATTGACATTTTTCTGTCAGGTTTCTTTTGAAAAATCAATTAAGATAATACTGCTTTGACCTAGTTATCTAGTTAATGCTTATTAGGAATGTAATATGATTTACTGTCAGCATAATAATTTTTGTATCTTATCCCATTAGCTTGTGCATATTTCAAAGTGTATTACACAATGGTCACTTCTTAAAATGTAATGTAGCAGAATACATTAATTAGATTGACTGGGATCGTTAGACAGAAACTATCTCATTGGCTCCTTGTTTCAAATTTGTATACAATCGCTATCAAGATATTACATTATTTACATGCCTAAAAACCTGCCTCTTAACCAGAGAGAGGACTTAGCCACTTTCTTTATGCCCAACTATTCTTTTACAAATTAAAAATAATAGCTATTTTTGCTTAAAATTGATTGGTTTGGGATTAGTCATTATGCATGACATTTAAGCAAAATAAGTTTCCAGCAGATTAGGAACTGTGCTCCCAGACTCAGCCTTCATCCGCCTGCCATGCTGCGAACCTTCACACAGCACAGGGCGTGTCCGGGAATCACAAAAATACGCAAAATCAGGTATTGTCTTGAAATAGTCCTTGTCTTTCTTTGTTGCCTTTGTGTTAACAACTGTCAACGGCACTGTCTGGAAGGGAGGCCTCGCCCAGACCCTTGCGGGGAAATTATTGATTCCTGCCCATTTAGGATTCAGCAGTAACTAGAGGCATCGCTGGCTTAACCTTGTTAAGTAGAACCCAGATTCAATCTTGCTGCCTCCTTGTGAGAAGAGACCAGTCGCGAAAGGTGGGTGGGCTGGAAAGTTGGGCTGTCTCAGGTAAGGTCTGTTACCCGCTTCTGGGAATCTGCCCGGAATGTTCTGGAGGCACAGCCACGCGGTGTTCTTTCCGAACGACGCCGGTGAACTGAGAACGAGCCCTGTGCGTTATGCGCCAGGTGAGCAGCAGCTCCCCAACTGCAGCCTCATCTCCTGTTCTTCTGTCGGGGCAGTGCCTACCTGCGTGTCTACCTGAGCAATAACCACGACGGACTCTGTCTAATCACATCTGAGCCTGTCAGGAGAGTCACCTTTGGCACTTTGAGTTTTCCACGTCATCCTTGTGTTCCCCATTTCGCCCCATCCGTATTGTTAACATTATCACCGAATAACACACACAAGAACACATTTAAAATACCTTGCTTTGCCATTGCATTATGGGGTGTTAAAAATAAGCCGGTACAATACGTAAAAATCAGGATGACAATCATCTACACGTGGTGTTTCTAAAGAACGTCCCACCTCAGCTGGATCTTTGCAGCTCCCCACTTCTCTCTTGTTTACATAACCTTTTCCTGATCATTGAGGCCCAGAGATGCCCTTTTGAGTCACGTGTCTGCCATATGTCATTCCAAATTTACCAGTAAGATATTTTCACTTAGCAAAAGTGACCTTGCTTTACAGACCAGCATGATGAATTTATGTGGGTAGCTCAGTGGGGCTGGTCATTCCCCGCCTGGTAACATTTTAATTAATTAAAAGAGAAAAATCAATGAGCGTGGATTCTGCTGCCTATAGTATATTTTACATTTTCTACTATTTTATTTAAAATTCCAAGTTTTTTTTTAAATTTAATGTTTTTGGTTACTCACAATGAATCTTTCTCTCCCTCCCTCCTTCTCTCTCTCTCTGTCTCCATCTTAAAATGTATTTCTCCAGGGGCATTTAGGGTCCAAAAGGTTCCCGGTTGTTCTTAATGCAGAGAGCATCTGAACCCTGTAGTGTCTTGATTTGAATAAAGCCAGGAGTGATTTGACTAATGTGATGGCATCTTGAAATGCTAAGTGGCGGCGAAACCGAAAGCACAGCACGCAGGGCGCTGGAGCGAGGGAAGGCGCACAAAGGAGGGCGGACGGAGGCAGGAGCGACCTGGATACAGACTCCATGGGAACCCGCGTCGGTCCCGCCGCGCAAGGGAGCAGCGCGGCGATGCTCTCAGGTGTGTGCACATTTGCACGCGGCTGGTGGATGTGGGCTCTGCGCTGGCCGTGTCACTTGTGAGCACCCAATTAATTGACCCGACCGTGGGGTGAGCTCTCTGCTTTCAGAGGGACACCACTGCAGACTGTGGTTTTAATTACGTGAAATTCCAACCGTGGATTGCAATTGGAAATCAGAAATTATTGTTCAATGATCATTGATCAAATGCATCCTCCAAATAAAGAAAATTAGGCTGGTAGGCAGGAGCATTTGGATTTGAATTTTACATTATTATCTCTTGCCTAACTAGGCACTTTTTGTGTGTATCTGAACTCTTTTGCCTTTTAACTGTGCCTGCAGTTGCTATAGTGATGGCATAATTTTGTAATGGTCTAAAAATGACACTGGCATAGATACTGACAGATAGGAATTAATTCACTAACAAGTAATTATGTAGCGAAATGTTGACTGCCATGCAGAAGGTGCACGGTGACACATTTTCTGTTTTTCAGGGATGGCAGTAACATTAGCGTTGGTCATTAGTGGTAGACATCTCAGTACAGTGTTGGATACAGACTTATATGCAGACCTATTTAGTTACCTGTGTGACAGCCTTGTTCAGGACACCAGAAACAGCTGTCCTAGCCTGTATGAGCCAAAATAATTAGGCCTGTCATCTTCTCGCTCTGATTTCCCCTTCAACCTGCTCCACAAAATGCAAATATTTGGCTTTCATTGTCACATTCACCTTGACACGGATATTGCTTTGGCGCATAACTGGATGAGATGACTCAGAATTTGCATTGTTCATTCTAATAAATTTGCTTCGGCTCCATTGCATGGCAGGAGCCATCAGATAAAGTCTCCCGGAGTGTCATCAATCACCAGCCTTGACAGACGGCTTTTGCCTTCATTTGTTACATACGAGAACATGCTTAATTATTTGTCCTGTAATTAGTTGGGAAAATGTCAGGAAATGTCAACTCTCTGTTCGCTGTGGAAGGACCCGGTTTGAAAGCCGGGATGACTGAAGTGTCATTAATGCTGCCTAACTAGAGGAGATCAGCTGGGGAAAAGGGAGAGCTTCTAAAAAAGTAATCACGGTGAGTTAGGGAAACCGGGAAGGCGGCACCATAACAAGACGCGAGTCCTATTAGCAAACAGTTGTGTTTCTCATCTGCTCGTCCTCACAATAAAATAGGCGCGAGCAAACCGAAGAACAAATACATAGGATTGATGTAATTTCTGTCACATACTCCTTGGCGTTCCCTAAGCCAGTCATGCTTAATGTATGACTATAGGGTCACCTAATATTTAATTTGCAGATTTAAAGCTCATCTTACCATTCGATCGCACAGTGCAAAATTCAGTGAATATGCAAAGGCGAACGGTTTTGCATTCATCTAATCATGTGATGAATATGTAAAATTAAAATTGTCACCCTGCTTTTAGAACCTTTTGTTAATAAGAGCAAATTGCCATTAATCATCATCTGGCAACAAAAAATACGTGTAAAAATCTGCAGTGAGGATAAACAAGACTCAGGCAGTCCTCAGGCTCAGAGGAAGTTCACTTAGAGAGTCGTCGCGCCCACACCCGGAATGCGCAGGCCAGCTCATTGTTGACTTCAGCACTGACTCGAGCACCTTCAGGACATTCCCTAGCTAACTAGGAGGGAAACAGATTGATCAGGAGGAAAGGACATTTTGTGCGATGACAGGCAACTTCATTTTGAAGTGGATTCGCCAGGGTTTTTAATTGTTCTGTTACCAACGCTCTGACGTCTAACTCGGGTGTGTGCAGTCGCATGTTGTGAGTGATGCAGCTTCATCAGTGTGTGCAGGGCGCCGTGTCTGTTAATAAAATGCCATTCGCGAAGTCCACATCCCGAGACATCAGCTATTTTCTGTACTGTTGTCAAAATAATATGTCCAGGTGAGATCTTTCATTACTTGGTTATCTAGAGCATTTCGTGTCTCAAGAGCAAGCAAAATATTGTTAGGCCTCTTAACAAAGAATAATTAAGATGACATTCTGCAGTTGAACGATTTATAATTTGTCATAGGTATAGTGGAGCTAATAATGAAATGGTTAAAAATTTATTCTAGGAGGAGTATTGCAGTGGTTCTGTGCACAAAAACTACCTGGCAGGCCAAGGCCATTCCAAGGAAGAGCACCCTCAAAAGGGATGAAAAGTGAAATTTTGCCGGCAGGACTGGAAAACTGAGTTCATGTGGTCCCTCCTGGTAGATCAGACTTCAGGAAACCAGACACGTTATTGTATCTTTCAAAATGCAGCAAAGGGATGAGGCCAGCACTCGGAAGCTGTGTGATACAGACATTTAATGACCGTTCATTCTTAATATTCAGATTTTTGAGAAAGATAAAAACATAGGCACAATTATTTTGATGAGGCAGTCTTTCAAAGCGTATTCTCATTTAATCTTTGTCCCCCAAATTCATCCAGGGAACGTACTATTATTAATTTTCCTGAGGGTGGGAGTCCTCCACGTCCACAGCATGGGGACACTTTGATTCTCTTTCTCTTTAAGAAAGGTCTCTGCTAGGCTTTCAAAGACTCAGGCATTGGAGCAGATTATGAAAATTCTAGCAATTAACCACACAGAGGAACAAATTTTCTTGCTAACATCCTGGGATTGTCTTCTGGTTCTTTGCAGGTCGAGTCTTCCTTAATGAATGCCAAAGGGATGGTTGA